>NC_039258.1:17865783-18545783 GCF_003368295.1 Carassius auratus
TATTTGCATTATTTTTTATTTGTGTATGGACAGTTTTAAACCACAATGATAATAATCTGGTTCCAGAAGGTTTTAATTTACATCAAACCATTTAGCCATAGTCTTGTGAGTCTTGTAGCATTCAGACATTCATCTTTCTTGCTCTATGCATTATAAGACATAGAAAAAAAAAGAAAAAAAAAATGTAAAAAAAAAAGAAAAAAAATTAAATACATATTGGTTTTGGTCTACAATAAAATAAGGCAGGCTTTTTTTCTTATAGCATGCTAAATTTCCTCTGCAAAGTTTTTTTTTTTTTTTTTTTTTTTAATCACATTCAAATATTTGAATATGGATTTTGATGAGGGCATTGTCACAGAACAATTACTTTTTCATTCATCCGACTAGGTTGAGCATGAATACACTGTAATATATAATATTGTAACATTGTAAAACTACTCTTAAACCACCTTGTAAAGCAAACGGTTGTGATTACTTATTTACTGTAAACTAAGTGCATGACAAACACTTCTTTAATTTTCAACGAACAGCTCTGATGTGTGTTGACACGTTCTCAGAAATGTAACCACATCCTCTGGCCTCACTAATATAAATTCAAAATAATAATACCACCAACTGATTTTACTGTAAGATGATCTTTATTTCACACAATAACAATAGGTGTCATGAACTGCCGCTTTTTTATATATATTTTATTTTTTACATCAAAAACACACTTCAGAAGTAATATGCTATTTTCTGTCCTGAAAATAGCATATTTTTTTATATATATATATATATATATATATATATATATATATATATATATATATATATATATATATATATATATATATATATATATATATATATATATATATATATATATATATATATATATATTTAACTGCCACTAAATATATATATATATATATTATTTTTTTTTACATCAAAAACACACTTCAGAAGTAATATGCTATTTTCTGTCCTGTTTTTAACCCCTCTCATCAGAGGTGTGGTGGATTGTAGACTGCTATGATTGGCTTGTTTGACAGCCTTCATTCCTCACAGATGGACGCTGCTGTGATTTAGGCTGTGACTGCATGAATACTTGTATCAAACGATCTGTTTAACAGACAAACAATAGTGACCACGTAATAAAAAAATGTTACTCACACTTGTGTGAGTATTTAGCTGTTTTTAGACTAACGAGTAAGTTTTGAGTTCTGAAACTTACAGGATGTTTTTATAGAACATTGACCTCATATATGTGAAAAGTTTTGGTTTCTCAGTTCATGAACCCTTTAAAAGTATTTTAACTCCAAAGTGAGAATTATGCATTGATCAATGACTGCAATGTACAACTGTATCCTCTACAGTGCTTGAGTCTTATTCATGTTCGATTTGAATTAAAAAAACAATTCTTTACAAATTGAGGTTTAGATTCAGTTACACGTTTCCAATGTCTGCTGTATATAGACACGTTTTTGTGTCTCAAAATATACAGACATTAATTTAAGCAAGTCTACTTGTAGATATGACCCGAAATATTTATTCACAAATCTATTCATAACAATGTGTCTCCTGGATTTTGGTAAAGATATGTAGCTCAAGATTGTGGTCTCTTTAGACAAATGACTGACTACTTATATACAGTTTATTAATAGACAGTTCCAAGTTGATAATTTTGGCTTACTTAATATTATTCATTATGTTTATTGACGAAAGATCAAAAACAAACCAATGGCAAGAATGACTGAATAATTATGACCTGCGATGATTCAGTCCACCACAGAGCAGCAGTATTCTCTCTTTTTGTCTGAACTGGATGTTTCAAGTACAGCTGTAACCTGTGGAAGATTAACATAATGTATCACAGCAAAATATGACATGTGCTCTATATTTCCACTTAAATATGTAAATATATTTATTCAAGTAACCCTCTTTTGCACATAGTCCAAGCAGCTCAGGAACAATTTTAAATCCTTTATACTTTATTATTCTCTTTTTTATTTTGTTAATGTCATCATTTCTGCATCACAGATGAAATACAGTTAAAATACAGAAAAATCCAGACAGCTCTACATTTGAACAGTTGCTAATGCAACTGCACTCAGAGCTTCTTGTTTCTAATGCTAATGAAACAAAGGCGGTGTTTCAGATCCGTTACTTGAACCATATCCAACACGCTTGAAACCGTGGAGTGTGATTTTGACAATACAGTTGTGTAACATATTATCTTCTGGCATTGTGAAATCATGTGGCCTACACATGTCTGTGTGGCTAAAGAAACCAGAATAAGGAACTGACTGTAGAACTTGCACAATAGACTTGAAGCATTCATTTAAATCTATGATAGGTAAAATAAAGTGTGTATATGTAATATTTTTTCTTTTCACATACAGGACTAAATAATTCAAAAATACAGTATCTATATAATATTGCTTTAAAAAAGAAATAGACCTAAATAGTACTTTTAAAGACGAAGACACTGCTAAATGCTTCTTTTCACGTTTCACAGTATATTATAACTGTTGAGCACGTATGAAATTTCATATTCTTATATGACTTTGAGTGTTTTAAAGAGATTATTTACTTAAGGGGCTGGAGGCTGGTTACTGTGTTTGTACAAAATGACCTCACAGATGCACATGAAAAGGCAAAGAAATAATAAGTGTTACAGCAGTGCAATACATTAGATAAGAAAACCAGAGACATGCCCTGATGTGTAAATAATGATGTCAAACAGCTCAACAGATTTGCTGCACTATTATGAAACCGTAAGCCACCATTTAACTTACCTTTGTCCTCATTTGCTCTTTTATGTCTGAAGATGTGGCAAATCTGTATTAATAACACAAACAAAAAAACTTCCAAGTAAATTTCAAGTATCCTATTTATGAAGATTTTAATTGATCGAACAAATGATATAACTCTTTGAGTATACCATGCTCATATGTATGCACCTCCACATTCCCTAGGAAATACATTTCTTTTCGGGTTTCTTTTTAAAAAAAAAAATACGCCAAGCCTGATAAAACATTTTCACACTTTAGTTTTGGTACATCACTCTCGGATTTCATCCAGAACATGGTCCGACCTGTGGCTTTGGCTGTAGGGACCAGTGTCAAGTGTTCTTCCCTAGAAACTGTCTAAAAATTGTGCAAACAATGCACTAGTCACATTCACAGTGTTTTGTTCGAATATGATTCTTGTGGCCAGTCACATTAAAAGTGCTGCCTTTGAAAGAGAACATGGTTAGCCCTGCAAATCAAAGTCTAAACGTTACAGCCATTGTTTTGCTCAAAAAGGGTTAACAACAGGATGGTATATTTGAAGGTTTGGTGCAATTCAGAGGTTAACATTGACGTTTTCAACCAGGTATGCTGAAACATCTCTACATTGACACGATGCATTATAGTTTATAGGACTCAAAGACAGACTAAAATCTGAGAAAAAAATAGAAACACAATGTCAGATGTAAAAGTATGCAAATTTTCATACATTATTTATAAATGCAATTCATTCTCTGATCTTCCTTATGATGATTTACATTAGCAAATTTGTTTTAATCTTATAATTTTGTTTTCCATTTCACAATTTTGGTATGTGTTGTAATTATGATTTACCAAAGCATGATTTTTTTTTCTTATGTGGAAGAAATGGGCTTCCATTTATTTCTAGGATAATAGCTCAAATGACAATGAAATGTATTTTGGTGATCACAGCTGCATCTGCTTAAAAGGCCATTGTTCATACAGGTAACACAAAGTACTTTTCTGAAGGTTTTAAAAGTTAGTAGAAAACTATTGTCATAATGGAAGGGTGTGGACACCTAAAATAGAGCAAAACTCCTCACCCCCAAATCAAACACTTCAACCATTAGTTTATAGGTCACAGAAACCACTCACCGCTAGTAAAGTTTCTCCTCCCCTTCGTCAAGCTTGAGGTGATTTCCAACTTCACTTAGATCTATCAGGAATTGAACATCACTCCCAAGGAAGTGAGACATAGTAACAGGAAGCATCTCCAAAGAAACAGGTGAGAGAGAGAAGATCCATTTAAACCATTCTTTCTGTTGCTTAGAAATGTCATTTATGTTTTGCATTAATTAATACATATTTAACATATTAAAATATCTCTTTGATATGACAGCCATCAAATGATAAGTTAGTTTTTATATACACATCAAGTCAATATTTTTCAGTATTTTTGCAACAACATAAGAGTGCAAGTTGTAGTTGTAAATCATTATATTGTATCTTTTGCTTTATGTCAGTGATGTCATATCAAACAGAAGCAGTGAGTTCCCAGCCTCAGATGACTGTAACCAGCTACACTGTCTCTCACTGGAGCTCTGATGTCTGCGACTGTTGTGACGACTGTGGAATCTGTGAGTGTATGAAGCAGGGAGATACATTTATGAATGCAAATTATAGGTTGAGTACGTTGTTTAAAGGGTTAGTTTACCATACAGGTTGGGCATGACATGGGGGTGAGTCAGTTCTAACAAACTATCCCTTTAACCAATTTGTTGAACCTTACAAGCCTTACATGTTAAAATAGTGTGAAATCTGACACTGGTTTATTCCTCAGGTCTGTGTGGGGCATTTATTCCTTGCATTTTGGGATGTAAGGTGGCACAGGACAATGGTGACAGCTGCTGTTTGCCCTTTCTACCTGGCGCCATGATTGCATTGAGAACCAGCATCCGTGACAGATATCGTATTAATGTGGGCCATGCAATAAATATCTTTATATTATATTTATATATATTATTTATATTATAGCTTATTTCTGCTCTTGATGTAGTGTTGTAATTTCTGCTGAAATACATTATATCATTACTTTGATGTCAAAGACTAGCACTGCATTGTTGGCTTGTGTCTTTTTTAGGGCTCTGTCTGTGACGACTGGGTGATTATGACCTGCTGTCCGTCCTGTGGACTCTGTCAGATGGCTCGAGAGCAGAAGGCAAGAGGCTGATTTAAAAAGAAAATGAAGAGGAGAGAATGGCTAATTAAGATGACTGGGATTGTTGTTGTTTTTAGAATATTCCAAAATATCCATGGTTCGTGTGATCCTGCAAATACATGCATGTAATGCTGCATGAAATCAAAGACACAATGTTAGTTATGTGTTATATTGTTACACCTTACATTAAATCAAGATGCATTATGAATCAACTTTTTGCTCTAGTTTGAGTCTTTTGAAACTTAAATATCTTCCAACTGCCTACTCCAACCTTAGGGATATATGATGGTGAGAATGATGATTATTATTATACATTTATTTGTTTAAAGAAAGTATTTAATTATATCACATGGAATCGATCTTACTGAAATAGATATCGTACCTCAAAGTGAAAATGTTATTGACCAATTCCTTGTATCATGCATGCTGCGTATCACTGATATTAACTATATGTCTCAGCGTTACCGTCTGGGCAGAACTATTGTTTCAGCCACCAAAGAAAGATTCGCAAAAAAACTGCCTGATCGCTACCATTTTGTTTATTTAAATGGGGAGTCATCTCATTTATCACCAGTAAAATATGGAGTGCCACAAGGATCCGTCCTAGGTCTCCTTCTATTTTCAATATACATGTTGCCCCTTGGTAATATTATTAGAAAATACGAGATTAGTTTCCACTGTTATGCTGATGATACTCAGCAATATATCTCAAGACCAGATGAAACTTCTTAATTATCTAAGCTAACAGAGTGTGTTAAAAATATAAAAGGTTGGATGACCAATAATTGTATCTTATTAAATTCGGATAAGACAGAGATATTAATTATTGGACCAAAAAACAGTACACAGAATCTTGTAAATTACAATTTGCAACTAGACGGATGTACTGTTACTTAATCTACAGTCAACAATCTGGGTGTTATATTAGACTGCAACATGTCTTCTGAAAATTATATTTCCCATGTTACAAAAACTGCATTTTTCCATCTTAGAAAAATTGCCAAGCTACGAAACATGTTACCTGTTTCTAATGCAGAAAAGCTAGTTCATGCATTCATGACCTCTAGACTGGACTATTTTAATGCACTTCTAGGTGGTTGTCCTGCTTCGTCAATAAACAAGCTACATGTAGTCCAAAATGCAGCAACTAGAGTCCTTACCAGGTCAAGAAAATATGATCATATTACCCCAATTTTACAGTCTCTGCACTGGCTACCTATTAAGTTCCGTTACACATTTTCATTACTTACCTATAAGGCCCTAAATGGTTTAGCTCCTGCATACCTAACTAGCCTTATACCACATTACAATCCATCACGCTCCCTATGGTCACACAAATCACTGGATTTTTGGTAGTTCCTAGGATAGCAATGTACACTAAAGGCTTTTCCACATTTGGCTCCCAAACTCTGGAACAGCCTTCCTGATAATGTTCAGACACACTCTCTCTATTTAAATCTAGATTAAAAACGCATCTCTTTCGCCAAGTATTCGATTAATGCATCTCTTAAATTGTGACTGCAGTTGTATCTGATCATATGTGCATTCAGTTGTATCTGATCATATGTGCATAACTAGGATTTACACAAGCTCCAGTCTGGATCCAGAACACCTGAGAAGAGATGATGCTGACCCCTCAGAGGACCCCAGATGATGCTAATCCTGAATCAACAAACAGAACTAACAAATATTGCTACAAGTGTGACCGCATCATATAATAATTGCTGTTAATAGTGTTCATCATTTTGCTGACTACGTCTTGTATTATTGTTTTCTGAAAAATCCTGTCACACGCACACAAACTGACAGTAACCACTTATAAGCTACTACTAAATATTGTAGAAACGTAATTTTCTGTAAAGTTGCTTTGTAACGATTTGTATTGTAAAAAGCACTATATACAAATAAACTTTAATTGAATTGAATTGAATTTATTTTAATATTTCTCTGAACAATAAATCAAAACAATTGGATCAGGCTGTGTTCCGTTGTCTAATCTCATTTGCTCTGGCATGAAACACTTTGGTTCCTCTTTCTATTCCTGTGAAGGGAATGTCCCTGATGTGTTAAAAGAAAGAGAACAACTATGATAGTCGTGCAGCATTATCAGGGACGATTTTATGAAGGTAAGCTACTGAATCACGTTATTTTAGTTTAAGTTTAAATCTAGATACAATATTTAAGCAAAATTGTCAATGTAATAATATGAAATAATGACTTTGTATAGCGGGAAAGTCTTTTTGCCTTTGTATGTACTTGAGTGTCATTATCGTGAACAACCGTAGAATGTGAAAAAAGGGAAACTTGTTTCAGAAGAGCTTGTCATGCATTTCCATGAAAACCTTCTTTAAGAAAGTCTTTAAATATTTACAATGATTTATAGTTTCAATCCATCAATGTATACTTTACATTTTAAGTATTTAAATAAAACAAAAGGGGAAAAGGACTTGATGAATGGGAAATTGACTGTTGGGACATTTGAGAATACATTATAGAAGTTTGTTTCTGAGTAAAGTAATTATAGGATGTTTTTGTATATGTTGCCCTGCATATATTTAAATAAACTGGATACTTCTATCATCTTTAAAGTGATTTTATAATAAATAATGTAAATAAGACATCCATAACATGTTCTTGATGCATTTGTTACATTTAAAGAGGAAATAAATATGTAAATTTGACTTATGTATCAGCATTATGTATGGATTAATACATAAGTTTATTCCCGATTCAAACTGATTATAACCTTTCCCTTTTTTTCTAGCAGCTGGCTGTATTAAACTCTTAGTGTTAGGTGCTGATCATACTGAGTGAAGAACCTCACAGTGTTGGACTTTCAAGAAGGCAGCCAATGGGAGTTACATTATAAAGTGGAATTGAAAAACATGGCAGATTCTGCGTGTCGTGAACTGATCATAAAGGCAATATTCATCTGCCTCCTTGACCTTGCCTTCAGCTACAGCTTCAGGAGTTGCATAGAGATCCCTGATTCTAATCATACAATCTTCAGATGTATTAAATGTCATGAAACAGACATAACTGCAATTGTGAGTGATGTATACCCCACTGCAACAAACCTCACAGTTTCTCGGAATAACATTACACACATTCAAGGCCAAAGCTTTCATCATCTGTTCAATCTGACTTCTCTGGTACTAGATGCTAACCATATTGCTAGCATCCACAAAGATGCTTTTAATAACCTGCAGAAACTCAAGATGTTAAATCTGTCCTGCAATCACATATCATCTCTCCACCGTGATGTTTTCAGTGACCTACATAACCTCACAGAGCTGTTCCTGGGAAACAATAATCTCACATATATTGATTTGTTCCTGTTTTCCAATTTGACACACCTCAAGATTCTTGACCTACGCAGGAACCACCTGAAAAACTTTTCATCTTTGGTTGAGTGTATAACAAACCTGTCCAGCTTGGAACAACTTGACCTTTCTTTTAACAATCTAACCACCCTGCATCACTCCACTCGTCTGCCGAACTCGCTTGCCAAACTTTACCTCATTGATAATAAACTACACAAACTGGGATGTGACAAGTCTTTCCTAAAGTATGTGAAAGTATTAGATCTGTCAGACAACAAATTTCTCTCATCCAAATCTTTTCAGGGCTTGAATCTGAAGAGTATAAAGTACCTGCGCTTGCGCTTTACCAATGTCTCTCTCAACAAGCTTCTTAATTATACCAATATTCAACCAAGGCACATTGACTTCTCAGGTTTGAAACTGAAAGATCAGAATCTGACTTTGCTGTGTCATCACCTGCGAGATCATCAAATACCTAAAATGATACTCCAGAGCAATTCCATAGGTTTTCTAAACAGAAGCACATTTTGTAATTGCTCCAGTATCACTATAATGGACCTCTCACGGAATGAGATGAAAAACACAGACTGCTTGCAGTTTCTACACTGTCAGAACCAATTGGAAACTCTAAAAATAGAACATAACCATCTGACCAGGCTAAACTCCTGCACCAAATTTAATCTCAGCTTGAAAAACCTGACCTATCGTTACAATCGTATTCTAGAGGTTAGCGCATATGCCTTCAGTAATACACCACATTTAACAAAGCTCGAGCTAAACATAAACATAATTGCCTATTTGGACCATAAAGCCTTAAGTGGACTCCGACATCTTGTCACACTTCGTCTCGATAACAATCTGTTGAGCGATATCTACAATGACACCTTTGAGGATCTTATCAGCCTGAAAACGCTCAACCTGCGCAACAACCAAATAGCTGTGATTTTCAACTATGCCTTTCAAAATCTGTCAAATCTAACTACTTTAGATTTAGGAGGGAACAATATCACACAGATAAGGCCACATGCATTTGATGGGCTGAAAAAATTGACCGAACTGTATTTAGACAGAAATCGACTGAAAGAGATAGACAGCACGCTCTTTGGAAAACTTCATGCCACCCTGCAGGTGCTGGATTTACAAGCTAACCACATTCTGTATTTTTCAGAACATACATACTCGCCATTTATTAATATGTCCAAGCTCCTTGATCTGAAACTTGATGCACAGGAACCAAGCGGCATAAACTTGTTGCCACGCGCATTTTTCCGTGGTTTAACTTCTCTCAAAAGTCTATACCTCACCAACAACCATATCATTGGATTTGGGGCTGAAACATTCGATGACCTGAAAAGCTTGGAGTTCTTAACTCTGGACAACTCATGTGTTGGGATCGCCCAGCTCAAACCTGGTATTTTCAAAAACCTTCGAAAATTAAAGACATTATTTGTTGAGAACATGGGCATTAAATCATTTTCTAAAGAGGTCTTTGGAAATCTCACAGGACTGAAGCTCCTACATCTCAACCGCAATGCCATGATGTCTTTGGACATCAGTCTGCTGGACAATCTGACCAATCTAACATATATCGACATGCGCAGCTGTCCTCTCAGTTGTAGCTGCCAGAATAGTGAACTACAGAACTTGACCATAAGCAGTAAAAGACTCCAGTTTCCTTATCTTTACAATATTACCTGCCAAGACCATCCAGGCTCATTTTTTCACAACTTCGACACTAATGTGTGTTATTTAGACATAGCACTCTACCTGTTTTCCTCAACATGTACATTCACAATCTTACTGAGCTTGATACCACTTCTCTATGTCAAACTTTACTGGAAATTTAAGTACAGCTAGTATGTGTTTCGATCATGGTTCACTGTAAAGTAGTTTTGTTCCTGGTTAAAGAGTTGTCTGCTGCGATGATGCTGAGCTCTGATGCAATCCTGAGACAACCTAGCTGTCCTCCAATGGTCAAACCGCAAAGATCAACCAATCAAATTCACATGCAAATTAGCCATAAGATCCTCAACTGCATTGGTGAACATTTCTGACCCCTCAGAGGACCCCAGATGATGCTAATCCTGAATCAAAAACAGAACTAACAAATATTGCTACAAGTGTGACCGCATCATATAATAATTGCTGTTAATAGTGTTCATCGTCTGGCTGACTACGTCTTGTATTAATGTTTTCTGAAAAATCTTGTCATACACACACAAACTGACAGTCACCACTTATAAGGTACTACTAAATATTGTAGAAATGTAATTTTCTGTAAAGTTGCTTTGTAATAATTTGTATTGTAAAAAGCGCTATACAAATAAACTTGAATTTAATTTAATTTATTTTAATATTTCTCTGAACAATAAATCAAAACAATTGGATCAGGCTGTGATCCGTTGTCTGAACTCATTTGCTCTGGCATGAAACACTTTGGTTCCTCTTTCTATTCCTGTGAAGGGAATGTCCCTGATGTGTTAAAAGAAAGAGAACAACTATGATAGTCGTGCAGCATTATCAGGGACGATTTTATGAAGGTAAGCTACTGAATCACGTTATTTTAGTTTAAGTTTAAATCTAGAGACAATATTTAAGCAAAATTGTCAATGTAATAATATGAAATAATGACTTTGTATAGCGGGAAAGTCTTTTTGCCTTTGTATGTACTTGAGTGTCATTATCGTGAACAACCGTAGAATGTGAAAAAAGGGAAACTTGTTTCAGAAGAGCTTGTCATGCATTTCCATGAAAACCTTCTTTAAGAAAGTCTTTAAATATTTACAATGATTTATAGTTTCAATCCATCAATGTATACTTTACATTTTAAGGATTTAAATAAAACAAAAGGGGAAAAGGATTTGAGGAATGGGAAATTGGCTGTTGGGACATTTGAGAATACATTACAGAAGTTTGTTTCTGAGTAAAGTATTTATAGGATGTTTTTGCATATGTTGCCCTGCATATATTTAAATAAACTGGATACTTCTATCATCTTTAAAGTGATTTTATAATAAATAATGTAAATAAGACATCCATAACATTTTCTTGATGCATTTGTTACATTTAAGGAGAAAATAAATATGTAAATTTGACTTATGTATCAGCATTATGTATGGATTAATACATAAGTTTATTCCCGATTCAAACTGATTATAACCTTTCCCTTTTTTTCTAGCAGCTGGCTGTATTAAACTCTTAGTGTTAGGTGCTGATCATACTGAGTGAAGAACCTCACAGTGTTGGACTTTCAAGAAGGCAGCCAATGGGAGTTACATTATAAAGTGGAATTGAAAAACATGGCAGATTCTGCGTGTCGTGAACTGATCATAAAGGCAATATTCATCTGCCTCCTTGACCTTGCCTTCAGCTACAGCTTCAGGAGTTGCATAGAGATCCCTGATTCTAATCATACAATCTTCAGATGTATTAAATGTCATGAAACAGACATAACTGCAATTGTGAGTGATGTATACCCCACTGCAACAAACCTCACAGTTTCTCGGAATAACATTACACACATTCAAGGCCAAAGCTTTCATCATCTGTTCAATCTGACTTCTCTGGTACTAGATGCTAACCATATTGCTAGCATCCACAAAGATGCTTTTAATAACCTGCAGAAACTCAAGATGTTAAATCTGTCCTGCAATCACATATCATCTCTCCACCGTGATGTTTTCAGTGACCTACATAACCTCACAGAGCTGTTCCTGGGAAACAATAATCTCACATATATTGATTTGTTCCTGTTTTCCAATTTGACACACCTCAAGATTCTTGACCTACGCAGGAACCACCTGAAAAACTTTTCATCTTTGGTTGAGTGTATAACAAACCTGTCCAGCTTGGAACAACTTGACCTTTCTTTTAACAATCTAACCACCCTGCATCACTCCACTCGTCTGCCGAACTCGCTTGCCAAACTTTACCTCAGTGATAATAAACTACACAAACTGGGATGTGACAAGTCTTTCCTAAAGTATGTGAAAGTATTAGATCTGTCAGACAACAAATTTCTCTCATCCAAATCTTTTCAGGGCTTGAATCTGAAGAGTATAAAGTACCTGCGCTTGCGCTTTACCAATGTCTCTCTCAACAAGCTTCTTAATTATACCAATATTCAACCAAGGCACATTGACTTCTCAGGTTTGAAACTGAAAGATCAGAATCTGACTTTGCTGTGTCATCACCTGCGAGATCATCAAATACCTAAAATGATACTCCAGAGCAATTCCATAGGTTTTCTAAACAGAAGCACATTTTGTAATTGCTCCAGTATCACTATAATGGACCTCTCACGGAATGAGATGAAAAACACAGACTGCTTGCAGTTTCTACACTGTCAGAACCAATTGGAAACTCTAAAAATAGAACATAACCATCTGACCAGGCTAAACTCCTGCACCAAATTTAATCTCAGCTTGAAAAACCTGACCTATCGTTACAATCGTATTCTAGAGGTTAGCGCATATGCCTTCAGTAATACACCACATTTAACAAAGCTCGAGCTAAACATAAACATAATTGCCTATTTGGACCATAAAGCCTTAAGTGGACTCCGACATCTTGTCACACTTCGTCTCGATAACAATCTGTTGAGCGATATCTACAATGACACCTTTGAGGATCTTATCAGCTTGAAAACGCTCAACCTGCGCAACAACCAAATAGCTGTGATTTTCAACTATGCCTTTCAAAATCTGTCAAATCTAACTACTTTAGATTTAGGAGGGAACAAGATCACACAGATAAGGCCACATGCATTTGTTGGGCTGAAAAAATTGGCCAAACTGTATTTAGACAGAAATCGACTGAAAGAGATAGACAGCACACTCTTTGGAAAACTTCATGCCACCCTGCAGGTGCTGGATTTACAAGCTAACCACATTCTGTATTTTTCAGAACATACATACTCGCCATTTATTAATATGTCCAAGCTCCTTGATCTGAAACTTGATGCACAGGAACCAAGCGGCATTAACTTGTTGCCACGCGCATTTTTCCGTGGTTTAACTTCTCTCAAAAGTCTTTACCTCACCAACAACCATATCATTGGATTTGGGGCTGAAACATTCGATGACCTGAAAAGCTTGGAGTTCTTAACTCTGGACAACTCATGTGTTGGGATCGCCCAGCTCAAACCTGGTATTTTCAAAAACCTTCGAAAATTAAAGACATTATTTGTTGAGAACATGGGCATTAAATCATTTTCTAAAGAGGTCTTTGGAAATCTCACAGGACTGAAGCTCCTACATCTCAACCGCAATGCCATGATGTCTTTGGACATCAGTCTGCTGGACAATCTGACCAATCTAACATATATCGACATGCGCAGCTGTCCTCTCAGTTGTAGCTGCCAGAATAGTGAACTACAGAACTGGACCATAAGCAGTAAAAGACTCCAGTTTCCTTATCTTTACAATATTACCTGCCAAGACCATCCAGGCTCATTTTTTCACAACTTCGACACTAATGTGTGTTATATAGACATAGCACTCTACCTGTTTTCCTCAACATGTACATTCACAATCTTACTGAGCTTGATACCACTTCTCTATGTCAAACTTTACTGGAAATTTAAGTACAGCTACTATGTGTTTCGATCATGGTTTGGAGAACAGTGGCGTCGCTTAAGGGACCAGGAAGAGAATTACAAGTATGATGCCTTCGTTTCCTACAACTCAGCAGATGAAGACTGGGTTATGGAACAGCTGCTGCCAAACCTTGAGGGTTCCTCTTTTCGGCTCTGCCTGCACCACAGAGATTTCGAGCTGGGCCGTGATATTGTTGACAACATTGTGGCTGCTGTATATGGCAGTCGCAAAACCATCTGTGTGGTCAGTCAGAGCTTCCTTCGCAGCGAATGGTGTTCACTGGAGATCCAGCTGGCCAGCTATCGCCTCTTTCAAGAAATGCAGGATGTGCTTTTGCTGGTTCTTCTGGAACCTATCCCTGAGCGACAATTGTCCACTTATCATCGTATGAGGAAGGTCATGCTCAAAAAGACATATCTGCAGTGGCCTGGGCCAAACTGTTCTGATCCAAACAGTGCAAAAGAACTGTTCTGGAATCAATTAAAGAGAGCACTAAGAAGCAGCAACACTGAAAGCCAAGAGGAGCAGAAGATGAAGGAGCATAAAGATCAGAGGAGGGAAGACAAAGAGGGTGCGGACCAAGAGGAAAGAGAATATTTTGTCAATCAGACACCAATAAATAATGAAGTATATTACCTGATGCCCTGATAACACTGACATATAATTTAATCTGCACAATATAAGAACAAATTTAATAAGAACAAATTTTATGAACTTCAATAAATGTAAATTAAAGGGCTTTAAATTCTGCGGGTTTGCAAACATGGAACAAATAATAATGGAAAAGATACAAACTCGCCAGAAGGAATTTAGAATTTTAATTAGGAGTTTACTGTAAAAAAAAATATATATACATATACATATATATATATATATATATATATATATATATATATATATATATATATATATATATATATATTCAACAGATAAAATAACTGAAAAGCTGTGTTCAGTTAACCTTCACAAGAGTATTACACAGCTGAATTCTTACATTTAAATTTACTACAAGATATTTTACCAAATACAAAATGTAAATTGTTATTTTTGTACTGCTTTATTAAAGAATATCACAAAACCATATGCATCTTTTTCTTTATTTACAGAATGCTGAACTAACTGATAAAAGTCCAGTTAAGATATACAGAAGAAATCTGATTTAAAAAATATATAATAAAAATAATAATCAAATAAGTAAATAAACAATAAGCATCCGTGTGAATAAACATTTCCCTATTAATTCAAAAGAATAAAATATTTGTGTTATTTGTGCAGCACAAAGAGTGATTTATTTTTAAGAAGTTTCATTCACTCTTAATACCTGTGTTACCAGTATGTATAAATACACCAGAGAAATCATGACTGTACATAATCTGAGCACACTGAACCCTCAAATTCAAATCTCAAGGTGATGGTCTTTCAAAAAAAAAGAAAAAAAGAAATGTGTGTTACTCGTACAAAGATAAACAGCCTCAATTGTGGCAAACAGCTTTGCTAAAGATAAAGGGGAGGGTAAAATACCCTATCTGGTGTGTTTGTCTTGGGACAGTAAGACATACCAAGACAGTCTGACCTGTGCTGGGTGTTAGATGGATGTGGACAGCGAAAAAAAGGCTTGTATTGAAAGCCCTCTGAGAGATAAGATGCTGAGAATGAAAAGGGAGCACATCTTTCAGTTTCATCCTGAACTTGCTGCTGATGCGACCAGAATCTGGATCCTCCAAAAGATGCTTGCGGTTTTTGTTTTCTGCTCTCATATATGTGATACAAATTCAAATCAAGATCTTTGTCTTCCCTCCACTGTTGAGAGATTCTTGAGAGATCTAAATCTATGTTTTTCAAACCTTCCCCTCTGCTCAGTGACTGCTGCTGAGAAAAGGAGTCCACTGTATGATCAACCCAGATGGGGCTTTTGAGTTTAGGGATGGCATGCTGGGTAAAGTTCTGTTCCTGGTTAAAGAGCTGTCTGCTGCGATGATGCTGAGCTCTCATGCAATCCTGAGACAACCTAGCTGTCCTCCACTGGTCAAACTGCAAAGATTAACCAATCAAATGCACATGCAAATTAGCCATTCAATCCTCAACTGCATTAGTGAACATTTTTAACCTCTGTTATAGTCTAGTTTACAACTATTTTAGTATTATTTGGATTTGATTCTTTACTTCGTTACTCACCATTTCAATGTGTGACTGTTGCGGTTCTTCAAGGGAGAAGAAATTGGACGAGGTCTTCCACTCGTGTATCCTACGTTTCTTGGTGAAAGCTCCTTTGTCCAAGTCCTGCTTAACATCCTGTGTTAAGTAATCCTGATGCATGGCACTGTCTAGGATGCAGAAAGGTCGTTTAAAATATCCATCGTAAATTATACCCATCATGCAAATGGCACGCATATTTTTTCTTAATTACAAATCATATGTTTGGAGTGCATTAATTCAAAAATAAGTGATACAATTGTCCTGATCTAATAATAATAATAATAATAATAAAATCCCACAGAGGAGTTTGGCATAATCTGTTATTATTTAAAAACACATTCAAAGTGTGAGAACAATGTATGTTATTACTTTTTACTTGATGGGTACAACATGACTTATTTAAAGACATTTAATTTTGATTTATGAATTTGGCAAACACTTTTTATCCAGAGTGAATTTACTGTATTTAAAGTATACATTTCTTACATTCAGTGGGAATTGAGCCAATGACCTTGTTTTAAGTTGTTTTTTTTTCAATGTTTTCATGCTCAACTGATTTCCAAAATAATTTTCTTCTTTTTGTCTGTAAAAATGTAAAAAATAAAATAAATGTCACACCTGTCCATATCTCCTTGTTCCTGTTGAAGCACCTATCCTCATTCTCCACCGTATGGCTAGAAGGTGAACAATTTTCATCTCTCTGTCCTGAGCTGAGCTGAGAAGCCATTTGATTCCTATTCAAGAAGGAGCGTAGCCTGTGGAGGTTGCGCTCTAACTGGAAACTGTGTCTTTTTTGTAAATCCTGTAGTAGTGTCTCTTTACACTCAGCCAGCAGGGGATGACAAAGGCTTGGCACACTGAGCTCTGAACTCTGGCACAACCTTGTCAGGAGCCTTTTCACTGCTTCCCTACATGACAGTGACATTTGCCCTCCTTGCTCAACATTGTCTCCTACTTGACGAGCCCCAGAGTCCAGGTCAGATGGAGAGGTTAAAGTCTGCGGGTTTTCGAGCATTTGCGTAACTTCCATGTTTGGGAATCCCACCGTTCTCGAGATTTTCTCAAATCTCTGAATATTCATAAAACCATTTTGATGGTTTTCTCCATTAGGGGATTTGAGATCGCCTGTTTGTGAAACATCATATGAGTTATTCATTTTAGTTTCAACTGGAGTAGAGCATAAGTGATAAATCGGTTCATTTCGGGAGAATGACAAGACCACAGTTTCTCTTGGGGGGCTACTCTGACTATCTTGTCTTGTTTGGCTATTGGCATCTTCCTTTCTGCAGTTGGCATTTCTGTCATGCTTCCCATCTTCTCTAGATGGTCCCATAGATACAACAACCCCTCTATTAATCTGAAAACCACTTGTGTTTATTTCACTAGGCTCTTTTCTTGAGCTTTTCTTCCCTTTCACTTGTGGCGGCGTATTCTTTTCTGGTTCCTGTACCTCATCCAGACAGCAGACAGTGACTGAATCAGGTATAGAGGGAGGCAGCGGTGATGTAATGTGCATCACAGACTTATTTCTTTGCTCTTTTCTCAGCTCGTCTCTCTTTATCTGCTCGCTCACCAGCCTCTCAATATCTATGGACCTAATCTCATGACTGAAAATGCCTCGGTTGGAAGTAAGGCGTCCTTCAGTTATGATGCTTGGTTTCTGGGGTATGAATGGCTTAGCGAATGCCCTCTCTTTTCTAGAGCAAGCCAGTGGATGATGTGCTTTCTCACCACCTTCTCTTCTGCTGTGCTGAGAAACTGTGTGATACCTGTTCCTCTCCAGACCTCGAATCTGATTCCTCTCGTTCCTGGTTTTAAGACGCCTCACTTTATGTGACGATTTGCAATGCACATCTGTTCTCGTGCTGCTGGAGCACACTTGTTTGCTGGTGTGGGCAGCATTGGCTGTTTGGCATGAAGACTTGGATGTGCTACTGTGGCGGTCACTGGATGTCTTCAGCAAATTATGTTTATGTACAAAACTTTTGTTGGATTGCTGGCTCATCTTCATGTTAAGACTATTAAACACAAGTTATTAAAATTAAAACAAATTAGTCTGAATGCGTTCATAATTCCGATAAATAGTCTGATTTAACAGTCTAATGTTTAATGTTATTAACTTACACGTAACGTTAACGTAACTTAGACCATATGGCAACATTTATAAGCAACATACCTCAAATGATCATCATTCTTTGTGTTGAAAGTGAAGTACTTTCTTCATTGTTAAATATAGGTATTTCAAATCAACAAATAACATCGACATGTAGTTGAAATCCAAAAGCCGTTATGTTTTACCTTTGCGTTGCTTGGCAACGTGCTTCAAAGATAGATATCCATCAAACGCATATTTCCTCGAAGAAAGGAACTACGGTAAAACGGAATGGAATTAAATAATGTTTGAATGTTTTACGTACATTTGAACCACTGAAACATCAAAAACGAAGGACATTTAATGACCTTTCTCGTTTAAAAAGTATAATTTTAAAGGCCGACGGTGCTCGGCGATCTCCCAGTAATGCCTGGCTCGATATTCCAGCTTCCGGGGTTTGGAAGCGAAGCAGACGCTGGCTGATTGATTGAACACTGAACACGCTGTGGAAACACTTTTTGGTAACAATAATCTCCTTTCTTTAGCTAATATGAATCGACATTAGTGTTAATATGTATTAGATATACTTAAATAAGAAATGTATGATGTAACACATCGTTTTAACGCATTTGCGTAATGTTTCTCTAGATTGAAGGCAGCGTTATCTGCATGCTAAGTGCTAACGTTACATTAGCCATGTGAGCTGGTTAGTTCTACTAAGAAGAACGTTAGAGAACGTTAACTTGTATATATTAACACAAAGATGCCAGATGCTAATAAGATATGATGCTTATTGTGCTCCAGCTTGTTTGTGAGGTTAACTAACGTTACTGCAGTGCAAACTTCACCCAAAAACTGCACCAAACTAGTTCAGCTGTGAATTTTCTTCTGCTTTTTTACTGCATTTGTGTTTGTCATAGGATATGTACAAAGTATATAAACTAACCACAATACAACTTGTCGAAAAATATTGTGTATGCTTAAAACGCAACGTCGTACTCAAAATGTAAGTTAAATATTGTTTGGTCTAATATGCGGATGCATATTTAACGCTATTGGAGACAATGTAACCTTTTATTGTCTGTCCCCAGGAAGTGATGAGTGAAGATTCAAACCCTGCAGCCACACCCACACCCTGTGAGGACATACAGGGAGATGGCCGATGGATGTCATTGGTGCTTCTTTTCTATAATAATATATTTTACAACCTTAGACTTCCTGTTAGGCTGCTAATATATCACTTTGTTTTAAACACTTAGCAAATATCTTCTCTAATATGAAAATTGAGTCGTTATAGTATTTTTAACGTGATCTCTTCTTGCAGCACAATCGATTTGTGTCAGACAGTAAAGGAAAGGAGCCTGATGTTCTGTTTGTTGGAGATTCACTTGTCCAGCTTCTGCATGAGTTTGAGGTATAGCAAAGTATCTGCATCTCCTTCTTCATACTTCATATCTGTTAGTCATATGAGCGACCGCACACATATTTATGTGTTTTTGTAAAATATTTTTTTATGTTTGTTGGCAGGTTTGGCGAAAACTGTTTTCTCCTCTCCATGCTCTGAATTTTGGGGTTGGTGGGGATGCTACACACCATGTATTGTGGAGACTCATGAATGGAGAACTGGACTACATCAGCCCAAAGGTATACGATTGAAGAATTTTACCATTTATTGAATGAAATTATAAAAATAAGGATTACTCTTTTAAAATTCTCTTAGAGATTTTATTCCCCTCATTTTACAAAATCTGTAAAATCTGTTTTTTTTTCACAATAAAGCCAGCGATTATCTAACTAAGCTTTTCAGAATATTAAAGGGATCGTTCACCCAAATAGCAAAATTGTCATTAATAACTTATCCTCATGTTGTTCTAATCCAGTAAAGACCGGTATCTTTGGAACACAGTTTAAGATATTTTAGATTTAGTCCGAGAGCTCTCAATCCCTCCATTGAAGCTGTGTGTACGGTATACTGTCCATGTCCAGAAAGGTAAGAAAAACATCATCAAAGTAGTCCATGTGACATCAGAGGGTCAGTTAGAATTTTTTGAAGCATCAAATACATTTTGGTCCAAAAATAGCAAAAACTACGACTTTATTCAGCATTGTCTTCTCTTCTGTGTCTGTTGTGAGAGAGTTCAAACAAACCAGTTTGTGATTTTTGGTTCGCAAACTAATCATTCAGTTCACCAAATCGAACTGAATCGTTTGAAACGGTTCGCGTCTCCAAATACGCATTAATCGACAAATGACTTAAGCTGTTAACTTTTTTAATGTGGCTTACACTCCCTCTGAGTTTAAACAAACCAATATCCCGGAGTAATGCTATACTCAAACAGTACACTGACTGAACTGCTGTGAAGAGAGAACTGAAGATGATTGTTCGTTATCTGGCTCGGCTCTGTGTTCATCTTCAGTTCTCTTTTCACAGCAGTTCAGTCAGTGTACTGTTTGAGTACATGAATAACTCCGGGATATTGGTTTGTTTTAACTCCCAGGGAGTGTCAGCCACATTAAACAAATTAACATCTTAAGTCATTTGTGGATTAATGCGTATAGGAGACGCGAACCGTTTCAAACGATTCAGTTCGATTTGTTGAACTGGTACCAAAAGTTCCGGTTTCATCGAATGATTCATTCACGAACCGGATATGACAAACTGCTTTGTTTTGAACTCTCTCTCACAACAGACACGGAAGAGAAGACAATGCTGAATAAAGGCATAGTTTTTGCTATTTTTGGACCAAAATGTATTTTCGATGCTTCAAAAAATTGTAACTGACCCTCTGATGTCACATGGACTACTTTGATGTTTTTCTTACCTTTCTGGACATGGACAGTATACCATACACACAGCTTCAATGGAGGGACTGAGAGCTCTGGGACTAAATCTAAAATATCTTAAACTGTGTTCCGAAGATAAATGGAGGTCTTACTGGTTTGGAACCAGTATTAAATTATATAATTTTGGTATTTGGGTGAACTATCCCTTTAAGGTGGAGTATCATTACCCTATTCTAGATGGTCCAGATGAACTATGTATATGTAAACAGTAAATCTCTGCATTTGTATTTGTATATGAATCCCTTATCTTTATTGGGAGATGAAAGAAAATTTGACATCTTAAATTTGAAATAACAAAAATGTGGAAGATAATCTTGAAGCAGAATAGAGTAAGTAGAAATGTGATATTTTGTTTGTTTTTATACAGGTGGTGGTGTTATGGGTAGGCACTAATAATCATGGTCACACCCCAGAACAGATCTGTGGAGGCATCATGGCCATCATCAATGTGATCCATCAGAAACTGCCCCACGCTCACACTCTTGTATTGGTTAGTAATCTTAGCTCTTACATCTGTCACAGCATTGTTTAATTCTTTACAATCATTTAATGTTTAATTTAATTCATCATACCAGTATTATAAGTGGCATTTCTTAGCTATTTTGCAGTGGTCATCAGAGAATTAGGCAACAGAATATGCTTAAAAAAAACTGAAGTAATATACCTGTCAAACAAAAGAAAAAAAAAATGCAAGAAAATATTGTTGAAAAAAACAAGAATCAGGGGATACTTACAAAAAAGATATTCAAATAATTTCATCATATGAATGGAAATATAAATCACATTAACTATAATGTGCACCACTGTTGTTGTTGTTTTTTAAGATATCAATGATATTATTCAGCAAGGATGCATTCAATTGCTTAAAAGTGACAGAATTTGTAGCATTATAAAAATTTTTTTTTTTTTTCATTTTCTTTTATAATTTATTATATGATTTTAAAAACCATGCTACATGTGTTGCATTGAGCTCACTGAGACTTGTTATAGCACCTGCATATTATTGCTCTTTTGTTGATTTTGATTGCTTCCATTCCTCTCATTTGTAAGTCACTTTGGATAAAAGCTTCTGCTAAATGTATAATTTCAAAAATGTGCTGGTCTTTTGAACATTCTATTCATCAAAAATCTTGAAAAAAGGTATCACGGTTTCAACAAAAATATTTATAACAGCGCTATCTTTGTCCACATTGATAATGAGAAAAGTTCCATGAACCCCACATCAACACATTACAATGATTTCTAAAAGATCATGTGACACGGACGATTGGAGTAACAGCTGCTGAAAACTCAGCTTTGCCATAATTTTATAATAAATTTGAACAATACTACCGTCTTACTCCTCAATAGGTATTGGTGTCCCATTAGTACATTGTGTGGTGTAAAAGGCCCAAACTTATCATCTGTAATGTAATGCTCTCTTTCCTCTCCACTAGGGGTTGCTGCCGAGAGGCAAAAGTCCAAACCCTCTTCGTGCACGTAATGCGAGTGTGAATGATCTAGTTCAGGCTGAGGTAGCATCTCTGTCTCATGCCTCCTTTCTGGACATGGACCCTGGGTTCATTCAATCAGATGGTTCCATCGCACATCAGGACATGTATGATTATCTGCACCTCACGCCTCGGGCCTACCAGAGGGTGTGCCAGCCCTTACATGAACGCATTAGATCCCTGTTAGATAAACATGCTCCCTGAACACACAAAAAATACATCAGAAACACCCTTTCATGTCCATTTAACGGATCCTTTATGCTCTACAAATTAAGCATTACTGGGATATAAACACCCTTTATAAAACTCATGACTGCTTAATATACATAAACACATATACTGTATATCACATGCTTTCCATCAATATACATTATTGCTTCCTTGTTACTACAAAAATTTATTTTATTGTTCGCTGGGAACCTACTTAAAGGGAGAGTTCATCAAAACAAAAAAAACAAAAATCTGTGATGTCATTCTTCATGTTGTTCTATTTTTGTCCCCAAATGCGTTTTCTTCTGTGCTTCACAAAATAAGTAGTCATACAGGTTTAGAATGACATCAGGGTAAGTAAAAACAGATTTTAATTTTTTGGGTGAACTATCCCTTCAAAATTCTGTCAGATTTATTCTCTTTATGCAAAATGTGTATATTTACGAGATGCAACAACTCAAATGATGTTATTCCATGGATGAGCTCTGATGACTAATGGCTGTTGAAGTTTACATGAGGGCTATGTGCTGCTATCGTGGTTTGATTGCTGAAGAACTTCATGTAATGCTTGTGTAGGAAACGGCAGCTTTCCCAGAAGCATGCAGTATAGCTCTTCGATGGTGACAACTCTTCATTAACTTGTTGAAAGGAACAATACGAGTTCATTTGGTTTGTTCTCCATTACTGATTGTCCACAGTACATGCCCATATGCTCTTTTCTGAGAAAAGGGTAGGTGCTTCACAAAAAGTTATGTACCTTTAAAATGATTCCCTCAGATGTATTGTTTAGACACTTGGTGATAAACACTGAATTAGTGTTTCATTTACTTT
Source organism: Carassius auratus (assembly GCF_003368295.1). Taxonomy (NCBI): domain Eukaryota; kingdom Metazoa; phylum Chordata; class Actinopteri; order Cypriniformes; family Cyprinidae; genus Carassius; species Carassius auratus. The sequence continues at coordinate 17,889,320 of NC_039258.1, forward strand.
GTACAGTATTTTTGTTATTTTTGTAATTTTCTCCCAGGTATATTCCTACTTTATATTTGTATTGTTCATTTAGTGTTTCGTTCCAGTGTGTGATAAGCTGTCGAATCACAAGACAGCAGGTGAATTATGTGAACTTTATGCACCGGGGTATCTGAAAGATTTAAACTGTGGATGGAATTCTAAAATCGCATAACTAAAGGTTCGGGCGACATGATCTTTTATGTTGAGAATTTAAATCATAAGGAGCCAATCACTGGTTTTATTTTTATTGTATTACAGTTAAAATGTATTGTTGTATTACAACCAACAAACCATCACTTTCAAATGTCCTGCTTTGTCCTGGTGTTTGTGTTCGTACTGCTTTGTCTGAAGGGTTTTTGTGAACGTTACTATCTTCCAGTCTTGGGCGATTCCAGAAATTGAGGAGTTCGATGTCATGCCTGGTGCTGCAATAAACAGTTATCATGGAAAACTTGTCAGGTTTTGGATTTCCTTATGGTTATTTGAAATGCTATGTTTAGTTTATGAATCATGGATATGTGTCCATAATAAAAAAGGAAAATTTCACTTTACAACATTTGCCAAGAAATAACTTTTTGGTATACAAAAAAGATTTTAAATATTACCCAAAAATTTGTGGTTAGTATGATTTTAAAATATATATTTTTAAAATATACACTTTAAGGTCACCAAGGCTGACATTTTACAGCCTGAACTAGCCATAAAAATAAGAAAAGCCATAAGAATTCAATTTAGTTCTTAAACGTGCTTATAAATTAATTTAATCATGTGTATCTAAGATATTAAAGTAACAACTGTTGCTTTCAGAAAACATTCTTCAGTGGCTGACAGCTCTCCTTGAGCTGTATGAGCTGAAGTCTCATGATACTGCGTCTTTGCTGCTACAACATGATACGCATTGCAAAGCACTTGGCTGGGACATGTTATGGTGTACACATAAAATGTGTTGGGTGACATATGAGATCATGCTGAGTGATTCAGCCTGGTAAAGATGGAATTACAGTTCCAAGATCTAAATCAGTGAGTGTCTAGACATATGTAACTTCAGTTCTTTTTAGAAGTTTTATTAATTCGAAAGTATTCATACCCCTTAATTTTTTTAATTTTTTTTTTAATGTTGCAGTATTATGTTAAACTGCTTATAATTACCACACACCTCAGTTCACAGTCCTGGAGTGGCCAAGCCAAAGCCAGGGATTGAGCTCAATCAAATATTCCTGGAGAACCCTGAAAATGTGCATCTGTCCCCATCCAACCTGACAGAGCTTGAGAGGTGAAGAGAAGAATGACAGAGAATTTCCAAATGATGAGGAGCAAAGCTTGTCGCATCATACCCCAAAAGATATGAGGCAGTAAAGTGCTTCAGCTAAGTACTAAGTTAAGGTTATGAATATGCTTTTGCAATGTACTTATTTTTTAAATACATTTACATAGTTGTGACAGTTCTTCACACAAGGCAGCAACGTAACAAAATGTGAAAAAAAAAATAAAGGGTTATGCTATTAAAAATTTTCACAATGCAGTGTACATGTCAGCATGTAACCGGTAGATTTACAGGTAGAATCTGATTTCTCTTCATTCCATCTAATCTGAAAGCCCACTTCAAGACACTTATATTTCTGCATAACTTTGAACTGATTTTCGCAGTCTGCTTAACATAATACGGTTTCAAACCACGTTTTTCTACAAATGTGAATCATACTTGCACAGCAATTCTGGAGAATTTTGTATATTAAATGGAAAGAGTATTTCAACCATATTCTTAGTAATGCCAATGCATCTCAGTTGGGTTGAGGTTAAACTCTTGACCAAGACAATATGTTTTTCCATTTTTGTTCATCAGTTATACAATACTTTTAGTGAGACCACCATGTCTTTTCAGATGAATCTGAGTGAATACAAGACTGATTATGGTGTGCATGCTTGAAATCATTTAGCTGTTAAGGAATTTTTTTTTTTGGTCCTAAGGTGTGCATTAAGTTTGACCTATGGTCTTCTTGTTCTCAAAAACATCCATCATGTTTTTATCATGACATATCACTGTTGCCGCATCAGTAACTGCATAGTATGTTATTAGACTAGAGAAAGGACAAATTATTTCTTCTAAGGTTTAGTGAAACCTGAACTCTGGATTCTCACAGAACACTCAAGTGCAGAACTTGAGTCTCATTTGAATTGAACAGAACAGTTATAAATGAGATATGGTAAGAAAAAGAAAGAAAAGAAAAAAATCTGTGAAGGGTCATATCAAAGTTTGAATTACAAAGTAGGCAAATAATGGCTTTCTTTTCCTAAATTGCATGCTGCCCTCATCCCAAATCTTGGCAGTTCCCAGTAAACGAGATATGCTGTCAACTTTTCATTCACTCTTCATTTCTAAGATTCTATCCAACAAGTTGGGGCATAATTAGATGTGGCTTTTGAGCCCCAGAAATCGGAGCTTTGTCGTATAAATACTGTGTAACCCTAGATTTGAACAGAGTTCTCTTGAAAAGCAGAAGTCTTGAAGACTTAAGAGCATCCTTTTAGACAACGTTTCTCATTTTCTGACTAAGCGCTAGGGATAACAATGAACTTCCAGGTGCTTCTGCTGGTCTTTGCTGTGGTGATTACCACTAACATCAACTGTCAAGGTAAAATTTAAATTCTGTGTATTGTTAGTTTGTGTTATTGTTTGTATCTATATGTTTCTATATACTCCTTTATTGCAGAACAACCTCAGGTGGGAGATTCAAATAAGTCTCCAGTGGTCAAAGGTCAAGTCATATCCAGGCACCAGGGCAAGACATGTAACTGCATTGGTATGTGATCTTTCTATGCAAACAGTTACAGAAAGTTGAATTTTTTTGGAACCTACAGGTCACCATGGCATAAATGGTTGCATGACTAAACTAAAACAATTATTAATTTCTAAAAATATACTTATCATGCAAGCAGAGAGATGTCATGACAAACGTTAAGTGTTCATTTGAACTGAATTAATTGAATGCGCACCTTTTCATTACGCAGAACTCTTTAAGCGAGTCTTTTTGTGAACTTCTCTAAACAAAAATGTGAGTGCCACGCAAACCAGAAAAAATAAAGATGCAAACATGTAGGCCAATTATAAAATGTTTCTGTTTCTAAGATGATTATTAGCCTATGAGAGAGAACTGGTGTTGTTTTTGAGAGATTGAGACGCGCAGCGCGACTGTTTGATTGTTGAGCGCGCTTGCTTATTCCATTCATTCGCATCATATCGTAGCCTAAAACATAGATTTTTAAAAAAATATACAAATAATAGAATGTGTATGGTGTATTATTATAGGTGATATTACTCTTGCCAAGCTCTGATTTCACGGAGAGGCCACACCAAAGCGGTGCTTGAATTGCGCTCTTTTCATTCAATCCAGTTTACATTCATTCACTTTACACTCTTTTGCGTGACTTTAGAGGACATTATATAATATTGCACTGATCCCCTGGCTCATCTGTTTTAAAGCAAACACCAGACTGTGCCAGCCTCAGCCGAATATTCAGGCAGAATTATTCCTTGTCCGTTACTCTTTTTGAATCCGTGCCATTCCGATTAAGGTATTCAGCTTTGGCCACACCCCTAATTATTAAATTACATATTTAAATTGTACATGCAACATCAATAAAGTCATAGAAAGTAACAGCTAAACGCAATATTGTAATCCTAAAATTCACGTAGTACTTGCAAACTCTGTGCATGTAGTCGACAAGTCTGTGCAAGCCCTACCATGTCAACAAATGATTTAAAAATAATCTTTTAATCAATCATCACATATTAGGAGCCAGAAATCACTTATAACTTCTTATACATAAATAAAGATTTAGTAATGATCCTTAGCCATTCAATGAGCCATTCTGAAGAAAACTCTTATTTTATGTGTTGCAGTAGTAAAATGTGTCGTCTTGTGCTTCTTTAAAGTGTGATGTAGGTTTTGGTTCAGAAATTCTCTAATAGTATGTGCTGCCCAAATGTAATACTTTGTAGTATTTACTATATAAAATGAAAGAGTCCTATTAATTTTAATTGATGTGGGGTTTTTTTTCCACAGGGAAAAGAAATGCACTGGAGCAGAACTGTCCCTGTGGGTTGCAACGTCAAAATAGTGAGTCATGCAACCTGTATTTACCCAGACCATTTTGTTTGTTATGTAATACATAGCAGGTCACGAAACACTGTGTCAAAAGAAAGCTTGTAAAATAATTGTACAAAAGTTACAAAGTTTTTGCGGAAGTTATAATACATACATACATCTTGTTTTATTTTCAGGAATCCTCAGTAAAGACAAGAAAGCATGGTGCCAAAAGAAGGGAATTTCAACATTTAGAAAATGCCAACAGTTGGTTGGAGAAAACAGGAAGGAGAAAAAAGGCTTCAGTATGCCGATTTAACTAACAGTCACTATACTCACCAACTATTCACCCCCATAATTTTAAACATGTACTTATCACACCATATCTTAAGTAGTATATACTGAACTATTTTTGTAATTCTTATATTAACAATACAATAACATGTATTCTAGTCAATGCTCTACATTCAGGTTTTAAAACGGGGGAAAGTGCATACTGGAAAAAGACATGTACATTTACAAATAAAGCATGTTGACAAAGAGAGAAATTAATTTGAATAGTGTACTTTTATTTGGTATATAAATAAAGTGTAAAACATTTCAAATAATCACACAGAAGGCATATAATATTTCTATAAGAAAATATTTTACTATTGTGAGATAAATACACATTTCGGATGCAAACAGGTAATTTGGATAATTGGTCATTCGGGTATTCTTTGCCTGAATTTGGTGTATATTAGTAATAGAAACTTAAAACCAGAGCTAAAAGTGAGAAAATAATCCAGAGTTTATTCATTTCAGCAGATTTAATTATAGTATAGCATCCATGTCTTAAATTACTGTCCAATTAATGATAGTAATAAATGTACGAAAGATATAGGTTTTAGAAGATAAACATATAGGCGAGTGATAAAGTATGATTCATTAAAATGTATGACTGTTAAGATGTAATCCTATTTTTATTTTTTTTACTTTGTACTTGCCATAAGCATGTTTGGTTAATAATTTTTCATACCTGTCTTTACATGATGTTTAAATATGTTTTAAAATTAAGAAGCAGCTCCACTAATCTGGGCTGAATGATGTTGCCAGTGCGATTTTTTTCTTGCTGCTTTTAAGTGATAAATGTACCCACAAGTCTCATTCTGGCCTCAAAGACAGATGGCATGTTCACAGAAATATCAGTATTAGAGCCATTCATCCAGCACTGGGATCAGCAGAACAAACAGAGCCGTCAACATCACACTCGCCTGGACACTGACAGCTGCGTCAGGATCTGGAGTAAAGACAGAGGAAATGATGATCTGTTATTAGTTTCCTTCAAAATAATTTCTGACAATCAGTTAACTTATATTTTGCATGTTAGCTGCTGTGTGTGAAGTTGGGCTAATGCTCACAATTGAGGATGTGGCTCATGTAGAGTGTCACATTGGTCAGTGGGTTTTTGGCCACACAGGTGTAATTGCTGCCAAAGATAGAGTTTATGGGAAGCAATATGGAAGAATGATTTCCAACTACTACATTGTTTTCGAGGATCCATTTATAAACAGCTGGTGGCTGAGACACTGCTTGACATGTCAGGGCAGGGGGAATCCCAGGGCGCACAAAGATCGTCACACTCTCTGGTCCAACTGCCCAATAAACACACAGAGCTTTAGTTCATGCAAAACATGTTTTATCAAAGTAATTTACAGATGTTTTATATTACTCACAGACGACCGCAAGATCGTATGGCTGACTGAAATGCGGTCTCACTGCGTTCGAAGCGACGCACTGGTATCTCCCGTCATCAGCAGTCTGCAAGGCTTTGAAAGTCACGGTGGTGTTATCTGCGGAAAACGTGACTCTGTTTGATGGCTGGATATACTGGTTGTTTCGAAGCCAGAGGACTCTGTTGTAGGCTCCCGTCACGTTACAGGTGAGTTGCAGGCTTTGGGAAGCCAGAGGAATGGGTTTATTGGAGGTGATGTCCACTCTCACAATGGCTTCTATGGAGTGTACAGAATATTAGATTAGTCACTCACCTTGTGTGTGTAATGAAGTGCGCGTGATGCTTGCAGTGATATTAACATCCTTCAACGTGAGGACATAAATATACAAACAACTTCTCCAGAACTGCTCTGAGAGTAACTTCATATTTGACCATTTCATTGAACTATCCTTATATATCATTTATAAACATAAAGCGCAAACCATCAAAATAAAAGTTTGGTTTAACTTGAAGACATTTTGGCAGAACTACATTACTAGTGTTCTGTAGAACGTATTTAATAGGATACTACTACTACAAAAATGATTAAAACCTTATTTTTAAGGAATAATCATACAATATTTCTTCAGTGTTTTAATTGTAATATTAAATCCCCTTATCACCTTTTCAAATGATCCTTTTCTATATGTAAATGAAAAAGCCAATTTGATCCTCAAAGAAGAAGAAAAGACATCACTGTAAGGAAGTATAGCTTACCTATTACAGTGAACTCCAGTGATGCATTGCTGCTGCTGCCTGTGATGTTATTGAAGGCCATGCAGGTGTAGCGTCCACTACTCGCCAGTGAGAGAGCTGCATTCACAAACACTGGACCATCTCCTACCTTTGAATTATTGTAGAACCAGCTATACTGACTAGGACGAGAGGTTGCAGAACAGCTGAAAGTCACACTGGACCCCATCTCTCCCATGCTTGGGCCAACAACTGTCGTGTTCCATGGACCATCTAAAAGATGCCATATACATCGAAAATGATTCCCATGAACACTGATTCAGTGGACATGTTACAAATATATGTGCATTACTCACAGTTGACTTTCAGGTCATAAACGAGGCTAGTCATGAGGCTGACGTTGTTGCTTGCTGCACACTGATAATATCCATCATCATTCAGATTTAGACTTTGGAAACTCAATGTCGAGTTGTCAGTGGAGAAAGTGATTCCAGTGCGAGGAAGAAGGAACATGTTGTTCTTCATCCACTGAATGTTTTGAACATCTCCTGAGGCAGTGCAGGTTAGAGTAAATGGCTGACTGAATACTGGTGGCTGGTTGACCGCATTTACAATCACATTGCTGACTGGATCTAAAATTTAGACAGAAAAACGAAATCAGACAGATTACATCACTTAAAGGGATAGTTCAATCAAATATTCTTATTCAGTCATCATTTACTCCCTCTTATGCCTTTCCAAACATGTACAGTATCCATTATTCTGGAGAGCACAAAAAAATGTACAAAACAAACTGACCTTTCGATATCACTCTTTATAAGAACTATATAAGAAAGATGTGCTGACCTGCCTGTTGAACAACCAAATTTATAAACTTTTCATAAACTACAGTAAATACATTACTTGAAGGCATAACAACTCACATAGTAAAGTTAACTTCAGTGTTACATTGCTGATGCTGCCTGTGATATCATTGGAGGCCATGCATGTGTAGAGTCCACCACTATCCAGAGAGAGAGCTCTGGTTAACACTGGACCCTCTCCCACCTTTGTGCTGTTTAAAAACCAACTGTATCGACTTGGTGGGTTAGAATTAGCAGAACAGCTGAAGGTGACATTACGTCCAATAGCTCCTACAGTTGGTCCAGAGATGGTTGTGTCCCTAGGACCATCTGTTAAGGCACAGACACAGGTAAGGCACAAGTCACTCTCTGCTCAAAGTTACATTCGAAAGTGTTGCATACGAGAACAAAGCCCAGCAGCTAGGTCAAATGAAGGTGTTTTACTCACAGAAGACCTGGAGGTTATAGGCCGCACTGGTCATGTTGTTGACAGCATTACTAGCTAGACATTGATACAGCCCATTATCACTTAGAGTGAGTGGGTTAAAGTTCAAAACCGAGTTGTTAGCGGTGAAACTGATCCTGTTGTCGCTGTTTATTTTTGTGCCGTTCTTCATCCACTGAATGTTTTGAACATCTCCACTGGCAGTGCAGGTTAGTGTGAATGGCTGATTGAAGATTGGTTGCCGATTGTTCCCATTCACCGTAACATTGCTGACAGGAACTAAATTTCATTCAAAACAATTATAAATCACATTCACAAACATTTTAGATTTTAAAAACCAGGATGTTAAACATTTTCACATTTTAGAACAAATGCACTCGCTGGTTTCAGTTAAGCAAAGCACTGAATTAAATAACTTACCATATACAGCTAATGTCACGGAGGAACTGCTGCTTCTGCCTGTTATGCTATTGAAGGCCATGCAGGTGTACTCTCCGCTGCCGGTTTTTGAGAGAGGCGCAGTCACATACACTGAAGCATTTTTCACATTTAAGCCATTGAAATACCAGCTGTATTGACTTTGAGGACGAGAGACTGAGGAACAGCTGAAGGTCACGCTGGATCCCACTTCTGCTATATTTGGACCAGAGGCTGCGGTGTTGTTTGGGCCATCTATCAAATACAGCAACTGTATTAATATGTTATCTTTATTACATTACAAGGAAACTGACAATGAAATGCAAACAGATTTAACTAATATTTTGAACTCATATATAAGGTGAGATTGTTGAAGATGCATTTGATATTATTTAATATATTATTAGAGAAAATAAATTAAAACTTTTGCTTTGAGTAGTTGATTAGTTAGGGGTAAGATGGTTCCCTACCTGGATCAAGAAGACTTTCAAAGTATATATTTTTTCAAAAAGAGTCATTAATGTAAAATAGCCTGACAAATATTTCATGTGCATGTACATGTTGTAGTTAAATAACAGACAAACCAACAAACTAAATCAAATAACTGTGTCCCAGTTAGATTTTATAAAATTGTGCATTCATGATTTTTCTAGAGTAACTTTTGCTACAGATTTATCCACTAACCTAGTTTAGAATAGTATTTTTGTCATATATTATATTTCTGAGAAAGTTGTCTATATTTAGTTTTGTGTGTAACACAAAAGAGTGATAATCCGTTCAGCACATATCGAGGTACAGAAAAAACTGCACTGGAATCAGATTAAAATCGTTATCGTCCGATACTCAGAACTGATAATATCAGGTCAGGATTGGTTCTGAAAAAGTGGCATTGAGCCACCCCAAAGCATAACCATTCAATAACTGTGTAGAAATTACCTTTTATGCCCATCTATCTATAGTCAAGAGAAAAATTTATGTTGGGAGGACATCTTACCCCATCTTAATCTATACAGAAACAAGAAACATGGATGTTCTGGAAATATCATACGCACAGTTGACCATAAGATTGTAGGCCCCACTGGTCATGTTGCTGACTGCATTACTAGCAGCACACGTGTACAGTCCGTCATAACGAAGACCGAGACGATAAAAGCTCAAGATTGTGTTTTTATTGAAGAAAGTGATCGTATCATCGGCACCCAGGGATATTCCATTCTTCATCCAAAGAATGGAGTCCACTGGCCCCACAACATTACAGCTTAGATTAAAAACATTGCCTTCTACTGGGGAGCCCGCTGGATTCACTGTCACTGACAATATTGGATCTAAATAAAGAAAAAAAAATGTATTTGAGATTAAAAAAAATTATCACAAGAATAATCAGGAATTTATAAAAACATATTTTGTGTATGCATGTTCTCACCAACTATTTTAATTTGTTTTATCACTGCAACAGAACGGAGCGTGACTGCATTTTTGGCAACACAAGTGTACTGGCCACTCCTGTTAGAAGTTGTGTTTCTAAGGTTATAACTTGAACCAGAGACATTTAGGTTATTGCCGTTGTACATCCAGTAGAAAGAAGCTGCCGGTTTAGAGTCAGCAGAACATGACAGAAAAATGTCTGAACCAGAAATATATGCCGCTTTCTCTGGCGAGGCTGTCACTGCCATGTTACTGGGCCCATCTAGACACACACACAAAAAAAAAAACATTTCAGTTGAGCTTCTGAAACATGAATTAGGTTCGTAGTTACTGTCAGCTGTCCATACCCTTTGAAGGAAAACTGCTTTAGTGCTTTAGTGAAATCATGGTTGTGTGCTGTCATACTCACAGCTTATGTTTAGATTCATTTGATTAGACTCTGCTTTGCTGATGTTGTTTTCCACAAGACACTTGAACGGTCCTTCGTCGTAGCGCATCACACCATTGATGAAGAGCTCTCGTCCACCGTTCCTGAGGTCAACTCTTCCTCCCGCTGTGACGGTAGAGCTTCCGTTGCGCCATGAAAACCACAGCGGGTTTCCGCTGACGGCGGTGCAGGTGAAGGTCACGTTGTCGTTAAACTCCACCAGGTTTGTCATGCTTACAAATGCGGCTACATTACCGACAGGTTCTACAGGTTAAAAGAAAATGTTTAGTGCGAAAGTTTAAAGTACATTACGTTTTTAATGAGTTTTTAAAATCCATTAGCATCCCCTCAACCGTGTAATATTTTGGACTTTTCACTGCAGAGTAGACAAAAACCATAGCTGTCGGCAAACACAACGCTGCTGTCTTAGCTAATAGGTTAATGTTAGCACAGTTATTATTTAAATTAAAAAGATTATTAAATGTAATCCTAAATTTATATATATATATATATATATATATATATATATATATATATATATATATATATATATATAAATAACATTAAGCAATCATGAGGCAAATGTAGGCGTTATAATAATGTTGCATTTTGTACAGGGAGTGTAAGGATTTGCTTCTTGAAACTAAGTAATGCTTCATAAGCAAAAGTTAATTGATTGTGTGCTCACTGCGCAAATGTTTGTTTTGCAATCACCCTCACTTAAAATGTGTACACAAACCACAGCAAATTATTCTGAGATCCAGTAGATAATGTTGGTAAAATAGCAAAAGATTGTCGCAGTTTTTTTTTTCTGTCTGTCATTTTGGTTCACAATGGTCCTTATATTATTTTATCATTAAGAGTTAAGAATTTATAACATTTCATTGTAAAATGTACGGTTTTGATGATCCTTGCTAAGCTGCTATCTTAGGCTATTGTATAATATTGTGAATGTTAAATGATTCAGTGGTCATATAAGGGAGCAGTCTACAAATCACCGGACATGCAGTAGATTATCAGGCCACAAGAAGGTACTATGAATATTAAAATAGTTCAAACACATTGAATTGTGAGGGATACATTGCGTTTGAAATAAGCAATTAACCCTAAAAATGTGTATTTTTTAAAGAAAACAACAGGAAATACAAGATTTTTGAAAATGTTACCTAGAACACAAGAAACATTTACTACAACTCAAGAAATCTAATTTGTAAGGAAATATAAGGGCTGTCAGTCTTTTAACATTTTTTTATCTAATTAATTACATGAGCAGTCGATTAATAAATTTAATTCATCTCTAAATAAATGTGACTGTGAAAATACCCACAACAGATTATTTAATTTAATTTTTTGTGTGTGTGTTAAATGAGAAAGTATCAAGTAGACATCACACCATTGACTCCCGTCCACCGTTCCTGAGCACATTTTAGTTCATAAGAAACAAATAAATCAGAAACATACATTATCTGGGCCAAACTAAGCCTAAGCGAGTTACTAATCAACAATACTCAACATATTGTAAAGACACATTTTTAAATGTCCTCCCTAAATATTTAAATAAGTTACAGAAATTTTTCCTACTTTGTAAAATCATCCCAACCCAAGTTGGTATAAGGACAATTGCACAAGCAGCAACCCAAATGTTACAGATAAATATTCAAAGACACATGGTGAGACTTTAAAAACAGTTCTTCACAAGTTTGAATCTAAATGCTTCTCACTCAGACTCTACCTTCACAGTAAGTCTATAAGTGTCACAGCTACGCTGTGTTAAAGAGCTCACATCAAAGATGAATGGTTATATACCATAAGTGTTCAAACCAACAAGGGTAAAGCCAAACATAATGTAGCACAGCAACATTCAGACTTGTAGATGTAACACCAGACAAACTTAAAGTGAACATAAATACTCAGACCAAACAGGAATAATTAACTAGGCATAGAATAATACAATAAACAAAGGAAATGGTGCAAAAGGAAAGAAAAGTCTAAATTAACAAAAACCTTGACAGTTAGACAGACAGACACTTCTGTTTTTTTTATGTTTTCTGTGTTTTTTATAGTCTCTCTTAATACTTTCTGTTTTAAAACTGCCATCAAAAGCATGTTTAAAAAAATTAATTGGGTATGTAGCCACCTTATAACTCGTATCAAGATCACCCTGCATCAGTTTTCTGTGTTGCATCCTACTAAAAGTAGCCAAAATCTATTAGGCCATATTTACAATTTCATATATCCATTTCAGTTAGCCAGTGTCAAGTGCTACATCCAAACCAGAAAGGACACTCATCTGTTTTATAATATATTGGGCATATTTGCCATGTCAAAAAAAAAAAAATTAGGCTTACTCACTGGCTAGCCAATGCTAACTGTGCCATATACTGTATTTGCCAAAAGTGACTCAAATTGTTATTCAATATTTGGGCAATATTAGGCACTTAAGGCTCATGATCACATTAGCCTGTGCTATATTTTTGCCAAACCTGGCCCATATACGTTTTTTAGGATAACTGGGCCACATTTGTGGCATCATATGCGGGCCACTTTATCTCACAGCCACATTATTCAGAGCTTACTGTGCCACATCTTTGCCAAAACTGGCCCAGATACGTTTCAGTATACCTGGTGATGTATAGGTCTGGCGGCGGGGTCAGTGCGTTATCTGCTTTAAAATATTTTAATTGAGTTATTTTTTTTTCTCCAGAATTAATTAAGTTATTGCTTTAAACTGACAGCCCTAATATAATTATAAAAAAAAGTGTTTCACATGATAACATCCAAATGTAAACAGTGAACCTAAAAACAAAGTTCTGTGGCTTATTTCTACCAGTCTACACAATCTAGGCAGTTCATGATATGACATTTTAGGACAAGTAGCTTAACAAATTCTTGCAATACATATTCTTATGTAGATGAATCGAAGGTTTTAAAATGCTGTTAATATTTAATTTTTACAGTGTGTAGGATAAGAGAATCTTTTTCAACTTACCCTGAACATCTAAGGTTATCTCAGCTCGTGTTTTGATCGGCTCTAAGGATTCTAATACATACAGGCCAGAACTCATCAGCGTTACTGACGATAAGGTGAGCTGATATGTAGAATTGTCAAATGCTGTTCCATTTTTGAGGCTAGTTCCCGGTAAAATGCCCCCTGGGTACCATATGAACAATGCACTAGGTCCATATAACCAGGCACCAATTGTTATGATCCCAGTGTCATTCGCACGTATAGTTACACTGGTCCCAACAGCCACAGGGTTTTTTGATGGAATCAGGAACATTGCAAAAAGACCTAAGAGAGACAGGAGTGTCAGTTGGTATAATTTTGAATATATAAAGAAAACTTTCAACTCTTCATTGCTGTTCCATATCTTGATGGAACCAAGTCTACTGATTTACATTTTGCCTTTGTATATTAATTGCTTGTTTCCATTTGTGCCAACATCTAATACTGTCATGAAACTGAGTAAAGTCAAATATTCAAATATAATTTATCAAATGCTTTTGATAATACATGTATTTATAAAGCTATTTGTTGCTCAGTATTTCTGATATTTTCCTAAATTTGACATAAACCCCCTTTTTATGCAGAATTACAAGTAAATCTTAAAAAACAAAAAAAATCTTAAAATACTGAATTAAAAGATTAGAAACTTAACTGTTGTGTCAAACAGTTGCTGTAAATTTACATTATCAAACAGTCTCCTTTCTGCATTGCTATTTATGAAAAATAGGAAATTAGAATTTAATTTAAAAAACTAGGAAAATACAGCTGAATAATTACCTGGTGCACATATTAAGGTGAAGAATATGGCGATTACTTTATGTCCCATTTTGGAAATCCTATGAAAATCATTCACTTCTTCCACAGACTTCCGACAAGTCTGCAATATGGTAAAATGGTAAAATCAAAGCTATACTTACATTCTGCTAATATTTACCCTGTTATGTAAAAGGCTAGGTTCACCAATGAATATGCATGTGACAGAAAGGTACACACCTTTTGTCATCATCACACACATTCACGTTGAGTGGAGGGTGTGTTTGTTGTGGTTTATTACATAGAGCCAGACCGCTGGTACCAAGATGACGTACTAGTCATGGAAGGTCATGTCATGCGTATTTAAATAGTTCGTCATGTTGAAAGAAAAGATTTGTGGTCAGTAAAACGTGTGGACTATCAACACTAAGAATTGATATTAACATGGAGTGACTCATTATGACAATTGAAGTTTGATGTTTTCTTTCAAACTAGCTTTCAGCGTCACTCCTGGTTTCGAGTACTGAAGGTGTACAGTATGTTTCCAGTACATATAACTGTTTTATCTCAAGTGCAGGACCTTAACCAAACACGTCATTGAAAAGCCGTGTTTAACATTACTTCATTTACTACGTTTAACATTACTTCATTTACTTCATTCTTAAAGATGACTTCAGATTGACAGGATTTTTTTTATGCAGTAAAAATAGTGAAGGATCATGAATCACTGATTATTTTGCGATTATTTAAATGTTATAGCGCCCTTTTGACTTTCATGTTCAGAGCTGATGCACCCAAGAACCATTCCCATTTGACTCTTTAATAATAATAAAATGTTTTATAAATGAAACGTAGTCACTTATTGATCAGGGACTAATACACTGTAAAACCCGACAAGTTAACTCAACTCAAATCGTTTGAGTAAACTGATTGCCTTGACTGTAATACCCGACAAGTAAACTTTACTCAAACGGTTTGAGTAAACAGATATCCTTAAGTTATGTTAACTCAAACCGTTTGAGGAAACCGATTGCCTTAAACCGTTTAAGTTGAAAAAACTAACAGTTATGAGTACTCTGAACTTAATTCAGTTGAGTTCACTGAAAGAAGATATACATTGCAATTAAGTGATTAAGTGATTAACTGAGTGATAATTGAGCTTTAGTGATGAACACCTGCTGTTAACAAACAGAATCACTGAAGAAAAGAGAGAAAGGAACAACAGCTGACTTCAGACACAGCCTCACTCAAACCTGACAAGTTATGTTAACTCAAACCGTTTGAGGAAACCGATTGCCTTAAACCGTTTAAGTTGAAAAAACTAACAGTTATGAGTACTCTTTACTTAATTCAGTTGAGTTCACTGAAAGATGTACATTGCAATTAAGTAATTAAGTGATTAACTAAGTGCTGATTGAGAATTAGTGATGAACAGCTGCTGTTAACAAACAGAATCACTGAAGAAAAGAGAAACACAAGAACTACTACAACTGACTTCAGACAGACTTAGATGAAATCAACTGAAATAAAATACATGAAATCTCTCAAGATCTGATTAAACAACCCCACAAACAGCATCACCAGCTCCACTTATTAATAACCAGACTGACTTTATTTCTGTCAGACGTCTACAGAAGATCTTATTGAGAATGAACTAAGGTTTAGATGTTGATTTATTGTTTAATTTGAAGTAACCATGTTAGAGATCAGTGTTTGCTTTAGTTGGGCTCTTGACCCTTGATTTCTGTCTTAGTCGTTTCTCTGGCTGTTATAACCGTGTGTTTCTAAAACATATTTGTTGTACCTCGAAAGCCCAGAAGAAATGCCATCAGGTGTTAACCTGTACCTAGGTGTAGGTTGTTATACTTTACAAAGGTGATGGTAATTATTCATTATTATTCACAGTTATTGATCCATGTGGAGTCTAATCTCTGATGTGTAATTAGTAGAAGTGGACCTAGTAAAAATGACACTAAAAGCCAGTGATTCTGTAATATTCAATTAATATTAAAATGACTTCATAAACATTTTGTACATAGACTTTTGTCTTCTATGCCAGTAACTGGTCAAACACAGACATCAATAATCAGAATATGAACCTCTACAATGGTGACAAAAAAACATGCTGCAATGCATGCTGGGTACTATTGTAGAACAAAACTCTACAATAAAAATCCATGGCGCCCAGCATGCTCTGCAGGATTTTTTTTTTTTTATGGTCACCATTGTTGAGGTTCATATTCTGATTATTGATGTCTGTGTGTGACTAATTGACACCATAGAAGACCAAACTGTTTGGAAAGTCTTTGTATTAATGGATTATCACAGAACCACTGGGTCTTAGGATCACTTCTCCTGTAATCAATCAAATTACATAACACTTATTTCATCAGAGATTAGACTTCTTATGAATCAATAATTGATGATTATCACCAATATAAAGTATAACAACCTACACCTAGGTACAGGTTAACACCTGATGGCTTTTCTTCTGGGCTTTTGAGTTACAACAAATGTGTTTCAGAAACACACGGTTATAACAGCCAGAGAAAAGACTAAGACAGAAGTCAAGGGTCAAGAGCCCAACTAAAGCAAACACTGATCTCTAACATGGTTACTTCAAATTAAACAATAAATCAACATCTAAACCTTAGTTCATTCTCAATAAGATCTTCTGTAGACGTCTGACAGAAATAAAGTCAGTCTGGTTATTAATAAGTGGAGCTGGTGATGCTGTTTGTGGGGTTGTTTAATCAGATCTTGAGAGATTTCATGTATTTTATTTCAGTTGATTTCATCTAAGGCTGTGTCTGAAGTCAGTTGTAGTAGTTCTTGTGTTTCTCTTTTCTTCAGTGATTCTGTTTGTTAACAGCAGCTGTTCATCACTAATTCTCAATCAGAACTTAGTTAATCACTTAATTACTTAAATGCAAAGTTTTAAAACTTACATGGTTTAAATCAAGGCAATCTGTTTACTCAAACGGTTTGAGTTAAGTTAACTTGTCGGGGTTTACAGTGTAATAATCAGACATGACCATCGGTGACAATGCTACCCTATAAGTGTGATCCTCTTAATCATAAATTTGGAAGCGTCAACAGCAGACAACTAAATCAAATAATTATGTATTTATGTGTAAATATATCCCCAGGGTGATATACTGCTTAGTTTGTTTATGAAATATAGTAAGACAGGATAAGATGGTACCTTATATATTCTCTTGATCATATGGCACAAAATCTCATTTCAACACAGCGTGCTATTTTTAGTTTTGTCTGAATATCAACATTGTGAGTTTTAAACAGTCAAACTTTTTTTCAAGTTAATTAATCAAATTCTGTGCCTCAGGAAAATAATGACCCATGATATATATATATATGTTCAGATATTTTAAATTAAGTCCTTACATTTTATATGATTATTTATTAATTGAGATTATACTTAAATTTGCAGTACCGTAAATGTTGGCATTTAATTAACTGATATAATATCAATACATCAACCATTCTGTAGTTTTATAATATGCTGACAACAAACAGTGAAGAGGAAAATGCTTGATGAATCCAATCTCACCAAGCAGCATTTCTACATGTAAAAACTTAATATAAAGAAGGTGTGCCATGACAAAAAAAAGAGCTTTTTAATATCTGACTAAGTGCTATTGTTCTAAAGTTTTTATTTGTCTCCTGCTACACACCATGAGCAAACAGATCTGATGTTCTGTAGCATGCACTCTTTGATGTTCTTATGTTTTTTCTCATGTAGGCCTACTCTTTTCAGCTAAACCCCTGTTAAAATGAAGATCAATCATTCAGTTACTGTGAATGATTTGTAAATGGTGTCATTAATAAGCTATTAAACTATTGCCATCACTGACTGACATATTTGCTCAATAATAAACATAGATTATGCTTTTTACTGTCACCATTGTAAATGCATCACTGCAGGGTCAAGTTTTTTAAAGATATAAATTTGACTAGTCATCAAAGGTACAATTCACATTCAAATGAAAATTCTGTCATCATTTACTCACCATTATGCCATTCCAAGCCTCTATGACTTTCCTTCTTGTGGAACATAAAAACAACAACAACAACAAAACTTAAGTCATAGAGGTTTGCAGTGACATGAGGGTAGGTAAATGGTAACACTGAATTTTAATTTTTGTGGCTTCTAGGCCTATTTTGAATGATAAATCTCTTCACAGATTTGAAGTAAGAAAAAATTAGTGTGGCTGCTGCACCCTGATTGTCTGGGAACCACAAAGTCAATAAATGATATCAAAGACAGAATTGTATCTTCAGTGGGCGATCAGATAACAAATACCAAAGGCGGGGTTTTTTTTTGTTTTGTTTTGTTTTTTTGTTTTTTGGGTGGGGAGGACCAGCCTCACCTTTTATGCTACAATACACAATAATGTCTGGAAATATTTGTCTACTTATGTTTGCGTTTATATCGCAAGACTTCTCTAGAGACAAAGGCACCTGTTGATTTTATTTATCTGTACCTCAGGAGAGAGGCACACAGTCATGACGTTTCAAAGGGTAATACTCTGTGTATAGGTTAAAAGGCTGGTTCTGTAATGCAAACACAAGTAATAATGCAATCAGGCTCGGTGCTGGATAAAAGTATTGTGCTATATGGCTTTCTGGAATGCGCGATTTTGATTGGATCAGGCTACCTGCTTTCAAGTGTGTCGCATCACAGGCGCGCTCTCTTGTTTACTAGCGCCATCTTGCGTCTAACTTCTTGTAGTTTTTATTTAGTAGATAGCCTACTGTTCATTGGTGCAGTGTTCGTTTAATGTCGATTTTCCCATTAATTTTCATAATGGACCATTTTTCTTACCGGAAGCTTTAAGGTAATATAAAGGTAAATTAAAAATAGGTCTATTCAAATAAATGTTCATGTCCAGGTATTGTTTTATTTGCAGAGTAGCTGGCTTAACAAAATATTTGTTTTGCTAACGTTTTTTACGTAATTTGTATTTATTTTTATTTTTTATGGCTACAAAACACAGTTCAAGTAGACTGTTTTATAATGATTCAGGACAATTATCAATCAGGCTGTACAACAATACCCTGTCAAAGGCAGTTTGTTTTACAGAAACAAAAATTCTGTCTAAATTTACCTTTTACACAAAGTTAAACAACCAGTGTGATTTAACAACCATGTTATGCATGTTTACTGCATGTTTCATAAAGAACATTTATACAGAACATTTAAGTTTGTAAAAGTTAATGAATTTAGAAATGCTTAAGAGTGCTACAATTTGATCATCTGTTGGGAGGTTGTAAAAGTTGGAGTTTTGTAACAGTTGTAGGACGAAGGAAATTCTATGAGAAATTTACTTTTACATATTTCTCAGAAAAAAAGGAAGAAACAAGTGTGGTCAGTGCACATGTGTGCATTTCAGTTTAGCTTATATTAAGGAATTTGAAGATATATTTGATATATATTGCATATATATTATTTTTGAGCATGACAAATACTTTCTCTCTCTTTCTCTATGTATTTTTAGAGAGCGTTTTATATAATAAATTGTATTACTGAAATAACATTTTAAATATTTGCAATATATCTGACAAGCTACACAATTGTTTATAATCTCAGACGATTTAATCATGAATAAAATCAAAGAAATTGTTCTGCGATTATGAAGCTGTTTGTGTAGCTTGTCAGTGAACTACGACTCAGTGTAGTTAATTTTATCCATCTAAAAGCAAGTGAAAATACCACATTTAGTAACATGTTTTTACTCCAAACTGACTTCATAATGTCAGAAATAAATCCTTCTTTAAGAGGATGTGGCTTCTTACAAAGAATCATGAAATCTGATCTTTTTCATTCTGATTTGTGCCACTTCCATATGTGGTACTAAATCCAAGCCATGTCAAATGTTTTGCAATGCGACCGTTTTTTTTTTTTTTTTTTTGTATATCAGGACTATCAGCAATTTTTGGTAAAGAAAGTGTTACACTTTCAATAAGATTTATCATTTAATTACTCTGTTACACAGCATCGGCCAGTAAGTTAGGCTTTACATATAAATTGTGGCTGCTGTCCAGAAGGGTAATCTTTATATTAAGTGGACAGTTCCCTGAGGAGTTACCATGTAAGTACACTGGTATAACAGTGGTGCTCCAACTCCAACTGGAGATCCAACTCCTCCCCATTCCATTTTCACCCCTAAAGCTACCCATCTCCACCCCCTGGATCAAATGGTTCCAATTACTCTTATACATATTGTTGTTACAAAATCTATTTATATAATTCCTGTTAAATAAGTACTTAGTGAAGTGAAAAAAAGTGTTGTTCAGATCACACTTTAAATAAACGCATAATCGATTACTTTATATCCTTCGTGTTTACTTGCGTATGATTGCGCGCTATGCAAGTGTTGCCATATCCACATTTTCCCTGAGGAATTTGGATACTTTTTTTTCTCTCTGTTGCTAAGGTAAGTTTTTCAACTTTGTGGGTTGACACAACCCCACTAACATGATATTTACCTCCCTGAACATTATGAGATAGTTTTGGACTAGTTGTGAGAAAGAACTAGATCCTGTTCGGATCGTTCTTGCACACGCGGGTTTTACTGGCCAGCCACGCAGTGCAGTACTTTGATGCATGTGATGGAGCGTTGTCTTGCATAAAAATCAATCTTCTTGAAAGATGCAGACTTTTTCCCTGTACACTCATATAATAACTGAGCATAAATAATAATTGGAATAATAAAGCAACAAATCAGTATATTGGAATGATTTCTGAATCATGTGACGCTGAGGACAATGCTGAAAATTCAGCTTTGCTCAAAAAAATAATAAATAATATTAAATGTAGGTCTAAATGTTAAACCATTAAAACATTAAATTCAAATATATTTCACATAACAATATTGTCAGGGTCTGGCAAGGAGGAACTCAAGTGCAGACAGGAATCACAACACGCAGGGTTTATTAATCACAAAAGGGAAAAAACAAAACCCACGAGGGGGAAAACAATGACTAGGGCAGATACTAAATTACTTAACAAGACTGGGTAGACACGATAAACAAAGACTCGAAACACAAGAACACTAACTACAAATAAACAATAACAGGTCTCACAACGTCTTCTTCCAAGAGCAACACCGAGTAACAATATTTCACAGGAACATGTAGAAACGCATATCACAATGGGGAAACAATCACAATGAGGAACAATTACAATGAACCGACAAAAGACAGAGCACACTAGGGGATCTAAATAGGGGAACTAATCAAGACACAACAGGTGGCACAGGTAAGGCAATCACGACAAAACTAGGATAACAAGGGGGCGGGGCAAGGGGACGAGACAACACAAGCACATGGCCAAAGACAAGGCCATGTGCTTGTACACAAAACACGGATCTGTCATGATCGGATCCTGCCTCAAGACTAGAGAAAAGTCAGGACATGAAGGCAGAATCATGACAAATATACCTAATTATGGCCACTGTACTGTACTCTACCACTGTAGATCTTTTCATTGCTTTCCATTGCTAAAGCTCATCAGACAAGGCGCAGGGGCCGCAGAAGTATACATGACAGATTTACAGTATATGTGTGTATAGTATACTGTAGTATAGTATTCTAGTAAAATGAAAGTCACTTAAATACTGTAAAAAAAATGTTTAATCTATTTTTTTATACTTTGTTTAACTGTATTAATATAATCTTTGTAATGGTCATGAATTAATGAAGCATATTTGTTAATGATGAGTTAATAATAATGTGTAATAGTAATATTAACAGTGTACATCATATTTAATAATGTTGACATTGAATTTTGTTACAATTGTATTTTCAATGTCGTTTAAAGAATGTAGAATTAAGAATACACTGTAGTATAGCATTGATTAAGTGACATCACTACAGATTTTTTTCTTAAAATCTGAGCTTTGTTTCAACATTAAATGCAGGGTGCCATATATATATATATATATATATATATATATATATATATATATATATATATATATATATACATACACACACACACATATATATATATATGTGTGTGTGTGTATACTTGATTTTAGCAATATTGAAGTTATATTGTTATATTGTTTGTTATATTGATTGAATAACTTAACAATTGTAATTTTAACATTTTTATTTCACCATTAAATGAGGGTGCAGAAGTGGCACTGAATCAACATTGTCTTGAAACATTAATTCTATTCCATTTTGCAATTCAATGGTTACTTGTTCTCTGGGATACAGTATCTTCCACCTCCATCTCCTCCACCTACTATGGTAAACATACAAGAACAGTAAAGAAACACAACATTTCTAAAACAAAATAAGAGCAGAAGCTAAAATAGAGGTGTATAGAATAGTAGAGATTTATGTATTTACATATTTATTTATTTTAGATTTTGAAAATAGAATTGTAGATGTTAAAGCACTAGCTATCAAAACTTAACTCATTTCAGGTTAATTATAGCTACAGTACTTACCTTTAACTATTAAAGCATGTTTTTGTGAAACGCTTCTCTTTGTCACACTATTCCAGGCTGTGCATTCATAATCTCCACTGTGTGTGAAGTCAGTCTGATCTATGGTGAATGTGTCTGTGGTCACATCAGTGTCTGCTCCATTAAACTTCCAGCTGAATGAGGCAGAAGGTTCAGAATTTGCAGAACAAGAGAGCGATACACGAACGCCTAAATCCACCACATCCAGAACCTTAATAGAAACATCGTCTGGTCCATCTAGAACACATACAAGAGACTCTCTGTTAGAGGAACAAACGGAGCACTGAAGAATGTCTGTTTTTCATCAAGTCTGATGTTTGAATGTTTAAGACTCACAGTGGATGATCAGGCTGAGTTTTGCCATCTCAGAGCTGACAGGGTTTCTATATGTACACTGATATTCTCCACTGTCTGATCTCTACACTGGACTGATGGACACTGATCTGTTATCAGATGAGAAAATGATGCTGTTGCTAGGAGACAGAGGACTGTTATTTTTCATCACTCCAGAAGTGATGCTGCCAGTTCCCTCAGAGCTGATTTTAGCAAATGATTCTCCCTCTATTAATGATTCTTCTGGAGCAATAAGCCTGACATTAGATATTTGTTCTGTGTAAGTGAGAGACAAAGAACAAAATGACTCTTTCACATTTAGTAAGCATTGAATATAGTTAGAACCCAGTTCCAAGTTATGAGCAGAATGTGTGTGTGTGGGTGGGGGGTCGGGGGGAGGGGGGGGGTTTGACAAACTTTTGCTTGTGAAAAAATAAATAAGAAAGATTTTAAAATCCCACTTGAGGATATGTGTCAGGAATGTATTGTGGACTTGCACACTGGGACCAGAGAATTTTTGATGGACAAATAATTGTTTTTTTTTTTTTTTAAATATCTGTGGTCACATATGAGGACATATGAGGTCATATGTTTACTATTTATTTATAATTGCATGAATAAGATCTGAACATGATGTGGGATTTAGAATAAATTAAAAGAGGCTTCAAGGCAGAGGAATTTACCTAAATAATTTTTTTTTTTTTTGTAATCATGTTACTTGAGGAATAGTTTCAGCCCTAAACTTAAGCAGCTCAAAAGGGGCCTCTCACGTAATCCGATAGATGCCCTCGGTTGTTGTTAATCAGACATATATATAAAAAAATTAATAATTATAATTATAATAATAATAATAAAAATAAATAATAAATAAATAAATATTCCTCAAGTCATGTTGTGTACTTGAATAATAGAAGCCTCTCTGAGTTATGTTGCATGCTCTATGGCGGACAGGGATCTCCCTCCCGGGGGAACACAGCCGCTGGCTCCCTTCGGTCGCAGCAGGAGCCCTCCATCCGATGCATCAAACCGTGCCTCGAATCTTCTTGCCTATTCTGCATCTGATGGGGCTCTCCCTTCCGGTGCAGCAGACCCATGGCTCCCTTCGGTCGCAGGGTGAACACCCCCGTCTGAGTTATGTTGCATGCTCAAGGGCAGACAGGGTTCTCCCTCCCGGTGGAAACGAGCTGTTGGCTCCCTTCGGTTGCAGTGAGAGCCCTCCATCAGACGCATCAAGCCATGCCTCGCATCGCAAGGGGGACTCGCCTTTCGGGTGCAGCAGAGCCGCAGCTCCCTTCGGACGCAGCAAGAGTCCCTCCAACAGTCGTATTCCAGTTAGTGTCAATCAGGGCTCTCCCCTCCGGGGCAGCACTCCCGCTGCAGAGTTGCGAATCCCCTGCGGAGGCTGGGAGAACCCTCCGAGGCTAAAAAAATGTGCCTCACATAAACCCGCAATGTGGGACTCTCCCTTCCGGTGCAGCAGAGCCGCAGCTCCCTTCGGATGCAGCGGGAGTCCCTCCAACAGTCGCATCTCTTTGCCTTCTCAGCATCGGACTAGGGCTCCTCTTCCGGTGCAGCAGACCCACAGCTCCCTTCGGTCACAGTGTGAACACCCGATCTGAGTCATGTTGCATGCTCAACGATGGCTAGGGATCTCCCTCCCGATGGGGTACAGCCGCTGGCTCCCTTCGGGTTGCATTAGGAGCCCTTCATCCAACGTGCCAAACAGCGGCTCGAATCTCATTGCCTATTCAGCATCTGACGGGGCTCTCCCTTCTGGTGTAGCAGACCCACGGTTCCCTTCGGTCACAGTGTGAACCCCCATGTGGACTCTGATTGGACGGTGGAGAGGTACTCATGTTTATGTAATGATCTGTTTAAATGAAGATATCTCCAAATGCATTCTTACTAGTTCTTAATGAGGTTGAAGTTATCTCCAAACGAACATATTCTTATAACTTATTTTGGAGTTATTCTGTTTTTGATATCATCTTTTAATTTCTGACAAGTAATTATTGCAATAGTATCTAGTATTTATTTAAATTTTACTAGTAAGTAGTGAATGTTTTTACATGTATGTTTACATGTATCAATAAAACTAATAATGGTTATGGTTATTATTTATAAATAAAAACACTAAACAAGTAATTATTCCAAAAGTATCTAGTATTTATTTAAATATTATTAGTAAGTAGTCATTAGATACTTGTACTTATTTTTTAGATACTGGTTCTTATTCATTAGGTACTAGTTCTTATTCTTTAGACACTAGTACCTTTTTAATCACTACTAGTAACTATTCTTATCTTACTAGTCAGATCTGCTTTTTTACTGGTCTTATGTTATGACTAGTCCAAATGGCTACAGTAGAGTTCAACAAAAAAAAAATATTAGTAAAAAAAAAAATCATACTAGTAACGAATAAGTACTAGTATCTATTTAATAGGTACTAGTATCTAATGAATGAGGACTAGTTTTTAATAAATAAGCACTAGTACCTAATGAATAAGTACTATTATCTAATAATAAGTACTAGTATCTAAAACAATAAGTACTAGTATCTAATAATAAGGACTAGTATCTAATGAATAAGTACTAGTGTCTATTTAATATAGGTACTAGTATCTAATGAATGAGTACTAGTATCTAAAAAATACACACTAGTACCTAATAAATAACTACTAGTACATAAAAATAATCTATAAATGACTTGCTGACTTGCACGAAAACCAGCAACCTGGACCCCAAAATAATGTCTCTCTCTCTCTCTCTAGGCTATATAATAATAATAATAATAATAATAATTATTATTATTATTATTATTATTATTATTATTTAAAGTATAATCTTATTCGTATAATTAAGTATGATATAATAAAAATATTATATTGCATCCGGGTTGTCTAGAACACAGCATAAGGTAAACATTTGGGATAACAACCAATGGTTTCTGAAATTTGCATAAAGTGCTTTATTAATAAAACTCAAAATAGAAAAGTAATAAATAATAGATGTGCTAATTTCTATTAATATATGTCACTTTATTTAAGTTCCCTCATGGTTCAAAATGCAGCATATTGTCTAAAACAAAAGTTATAACTAGATGTTCACATAAACTGAAAGCGGTCTGCACTTCGCTCCCCCTTCGCTCCCCCGCGCTGCCGTGCGCAGGCGGCAAGGAAGTCGACCGGAAGTTGAAGTCGGCCGGGTGCCGCCATCTTTTAGCAGAACTTCACTTGCGTTAGCATCCCATTGACTCCCATTCATTTTGGCGTCACTTTGACAGTGAATAACTTTACATCTGAGGTGTTTAAAGACTCCATTTGTCCATTATTTATTTCTAAAGATACACGACAATCTATAAAGGGCTACATTACCTTCTATGTTACATTATGGCCCCGTAGAAACAGTTTTTGTAAAAATAGGCTAACAATTGCGTCATAACCACTCGACTCTCTGTCGCATTACCGTAATTAACTTAATATGTCGTACTGCCGTTACATTTTAAAATACTTTAAAAATAGAAAACGAAAAGACTCAAGTATTATAATTGCAAAAGGATTTGGAATGGATGGAAAATACCCTGATTGGGGAACTTATTTCTACACATTTCTGCTTTTTTTCTTCTTCTGTTTTAACTTCATCTACAAGTGGTCAGGGCTGTCTGCAGCTCTTTCAACTTCCCTTTATATGACTAAACTTTGAACAGTTTTTATAAGGTTAACTGGTGTTATGCAGCTTGTGTTGTTGCTCGATGGAAATGAAAGCTTATGATGGACTTACATAATGTGTTTATTCCTCTACTTCTGTCTTGCACCTCTGTGTTTACAGGTAAGTGAATTTTTACAGCTTTTTCATATTTTAGAAATTATTCAGCGAGTCCTGACTGTAAATAAAGTTAATAGCTATATGATCAAAACCCTTTGAATGAATGAATGTAGTGTTAAATCTAGTGCAGCAGAACATAGCTGTCATACTGTACAGTATTCATCATTATCTCTAACATTTACAGACTGTCTTTACAAAATTTGCTGTAAAATGATGAAAATGTAATTGATTTCAATCCTTTTTCTTTTCATGCATTATTTCCTCTGAAAAACTCCTTCCATTGATCTGAATTGATTTACCTGATTTTAACATGATTTGCCAAGAACTCATTAAGACTGCTGAAAAACATAACACATACATATATATGTGTAACGCAATAGAAAACCTACACAGTCACATGAAAAAGGAGGCTGGAACCGGCGAACACTCAGATTAAACTTGAATTACAAAATAAACACGAAACAGTGTGACAGCCCCTCGTTGATGACTGCCGCGTACAAACAAAAACAAAACACAAAATAAAATCCAGGCCTGGTCTTGAGTCCCATGGAGGAGGTCCGCCCCACTCCGTTCCCACCGGCCTCGCTCCATTCCCATGGCTCTCGGCCCCACCCCACTTGTCACAATATATATATATATATATATATATATATATATATATATATATATATATATATATATATATATATATATATATATATATTGTAAGGGAAACAGGTCAATTTAGCTCAAAGGGAATCATTTAAGATTTTAAAGGGAATTTGAACAGAATCACTGTTTCACGGCTGGTCACGGAGACGCGCCTGCGGTTCAGTGAACGAGCCGTTTAACATCAAATCTGCGCTGGATACTAATATCCAAACTATAGTGAAACACTATCAATTAGCACAGTAACAAGATCGGCAGCTTAAGACATTAACTTGTAAGCACAAAACACAAGATACTTCTCTTTTCAATATGAATGAGGCTTTATTAGATAAATCTAAGACATATAAACTAATCTAACACATAAACGCACGCACACACACATTCACACAAGTTGCAGGAATATCGAAAGTTAGGGAAAGATGAGTTTAAAAGAATGGAAATATGGAATCCCAAGTTAACAGCAATACGTTAAATTGCATAGACATGAACAACCATCAATCACGTAATTAGCGCTCGCATTGAGTTCCTCAATGAGGTTAAAATTATATTAGATACACCAGTAAAGGTCACAGTCTGGAGGTAAAGTTACTTGCATCTCCTGTGAAGAAGGAGCCTCGGTGAAAGGGCTATCCCGAGGTCGTTGATTGGCTGGAAGTTCAGTAGTTGCTGAAGTGACGTCTTGGGAAGCTCGTGGTTGTTGGGCGTTGGCTGAAAGTGCAGAGTCGTGTTCGCTGGTTGAAGTTGAATGGACGTTACAAAACTTAACTCAGAACACGAAACTCTCAAACGGAAAAGAAAAGAAATAAAGTTTGACGAGACTAGGTTGTGTTCTTTCTCATAGTAGCAGCAGGCAGGCACGCTGGAACCGCGCTCAAAGAACAATGATGACTACCGCATGGCTAGATGCTACAAGCTAAAGCTAGGTAGCAAAGCTACAAGCTAAAAGCTAAGAGCAGGCATGACTGATAGCACGAGCAATGCTAGAACTAAAAGCCGACATGGCTAATAGCAGCAGCTAGACTAGAACTAAAAGCAAAATTTAATCGTATCCAAAGTATTTAAACTTTCCTGTTGGCCACCCCTCAAATGTTGCCTTGACCAATCAGATATGTTCTTGGGGTGGGTATCATAAATCATTTGTTTATCTTACCAAGCATGTGGTTCTTGCCTCACAGGGTCTAATTTTGGACATGATTCCTATAACATGATTATGATATATTTTACAAATAAATGATTGTCAGGACAATATCAAGCAAGAAAATGCGATTATTTCAATACTAGACATGACTAGGTATCCTATAGTTATCAAAAGACATACACAATAAGTGATTATACATGATAGTCAAATGTGTGGGTTACACGTAAATGAATATGGAGTTAAGCAATGGAATGATTCATTCATAAGTCTTTTTTGAGTTCATTCTGGTCCATATATAATGTATAAAAAGGGTTTCTTTGCCATTCTCTGGCAAAGGACTTTTCTGTGAAGACAAAGGTTTAAAGCCCTTCCCCCTTAGGAATTTCAGTCTGGTTCTTCTGGGTGGGGGGAAGTCAATGCAAGAATTTAACTTGATCTCCTGGGTTTACATGTGATGTCCAGCGTTGCATTTCAATCACGAACAATAAATTTGACAATCTCTTCTTCGAATTAAAATTGTTAATAATTGTTCTATTGGTGTTAATGTTGAAAGCTGTTGTGTGAACAAGTTGGTTGGTTGGTTATCTTGCTTGGTTCTTGTGGCACTAGAACTGATTTATGACTTCCTGAGGAATTCAGCTCATGTCTCAATGCACACAGCTCTGATAGACTCTTTGATTTGTCTGATTCGACTCATTTCTGCTACAATATATATATATATATATATATATATATATATATATATATATATATATATATATATATATATATATATATATATATATATTAGTGGTGGGCATAGATTATTTTTTTTAATCTAGATTAATCTCTTTGTAATCTTGGAATTAATCTTGATTAATCTAGATTAAAATGGCTCATTTGTATTCTGCCAGGCATTCACAATATGTGTGCTACCCAAATAAAATAATGACTAAAAGTAAGTCTTTGAGAATGCATTTCTCAAGCCAGGTGGTGCATTAGACCAGGGGCTCATCTCCTGTTTCCAAAATGTATCACAAAGTGCTTGAGAAAGCTGTAAACCCATGTTACGGGATTCCAACGTTCACATGGTTGCGCTCCGTCAGTGCGTTCCAGGAGCGTTGCGTCTGCAGCAGTGCAACGATCGTTTACGTACTGCAAACGTGTCCTGTGTGAAAGCACAATGAGTATGAGTCCTTGCTGCTTCTGCACCACATACGAAACGCACAGAGACTGCATACGCACTGCAGACGGAGTATGTGTGAAACAGGCGTGTGTCTTGTCGAGGTTTCCATTGGGAAGCTTCATCAAAAAAATAAGATAAAATAAATAAATTCCCAGAAGCAAGCCTGACGGCTTCAGCTGCATCCATGTTAGCAAGTCACGTTTAATGTGGTAACTTCACAGTGGGCATACACACAGGTTCGAAGACTCGTTCTCGCCCCCTACATTGAAATATGGCTAGGTATACATCCCTGCTAAAATATCAAGGTGAAAGTCATCATAGCTTGCTTAGTATAGACCCAGCTCTCCACCCAACTTTGAGAATAGATTAAAGGCAATATTTTTTTTTATTGCCCGATAAGAGTCTCATGTTAGTGCAGCACATTAACGCCGATAACGGCCCACCACTTATACAATATATATATGTTAGAAATTATATGTAATTAAGGAAATATATATAAGGCATATGTATAGGAGGAAAGCTGATTTTGCTAAACTCATTTCCTGTCATGCTGTCTCTGGAAATTTCCTGTGTGGACAGAGTAAACTATTGAAACTAGTTTGCTTGATATTAGCAGACATATATCGTAATTAGATCTACAATCTCTGAATATTTTATATGATTAAAGCCCTGTCAACAATGAAATGGTTCTATAAATATACACACATCTCTTCCTCTTATTTACAGTACTTTATGGACAGAAAGTTGTCACTGATCCTAAGGTTACTGTGTACCAGGGTAATGATGTCACACTGTTATGCCAATATATCCGTCGAAGCACAGAAGACAAAATTACACAAGTGCGGTGGACATGGCAGAATCAGTCCAGTGAATATAAAATCATGGTCTTTCACAATGATTATGGTCTTCATATACATGAGACACCCCTGAAAGACAGAGTCAGCTTCAGTAAGAGCTCTCCTTCAATCGACGAGGCCTCCATCATCATCAGAGATGTGAAGATAAGTGATAAGGGACTTTACAGCTGTGACATCACAATCTACCCTGGAGGGAGTCTTACAGGACAAACCACTCTTATAGTGTTAGAAGGTATGTAAGTAAATACAGCTCATTTCAACTAAAACAAACTGGTGTTTTATAAGAAACTTAGTTTTATAAATTCAGAATAATTTTTCCAAATTATATACGTTTATATATGTTTTATGAATTGTTGTTATGTTAATAAGCAAAGTTGAAGTTAACTTAATTATGAGATTATAAAGTGTAAAAACTGTCTCATCCTTAGATCTTAAAATCAGGGGCGATTCTAGGATTTTTTCAACTGGGGGGCACAAGAGGGGCCACGAATAATACAGAGGGGCCAATCTTGTGTTGTTTGAATGGTATATCCAAATCATTTCAAGAGTTCAGTAACCTTTAAAATCAGTAATAAACAGTGATACCCTATTATATTTTAATAGCAGTTATTCACTGCTCTAAATCAAAACAATCAAATACAATTTGTATTAACTTTTCACTTTACAAAAGTGAAAGAAAAACTGCAATAAATAAAATAATCCAATGTATGAATAGTGTACAACTCACAAATAATAATAATAGAATTTATTTATAATAGCCTTATATAATATATATATATATATATATATATATATATATATATATATATATATATATATATATATATATATATATATATATATATATATATATATATATTTATATATATAATAGCCTTATTTATATAAATGCAGAATAACATTAATAATTCATAGAAATAAATACACAATTAATGAATTAATATAATATAAATTTAATATAATAAATTGTTTTTGTTTATTATCCACATCCCATTCAATTTGCATAGCATCAGTTGCAGTAAATTTGCATTGATAAATAATCAAAATCTACTTATGTCACGGCTAATTAATCTTGAGCATATTGATTTAAAAATATCATATAACCATACTTTGTTAAAAAGCTACTTGTTCAAAAAGGTAGCTTTATTTTAACATGTAAAATATGTGGATCCTATAAAACAGTTTACAATAGCTTAATTAGTCCAGTGTTATTTTAGTATTAGTTATTTATTTTGCTATTTAATCATGCATTAAATATTTATGTATGACTTTTAATTTGAGAATGTTTCTGGGTGTCATCAAATGACGTTTTGTCAATAACGTCTGTGAAGGGGGGGAGAGAGAGCTTTCCAGGGTGCAGACAACAATCGCGGAGCACCATGGTGATTTTAGAACGGCAACTGAATTTATGAGAAATCTACAGACGCAAATAGATTAAAGGTGTAGAAAAATAAAGACCTATATGTGTATTTTGGAAGTTTTTTTTCACCACAAGTCTGAAAGAAGACATGTTATTGAAGACAAACAGCCCCAAATCTCAAAATTGACCAGTAAAAAAATGATGTTTTTGCATGTGTCTCACCCATAGACTATAAAAAAAAGTCTCAAGTGTGGGGCGTTAGATAAACATTATACGATTTGTTTCGTCACCTCACTTAAGTGAAAAAAGTCGCTAATCGACTGCATGATTCAATAATGACTTTATTAGAATTGCTATAATACTTTTTTTAAACCATTGCTTTAAATTTCGTTGTTGCCTATATCGGCGCGTTCGGCCGAAAAAAAAAGTAAATCGTAACGCAGTAAACCCCTTTTACATTCAGCATCAGAGGAGCATAGTAAGTATAATGATTAGCATCTTGGTCTGCTCTAAGAGATAACATCGTCATCGAACCTGGTCTGTCTAACACTGAAAGACATTAACGTTAGTACCAAACACTTCTTGGACTGCAACAACTCGCTAATCGAAGATTATGATTTGAATTTGTGAGTGACAGACAAGTAGAAGGGTGGGGGCACACTGGGGGGCCAATCAGTTTTCAGGAGGGGCCAGTGCCCCCATGGCCCCTCCCCTGGCTACGCCACTGCTTAAAATTGACCAGCACTTACAAAAGTTTTTGCCTGTAGTGTCTTGTCTTAATTAGCCTACATAATGAAACATTAAGTTTAGTTATTTGACAATTGTGTAAATTATTCAACATTTAGAACCTTTTAACTACAATTTTAAAGTTTTCTGAAGAATACAAATACGTGTTGCCCCTGCTTTAATGGTTTCAAAAAATAATGAAGCAGCACAGTTAGGTTTCATTCTTGTAATTATTACAAATGGCGTGATATGATTTTCCAAAGTTTGATACTTAGATTGAGTGGTGAAAATGAATAGATATTGTGCATTACAATCATGATAGTTTCAGCCCTCGATTTCCTAAACTGCTGGTTTATTACGAGCTCCTCTTGCTGATCTGTCCACAGACAGTCGTCCTGTTCTGTCCACCGCTGAGGCTGTAGGGATTGGGACTGCTGTAGTGATCATCACTCTGATTATTGTTGTTGTGGGGTATCTATTCCTGCAAAACAGACGGTATGTGACCACAAAACATTTAGTTAATGCATCAAAATAAGATCGATTCATGCCACCAGCCAACTAGCACGGCAAAAAACAAACAAAAAAATAAAATGCATTTCCAAAAGGTTCTCTAATTTGTAATAAAATTGATTTAAAATTGATTTCATGTTGTTAATCCAGCACTGCATCTATACATGTATTACAGATAAACCAAGATAATGTGCCAGCATTAGACATTATATTAATATAAGAAACACAACATAATCCATCATTGTCCTTATTTTTAACAAACCTGGATCTAATAAAAAGAACATACTGATGTTAAATATAGAATCAGTAAAACAATAGTAAAGTGAGCTGTAACTAATACATTTATTATCATGTTCAGTATTCAGCATAAAGTTATTACGAGATGATAAAACACTTTTAACATTTCTCTTTTTATGATTTGGTACACATGGCAGACGAACCGGCAGAACTTTCACTTATTGTAAGTATAAATGTCATGAATGGGCTGTTTAAAATCTCTCTTTTAAAAGTGTGAAACTGGAAATATTACTAATGCTTGCTTGATTAATTACTTCTGTTTCTCTACATTACTGTAGATAAAAGGTCTCACAAAAGATTAAATTGAAATAGGAACAGATTTTAGAATTAATCTTATACAAATTTAAAGGTGCAGTTTATGATCTCTAAGTACAAATGTATAAAGTATAAACTAACAGTATGGCTTCAAAATATTGGTGAGTACAGCTTACAAAATCACAGGTATAGACTTTTGACAAAGGTTGTAAAGGGGGCTGTTTATTTTCCTCTTTGCTCTTGCACTTTAGTCACACTTGTATCCCTTTGACTCCAATCCTCTTCTGTGAAACCATGTATCATGCAGCTATTTGACCTGTGTTTTTCCTCTTTACTAGACACAACTCAGAGCCCCAGTGACCTACAACAGGTGAGACTTCCTGCTGCTGAGAACAACATCTTAACTGTGGGAGCAAAAGTTATTTAGTGAAAGATGCAGTCAATCCTGAATCTAATACACAAGTCTTATATTTCACAAGTGTCAAACAGACCATGAGCTTAACTCTCTTTACCTGTATTAGGATGTCACAATACTGAAATCAGGCAAGGCTAACAGAAGCACCTCATCATCATGGGACACTGAATACACTGCGGTTTCCTTCAGCTTGTGGTCAGAATCAGCGTCACTGCGAGCCTCAGCCAATCAGATTGCTTTGATTTTCCAAACAATAGAGCAGGAGACTGTGAACGCACAGGCGAAGATAGACTGATTTTGAGTTCAAATGTCAAAGATAATTACATGTTTCTATTATTGAATGAGGTGTTTGTACAGTAGAGAATTATACAGCTTGAGCATCTATAGCAGCAGACAATAAAACTCCAGCTTATAAGAAGCAAAACGTCATTGACCTTTAGTATGGAAAATAATTAATGAATAATTATTGTTATCATTCTTTCCTGATTTCATCCCCGTTTCTCTCTCCCACTGTGCTTCTTGTCAAAACGTATTGTACTATTAAAATAAAAAAAGCAAAAATGCTTGAAATAGTGTCCTTGTTTTCTTTTTAGAGGTAGACTTGAGTCTGTCTGAGGTCTACGCAAAAAGTCACAAATTTAAGAGCTTCTTAAAATGAGAGAAATTAGCTAATTTGAATACATTTTAATACATACTCATTGTAAACAATTATTCCGAAGTGTCCCTTTATTTTCATCACTTTGTTGGCTTTGATTTAGATTTAGAATAACACATTTGTCTGCAGAAAATCCACAATCCAGTCTGTACACAGCATAAGGGTTGACAATAAAAAAAAAGGAATGAATAAAAAAAATGGAAAAATGCATGTTGTCAAAGACAAATTCATACAGATGATTTTTTATTCCAAAGTATTTTCTTTATCTGTAGTTTTGACATAACACGATCACCTGGTTGGAAAAGCTCCTCAATCCCTGTTGATATATTAATTTAAAATATCCTCTGCACCTCAAGATGTATTTTTAATGTAAATAACCATCATTTTTTTGCAATACACATTTGTATAGAAATATTTAAAATAATTTATACTAAAAAAGAGATTCGGTTCACCATTTTGGAACACCTGTTGATTCTTCTATTTCCGTCTTTCTTTCTTAAATTAGTCATTTTCAGTTCACTGATGTGTGTGAAAAATCTTCAAGCATGAACTATGACATCAGATCTGACTTCCTGTTTCTAAAAACTCTGATCTGTGGTGAATGCAGACAAACACGCCTGAGTAAATTTGGGTTGAGGTATGTGGTGTGATTTCCAGCACAGTTTACGGACTCACAAGTTCTTGCAGACGAATCAAAGTCCACGTTTTAATGAACACACAACTCCTCATTTCCAGTAACATACATATTCAGTCAGAGTTGATCTCCTCTGTATCAATAAAGTAGCTCTATTTTTAATTTCCAATTCAGACAACACAACCCCAGAATTAAATTACACAGACAGTGAATTTAAAAATAAGTATAGTACAGAAAAGTAAGAATATCTGTTTAGAATATCTTTTTAATTAACAAGTCTGTGTTTTATATCGTCATCGTCCTCCATTAACGTGTGTGCTGTCATTCTGTCACGGTCTGGCTCTGATCTGTATGTTATCATTGAGAAAATGACATCCAGAAGGGCGTGTCTCTGTGCTACTTCCTCTGTGTGACCTCTTTCGTGATATAGAGGCTGAGTTCAGTCAGGCTCGGCCCACCGCCACCTTCGCTGTCTGTATTGGAGGATGAGTGTGGAGGGGGCGGGGCCAGACGAGACAGAGGGGACGAGGAGGGAGGGATACGTGTGCAGGACGTTGTGTGGAGACTCTGAATCATCGGCACTCCTGGCAAATGCGCACCTGAGTGCAGCCCCGCGGCAGAAGCACTGTCAGTGCGGGGGGACCCAGGGCCACTTAAAGGGGACACATCATGAAAATCTGTCTTTTTTCATGTTTAAGAGCTATAAGTGCATCTAACAACAGTAACTTTGTTTTGGAAGACCTTTTCCAACTGGGTTTTTCCACAGGGATGAGAATGTGAGGAGAATATTGTGTTGAAGTGCAGGAGAGGTTCATGCCTTTGGCACGGTGGTCTTCCTCTTTGGGACACTGCCCTCCCTCCCACCATCTTCTCTTCAGGATCTCCAACCTGTTATTCTCCTGCAACTGCAGAACTGCCAGACTTATCTCATCTCTGAAAGGAGAACCTTTGAGACAGAAATATGCAGCTGTAAGTGTCTGGTGGTTAAACATGAGGAAGTGTCTATGAGTTGTGAACATTTGGCCTATCACTTGGTACGATAGAAATATTGGTGATCAAATATTCAATATCGTTATCGTTATCGTTACTCATCATAAGTACTTGGTACATTATCAGCGCAGGCCAAGACTTTCAAACTAATAGTTTTTAATTTACATCTATATGGTGAATGGGTGATATACCAACCTTGCCAGGTTTCTTTTCTCAACACTCCTCAGCAATGAAAGTGAACGCTCGATGCTGAGTGGCAAGGTCACTTTTTTATTTCCTTTTTTTTTTTTTACCAGTGGAGGCACGAGAGCTCAGCCCCATACCCCCTGACCCCCTCTAACATTAGCGGTTGTAATTACATCAGCAGATTCAGTACATTCGCTATAAAAGAGTGCCAACTTGAAACAGCTGTGAAATTACAAACAAAAATACACATTCTAAGACATGAACTGGAATGAATTATGAATTTTATTAACATTAAATCATCCTTGACACAATTGTAACCAGTGCTGGTCTTTAATGGAGTATACTTCGTTACTCAAGTACATTTTTCATGTATTTGTACTTTATTGGAGTAGTTTTATTTTGAGTAAGTTTTAATTTTACTTCACTACATTCCAAAGCAGATTCTATTTTTTACTTCACTACATTTCATAAAACATATCGTTACTCCTTATAATATATCACATGCTCCAACCATATTTTTATTATTATAATTAATGCTTAATAACATAAGAACATTGTCAAGGAATTACTTACAAATATATATAATAAAACAAAGAAAACACAACAAAACAAGGGTTATACAAAATAAAAATAAAAACTAAGAAGAAAAAAAGAATACATACATTACCATAATTGATACAATAACATACAAACATTAATATACAGGGAAAGCTTTTAAATGCATGTATTTTCTTTAAACATTTCTTCATAATATTTTATAAATCTTAGGGATTTTTTGTTGTTTATATTTAACTAAGAGATTTAAGAAGTGATATTAATTCAGCTTTAAAATGGTAATAGAATTTGTTTATGAATAAAGAATATGCCATATAAGATAAAGAAAAGATTGCACTCGTAGGGGTCTATTTTTATCATTAATATAATAAAATATAATGTCTTTTAGACTGAGAGAATTAACATTAAGAAGTAACATTGGCATAATCAAATATACATGAGCCAACGTTGGACCAAAATTGCTTGGAGATAGGGCAGGATGTTTTGCTTGGATTGGCAAAACATATTTTAAGCCAATTTATTTTAAACACGCTTATCATGTCAGAAAAAAAATAAAAATAAAATCAACACCTCCCTCTGCTCTAAAATTAGAGATCAACTCTTTTTTTATTTTGTTCTCAACAAATATAGAAAAAGATTGATATACAAAATAAGAAATACTTTCTGCCTTTGATATAACAACAGGTCCCGTTGTAACCAGATATCAAGAATATTTTTAGATTTAATTAGCTGAAACATTTAAGTGTCGTCTTGCCAGAAGAGTTTTTGTAATATACCTAGGTATTGTACCTAGGTGGGCTTAACAGAAATATTTTCTATCGAATCATGATTCAAATCATGGACATGCATGATCTCACATTTTGAAATGTTTAATTTTAAACCAGAAGCACAAGAAAACTGTTTAATTAAATCTAAAGCCTTTGACACACATTTTCATATTTTAGGAACAACGTGGTGTCATCTGCCAAGTGTGAAATTTAAATCCCCCCCCCCCCCAAAAAAAACAAAGATTCCTTTCAATTCTTGATTCTGAACAATGCTCACAGATAAGCAACTCAGTAACTAATAAAAAAAGCACAGCCCTGCCTAACACCACGCTGTAGGCATACATCAAATCTGTGAGAAATGTCAAAATGAATAAAAACTGAGCTGTGGATTCCTTTATAAAACATAGAAATAGTAGAAATAAAAGAATCCTCAAAACCAAACAATTTAAGTGATTTAAAAAGAAAATGGTGTTCAGTCGGGTCAAAGGCTTTGTAAAAATCAAGAAAAAGAAAAAGACCTTGAGAGTGCATGGAATCTACTAGACTAGTTTAATATTGCTGGATATATGACGTCCTTTTAAAAAAACCAGATTGTGTTTCAGATATAATAGAATTCAGATTCAAGTGAAACATTATGAAGTTTCAATAACAGTATACAATACTATATCATTCAAAAGCTTGATGTAAATAATATAAATGTGACAAATAGAGATAACTCTAACAAATGTAAAAACAATGCAGTTCTTTCAATTTATTCCCCATAACAAAAATCTGAAAAATATTCTCAGCTCTTTTCAACATTAATAATAATAATAATGATGATGATGATAATAAATGTTTTTTTTTTGGTAGAAAATAAGATTGTTAAAAGGATTTCTGAAGGATTGTGTGACTGGAGTAAAATTTGTTTGAAAGTCAGCTTTGATTGTCCCTAGTAAACTGTTTAACTGCTCCCCCAAGTGGATATTACAGATAATTAAATATATTCTTAATAAACTACAAACATAAAATTATATACTTTTATTTTGTTCTCACATTCTTTCTTGTAAGTCCTCCCTCAGTGGCACAGTTGAATGAGAGGCTCATTATGCAGCTCATTATGCAGGCCTTTGTCTTCTCAGGTGTAATTCACAATGATATTCATGATAGTTGACGCCTACTCGCATATGACTTTTACCAACAAAAAGTGTCTTAGAAAATTTAAATCAATATATTTTTTTCTGTGAATGAGTAAACAAGATGATTTTCACATAATTTAGAAAGAAAAATTCTAGGCTACAAGCTCCAGTTCTCAACAATCCCGGGAACCAATGTTATGTATGTGTTTTATGGCCTTATTCAAGTGATTTAACATTTTTAGTTTTTCACTAACCATGCATAAAATTTTTTTTCTCAAAAATACAATCATGTACATACATGCATTTCACATATTATTATAGCCCAGTTTGTGCTGATTACAGTGATATTAGACTTTACCCATTTAGATATTTATAAGAAACGGAAAAAAACACAAATATCAGGGCATGACAAAACTTCTCCAGGCCCCAAAAATACCCTTAGACTCCAGAGGGTTAATCTATTGAAATTTACGATTAATTATTGTAACTGAAAATCATATATAGGTCAAAACTGTCAGTTGTTTGTGAACTAAATGTGCTGTAAAGAGTGATCTATTTAAGACCACTGAAAATGCTTGATTGCAGACTGTAAGGTGGGAGCCGACGATACGTGAGGGGTGCAGATCCATGTGCAAGCTTTTATTTAGAAACATAGTCAAACACAAGCAGGGTCAAACAATGGCAAACCGGGCAAGACATAAGAGTATTCAGAGAGCATGCGTGGCTCATTGATCGGCAAACAATATCCAAAGCCTTGACAAGAGGGGTAATCTGTCTACATGAGCAATAGTCCAGGCAGGGGAAAACAGAGTCCAAACAGCGAGACAATAGAGCAAAATCCAAAAACAGGCAAAAGATCAAGGCAACGAGGCAAGGAACAAGACTGGGAAACAGGAAACTAGGAAGTGCTTGGTAAGGGAGCTAGGCTAAACAATACTCGGCAAGTGTGTGAGAGGAAGTCCAATGCTAGTAAAGCGTGTCTGATGATAGTGACATGACGTCATGACACCTCAATCAGTGTCTCTATATTTATGGTAAAAAAAAAAAAAACATGACCTGACCGATTTTTTTTTTTTTAAAATAAGTCCAATATTTTTATTCAGCCACCTAGATAGATTACATCTGCAGGGACAAGAAAGGATGTGATGTTCAGAACATGGTAACTACATTAATTATCAAAGTGGGAAGTGATGCTAGGGGTGTTTTTACACCACAGACAAGGTTTAAGAAGGGAAAAATCAATATGAAAATATAATATATATGTTTTTCCTAAGTGTAGGCCTTTTTCTCATGTCGTATATAACTGTGATGTTCTGTAAAAAACAACTTTAAAACACTTTTTTTCCTCCTGGTGAAGATCATATGGTCAGATCTGTTTTCTCTCAGGTACATCGCAGTATATGCTTCACAATGAACATAATTCTCGTCAATGTAGTCCATATCAACAACAAAAATGTATCTTGACTCCATATAGTGGTTATTTTGGAAAAAATCTCAGGTATTTTGAGCAGTAGGATTAAAAAATGTAGTATTTTTGCACTTTCACTTGAGTAAAATTGAAAAAGTAGTACTTTTACTTTTACTGGAGTAATATTTTTTATACGCATCTGTACTTTTACTTAAGTACTTGATTTGTGTACTTCGTCGACTGCTGATTGTAACAAATCACCAGCACACAATACACACAGATTGCTAGTATTACTATACTTGTGGAGACTCTTGGTCCTCATAATGTAGAGAATACCTGGTACACACAAACTCACACTCACTCACACACACACACACTCACATACACACACACACACGAACACTTTTTTTTTTCACAAGTTTGCCTGCCCATGCAGTCCTGCTAGATATACCTAATGGTAAACACACTTGGCTTGCTGTCCTTGATTGAGCAATAATACAGTAGCAGACCTACAGTACATTGACTAAAATATGAAAAAAATTCAATTGGTCATTCCATTATTGCAAACTCTTGATCTTGTGAAAATCTTAAAATGTCAAACCGATCAAATTAAATTTCTACTGTAAAGAAATGGAAACAGAACATAACAAGTTTAATTAAATTTCATTTATGCATTTAGCAGACACTTTTATACAGTGCATTCAGGGTAGAAATTTTTACATTTCATGTGTTCCCGGGGATTAAACCCCCAACCCGCAGTGCTCTACCAATTGAGCTACAGGAAAACTAAGGGACTCAAATACAGAAACATAGGCCTAATGCAAACCCATTTTCACCATTGTATCCAGCATCTGGGGAACCTATTTATAATTTCTGCTTTTTTTCTTCTTCTGTTTTAAAACAACTTCATCTACAAGTTGTCAGGGCTGTCTGCAGCTCTTTCAACTTCCCTTTATATGACTAAACTTTGAAAAGTTTTTATAAGATGAACTGGTGTTATGCAGCTTGTGTTGTTGCTCGATGGAAATGAAAGCTTATGATGGACTTACATAATGTGTTTATTCCTCTACTTCTGTCTTGCACGTCTGTGTTTACAGGTTAGTGAATTTTACTGCTTTTTCATATTTTAGAAATTATTCAGCGAGTCCTGACTGTAAATAAAGTTAATAGCTATATGATCAAAACCCTTTGTACAATGAATGTAGTGTCAAATCTAGTGCAGGAGAACATAGCTGTCATACAGTATTCATCATTATCTCTAACATTTACAGACTGTCTTTACAAAATTTGCTGTAAGATGATGAAAATGTAATTGATTTCAATCCTTTTTCTTTTCATGCATTATTCCCTCTGAAAAACTCATGATTCACATGATGATATTAGGACTGTGGAATAAACATAAAATTGTATATATATATATATATATATATATACAATTTTATGTTTATTCCACAGTCCTAATATCATCATGTGAATCATGATAAAATCACTTCAGATCAATGGAAGGAGTTTTTCAGAGGGAATTCATTGTACAAAGGGTTTTGTGTGTGTGTGTGAGTGTGTGTGTGAGTGTGTTTGTGAGTGTGAGGGTGCTCTTGTTTTTGTGACATATAAGGACACAACTCTGTATAATGACATGGGTATGACACAGGTATTGCAAGGAGAGGGTGACTTATGAGGACATAACCCATGTCCCCATTTTTCAAAATGCTTATAAATCATACAGAATGAGTTTGTAAAAAGTAAAAGTGCCCAAAGTTTCCTGTGAGGGTTAGGGTTAGGTGTAGGGTCGGTGTAGGGCGATAGAATATACAGTTTATACAGTATAAAAACCATTACGCCTATGGGATGAACCCACTTTTCACAAAAACAAACGTGTGTGTGTGTGTGTGTGTGTGTGTGTGTGTAAATAAGGAAACATATATGAGTTATATGTATAGGAGGAAAGCTGATTTTGCTAAACTCTTTCTGTGTCTTACTTTATTTTATAAAGCATTTCCTGTCATGCTGTCTCTGGAAATTTCCTGTGTGGACAGAGTACACTATTGAAACTAGTTTGCTTGATATTAGCAGACATATATTGTAATTAGATTCTTTTTAAAATCTTGGAATATTTTATATGGTTAAAAAGCCCTGTCAACAATGAAATGGTTCTATAAATATACACTGTGGCGAGTGGGGCGGGGCCGAGAGACGTGGGAACGAGGAGTGAGGCCAGGTGTAGTGATTGGAGATGAGCTGCACCTGCGCCCCACCGCTGGTATCGAGTCCCACGTAGGAGGTGGAAGGATATAAAACTGGAGCGACTATAGTGAAGGACGAGAGAGGACCAGGCCTGGGCCATTATTTTATGTTTTGGTTTTTATTTGCGCGCACCAGTCGTCCGCGAGGGGCTGGTGCGCTGTTTTGTATTTTTTTTTAATATTAAAGTTTCATTTTGATTGTGCGCCGGTTCCCGCCTCCTTCTTCCGGATGAATATGGAGATTTTATCATTACATACACATCTCTTTCTCTTTTTTACAGTACTTTATGGACAGAAAGTTGTCACTGATCCTAAGGTTACTGTGTACCAGGGTAATGATGTCACACTGTTATGCCAATATATCCATCGAAGCTCAGAAGACAAAATTACACAAGTGCAGTGGACATGGCAGAATCAGTCCAGTGAATATAAAATCATGGTCTTTAACAATGATTATGGTCTTCATATACATGAGACACCCCTGAAAGACAGAGTCAGCTTCAGTAAGAGCTCTCCTTCAATCGACGAGGCCTCCATCATCATCAGAGATGTGAAGATAAGTGATCAGGGACTTTACAGCTGTGACATCACAATCTTCCCTGGAGGGAGTCTTACAGGACAAACCACTCTTATAGTGTTAGAAGGTATGTAAGTAAATACAGCTCATTTCAACTGACCAAGGCGTCTAAAGAAACTGGTGTTTTATAAGAAACTTAGTTTTATAAATTCTGAATAATTTTCTAAATTGTATATGTTTATATATGTTTTATGAATTGTTGTAATGTTGATAAGCAAAGTTGATACGTCATGCCATTATTACCTTAATTAGGAGATTTTAAAGTGTAAAAACTGTCTCATCCTTAGATATTAAAATTGACCAGCACTTACAAAAGTTTTTGCCTGTAGTGTCTTAATAAGCCTACATAATGAAACATTAAAGTTTAGTTATTTGACAATTGTGTAAACTATTCAACATTTATAACCTACAATTTTCTAGTTTTCTGAAGAATACAAATATTTGTTACTTGCCCCTGCTATATTGGTTTCTAATGGTTTCTAAAAATAATGATTACTGTGACACATGATAGTGCACCTCTCCTTGAAAGTGAAAGTGAATAGAAATTGTGCATTACATTCATGATAGTTTCAGCCCTTGATTTCCTAAACTGCTGGTTTATTAGGAGCTCCTCTTGCTGATCTGTCCACAGACAGTCGTCCTGTTCTGTCCACCGCTGAGGCTGTAGGGATTGGGACTGCTGTAGTGATCATCACTCTGATTATTGTTGTTGTGGGGTATCTATTCCTGCAAAACAGACGGTATGTGACCACAAAACATTTAGTTAATGCATCAAAATAAGATTGATTCATGCCAACAGTCAACAAGCACGGCAAAAAAACAGCAAAAAAAATTAAATCCATTTCATGAGGTTCTCCAACTAAAAATTGATTTCATGTTGTTAATCCAGCACTGCGTCTATACATGTATTATAGGTAAAACAAGATAATGTGCCAGCATTAGACATTATATTTATATAAGAAACGCAACATAATCCATCATTGTCTTTATTTTTAACAAACCTGGAACTAATAAAAAGAACATACTGATGTTAAATATAGAATCAGTAAAACAATAGTAAAGTGAGCTGTAACTAATACATTTATTAT
Organism: Carassius auratus; assembly: GCF_003368295.1. Lineage (NCBI taxonomy): Eukaryota > Metazoa > Chordata > Actinopteri > Cypriniformes > Cyprinidae > Carassius > Carassius auratus. The sequence continues at coordinate 17,933,439 of NC_039258.1, forward strand.
CATGTTCAGTATTCAGCATAAAGTTATCACAATATGATAAAACACCTTTAACATTTCTCTTTTTATGTTTTGGTACACATGGCAGACGAACCGGCAGAACTTTCACTTATTGTAAGTATAAATGTCATGCATGGACTGTTTAAAATCTCTCTTTTAAAAGTGTGAAACTGGAAATATTACTAATGCTTGCTTGATTAATTACTTCTGTTTCTTAACATTGCTGTAGATAAAAGGTCTCCTGAAAGATGAAATTGAAATAGGAACAGATTTTAGAACTAATCTTATACAAATTTAAGGGTGCAGTTTATGATCTCTAAGTACAACTGTATAAAGTATAAAACTGACAGTATGGCTTCAAAATATTGGTGAGTACAGATTACAAAATCATGGGGACAGACTTTTGACAAAGGTTGTATAGGGGGCTCTTTACTTTCCTCTTTGCTCTTGCACTTTAGTCACACTTTTATCCCTTTGACTCCAATCCTCTTCTGTGAAACCATGTATCATGCAGCTATTTGACCTGTGTTTTTCCTTTTTACTAGACACAACTCAGAGCCCCAGTGACCTACAACAGGTGAGACTTCCTGCTGCTGAGAACAACATCTTTACTGTGGGAGCAAAAGATATTTAGTGAAAGATGCAATCAATCCTGAATCACAAGTTATGTATTTTACACATGTCAAACAGACCATGAGCTTCAGAAAGTAACTTAACTTCTCTTTACCTGTATTAGGATGTCACATATTCTGATGTCACAATACTGAAATCAGGCAAGGCTAACAGAAGCACCTCAACATCAGGTGACATTGAATATGCTGCGGTTTCCTTCAGCGGTCGTTCAGAATCAGCGTCACTGCGAGCATCAGCCAGTCAGATGGCTTTGGGTTCCCACACAGCAGAGCAGGACACTGTGTATGCACAGGTGAAGAGAGACTGATTTTGAGTAAAAATGTCAAAACTTATTGTCCTATTAAGATTTTAAGTGTTCTTGTTTTCTTTTTAGAGGTAGACTTGAGTCTGTGTGTGGTTTACACACACAAAAAAAAAGTCACAAATTTTAGTACCTCTTAAGATGAAAGAAATTGGTTGATTTGAATACATTACTGTGACGAGTGGGGCAGGGACTCGAGACTGGTGGGTCGAGCAGGTGTCGCTCATTTCCAATCACTCCACTGGCCTCGCTCCTGTTCCCACGTCTCTCGGCCCCGCCCCACTCGTCACAATTACAATACAAACTCATTGTAAACAATTATTCCTAGTGTCCCTTTATTTTCATCTCTTTGTTGGCTTTGATTTAGATTTAGAATAACACAATTGTCTGCAGAAAAACACAATCCAGTGTGTACAAACCATAAGGGTTGACAATTAAAAAAAAGGAAAGTAAAATTAAAAAAGGAAAAATGCAAGTTTGTAAAGACAAATGACCCTAATATGAATATTAGGAAGATTAGACCCTTCCTGTCAGAGCAAGCCACCCAACTTCTTGTCCAAGCTCTTGTTCTCTCCAGACTGGACTATAATGCTCTCCTGGCGGGTCTTCATGCATGTACTATCAAGCCTCTGCAACTTACCCAGAATGCAGCAGCGAGGGTTGTCTTCAATGAGCCAAAAGAAATGTTACTCCTCTCCTCATCAGGTTACACTGGGTACCAGTAGCCGCTCGCATCAAATTCAAGGTACTGATGCTTGCCTACAAGACGACCACTGGCACGGCTCCAATATACCTAAACTCATTAGTTCAAACTTATGGGCCCTCCAGAAGTTTGCGTTCTGCGAGTGAACGACGACTTGTGGTGCCATCCCAAAGAGGTTCAAAATCACTCTCACGGACCTTTTCCTGGACTGTGCCCAGCTGCTGGAAATACCTCCCAATCTCAATTCGAGTCTTTACTCATTTTCAAAAAACATCTAAAGACTCATCTTTTTCGCCGGCAATTAAACAGCTAATACTAGCACTTACCTTTTCTTTTCTTGTCTATCATATTCTTTAAAAAAATGGCTACGTGTTCTGTACTAGACTAACTGAGACTTGTCATGACACTTGTACACTGTTATTGTTCTCTTGTCGGTCTGATTGCTTCTGTTCGCATTTGTAGTTCACTTTGGATAAAAGCGTCTGCTAAATGATTAAATGTAAATGTAAAGATTATTTTTTTTATTCCAAAGTATTTTCTATAGAATGAATCTATAGTTCACCATTTTGGAACACCTGTGATTCTTCTATTTCCTTCTTTCTTTCTTAAATTAGTCATTTTCAGTTCACTGATGTGTTTGAAAAATCTTCAAGCATGAACTATGGCATCAGATCTGACTTCCTGTTTCTAAAAACTCTGATCTGTGGTGAATGCAGACAAACACGCCTGAGTAAATTTGGGTTGAGGTATGTGGTGTGATTTCCAGCACAGTTTACGGACTCACAAGTTCTTGTAGACGAATCAAAGTCCACGTTTTAATGAACACACAACTCCTCATTTCCAGTAACATACATATTCAGTCAGAGTTGATCTCCTCTGTATCAATAAAGTAGCTCTATTTTTAATTTCCAATTCAGACAACACAACCCCAGAATTAAATTACACAGACAGTGAATTTAAAAATAAGTATAGTACAGAAAAGTAAGAATATCTGTTTAGAATATCTTTTTAATTAACACGTTTGTGTTTTATAGCGTCATCGTCCTCCATTAACGTGTGTGCTGTCATTCTGTCACGGTCTGGCTCTGATCTGTATGTTATCATTGAGAAAATGACATCCAGAAGAGCGTGTCTCTGTGCTACTTCCTCTGTGTGACCTCTTTCGTGATATAGAAACCAAGTTCAGTCAGGGAAGGAAAGGAGAGTCTGTGTCTCCGTCTGCCTCTGATTGCAAGCAGACATCTGTGTGTTGCCTGAAGATCAGAATCACAGGGAAGTTTAATATCTCTGCGTTTAATATTTATGTGCTGCCTGTCATGTAGCATTTTCTAAATCTTCGGACTGATAGTCTTAAATCTTACCATCACATTTTCAAGCTTTCTTCAGACACAGTCAATGTAATAATACATCATTCAGTAGTACAAAATAATCATTGATGTGGCACACGGCTATCCAAAAGAAGAGGATAATTCTCTCGTACCAAATAAAGGAAGGAAAGCAGATTTGTCTGTGATTTTAAACATGAGGGCAAGTATTGCAAAAATGTCACACTTCTGTCTCCCTCTTTTGTCAAGTCTCTTCTCATTTCTGCTCTCCCATTAGATCTGTGTTGTTGCTAGACTGAGGTGGTGGTAAAGTGCAGCCTTTAGCCGGTGGGGAGTGTCCTATCCGGCATGGGCTCGGCCCACCGCCACCTTCGCTGTCTGTATTGGAGGATGAGTGTGGAGGGGGCGGGGCCAGACGAGGCAGAGGGGCAGAGGAGGGAGGGATACGTGTGCAGGACGTTGTGCGGAGACTCTGGATTCGTCGGCACTCCTGACAAATGCGCACGTGAGTGCAGCCCCGCGGCAGAGGCACTGTCACTGCGGGGGGACCCAGGGCCACTGTGGGGGTGCTGTTGGCACCTAATGGGTCCTCCAGGAGTCGCTGGGGGCCGGGGCCCATGTCTGAGGGGCCTCCTCCTGGACCTGAACTTCCTGTCAGGGGTCCGGTACCGCTGTAGAGCTTTCCATTGCTAAGGCGCATCTCTCTGACAAGGCGCAGGGGCCGCGGGGCCCCTAAAGTGATACGGGTGGGGTGTCGAAGGGCCAGAGAGCTGGACAGGGGACGGCGGCGGCGAAGACGAGAACTTTTCTTGCAGGAAACTGCATTACGGAACTCCGTCAACATCTCCTGACACACAGACACCTGAACATTTACAAAAATATATTAAACACTTGAACGAAGGAAGATTAGAATATATTACAGATGTGTATATATATATATATATATATCACAGCTATACACAAACACATATATCACCATTAATATAATTAAGATATATAAAAATCTTAAAGAGGACACATGCAAATCTGAAAAAAAAAATAATAATTACAACATAGCTCTGAAAAACAGGATGTTTCTGCTCGTACCCCAAAAAATGTATAATATGTGGTTATTTTGATCTGATGCTTCACAGAAATATTCTGAGGACACCTGAGACTTAAATTACATGTTGTAAAAAACAGGCATAATAGGTTCCCTTTAAATATAATTTATAATTCCAAACAATTGCATTATTTATCACAGAAGTACATATTACAGATATATACATAAGTAGACATGCACACCATAACACAACCACTGAACTGGACTTGACTACGACACACACTAAGGCGAGGAGTCGGCGGGATGCTTTGTAACCTACTGTAGTGTGACTGTGATATGGGCGGTCGCAGGAGAGAGGTCGTACCTCATCTGTTTCAGCTGATCGGCGTGTGGACCACACAAACTCCATCACAGCCACAAACACAGCAATAATCAGGCCACAGATTAACACCACAAATATACCGCCAATGTTCTCCATCCCAAGACCTGCAACAATGAATTAAACACTTTTAAACAATATGTATCAATGAGGATCTTTCATCAAAGACATAGAATGTAATAAATATACTTTCTCACAGTGGGCATGAAGGGGAAATGTCATAATTGCTAAATGACAGACTTCTCTCAGGTTAAGCATGCCAGACTTTTCCAGTCATATAGTCCACCTAAACCCATGCCCTTTCTTACAAATGATTCAAGCTCACATTCAGATCTGCCTCCATACATTCAACAACTGATAGTTAGAACCAAGTCCCCAATCTACAATGGCTGTGTGAAATCCCTGCTGCGTTTTGGAACACAGTAGTTGGTTTCTAGCTGGTTATGAGTTGGTATGTGCTGATAGATTGTTTCTTGTCATCTTGGATCAGAAACAAACCAACTACCTGCTGGTTTTTGGAACCACCAGCTGTTTTTTGGAACACTGTAGCTGGTTGACCAACTAACATGTTCCTTACAGCTACCGGTTCCGACTGGGTTTTTCCACAGGGATGAGAATGTGAGGAGAATATTGTGTTGAAGTGCAGGAGAGGTTCATGCCTTTGGCACGGTGGTCTTCCTCTTTGGGACACTGCCCTCCCTCCCACCATCTTCTCTTCAGGATCTCCAACCTGTTATTCTCCTGCAACTGCAGAACTGCCAGACTTATCTCATCTCTGAAAGGAGAACCTTTGAGACAGAAATATGCAGCTGTAAGTGTCTGGTGGTTAAACATGAGGAAGTGTCAGTAAGTTGTGAACCGTGAGTCTTGGCACGCTCACTTCTGTAAAAAACAAGCCTGTCTGATGATAGTCAAATGATTTCACAATTACTTGTTTTAATGGTGATTTTCAAAATTTATATATGGACATGTATGTATTGAAAGTGAAAGTGATTTTTTTCATTTTGAAGGGTTATTATGGTTTAAAAACCTTGTGATTCACATTGCTGCCACATTGTTTGTGAGGCTTCAATTTTAAGTGTGTTAATGTGCCTGATTTTTACAAAATAAAATGATGTCCATCTCTCTCACCGAGAGGCATGCCGATTCCATAACCCTTGGTGTCCAGCAGGCCTCCGATCTGCGTGAGGTTGCAGTTGAGGCTGCGGTGGTACTCATTCATGGTGCTCTCAAGAAGGAAGGCGTATTTAGAGTTCAAGACTCGGGCAATGCCCTCCTCTGTGCTCTTCACAAAGACACTGGGCTGCTTAGAATACATGTAGTTCCACATCCGCTGATACGTCTGATAACGAGAGTTCTGAAAGAGGGAAGAAGAGGATGTATTATCCGTGCATACATCATAAATAAACATTTAAACAGCTATTTGACATGCAGCATAACAAATAGAAAAGAAACAGTGACATGCAAACAGATGGTAAAATCATTTGATCAAACAAAACAATGAGAAGAAAATACATAGTCTGTAAGCCAAGAGTACTCTACAAGAAAGAAAATAAACAAGAGATTCAAAACCCATCCAAATGCATATGCAAATAAATGCCTGCTGGCACTTTCCATGAATATGGTACAAAATTAGGCATTTTTAACAGATGTGCAGTGAAAGAAGGTGCTTAAAGCATTAGACCGTTTTTTGTTATGACACTTCTTAGATAAGTTCTATAAACATAAACACTAAAAATTATAATTCAGTTTATTGTACTTAAGATATATATGCACACACACACACACACACAATTGACATATCATCTGGACCCTTTCTACAGTGTGATTATAAAAATAAATTATTTTCTAATTTTCACAAATATTTTATGAATGCCTACATGAAGTTTGTCTTTTATGCAAGTAATTGTACTTTAATCTACAAACCGGGTTCCAAAAAAGTTGGGACACTGTACAAATTGTGAATAAAAACAGAATGTAATGATCTGGAAGTTTCAAATTTTAATATTTTATTCAGAATACAACATAGATGACTTATCAAATGTTTAAACTGAGAAAATGTATAATTTTAAAGGAAAAATAAGTTGATTAAAAATTTCATGGCATCAACACATCTCAAAAAAGTTGGGACAAGGCCATGTTTACCACTGTGTGGCATCCCCTCTTCTTTTTATAACAGCTTGCAAACGTCTGGGGACTGAGGAGACAAGTTGCTCAAGTTTAGGAATAGGAATGATGTCCAATTCTTGTCTAATGCAGGCTTCTAGCACCTGCTTCAACTGTCTTAGGTCTTCTTTGTCGCATCTTCCTCTTGATGATGTGCCAAATGTTTTCTATGGGTGAAAGATCTGGTTTCAGTACCTGGATCCTTCTTCTACGCAGCCATGATGTTGTAATTGATGCAGTATGTGGTCTGGCATTGTCATGTCATCCCTGAAAGAGACGACGTCTGGATGGGAGCATATGTTGTTCTAGAACTTGGAGATATCTTTCAGCATTGACGGAGCCTTTCCAGATGTGTAAGCTGCCCATGTCACACACACTCATGCAACCCCATACCATCAGAGATGCAGGCTTCTAAACTGAGAGCTAATAACAACTTGGGTTGTCCTTGTCCTCTTTAGTCCGGATGACATGGCGTCCCAGTTTCCCGAAAATAACTTCAAATTTAGATTCGTCTGACCACAGAACAGTTTTCTACTTTGCCACAGTCCATTTTAAATGAGCCTTGGCCCAGAGAATTTTTTTGACCTATAGAGTTTTAGCCAGCAACAGCAAATGGCACGGTGTATTGTGTTCACCGACAATGTTTTCTTGAAGTATTCCTGAGCCCATGTTGTGATTTCCATTACAGTATCATTCCTGTATGAGATGCAGTGACGTCTAAGGGCCCGAAGATCACGGGCATCCATGGTTTTCCAGCCTTGACCCTTACGCAGAGATTGTTTCAGATTCTCTGAATCTTTGGATGATATTATGCACTGTAGATGATGATAAATTCTAACTCTTTGCAATTTTTCTCTGAGAAACTCCTTTCTGATATTGCTCCACTATTTTTCGCCGCAGCATTGGAGGAATTGGTGATCCTCTGCCCATCTTGACTTCTAAGAGACACTGCCACTCTGAGAGGCTCTTTTTATACTCAGTCATGTTGCTGATTGACCTAATAAGTTGCAAATTTGTCCTCCAGCTGTTCCTTATATGTAAGCACCTTACTGTATACTTTTCCGGCCTCCTACTGCTACCTGTCCCAACTTTTTTGGAATGTGTAGCTCTCATGAAATCCAAAATGAGCCAATATTTGGCATGACATTTCAAAATGTCTCACTTTCAACATTTGATATGTCATCTATATTCTATTGTGAATAAAATTTAAGTTTATGAGATTTGTAAATTATTCCATTCCTTTTTTACTCACAATTTGTACAGTGTCTTTGTACAATTTGTAGAGTGTAAACCTTTTTGGAATTGGGTTTGTATAACTATAAACTAGCATTTGGTCTTAAATTGATAATGACTTAATTTAGGCAAAAATTGCATGCTTAGAGTCCAATGCATTTTTATTGTTTTCTAACTTTATAATTTTTGTAAAAAAAAAACTAGGGCTGTCAAATGATTAAAATTTTTAATCAAATTAATCAGAATTTTTAGTGGATTAATCAGGATTAATCACTATTTGCATTTACACCTGAATCCGATCCATTTTTTTTTTTCTGAAATGTCTACCAAAAGATAAATAACAGGACACAGATACATAATTTTCATGTATTGATTCATCAGTACACAAGTTCTTTTTTTCTGAATTTCAAAAGTTTAACATTTACTTAGATCAAATTTACCTGAGCACTATATCAAACCATGCCATTTAACTACAGATAGTGTAAGAGTTTTAGGTGAACCAGTGGTTAAATATAGCCCCATATCTATGAAATTTTGCATAGAGAAACTCGAAAGAATTAACTCAGAAACACAAACATGCGCCACCATCACATAAGCAGCACTCTGGGCACTCGTTTTTGGGAGGTGTTCATTTGCTCTGCCACAATACTTTAGGATCGATATTTTCACGTTCTGAAGGCTTCAAGTGCCAGTAAAACCAAGTAAAAATGCATATGCTTTCCCAAACAGCTGTAATTATAGCTGCAATGCATGTAGTTGTTCTGCACATGCGCAGTGTGAAACACAGGATGCTATAACAGGAAAAAGCTCCAGCGTATCAACTACCAAAGTCGTCTCTGTTTATCGAGCTTGACATGAATGTATTTGAGAGTAACTGGGGTAAAACCTTAAGCTTCTTCGGTGTTTTCGTCGCGGCGCTCGCCGCTGTTTTTTACTATCTTGAGAATTCAGAGATCGACGAGACTTTCCTGACCTGAATAATTTGTCACACTGCGCATGCGTGAAATGCATTAAAAAATTTGACGTAATTAACAACAAACAACTAATTAACGTTGTTAACTCGCTATTTTTGACAGCCCTAAAAAAAACTAAACATTTTTTTTAATCAATTACTGTACATGAATAAAGATCGACATGAAATTAAAATTCACCAAATCTATGTTTTACATGGTGGTCACTGATTCTGTTGTGTGTGATTTATCTATATTCATTAATTTGACCTTGTGATTTAATTAGATTTAATGTCATAAAAATGCTTTTACTTGTTCTTCAGGTGAAGTGACTGTCTCTGGTCATTTAGGCTGCTTAAACTCTGCCCTTATTCTTTCAGTCAATTGCAAGCTCAGATCTGTGAGCATCCAATCAACAATCAATGGATAGACCAAGTGTCTGTTTCACTTGCATATACATAACAATATAAATAAATAAAAATGTTGCTACTTCTGTTCCATCACATTTGCAAACATGTGGTTAGTGTTGGTAACAGATTTGAGGCTGCTTAACATTTTCTGAAGTGCAGAGTATTTATGAAAAGTTCTTACTATTGCTCTCAAAACTAACAGCTGCCGACTCACTAACCCTTCCAGACAGATGCTTCATAAGTGAACATTGACATGTGCAAGCCAGCACGTGGTTACTTTTGTGTGAGCTTATTTGCATAAACTTAATATCGTATGATTTGTACCATAAAAAAGGTCATGGTGCTTCCTCCATGAATGGTGCCGTACTGGATATTGGTTTGATCAGCCAGGTCATCGGGTGATTCGATTGGCACTTCCATTCTCTGCACTGTGAGAAACGCAGCCAGATTTGCTGTGTATGAGGAGATTATTATGAGAGTGAATGCCCACCTAAAAGAGAGAGACAGAGAGAGTGAGGACATAAACGATGGAGGCAGAGAGCAAAGAGCCTATAGCTGTGCTCTGTAATGTGTCTATTGACTCTGTTAAAATGACCATCAACACATATTGAGCCCCACTCACCAGACCCCACTGACACAGCGTGTGGAGAGGGCCCGGGGCATGATCTCTGACCCCTGCTGCATGAAGCCCCCCACAGGAAACCACAGGCTGTTTCCTAGTGTGTACTGATTTTCCAGTAGGTCTTTGCGCTCACGCAGACACGGGTGAGGGTTATACCATTCATACGGACTCAACCTGACACAAACACACACACACAGATTTAGAAAAAACCTTGCATTAAATATTTATTTACTCGCTATACCAAGCAAACAATAAATCATTACATTTTGCTTGATTAATGTTTAAAAAAATAAATGATTAAGAAAACTAAACATAACTGATCATTTCATTTACATCTCTGAAATAAAGTATTAATATCTTTTACAGGTTTACTGCACAGATAAATAATTATTTTACAGAGCAAAACAACCAAACGCATTGATTAAGACAATGATTTTTAGTCGTGTTTGAGTATATGTGTATGTGCCGGTGTGTACCTAGCAGAGAGAAAAAGCACACAGCTAACAGCGAGGTAAGCCAGCAGCATGAAGAGCCAAACAGCCGGTGAGAAAGGATCCAGGAAGGAGAAATAACCTGGCTTCCTGCCCTGAGAGAGATGGTGGAAGAGAAAGAGAAGTAAATGAATGCAGCTGAAGGAAGGAAGGTGGTAGAAATAAAAGCCAAAAGGAATTAGGTGCATGATGAATATTCAATCTGATAATTACATTAATGTAGCAATAGGAAATGCATTACATATAATACATATTGAGGCTTTTTTAGACAAACTTTCTGCATTTTACCTATCTATCTATCTATCTATCTATCTATCTATCTATCTATCTATCTATCTATCTATCTATCTATCTATCTATCTATCTATCTATCTATCTATCTATCTACACTGGCTGTTATTCAGGACAGGACAAGCACAGAATATCACACTATTATCAGGGTATTTGCACCAATGTCAGTCATCTCATCCTCTGATTGTTCAACTGTATGTTTTAATCTTGCATGTTTTACTTCAGCCACAAGAGGGCGCTACTGATCAAAACGGCAGACCAGTCACCAAAGAAAGATGGATTTAAGGACTCTTCCATGGAAAGCAGATATTGCAGTTTAGTGTTAAGGTATAGGTATTATTACACTAACCGCTTTTCGGTTTCAGAAAGAGTGGGTCATGTTTTGCTTATAAAACATAGTTAATTACTTTATTAGCCAATTCGTTATTCAAATTGATCATAGTTAATAACATCAATATTTGATGAGAAAACCACAGAAATGAAGATATTTTTTAAAGACATTGTTGTAAAGGAATGAAGCTTTGCATAGGCTTTACAAAAAGCATATTCAAAGATATAGTTCACCCAAAACTTAAAATTGTGTTGTATTGATTATTTTTGTTAAAACAACTGATGTCACATGGACTACTTTAATATGTACTCACTATGTTTCTGGTAGTTCTGCTTTCATCAAAAATATTAAAATCTTGGTTCTGAAGATGAGAGAAGTTCATATGTTTTGGAACGATACAAGGTTGAGTAATGACAGAATCTTAATTTATGTGTGAGCTATCCCTTTAAACCGCATTATATTGTATTTATTGTATGACTGAACACAAGCCTATCGGTCAACAGTAATACTTTTTTTTTATCAAGTTTGTCCATCTGAAGTAAACTTAGGGGTCATTAGGGGACATGTTTTTGTATTCTGTCTGCGTTGTTGATCTATGTAAACATCCAGACTGATGCTGTTGTGTTGATTCTGTGTGTCTGACTTACTATATGGACTCGGTAGAGAATACTGATGCCCAGCGTCATAAAAGGCTTTGAGAAGTCAATGACCTTCTCTCTCTCAGATGTGATGGTAAAAGCTGCAACAGCCAAATCAGCTTTCTTCTCCAGAGAATGAAGGAGAACGAAGGAGAAAGAAAGAAAGAAAACAAAACATTAAAGTAGAAGAACATGAATTCTTGTAAAAGTCATCTAGAAACGAGACACAGAGCTGAACTTAACGCAGCTGTGTGCTTTCCAAAATGAATTCAGCAGAGGATGTGTTGATGAGTATGAGCACATACCCTGTTGATCAGCTCTCCCACCATTCCCGTCCATGAGCCGTTGGGTTCAGGTGCTCCGTACAGCCCATCGTCCACCAGTTTGATACGGTAGGTGAACTTGAGGATATCAGCCAGCTCTCTCAACATGTCCACACAAAAACCCTCATACTGCTCATTCCCCTCAAACTCCTGGTAGTTCACCTTTCTCATCATGTACGGGTTCTCCTGCACACACACACACACACGTGGGTCATTCATGTTGTAGTTTCAGGTCCCTATCACAGTTGTCTTACTATATTAGATAAAATATTAGATTACATTTTTAAAAGCTTATAAGTTAAGAAAGGAGCCGTGAGTTTCTTTTCCAGTATTTTAATGAGTAAAATGAAAGGAAAGCGACATATTTTCTAATTGGAACACCACAGTAAAAACATAAGCACATTTTTAGCAAGGGATTTGATTCACAATTTTGATTCATTTCTTTGAATTCCTTATTTGCTTAAAAATAATTATGTGTATTCCATCATGATAGACATTTTGTTAACTGTGCGTCCATTATGTAAGTTGACTTTTATTTTTTTAAGTGGAAATTATAGAGCTCAAATGATTCTGCATAACAGGTATTTCCAATGTAGATGTGGTAAATATATTGTGTGGCTATATGAGCCTGCTGTAGTGCAGTTGGTCCTCACCAGTATAGTGGTGATGATAAGGCTCTTGTTAGCCACAGTCTCAGACACGTTGATATCCAGACTGGTGGAGTTCATCAGCAGAGTGTTATTAGAGAACCAGATCCCAATCTAACACAGACAAGGATGACAAATGGAACAATCAAGATGTTGGCACTATTCAAAGTGTGCGTGTGTGTGTGTGTGTGTGTGTGTGTGTGTGTGTGTGTGTGTGCGTGAACCTACTTAACAAATCTGTACCCGGAAGAGAGTCAAATCTGACAAAACATTGTATTAGTGATATCCTTTTTTTTAAATGCTAAAGTTTTCCCTTAGGGTTAGGATTAAGTTATATTATTTAAATTAACATATATAGAAGCATTAGACGTCTTTTGATATTCCCATTTAGATAGCTAAGTAAATGTGTATTTGTTTGTGTGTCTTTAACCTCTTTGTGGCCTCCCCTGTGCTTCTCCAGGATGTGGAGGGTGTAATTGGTCCTCTGGCCTTTACTGTTGAACTCAACTCGACCTGTCAAACCATCATACTCCACCTGATCAAAACAAGGCAACACAGAGAGAAAGAGAATAGAAACAGTTATGTTCCCTTAAATAACACAGTGGATGCTCTCTAATGCAGATAACAATGCTGGATGACTTTCAAGTGATTGAATATGTATATTTACACACACACACACACACACACACACAGACTGACCATACGCAGGTAGTTCATGAGGCTGGTCCCGTGTTGCCAGATCTGAGGGGAGGTGCAGCTGAGAGGTTTAATGCCAATCTCCTGACTCCGGTTGAGTTCCTGCACTGCACTCACCACCACATGGACCGCATCAAACAGCAGCGCCGACGACAGCTGGACACACACATACACAGTTTAGTGTGTGTGATACATCAACAGGCTTCTGTATTGTGTTTGTGTGCATCTCACCGCTGGTCCGGGGTATGGGTTAATGTCACAGCCCTCTCTCCAGGACAGGTTAAGGCTCCTGATAAACTCCAGGTAAAATGGGTGGGTGGTGTTAAACATCGAGAAGCCCACAATGTTTGACTGCTCATCCACTATATCATCCAACCACAGCAGCGGGAAGTCCTGCACACACACAGGAATGACATTACACAGCAGAAAACAGAGAACATCAGTCTGTGTAAGAAATATATATTTTTTAAGAATATACAGCTCAAAACAGCATAGTGACTAGTCCTGTGAAACAGTGGTTTTTCAGGAGTTAAGTATGGATTGTGTGTAGACTGAATTGATGTTGAATGGTGCACGCGAGTAATGTGCAGAAGACGAGCGATGTGTTAAATCGGACTAGTTACTAAAGGTGTGTGTGAAAGCATGCAAGGTTTGAGTAACATGTAACTTGTTAGGGTAGACTAGTGATCAGATGGTTTTATAATAGGTAAGTCTGGTGTAAACTGGTTAGCCTAGGGTAAAGTGAAAGTAACACTTTAGATTAGGTTAAAGTAATGCATGAAATGTTTGAGTAGCATGTAACCTGTTATGGTAGACTAAATAATTAAAATAATACTAGTAATAATAATAGACTAGTGTTTCTGTAGCTCAATTGGTAGAGCATTGCGATATCAAGGTTGGGGGTTCGATTCCCCGGGAACACATGATTGGTAAAAATTGATAGCCTGAATTCACTGTAAGTCGCTTTCGATAAAAGCATCTGCTAAATGCATACATTTAATTTTAATTTAATTTAATAATGTGGTTCAATAGTGGGTCATACTTTAGGTCTGTGTAAAGTGGTTAGATTAATGATTATTCGAAGTTTCAGTTCAGTGTCCATAAATGGTTTAAGTATGTTACTTTAGGTAGACTGACCACAGTAGTGTTGATTACAGTAACTATAGTGTTTCATTTGTTTGTGTAAGGTTGGAGTAACGAGTTAAAACAGACTGTATTGTCTCTTAGTTGGTAATGTTTGAGTTAACTTGACTGATCAAATGGTTAACGTATAAGGATTTCAGTATTGTGTACATTATGTGGTAACATGTTAGGATAGAGTAGTGACTGGAGGTATCAGTAGTATATGCAATGTAATGAGTACGTTTAAAATATGGATTAGTAATACTGTATGTGAATAACTGGTTATATTTGTCCGTTTCAAACATTAAGTTTGAGTAATAAGTTAAATTAGAGACTAGAGTATGTGGGATGAAAGTGAGATGTTAGGTTAGACTAGAAGAGTGTAAGTTCTGTAATGTGTTACACTAGACCAGTCACTACATGTTTCAGCAATGCATGCAAGGTTTGAGTAACATGTAACTTGTAAGGTTAAACTAGTAATAATAATATGGTTTGATAGTGGTGTGAGTAAGGTTGACGTAATAAATTAGATTAGGCCATACAGTTCATGAACAAGTAAGGTTTGAGTAAACGGGTAAGATGAAATGTTTAAATGAATGCTTCAACCAGTTGGGATGGACTTGTGACTAGAGGTATCAGTGGTATGTGTGGTTTAAGGGATGAGTTTGTTAAAGTAGGGACTAAATTATGAATAGTCTGTTATATTTACTAGAGGTTTCAGTAGTGTGCATCATGGCACATTAAGCCAACAGTCGGTTGTCGTTATGCGTCTGTCGGCCTCGTTTGTGCAGTCTGTTCTAAACAGTTGGCAGTTGACCCATTTCACCAGAAATCACGTGATGTATTATGGGCACAGACTCCGATTTTTTAGCTTCAGAATGATTCCATTCAGTCAGAAGAGATCAAACATATTTGATATTTTGAGCTGATTTCAGAACACATTGTTTACATCTGTCATGCATCTCCTAGCAACAAGGCACATGTTTCTGCTTAAGCTTGTTCCGTTCGGAATGATTTGAAAGTCTGGTAGTGTTTTTTCAGCAAGTGTGCTTTAAACACAGTGGGCCCTATCTTGCACCCAGCGCAATTGACTTTGTACACCGACGCATGTGTCATTCCTATTTTGCACCTGCGCAAAGCGCGCTTTTCCCTCCACAGAAGCACGTCGCTAAACTAGTGAATGAACTTGCGCTCCCTGGGCGGTTCAGCGCAAAAAAGGAGGCGTGTTCTGGCGCAAACAATCCCTGGTGCTATTTTGCTGTTCCATTAAACAATTGCGCCACTGACCAGAAAAAACCTAGTCTAAAGTCAGTGGCGCGTTGCGCGTTGTTCATTATGCTATTTTAAGGGCGCATGCTTGACCATAATCTATAGCGTGCACAACGCGCATACACTTTGCTCATGTAATCTACACAGATGCAACAGTTATTTTTGCAAATCATAAATTGTTACACAAAAAAAATATTAACACATGAGATGACGGAAATCATTGTGGTGTGCCACGAAGATGTGAAAAAATAGAAATAAATCTAAATTATTCAGGCTAATCGTAGTAATTAAGGATCAGACCTGTTGGCCAAATAGTGGCAAGACATATGTGTATATAATGACATCTGACAAATTGTGGCTATTTCCTCCCACGCCTGTTTAACCGACGCTATTTTGGGTGGGTTTCTCCCATCCCCATACAACACAACTTCTCTGTCTTTCACTGCTCTTACAAGAACATCAGTCTCCTCGGCTGTGAACCGCTCCTGGCATGCGCCTGGTAAATACGCCATAATAATAGCAATCTATAATGGAGCTTGCGCACCTGCTTTTAAAGGGAATGTTGGATGAAGTTCTGATTGGTTTATTTCACGTTACGCCCAAACCACACCTATGAATAATGAAGCTACTTCAGACCAACCCACTTTAGATTTGCGCCGGGCGCAAGAGCCATTTATCCCGACGGGAAAATAGCAACAGCGCCGAGACCCGCCCACAAACTTACTTGCGCTTCGCGCTTTGACACTTGCGTTTCAGATCGTTAAAATAGGGCCCAGTATGTTAGACTAATAACCAGAGGTTTTAATAGTGTGCCTTGTGTTTGTGGGTTGTACAGTAGTATGTATTTAATGCAGTTCAAACTATGAATGGGTTTGGCTTGAGAAGTGTTAGTGGGTTTGTGTAATAAAGATGAATTGTTAATACAGAAGATGGGGCTCCAGGCATGAATATATCTGCAGGAAAATAGGCCAAGAGCTCCTCCTCTATCTTACCATAGTTGTGAGGATGTACTTGTAAAACGCTGATGTCATTCCCAACTCTGACGCCTAAAAAAGCAAGGCAAGAGGAACGAGACAATGAACACATTTCAGTGTGTGTGAACAAGAGCTGCATGGAAAAGCAGAACATTGTATAATACAGTCCTTCAACAGCATTATGATATTTAAAGCATCTATACATTAAAATGCAGATATATTGAACAAAGCTGAATTACAAGGTGACGAGAGAACGAGAGATTGAAGTGGGCGAGGAAAGGAGAATGAATGAATGTGAAATGAGCCAAAGCAACAGCATTTAGATAATGTGACTGTATGCTTACCTTTTTCAGTATAAGGTAAGATATAGATGCATTAGCATCAATAATTATTGTAGCTATTTTGTCATCACGAATCTCCTTCAGTAAAGGCGTAGGGTCAAGGTTGTCATCCAGCATCCTGATTGACAGTGTCTCTCGAGAGATCAGAAACCGCCTTATCAGCTCCTCCAGTCTCAGCAGACCTGTGGGGAACAAAGCGAGCTGTTGGCTGAAAGCATATAGACACTTAAACACCCGAATGGGATTGAAAGGGGCCAAACCAGGTTTGGTGAGGTGTACCTGAGATGGTTTGTGTCTGAGTTGTTTATGAACAGCATGCATCTGTCCGTTTGCAATGCTGCTGTGAAGAAATTGAGTCAGTGGCAACACAAAGCCCAGTGAAAATGTAAATAAGTAGCTGCGCTCTCAAGGGAGCCTGCATGCACAGAAAGAGCCAGTAAAGCCAGTGCCAAACTTTAATTAGCTAGAGGGAGGAGAGAAATCAATGCTCTCCACACTCTCATTCTCGCTCTCAATACCTTCCCCTTTTCTGTCTTTCTTGCACTGATTTCTCTCTGATTTTTAGCCTCTCTGTTCACTTCATTCCACTAAATTTGTCTCTTTCTCGATATTTCACTTTCTTATTCCCACAGCTGTGTTACAGTGTGAACTCAGATCTTCTGTTTCCCACCAGAGACCAGCGCTGTGACACACTGAAACAAACATTATCAGACCCAGACCAGCCTTGTGCTTAATGACTCATGTGTGACAGTGACTAGAGCTCTGTTCCAAAACCTAGTGAGCAGCCAGCATTGTAGGACATCATAGGCACGTTCCAGACACAAAACCAATTTCAAAAGCTAGGCATTTTATTTATGAGATGCCTAAAGTCTAGCGGCATGAAGGTAATCCCAGAAAGCTCTCCACCAAATTTAATTATTTATATTTGCTCCAAGAGGAAAATAAAAATTCACAACAGTCCTTTCATAATATGAAATGAACGAAGAAGAAAGATGATTGCATTGGTCAGAAGAGAGGTCACTCCTTCACCCATTAGAAATGCGACTTGCAACAGTGTTAACTAGTTTTCTGCCATTTTATAGACAAGGTAATATATCAATAAGTATACTGTTACAAAGGTCTAATGATAATTAAAAAAAAATATATAGATTAAATGGTAACTCTTTACTTAAAGCCTTTATGTATGATGCATTATAAAAGTAGTTTTTTAGGGTCAAAAATAATAAAAGACGTCTGCTATCCTGTCCCAAACATATCTTGGTGAAGGCACAGGGGTGTTGATATCGATCAAGGCCTGTAGGACAACATGTGTAGACATCTTGTAAATGTCTTCTTATTGTCACACCTTTTGCACAGTGCTTGAAGATGTAATCTTCTGATTGGTCAGTTTGAACATCTCACATTTAGTTACATGGTCAATGGAGGGATAAAAGAAGATCGTGGCTGTTGCTCTTTTTCTCTTTGCTACCTCTTTTCTGGATCTCTCTTATCTGGGCTCTGTCCTCTCTCCCTCTTTTTCTCCCTCTCTTCACCTCCCCCTCACTCTTTCACTCTCAGGTAATATATTAAATGCATGTTGGGAACAATTAAACTAAATGTTTTACCATCCTTCATCTATTTTTTTACCAATTCAAGTGTAACCATAACAAAATATTGTTATTAAACCATTCAAGTGATAAATTATGCTAGTCTTGATTCAATATTAACCTTAAAGTGCTACCTATTGCAATATAATATAGTCACTTAATAGCAACGCTCTCCCACATATTAAGGTATTCTAACTGAGCTTATTTCCGTCGTTGGTATAAGTGGCAGTGGGTGGTAATAGACTAGAAATGTACAGTTTTATACCATCGTGCTGACACGTTTCTTTAGTCCTTTCAGCAATCCTACAGCCTGAACCACTGTAGGGAAACCGCTCTTACAGTTTTAATGTATAAATTATGCCTTGTAGTGCACCTTATAATGCATTGTACAATCTCGTGAATGATTGTAACCACAGTTCATACATTATAACACTTATCATTTTATGGTTACACTATGCATTTTAAATTCTGTTATTATCATTTACAAGATATAATTTAATACAATGCACATTATGAATCATTATAATACATTATACCCTTTAAAATATAATATTTAAAATAGTTATCAATAAAAACTTGATAAAAGTTGGACAATACAGGTAAATGTGACCGCACAGCAATATGCTAATGTCAAACGCTACAGAAATCAATTGTGTGGCACACTACTTGAGTCGCTGCTGATAATTCTCCAATTCAGTCACTCACTGCTTTTGGTAACTCTTTACTATAGGGACCAATTCTCACTGTTAACTTGTTTCTTAATAGCATGCCTATTATTAAGATATTGGCTGTTTATTAGTACTTATAAAGCACATATTCTCCATGACCATATTCTACATCCCTAGTTCTACCCAGTGTCTATACCTATTACAACTACCTTACTAAATATTAATAAGCAGCAAATTAGTAGTTTATTGAGGCAAAAGTTGTGAATGGATTGCTTTTCTGTTGTTTTTCCACGTTAACATGCTAGATGGTCACGCTAACGTGTGACCATGTGCTCGTGGCTTGCACCTTGCACATTGTTTTAAAATTGTCTTTAGGGTAGTTCAACTTTTTTTTTAAATGCACGTCCATTTTTTTATTTTTTTGCTTCACTGCCCTCCATCTCATGTTTTTAAATGCAAGGACGCAGTCTGTATGAATCACTTCTTTGTATTCATGCAAAATATAGACACAGAGGCAGCTGGTTTCGTTTTGGAAAATATGTCTGCAGACTGCAGTAGATAAAAATCATGGTTCGATTCTGTTTAAAAGATAAGCTTTGTACAAAAAAATGACTTAGAATGTGTTTACGCAGTTGTTTAGATGTTCCTTTCAGTCTGACAGACAAGAGGTCACCAGAAAAAAAAGAAAAAAACAGTTGAAGCTTACACAAAGTGTGTGGCATCAGATGACAGTTCCATAAATGAAAGGCAATGATGTTTACCCCAGAATCACGGCACACAACACACATGAAAACATCCGTGTCCAAACAGGCTTGTGAAATCGCTTTCTCTCTGTTTAACGAGAAGCTGTAGTGCAGCGGCGAACTTCTCTCCGTCTCTTGCCACCATTTTAAATGAGCTTGATGAGTGGCAAGTTGCACCTACTCTGCTGCCATAGCAACCATAGTGCAGCCAACTGGGTCAGAGCTGAGCGTTATGTAGCGATGCCCTCTCTAACACACATGAGCGTCCAAAAGCACAAACACACACACAGCCACACATGCACACACACTGCATACGTGCTGGTGTCTCACACATTAACACGCGCAGCATGGGGGAGATTTATTCTCAGATTACGTGAACGTTATGTTGTCCAGTGACATGCTGTGTAATTGCTCAGCAGTATGTTTTATTGGCACAGCTACCTATTACAACAAAGTAATTGTTAGTGCTTGCAGTAAGAAAGCACTGCAGTGTCATTGTCAGAGTCTGTTCTCCAGAACTTCTGTAATTTCATCTCTCTCTCATCAGCCTTGAATACATATTGTAATGTGAGTGTTTGCTGAGAGAAGATGATTGATTGGGCGGATGGAGTTGAGGAAAAATTACTTTAAACGTTTTTTAGGAAGAGTGGAATTATTGTTGCATCTTTAGAAAGATGCACCTTCTTCTGAAGACTTCAACACTAACTAATAATGATAAGTTTGCTGTCTAAAAAAATGTGTGTTGCCCTCCGTGTGGAATCATTTTACATATTCAAGCTTGAAGGAAGACCAGACCAGCTGATGAGCAGAGCAGAGGTCTGGGACTCACATTCGGCCTTAGCGCAGACCAGACTAGCTGATGGGTAGCTGAAGGAGCGTAGGATGGCTCCGACGGCAAGGCTCAGATCCTCATTGCTAGGATACAGAGTCACAGATGCAAAGCGCAGGTAAGGAAGCCGTGGAGTCTCCTCCGGACCGATTTTCACATGCGGAATCTGATGGAGAGCGGTTTGAAGAACAAAAGGAAACAGATTATGGTAAGGGAATGTACACAAAATGAGTAAATGTGGAATATTTAAATGAACCTCACCTCCTTTTCCCCGCAGATGTGACTGACTATGGAGCCAGAGGCAGGGCTGGAGGCGGGGCCAATCACTGAGACCACGCCCTTCGGTAGAATCTGGCACACTACGACAAAGCAAGTAGAGAATTGAGAATTCCTCATATCCACTGTGTTTGGCTTTATGAGTCACTGTATGCTGTACTGCTTTACTTTAAAGTTTTTTTGTGTTGAGGGATGTGTGTGTGTGTGTGTGTGCACATTTTTAATGTATGACTCACTTGTATCTGTAGTCTCATACTGAGAGTCTTTCTGGAGGTCAAATATGTCGACTTCCACGCGAGCGCGAGCCGGGCCCTCCATCACACTGTTGATGTTCTCGCGTGCTAACGCTAAAGCTAACCGCTCCCCACGCCCACAGACAGAGCTGTCATCCAAAATTGCCGCTAACGGAGGAGAGAATGAGAATGAGAGAGTGGCAGAAGGAGAAATACAGTTACATGTAAAATAAATGTAATATATAAAATGGTTAGTTCCAGTCCTTGATTCTGATTGGTCAGCAGCTTTAGTCATGATAAAGCACAGGTATGACTGCTTTAACCAACGGTTCACTGCGCAACACCTTTAGCAACATAAACAATCAATAATATAGTGTCAAATCTGTTCCATGTATTATGTATTTATATAAACCCTCAAGTCAAGTGAACAATGGTTTCAAATTTTTTATAAGTGAAGAGGAATTACGTGAATTTATGGCTTTTCTAAATTCTAGGTTTAATAATATTTTTATTTTCAGTTAAAATAAAAAGATCCATTCATTTTTAGTTCTATCAATATCTAAAATTAATAAAGTCATATCCACTTTCCTTTAAGCCAAATATATAGACTAAAACGTATAGGAAACGAAAACAATCACAAACAATCTTTAATTTAATTACATTCTCGCTTATACAAAGAATAGTTGTCAAATCAAATCTAATGAGAATAAACCCTGGTTTATTTCCACTTATCACTTATTAAAAGAGCTTTGCGAATGCCCTCCATTATTCACTTATTAAAGATCACAAAACTTGGTGAATATGTGAGTTACAGATCAGATGTTGTCTGAGACGACAGAAGCATACATACAAGGTTGTTTTCCATGTCGATATTGTGCATCATGTTCTTCAGTGTTGCAATGTATTTGTGTCTTTCCACAAAAAATAAATAAATTGTATCACAATAAATCTCACATAACATTCTACTAAAATTTGTATTTATTTACTTCAGTGCTCTTGTCCATTTAAGTATGTTGTAAAGACATCAAGGTCACTAAGAATAAGAGTAAGTGAACAGAAATCAGCTATTCAAAGACATGTTTTACCGATTGTAACCATGATAAAAAAAAAACAACTTAAATGTATAGGCACTTAAGATGTGAAAGTTTCTCGCCTTGGTAAAGATATTGACAAAAAACTTTTTTACAAAGAAAGGCAACCTGGATGTTTTATTTAAAGACAATGTCACCTACAGGTTTGAAATATGATTTTGACCTTTCATGTTTATATATATATATATATATATATATATATATATATATATATATATATATATATATATATATATATATATATATATATATATATATAAAATTATACAATAATTATGAATAGCTTTTTTTGCATGATTTATTAATGTTCCCATTTTTTGGTGTTTAAGTGGAGTCAGTGGATTGATTAATTATAATCACCTGATATATGTCATCTGTTATATAATTGCTCAGATAAAGAACTGTCACTCTGACAAAGGCAGATAACCAAAACATTTGTCTGTTTTATCTCCAGCCTTGATTCTAATAAAAGACTTAATGACTGCAGACCAAACTTTATAATGCTTGTCAACCACATGACAAAAGTTCATTTGTGTGCAACTTACCCATCCGTACGGATGACAGAATTGGTGTCTGGCTCAGGGAAGAAGGCGGCATGGTAACCAAGGTGACTAACAGGAAGCGGAAGTAAATCGACAGCAGGAGCGCTGGCAGTTCCGGCATCTTCTACTGCTCCTCATGGAGATGCCTTCTGCTGCCTATAGCACCCCCTAGATGAACACAGAAACGAGATGAACTTTGTTATACATGAGCACTTACAGATTTCCATCAGTTTCAGTCTAGACTACAAAAACATCTATTGTACATTTCCACCAAAGATCCAGTTCAATGCACACACATTGACCTTTTGTGACAACTTGCCCCGGTTGTAGACAAAACAATTCATCTAGCAACAAAAATATAAAAGGTAAAATAAAATATCAACCATTGTTTTGGGCATGATTTGTTTCGACCTGACATTTATTAAACATTTCCTTGTCCTGAGAACAAAGTTCAACCTTTGCCTGAATATGTATATGCCAGGGTGGTGTTATTGTGTTCAGATGATTAACAACAGACATTTCAAAATGATAATGAAACTGACATTTTACTTTGAAAAATTCACAAATGACATTTATTTAAGGTGGTTTTAAACTAGATACAAGATACTAGAACTAAGATACAAAACTACTGCTAGGCTTACAATAATATTTTTAACAGAACTTCTGACTCCAACACCTAATAAGTCAAAAACCTGTGACAACTTGACAACATATACACTAATGTTCAAAAGTTCTCAATGTTGAAAACAGTGCTTATAAATATTTTTAGATATCAGGCAGAATTTAGAAATGTGATTCTCGGCTGAATATAAAGATCAAAAGAACAACATTTATTTGAAACAAATCTTTTGTTACAAATATCTTGGAAATACTGTCACTTTGTAACCATGCATTCAGTTAAATGCATTCTTGCTGAATAAAAGTATTTATTTACAAAAACACAGTACTTTAAAGTTTGGTGAAAAACACACACCGCTCTATAAGTTTTACTGTAACATTACGCACAGTTTGGTGTTATAATGGAGCAGACAGTGAATTAGGGTCAACATTTATTTGACCACAGGTAAGAAGTGGTGGATGTACTTCTCCTCCGTTTCATTGTTCATTTCTTTCTTTCTTTCTCCCAGTCACTTTGGATGTGTCAGCATGGCACAAAAAAGTGAGAAAAAGAGGAAATGAAAAGACCCAGCATTGTTCATTTCTTTCTTTCTTTCTTTCTTTCTTTCTTTCTTTCTTTCTTTCTTTCTTTCTTTCTTTCTTTCTTTCTTTCTTTCTTTCTTTGGATGTGTCAGCAGGGCACAAAAAGTGAGAAAAAGAGGAAATGAAAAGACCCAGCGTGTGTTTATACAGAACTGAGGAAGCCATTATTGTTCCACTGTAATTATTGCAGACAAATACTAATGACCAGTGTCGCAAATACACATCTAAAGTTCACACCCGCTGTTTTGCACATTCACATGACTGAATGAAGTGATATTTGGCAGCCGGCAAGTAAACTCTAAAATCTCAATTATTTAGGAGAGAGGGTGGGAGAGCAAAAAATATTTTAAAATAGAGGAGATCAGAAATGTGGAGAGGGGGACTAGAGTAAAAAGCAGGGTAACAAAAGGAGAACAAAGAATGAGAGAAAGAAAAAAGAGAATGAAACAGAGTGAAAAGAAGACATTGAGAGAGAATATGCTTGAAGAGGAAGCCCTCATGGAAAGGGAGGGGTAGACAGCAGCCGCTTCATTTGTTTCTTCTTCATCTTTGTAAGTAAGAAGTGAATCTGACAGTTATAATAATAGCAGAGTGATTCATTCTCCTTAATTGATTTGGATTGTGAAATTAGAGTGCTGGATGCAAGCATTGCCAGTTGATACAGACACATTAAGATGTCACCAGGCTTCTGTGAGATGAAGAGGAAGCATCGAGGAAGCTTTTTCCTTTCTTATCTTCGCCTTTTCCACATGTGGAAAGATTCCAGAGCGGAGGCAGGAAAAGACACCCATCATGTGTCCCTCCTGGCACTCAATGGGCCGAGAGCACAAGAGCTTAATAAAACCATCAAAAGCCCTCTTCATCAGGGGTCTGAAATCATCAGCGAATGCAAACACACACTGGCATGCTGAGGGGCAATTCACCGAGAGTGAATTGCACTCAACGACGGCACTCTTTATTTGCACACGCTATCTGCGTGATTCGCTAAAGTAAATACAAAAATCTGTTCAAGCCACAAATGCTCATGCAGGCTTCTTGTGGGTCAGTTCACATTGCTCAGATGTGGAGGATGCAGCAAATTACTGCAATCTGTCACACTTTACTGGAACTGTAAAACTGTTAAGTATACGTTCTTTTCAAACATATGAACCTATGTTTGATCAATTTAGCCTTGTCAAATCATCATGACTTGACTAAAATAAAATCTACAGATATAAAACAGTTCAAGCACGTTTAAAAATGTATCCTAGATAAATGTGCGCTATATTCAATAGTTTGTGCAAAGAGTGCAAGCTAAAGTAAGTAAGGTAAGAGTAATGCATAATTTGTTACTATAAAGGGACTACTTTTATTTGTGTGTGTCACAGTCATGAACTTCTGTTCCTTTGTTTCCAAGTTCCTTGTTTTGTTAATTGACTAATCCCCACCTGTTTCCATTCCCCTGATTACTTTCCTTGTGTTTAAAAACCCTGTTTGTTTAGTTCCTCCTGGACCGCTATTAACATAATGTTTGATGTTATGTTCTAATGTTGGAAGATTTGTGTTGGATTAGCCCTTATTCTCCCGTGATCATTAAAAGAACTCGTTATATATATCTTCTTCCTCGTGCATTTACTTTACACACCCAACGCGTGTTACAGAATAACAGACCGAAAAAGTGAGTTTAGCGGCGTTTTTCTTCGCTTTTTTGTTTTGCTTTCCCCCCTCCTGGGATGGATTTACCAGCTGTCCAGCTCCTATGCCTGGAGCAGTTAGACTGTTCGCTGGAGGACCACACCAGGGACTTTATCGATCTTGCGTGCCTTACTGACTTCCCAGACCACTCGCTCTGTACTTTTTATTACACCGGCCTGAGCAACTAAGCCGATCGTCGCCATGGAGCCTGCGTGTGAGCTGGCAACATCGTCCGCTCCCAAGGAGTTTTGGTGGAGATCGGGGGCTTGGAGGGAAGCCCCGCCCACTCTCCCATCACTGAGGGTGAGCTGCATCTGGTTTCTGAATGTTATTTTTAGGAACTTATAACATCTTCCAGATGGATTTAATTGATTGGTTCAGTGAGGTATTACCCAAGTCCCCTGTGTCTCTGCTGGTTCCTCCCAGCCATGAATCTCCCGTGTCTCCGCTGGTTCCACCCAGCCCAAGTCCATTTGTGTTCCCTCCCAGCCTCCCTCTCCCACCTCCTCTCAAAACAGCCAGTTCCTTAACCCCATCTCCGCTGGTGCCAGTCAGTCCCGCAGCTCACCCTCAGTCAGCGCCATCTAGGCATGATGATTTGCCGTTAGACTTCCAGTCTGCAGCTCTGCCTTGGTGTGAGGATTCCCTGTCTCCACCTCCAACTTCCAAGCCCTGGACTCCACCTCTGTCCTTCAACCCATCGGCTCCGCCTTGGCACCTAGCTTCCTCGTCTCCACTGTGGCCCGTCATCCCACCTGCTCCACCGGGCTCTCTCGTCCCTCTGGCTCCACCTTGGTCAGTCGTCGACCATCCACCGCCTTGGGACTCCACTCCTATGGCTTCGCCTCATCACTCCATCCCTCCGGCTCTGTCAGGCTCCTCCTTCCCTCAGGCTCCACCTCCATCCATTGAAGCTACGACTCTGCAGCAGGCTTCCAGAGCCCCATCTCCACCTCGGTCGCCGGTGCCTTCAGTTCTGCTTTGGACCTCTGAACAGGAGCACTTCACAAAAATGAACCGAAACCCAGTGAGTACAAATATATCTATAGAAAGTTTTAAATTACTACTTAATGAAATAAAACATATCAACAACGAAAACTTTCATTATAATCATATTCTGTAAAGATGCACTTCTCTCTAAAGGGTCTACTGAAGAGGTGGCAAGTCAGGATTGGCAACTTCACCTTTGCGACACCAACTCAGAAAACACTATTTATTAGTAAATAATTCAAATATCTCCTTCCTATTTCCCCCTGACTCATTTATGGTAGTTACTTTTGCTGATGCTTTGCTGCAAGCTTAAGCCTATTGCATGCATTTAAACGCAGAACTCTTCAGCTGCGCTGATGGCACGAACACGCTAACTGCTGCAGTAGCACGCTTTTGTGTTGTTTCCATCAGTGCAGCAATTCTTTCACCACTAATTGATGGATGCCTAAAATATAAAAATAAAGAGAAGCCTTAAATATGCCCAAGGCCCGGCTTGCGCCCGCGTCTGTCCTATGACATGAAAATTAGCCCAAAGCCCGGCCAGGGGGCATAAAAAAGTAAAAAACTTTTAAAACTTTTTTGTCATTCTAACAACAAACATCTTTACTCATTCCTATACTCAGAGTCTTATACTGTCTATCAGCTATGACTATTTTATTCTTTTAAAAGATAAAATGGGTGGAAAAACAGGGTGGATAAGCTAAATACACATAGAAACAGTGAATCCTTGTGGTGCTGAAGACACAGAGGAACATACACAGCATGGTGATATGGAGTGAGACAGAGGAGACCGTTGACAAAGGAATTATTGAATAAAGTCTTTTTTTTTTTCTTCTCTTACAAAAAGTGTTCCTGTCGCTTCATATAACCCAGATTGCAAGTCTGATAGCAGATTCATACCTACTGTGACAGGTGAAGTTCACAGCATCCTATCCACAGCCTCCCCCACAACATGTTTGACATGTTTTGTGATGGTCAAAGATAGCCAGCACTGTAATTTAGCGCAAAAACCAACGCAACCATAATGTTTGCAACAGTTTGTTTCAGCATGGTAATACATCAAAAGGGATAAAAACTATTATCCGTGTATATATTTCTAAACCTATTACTATAGCTTGTTGTCAGACTGCTACAATTAATTGATATTTAGAAAAAAATGGCAATATGTTGAGAATAATTTAGAAAAAAAGTCCTTTGTAGAACAACTGAAAAACATTCTAATTCAATCACTCAGGCATGTCATTAAAAATTAATGTCATCCAATAAATTGATCTTTTAGAAGGGAATGCAAAGGTGCTTAAAACAACTCACAGCTGAATAGTACTTGTAATTGACTGACACACATGAGTTAAGAGCACATTCACTTAAATCAAATGTTTAATCTGTTTATCATATAAAGTGATTATCTTTTTACAAGGCTTGGATTAAACCCCTTGATTCATATGGATTCGTTTTACGATGCCTTTATGACTTTTTTGGATCTTTTAAGTTTTGGTTCCCCGTCATTTCAACAGAAGGGACAGAAACTTATTTTGGGGCATGTCAATGACACACATGAAATCACAACTGAGGAGTTTTCAAATCTCTTTCAAATTGTGTTTTAGAAGACTGGAAAACCTAAGTAAACTTGGGAGATTGGCACTGAGGTATCATTCTGAGGCAGGATGTTTTTACCGCAAAGTAACTTTGGACCCACTTTATATTAAGTGGCCTTAACTACTATGAACTTACATTTGAATTAATAATTTAGTACAATGTACTTATTGTGTAAATACATGTTTTTACAATGTACTTACATTTTAAAAAAAACTACATGTAATTACATCTGTATATAATTTCTGTAATTATATTTATAATTACACTGTTGACCCATACTTTACACCTTAACCGACCCTTAAACTTACCCATACCTCCAACCCTCTCCCTAACCTTACCCCTATCCCACCTTAATAGCAGCAAAAGTGTTTTACAATACAATATGAACACAATAAGTACATTGTACTTATTATTTTATGTAAGTACATAGTAGTTAAGGCCACCTAATATAAAGTGGGACCGTAACTTTTTATACGTGTAATTATCAGAAACATTCACATTTACACCCATTTAATGTAAATATGGTGCAGTACAATTTAAGCAAATTTAGAGCTTGGTTAAACTACACTGGCAGATGGTTAGGAAACAAGATGTGATGCTTTGCACTGAAATCCCACATTCAGACTTCCTGAGTCTTCTCTCAATGGGCAAATCAGTCAGAAACAGCTTGTCTCCCTAATTCTCTCCATCTCTTCTTCTGTCAGTTGATTCAGTGTACTTCTGCTCTCCTCTGACAATCTTTCAGCGCTTTGAGCCTCTTACTTTGTCCTTAACCCACCCTGTAACATACACACCCATGCCCTCTCTCACTTATACAAAGAGAAAATCCACCAGCTTGACAGTCAATCCTTCCTTTTTCTTGCCTCCTTCTGATCTTACATGTCTCTTTGCTTTTCCACCAACCTCTCTCACAGATTCACACACACTTCCATGCTTTTGAAACGGGGGGATGTTTCCACCTAGCTGTCCTCTTTGACAACATGGGTCACTGATGCTGTTCACACGTAACACACAAACACCAGTCCATGTGTGTTTTGACAGATCTGCTCTTTGACATTGACAAGGCCTGCCCTGAGGTGCAACACAAACATCTGTGTCAAATCCAGATTCGTCACAAACACACGTGCACACACAGATGAACAAGTGATCGGCACAGGATGCTGACTTACCTCACAGCAGAAAGCAATTCGCTCTCTGCCCACTCACAGATAAACACCATGCAATTAAGAACCTAACAGTCCTGATCGCGCCAGTAACAGACCAGTGTTTTGGCAGGATCTGAAAGATGCAGGTGTGGTCTGTCGCTGCTGAATATTTGATGGTGTTTTAACACTTTTGGGCTGGTACATTGTAGATACGTGATAAGATATGAAGATGAAAGGCTTATACCGATGTGAAATCTTGTTCTTTGTGTCAGATGAATGATTTAACCAACCCTGCTGTGCCAACAGATTTAAATGAGAGCATTTCAGATGTACGGCTCTTTAGCATTCCCTTTGGCAGAGTAAACAAACATGATGATTCCTCATGCATGACGTCTGCAGATGCTCTCGGGAGCCAGGGCATTTTCAGGCTCCTGAGTTTACATGGGTGTGCAAGGTGCGGACTGCTGTAAACGTGTAAAGCATAGCATAACGATAAAGGACTCGGACGCAAACACAACTGTGCTTCCATGCCTGCAGATTACAAAACTATGGTAGAAAATCTGGTGATGAATATGCACACTTCATTACAAAACAAACACATACTGTAGAATTTAAAGAGCACATTTCCATTTTTGTAGGTAAAAAAAATAATACTTTTTTTTTGTCTAAATTACTGTGGCATAAATCATCCATTCACATGTCTAAATGTGGTCACACTTCATTAGCTTCAAACTGAAAGTGCTGTCATCAGCTACCCACTCTTGTCATTGGAAACTTCTAACTTTCAAACTTTTTCTCATGGAATATAATGATGTGTTTGTGCAACATTCAGACGTAAACAGTGAATGTTTTTTTTTTTTTAATTCAGTTTAAATTTGAATGGTGGTATAGTAAAAAAAAAACAAAAAAAAAACAGATACAGAACTGAAATTCTAATTTAAATTTAAGGAAGTGAACTGAAATTCTAAAATTAACTAAAATTCTAAAAAAAAAATAGGTTGTATACTGGTTAAGTGGATGATTTTAATTCTCTTGCACTCAAGTCAACTCTAAAGGATGGTGTTGTCTTAAAATTTAAAGAACTTTAAAAAGTCTTGAAATCGGAAGTTACAGGCCTTATGAACAAACAAAAACTAACAGAGATTTTATTTTTATTTTTTGGATGGAAGAACACCAGAATGTCACTAATTGTTGAATTAATCTGAACTGTAAATTTCACTTCCTTTAATTCCAATTCAACTTCACTTGGGATGTGGACAATTTCAGTTCCAATTTCTATATTAAAAAAAATGAACCAATTCTTGAATTCTTAATTTTGCTGAGCCACTGACTGTCAAGCGCAGTTGGATTTTTGTATGTTTAAGAAATACTGTTAAGGCTGGATTATAACTTGACTAATTTCTTTGGTTTTGTATTTTCTTGCCTAGGGCACCAAGAGAGCCAGAACTGCCACTGGTGCCACCTCAAATAGATATCAAAAATAGGTGCATGATGTGCCTGTCAGTATGTTAGAGCAGTAACTGTCAGTGTGTTTCAACGGATTACACTCAACCTTTACAATCACCAGTAATATTAATTCATATGAACTCTTTATTAGACATTAGGCTTTAGAGAAAAGGCCACTTATTGCTTGTTGAAGATGAAGTTAAGTCGCAGCTCAACCAACGGTTTCTATGATACATTGTGACATTCATTCTGTCTCTCCTGCTCTCTCTATCACACACACGCTCACACACATATTGACACCAACATTAAATGAGTCAGATGACATTTGCTCTATCTGTCCCTTTCTCTCCGAGCCAGATTATGCTGCCGTGGCAACAGGGTGAGATGGGAAGAAAGAGAGAGAGAATGCATCTGATATTTCAGGAAGTTAATGTTGGTTTTTCATCTTCTCCTTGTCTCTTACCTTTGAAGTTCATCAGTATGGAAATGGAACACAGTGAATTTTGATCTTTTCACTTGGCATAAAACCCAATATGATTACAGGGTTCTTTCCCATTGAGATTATTGTTTGTGCTCCTGACTCGCATTGATATATGATGTTGCCATCTTATTCCATATTGCTCTTCCGGATGTCTCTTAGGAGGCTATGAATTCAATAATGCAGTGAATGTGTACAAGTGTAAAATAAGACAGATGCTGCTTATACTGTGCATAAAAGAAGATGCAATTTACAGTGTCATTCACAAAACATTTGTACGTAGTATATTATTAACATATTCTAATATTATTCACTAATCACCAGTAATCCAGTTAACCAGCCACAAAATTTGACAAAATAGCACTGCAGCTTGTCTATTTAAATTAAATCATTCTTTCAGACCAAACATGGTGCCTTTGCGTAAATTAGGCTTATGATACATTGCGCCCACAAATTGTCTGCTGCAATTAACGCCACGCTATTACTGCCCGAGTGATGTTTGTGTACATTTTTCATTGATCACAGAAGCAGTTATTCATGAAATGATGATCAAATGATGCAGATGAGTATTATAACCTGGCATATATCCAAATATTGCCTTACAAATTGTAATCAGCACCGATTTTGTGGGCGTTTATGCAGTTACCCGATTTGCATAGTTCTTCTAGCGAATCATGCACTTAAACAATGCAGAGTGAATAACACCCCCCTCTCCCAAGAGAAAGTTAAAAATACTTTCATTTTATCATTCAGGCCTTCATAAGCGTTCTCTGGTGAAGTAATTGATTTGAGTACCAACAGATACAATGTGCATGGACAAATTCCTCTAAATAACTTTTGACCTGTGAGAACTTGAATCTCTCTGTGCTGTACTCACAGACTGAGAAGCGCGGGAAACCCTGCGGGGGTCTCGTCTCAATTAGTCAACACCAAGCTCATCACCTCGTGCGCGCAGAGTTTTAAAACAACTTCACTGCTAAAACTGCTGTTTCAGATGGAATCGGGCCTGTAGCGTTCTTGCTAATTTCTTAGTATGCACGGAGTATTCTTAGAGGTTCAGGGGCAGACGCGTGGGACACCTGTAAGCAAACATAGAATCTCATTAAATAAGTGAAAGCTTGTTGAAATCCAGTTATCGAGCTCACTGAGGTCTAATTAAGCTTAACTAAACCAGCTGAATTCCAGGTAGAATTGAAGACGACTTATTAAAGCCTGGATAGAGTTCCACAGATAGCTCTCAAGATATTTACAGCTAAAATGTTTATCAGGCCACCAGCGATGTGTCATTATGGTAATGGTCCATATGCTAAGAGGAAAAACCAAATAAGCGAAAAGACTTGGTATTTATGGAAGCACAAACATTTAATGCGAGATTAGCATGGCCTCGTTTCATAGCTCAGTGAGTCGGGACTAAGGTTTTGAACACATGCATAATGCATGTGTGTATGTGTGGGTGGGTGTGTTGCCTTCCAAAAAAAAGTGTCCACCATTCATAACAGATCAAAGGATGATCGCAGAAACTATTATACATATTTCACAATTTTATCTTCATAGTGTTCAAATGCCACAGCGAGACCCCTGGAATTTTTTTCTTATAATTTTACAAAAATGTAAATGCTTTTTTTTATATACTGATTTTATTTATTTATTTATTTTTTGAGGTTTACAAATAATATTTTTTGGATGTCAGGAACATTATTTTTTAGGGGTTTTATGACCATTTTCACTTTCTATTTGGCCCTAAAAATGAAAAACTCCATGTTTTACGACTGTGGCTTTAAGGAACACCCCCTTCACCTGAGAAACGTGTAACAGCACTGAGTGGTGCTGTGCTCCAGTCCTCACACACTGGCTTGCAGGTTTGCTGTTGTCAAATATAGTTTCTGACTGCCCCATCCATCAATAACAGCCTCTGTGAAAAGCTGTATAACATTGTTAAGTGAACCTTTCACTGTCTAAAATCTACCTGAAATGTGCCAAGCAAAATGTTAAGATCAAACTGAAATGGTCAGGGATCATCCAAGCTGCTCATTTCTAAAGTCTGGTTCCTTTAGAAGGATCTGCAGAGTAGTAGGTGCTACACACAGACAGAACAGATGCTTTTGGAAACCTTTCTCTCATTTTACTCTCATATTGTTAGTCTTCTTATTCCACTTTAATATCATCATGACTAGACACAGAAGACTAATGGCAAATAAAAATGAGGGAATACATGATCATTTTAATTAAAAATGTAAATGTAAACAAGTTGATGACTCCAAAATGGATGGATTAATATAGATATAACAAAGTTTTAAATGTAGTAAAATATAACTAAAAATAAATTATTATATTGACAAATAAATGAACCTATTTAAAACTACTAACTAAAACATTTTAAAATGTAGTTTTATAAAAAATAATAATAAAGTTAAAATAGTATTAAGTTACTACACTGATCATTTATTCCTTAATTTTTTTTAGCACTCTTAATCATCCATATGGGCATTTGTTTAAAAAAAATATTAAATATGTTACAGATGTAAAAAAAAAATGCTTTTAAATATATAAATAAATAACATTCATGGACTGGACTGGAGAGGACATTTCGAGCTCCTAAGCTTACAGTATGATTTCAAAGTGCATCCATCTGTTTTATCTCAGAATATCCAGGGAAATCTGATGACCCCTTTAAAAAGCCCCTGGATATAAAGCTCTGTAGACAGGATCAGATGCAAGACCCTTTTAATCAAACACATACGGTGGCATAAAGGTGATTTATCGTTGACCCCTCTCCTCCCATTCATCGCGTTTAATCACACAGCCTTACAGCCAAGTATACAATCAATACTCATCACCTGACAGCGTATACACACACAATGCAGAGGATTACATACAACCAGAGGAAAATGAGAGCTCACAAAGCTTCGGGAGAGACAGAAAAGAGTAAGCAGGAGGACAAAATGGGTGCTGTGCCACTGGTTAACTGAGTAATTAAGAGACAGGCGGGAATCAGAGAGTGTAAATCACATCCAGGAGGGAGAATGCGAATGAAAGCGGATAGAGATGAACGTGTGTTAGAAAGAGCGAAGAGCGAGTTAGTGTGGAGAGATAGAGAGAGCAGGAGGGTGGAAGAGTGGGTGGAGATGGAGGAGTCTATATATAACTGCAGGGTTATGGAATAAAAGTGAGAGATTATACTGTTGTGTTTGATTACTTAACTCGGACAGCCATGGTAACCAACTAAACTGCACATGAAAAGCACTTTAAATGAGCGCACACATACATGAAACTGTTCCCAACGTGCTAACCAACACACAAGAGGGCTCTTCCGAAGCCTGAGCCAACGTAACACTATAAAAGGAGTAAGAGCAGCATCGTGCAAACATCTCTTTGTTTGCCACGCGTCCAAACCGGCAACAAAAATAACACAGACCTCATAGTGCAGAAAAATCTATCAGCCTTTATCCATCTCAAAAAGCCAAGAACGAACCTTCTTTTTCCCAGCAGACCATTTCAACTCTCGCTCTCCCTCACCGGAGAATATTTATATAAGTATATACAGCCGATTCAACTTACAGGAAGTGTGTGTGTGTGGCGCACTCTAGATGTGTTACGGTGTGTGATTGTGTGTTTACTCATCCTGTGTAAATCAGCTGGAAGCGAATAAAAGCAGGGTAGTGATGCTCTGTGGGAACAGCAGGGAAGGGTCACAGAAAGGATCTGATGCTTCTTTGTTTGTTAGTCTCTGGTGAGAGACGATAAACAATAAACAACCAGAGTCTGAGCGAGCTCCACGCTTCAGGCCCCAGCTGAGGACCACTATCCTGAGCCGCCCGCAGACCCAGGTAGAAGATACTGAGAAGAAAGACGAGAATAAAATACATCCAAATGCAGGTAGTGAATGCTTCCAGGAAACATTATTGAGAGACTGAACGAGGCAATAAAATCTGAAGAACATCGAGTTGGCTCTGTTTCTGTGTTTATACCTCCATCCTACGGGAACTCAAACCCACAGACTCAAGAATGCCAATATAACATTAAAACAAATAGAATATGTACAGTGTATACAGCAGCGCTGTTGACTTAAAAGGATATTTCACCATAAAATGAAAGTTCGTTCATAATTTACTCACCATGAGTAACTATATGACTTATTTATTTGAGAAATATTGAATTCAGTCAAAGTCAGTGTTGATTTGTTGCCCGTGTTCTTTAACAGATGGAGTTATACAAAAGACAAAAAGTCATACAGGTTTAGAACAACATGAGGGTGAGAAAATGATGACAGAATATCCATTTTTTTCCAATCACTTAAAGCGTTTCACTCATCCTCGAAGCATCCTAGGTGTATATGACTTTCTTCTTTCAGACGAATCATATCAGAGTTATATAAAAAATTGTCCTGGCTATTCCAAGGTCAATCATTGCAGTCAGTGGGTGTTTCTGTTCAACTGTCCAAAAGTCGTCAAATAAAGTTTACACATCCATAACAAGACTTGCCCCTCAAGGCTGCGGAGGATGAATAAAGGCCTCCTGTAGCGAATGGGTAAATTTCCATATTTCAAATGTAATAAACAGTTTTCTCTCACTTCCGTTATCTGTCATATGCATAAATTAGTCAGGGATCACTCATTTTCCCACTGACATGGTTGATGGCAGTCTGTATATTTATATTTACTTTATAAGAGTGTAAGCTACTCGCTGCCAGCCATTTTTCAGCGAAAAATGTTAAATTGTGACATCACATTTCTTTCACTGACATGTTTAAGTCAGCACGTCAGCATTAAAATGAAAAAGCCCAAACTAAAACCTTTCTGGTTTTAGGTTTGAAAATGTTGAACATTCATATGAAAGAAAGAAAGAAAGAAAGAAAGAAAGAAAGAAAGAAAGAAAGAAAGAAAGAAAAATATATTAACATTGTATTTTTAAATGTATATTAATGCTTGTATTTCTATCATGACAACTCTCTGAAGATTTTAGGTAATGTATATGACAATGTTAATGTATTTGGTCTTGGCGGAACAGATCTGCTACGCTGCTGCTGCTGAATTGCTGCTACTGTTGGTTATTGCAGTAGTTGTAGATTAATGCTCCTGCTTCTGCAAGCAACTACAGGAACTTGCCACTGCCAATGCATACAGCGATTCGGTGCTGTGCGTATTTAAGACATACTGCTGCTGTACAAATAGCATGTAAAATAACATGTAGCAGATCTATACAGGTGGAGCTGCGGAGGTGGAGGGTTTCAGAGGGACTCTGAGAGCAAGCTGCAAAATGATCAAGTGAATGTGAGCTAGCCATTTAAATGTAAAGCAGCAAGCTCATTGGCTGTTTATGCATCATGAACCAGTCAGTCATTTAACGTTGTGAATATCATCAGTTACATTAACAATCAGCCTGTGCCATCTAGGGTTCATGAAAGAACTAGGCATTTTAATTTAATACTCATTTTTATTTTAAAATATAAAAGCATTATCACACTTCATTCATTATTTTGTTATTTTTTAAATAACCTAATTATATAAAGCACAATTATATTATTTTTACTATTATTAATTTTAGTTTTTAGAGTTATATTTAATGGGTCACACTGTGTGCAGTGTGAGCACCAAACCAAATCTCTTGGTGCTCTCATTAGAAACCAACCGAAAAACTTATGTGCACCCTTGCTTATTATGCTTTTTTGATTTTCCTTCAGTGTGTAAAAACTGTAGCTGTTTGTGCATGTAAATGATCTGCGAAGTTACAAAACACAAAGTACATGCCAAAGCGAGTTAATCTTTCAAGCAGAACACACTCTCTCTCCAAAAGAAACTTGTTTGTAGTTCTTCCATTTTTCTGTAACTTAGCAATGTCACCATGTTACACATTTGCATAATTCCCGCCTGCTGGCTGCTTTGGCCTGCCCTCAAAGAACAGTTGGGTAAGTGATTTCTCTATGTTGAAGAGACCCAGTCCCAATGGGACACACTCTAAGCCAGTGGTTCCCATTCCTGGTTCTGGAGAATCCCCAACACTGCACGCTTTTGGTGTCTCTCTCATCTAACACCAGGGCCGTCGCTATTGGGGTGAAAGGTGGTGACGATTATAGGATCCCACGACTGAGGAGGGGGGCCCCAGCGATCTCTCTTCCTCTTGATGAGGCCAGCCTAAAAGACGATCAGGACAGTTGAAAGGTCACTGCTGCGTATCACCACAAAAGCTTATCATTTTCACATGTTTTTAAGCCTTACCACTCGCCAATTTAAACATTTAAAGAGTTCAAAGTATTCAAACACAAGATGCGGAAAAGCTCAACTGAGTAGCTGGTTAATCGCGAGCTGTGTTTGGTTCCTGCACAGAGAGCCACATCTCATGTGTATTATATATTGGATGCATTCATTGTCTCTTAATATGACCGCACCTAATTTAGCTACTAGCTGATTTAATGTTAATCCAAGAAAATGAAAGAAAGTCACACACTGCTCTTGACTGAATTACTTTGTAATTTTAACAAGAATTAATGCACAGTCAACCCAACAATTATTTAGACACCAGATATAATTTTTATATTATCTTGTACTAGTAGGCGCAGGACATTATAATTCATTTATACAAGTGAGTATAGCAAAATAAAGCGAACTGTGATGTATTATACCCCAAAATGCATCATGCAGAGCACTACTAGTGAAATTGCTAAAAAAAAAAAAAAAATTACATTTCTTCAGACACTTTGACCTCACCATGTTTTGCTTACATTTTTCATTAAGCATTGATTGGTAATTGGTCAAAAAAATATTAATAGTTGTGTAAATATTTTAATACTAACAGCTGTCTGAAGTTTTGGTTGATTGTAATCCATTCCATTCTATCAAAGTTGTCTGACATTATCAAGATGAATTTGTTCTGACAGTTCAACTCTGAGTTCTTGTCATATTTTATTACCATTTTCTAAACTATAGCAAATAAACTGTGATAATGTGAGAAATGTTGAAGGTGTCTGAATATATTTTGGTTTGATTATATATTTCATTTTTATATTGAAGGCTATGCAGTGCTATTTTACATTTAATTATTTGGTGTCTGTACCTGGACACCTACAAAATTGAAAAAACTTGTGTAAATAGCACAAATAAATAAACAGAATAAACATACAAAAACAAACGATTTCAAACAGTGCCCACTGGTACAACCTGCACCAGGCCCTGCAAACCCCATCACTGTAAAAAATTGTGCCGTTAAATAACAGTAATTTACTGGCAGCAGGGGTGCCAGTAAAGTACTGTTAATTTACAGCTTTCAACCATTACTTTACCAATTACATTTTTTTACAGTATTTTACCGTAAATTCTACCATGGAAATTAACTCCTCTCCCACTGCTTCAAACAGTTCGAGTTTAAAAACTAGCATTCCTACGATGTTATTACTATGAACTTCTTTCATTTGAGTCCACTGAGAAGGAATATTTCTTAATATAAAACTGCAAACACTTAATGTGTAATAGTAAAGTAACTAAATGCATGACTTTTACTCAAATCACTGCAGCTCACACGTATGTGCTGAAATACTTAACACAGAGACCACCACTTCATCAGGAGAATCCAAATTTACTGTCTTTATATAAAGCAGCAAATGATAAGAATTTGTGGCTCATCATTGACTGAAGCACAGGCTCTACTCTCCAGCACAATGTATAAAAATATTTATCCTGTAAATGTATTCAAGCAGACCCCAAAAATACAATTAAGAACTTGTAAATTAGATTAATGTTGTCACTTTAAATACATTTTATTTTTACATAAAGGTTTGCACATTCCATCTAATCAATAAAATAATGAATGGGTTAATTAATTCTGGGCAGTTTGATAATATTTGGAACCATTACCATGTACAAAAGCTTCTTTTAAACATGCGTGTGTCAAGCCTATTTGAACATGTGACGGTTTGCACAACTATTCTCATTAAATCCTGTGCAGTGTGCACAAAATGTGAACAGTTCAATACAAGAAAAATATATACACTTTATTTCAGAGTGTTTACTGAACCACATAAGTACATTCTTAAAAATAAATCGTTTTTAGCAAGGGGGTGCTGACAGATTTGTGTATCATCTGCAGAGTTTCTCCTCATCACTGTCACCTAAAGCTGCTCTCTGGGGGCTGTAGGGCAATATATCTGTAAAAATACTTCGGAATAATATTTCTTGTGAATAGTGCCATTCTAATACTCTTCCATCTACCATCTATCTTCAAAACAGTCATATAGTCCACATTCTTAATGAGAAGGTCCTCTGCAGAATATAAAATCTTTCAAAAAAAAAAAAAAAAAGTAAAGAAGAGTGTACTTTGAATACCGCACCACATGACAAGTACCAATGAACATTTTAAGGCAATAAACATACTTATCAAGGACTGACCAACTGCGTTCATGTACCCCACCACCATCACTTACTGCTGAACTCTGCATTCAGAGGGCAGTCACATGGATGATGACAATCAGCAGATGGCATCAAAACTACAGTACAGCATGTAGCTGCATTGTTGGGGTGCAGTTTGACTTAGGGTACGGCTTTAAACTTAAGCTTGAGCTATTATATCAAACAGCAGCCATATCAACCAAGGCTCATTAGAAAAACAAGCTTGAGGCAACAATTTTCAAAAAAGGTATTACGTTGCTTCTTACACATTTCGGTACACTTACAAAATCAAAGGTCTAACGAAAGGCACTAAAAGCACATTTAGCCAAAACAGATTCATGTGATCCTGGCGTATTTTGCTACAATGTTCGTTGCACGTATAGTGGCAGTTCAGAAAGAAAACATCCAGTTTAATCATGACAACTCTCTGAAGATATTAGCATGGTGATGGATATGACAATGTTGGACTTGGCAGAGCATATCTGCTATGCTGCTGCAGTTGGTTATTGCTGTAGTTATCGATTATTGCTGCTGTATGAGTATTTTAGAGATACTGCTGCTGCACAAATAGCCTATAATACAACCTGAAGCTGATCTATACAGGTGGAGCTGGGGAAGGTGGAGGGTTTCAGAGAAACTCTGAAAAGCGTGCTGCAGGAATCTCTAGTAAATGCTAGCCAGCTATATAAATGCAAAACGGTAAGCTCATTGGCTGCACATGCAACATGAACCAATCAGCTTGTGCCAAGTCTTTTAACTTTCTGAATATCATCAGTTAAGTTATCAACCCATCAGCCTGAGCGATCTAGAGTTTCATGACTAAACTATATACTGAGTGCTGCTAAAAGGCTAATGCTCTATCATGTAAATAAAAAAAAATATTGTACCCCAATACACTAAACTCTACCCTAAAACTAACTGATAGCATTAACAAAAACGAAAGTGAGATAAAAAAAAAAAATTGCTGAGGAAACCACACCATTTTAGCTTCTATAAGACTTTGAGGTATTTATCAGGATTCTGCGTCACAATGGCAGTGCTGTATCAGGTGAGCTACCAAGCAAGTTTAGTAAAAGAAATAAGTAAACAAATCATGCACATGTTAAAAGTGCCATAATATTGTGCAAGGAACAGATTTATTAGTTAATAATCTGCCTCTTTAATCATGATTAATTGTTAATTGATAAATTCTTAGGGCCACTAGTGATCATTTTAGCTATAAGGTACTGTATGTTGTTTGAGTTTTGCCTGAAATTTTGATGAGGCACAATCTTCCAATGCCGTTTTACAGTATGTAGGTAATGGACATCTTAATAAGACTCTAACATGAAATTATTAACTGTTAAACTCTCTCCACCAGCTCAGTGGCTTTCTGTTCTTGATCTACATCACTTTCATTTAAAGAAAAACCACATCTCTAAATTACACCATTTATCTCTGACCAAATGAGTTCACTCATGATGATAAAACGTCACATGACCAAGAGTAATGAAGCCTGCAGGTGAAGTGGCCATTTTAATTTCAGGGAAGGAGAGAGAGGGGCGAAGCAATGATGTGCCAGATTAGACTCATTATGAGGAGGAATGTGTTGATGGGCTGCAGAAATGAAGGAATGGAGGGATGAGGATGCAAGAGCCTTAAAAAATTTTGTATGCATTTGGGAGATGCATTCAGTCTATGTTTTACACAATTTGTAAAGTTTTTAGAAGTGTACTTTTTTTTTTATTCATGTTGCTTTCGCATGGCTTTGAAAAACCATTTCAAATGAATGTCATGTTTAACCAATAATTATTCCATATTTTCTTTTTATACTTTGAGAGCACACACACATCATAATCACTATTTTCAAAACCCTTTTCTATTTAATATTTTCCATTAAATATTTTTATGTAAAATATTTTTCCATTTTTTTGACTATTTTTCTAACAAATAATAAAAAAAAATATGACAAACTTTTTAATAAGTATTACTTTTCAAGAATTTATTTCTTTTGGCATATCAGGAAATAAAAAAATATTAATAACTGTATTCAAGTTGTATGTAATATGAAATGCATAAAAAAAGATAATAATAAAAAAAAAAAAAAATGTCACATCACTGACTCTGTCTACTTTTTATATTTAAATAATTTTTGTAGTACTAGTCATAACAATTAACAGACAAAAATTACTGCTAGTTTGTCCGTTGGAATATCTGGATGGCAATTGCAATTGAAAATTAATTTCGAAAACTTCATTCTAAACAACATTTTCTATCCATGATTAATTCACTGTGTACTTTCACATCAGCGCTATTGTTCATGAGCTTATTGGACTGTTTCAGAGCCGGTGGCTATTCAATGGGCATAAATATCCAGTGACTAGATTGCAAACGGATGGGCTGTTTTTCCTCTCAGATCTGCTGTTAACAAGAAGGTTTTCTCACAATGTGGACCAAGTTAGCAATCCATCCTATTATATTCATTTAAATCTGACATGGACCCAAAGTATACTGAATCATAATAGGGATGGATGGAGGCAGCAATGAGTAAATTGAGATAATGAGAGCCAAAGAGACGTCTAGAGTGAAGGCCTTCCTTTTTGTCTTTTAGGCATATGGCTGAAGGGACACTAATGGTTGATCAAATCCAAATACGCCAGATAAAAAAGATCTGTCCTACTTTTTCGCTAATGGATGAAAGAGAAAGAAAGAAAGAAAGAGGGAGATGTCCTGACTCATGCCATGTATGGTAAAGGACTCACTGTATAACTGATGTCCAGCAGAATGTTTCCCTTACAATAAAGCCTCTCTCAACACGAAACTGCTAAAAGCTCTCCAAATCAATCCTACTTGCAGATACTGAGGTGTTATTATTGAAGCGTGTTCGTGTTAAAGTGTGTATATTCACAGAAATGTACATGAACTTGTTGGACTTATCTGATTTCATCTGCATAAATTGGATTTACAATTTGAAACTGAAAGTAACATCAGTCTACAGTACTTGAATGAATTACACAACCAATGATAGGTTTTCATGTCTTCATTGAATACACACATGTAAACCATCACGCTAAGATGTGGCCTTAAACAAAGACATCAAACTAGCCATCAGCAAAAAAAAAAAAAAAAAACATTTCTGTTCAGACTATTTCAATAAATGGTGTAAATGTTTCTGCTCAGTGCATCAGACCCATATTATTCTGTTAAGATCATTCTGGTGTTGATTTACTCCTGTGCTTGTCCTGATACATCACCTTCTGCAGAACTTCCACTTGTGGAATTCCTGCTCGGGAATTCCAAACATTGCAGCTGAGAGAGTGTTGTGCTTCTTACTTACTGTAGCATTTTCATTTTCTCCAAAAAAAACCCCAAACAAACAAAAAAAACTTTGGTTTTATCCATCCCCAGAAACATTAGTAATAGCAATGTTTTATTTTTGGCCAGTGGTGGCTTCCTTTGTGAAGTCTTCCAGTGAAAACCACTCTTTTCTTAGTGCTGAACACATTATAGACACGCCAACAGAGAAGTTCAGGGTTCTTCTTATCACCATTGAGCTTCCTGCACTGTACTCTTGCAGTCATCTTCACAGGGCTCCCACTCCTAGAGAGAGCAGCAACAGTGCTTAACTTTATTTATAGACATCTTATCTTACTGTGGAGTGGCAAAAAATGTGTTTTTATAGGACAGGGAAGTTCTGATCAATCTTGTATAAATTGGACTTTTCACTTCAGTTATAGATTCACAACTTCTGCAGCCTTCATTGGGAAGAATTCAATAAAGACCAAAAATATTTGTTATTCGTTTAAAGGAGCAACTCTAAAAGGTTTCACACAAGAAAATCAATTGGGTTTTCCTGAAGAGTCATCTGAATTGTGCCAAAATGAGCCAATATTTGGCATTTCAAAATGTCTCACTTTCAACATTTGATATGTTATCTATATTCTATTGTGAATAAAAATAAGTTCATGAGATTTGTAAATTATTCCATTCCTTTTTTTACTCACAATTTGTACAGTGACTTTTTTTGGAATCGGGTTTGTATATATACATATACAAACTATTGACATCACAAAACCCAGAAAACAACGCTGTAGTCCAACCGAGCCGTTCGTGGTAGCACTTGAAAAGGGATAAAGAAATGTTTTTAAATCTCCCTTTGAAATGTGGACTTGAGATTTGTAACTTTATAGATCTTTTTTTATTCCCAAACACACACTACACACTGACTAAAATTATAAAAGTGAAAAAGCATAATAGGACCCCTTTAAAATGAAAATGATTTTCAGAATAATATTTTTATCGCTATATTTATAGTTATCATCCTTTGTGTGAAGGCCTTAACTCTAGCTAAATAACTACTGAATGTTCCTTTAGGC
The DNA here is from genome assembly GCF_003368295.1 of Carassius auratus. NCBI lineage: Eukaryota > Metazoa > Chordata > Actinopteri > Cypriniformes > Cyprinidae > Carassius > Carassius auratus. Next base: position 17,977,553 of record NC_039258.1, read on the forward strand.
AGACTGTATTTGTTTATAGCTGTGACTTACCTGTAAATCAGATCAAATTTCATGCTCAATTTATGCAGAAATTCCGGTAAATCCAACGGGTATTTTTTCCCCCAACTGTATATATCCTGTCATATGATTCATCTGCGCATCCCTGACACAACAGCATTACTGCCTCCCAGCATGAGTTTCTCGTTTTAAAGAATGCTTCATTAATCATGAAAAAAAAAATGGTATTACTACGCCTTCAGACATAGTCTAAAGCACGAATGTGCGATCCTTTTTTATCACTTGCTATGAAATCTGTGTAATTTCCGGTATAAACTAGGTAAAATATGACAGAAAAAGAATAAACGGATGTAGGGAAAGCAGATAAATGGATTTCACTCAGCCCCTAGAAGTGATAACATGTAACAAGGTACACTACAGCTTCTTCATGTGGAAAGAAAGAAAGGGATGGAGAGCGACGAACAGATAACGGAGTCGAGGGGGTCAGAACCATAAGAGCAGAAATAAAACTGCAGTGGGTGCGATCCAGCCCGAGGTGGGGGAACGAGAGAGCGGGAGAGCTGGAGAAAAGCGTATAGGCACGCGCTTGGTTTGAGAAATGCATGCTGACAGAGGAAGAGAGTGCCAGAGAGCCACATGAAAGGCTGGAGTCACCTCTCTGTTTGAATAAGGTATGCTGACACTCCATCAAACCCTCCGACAGAAGTGACAGCGGACTGGAGAGGAACAGAACAAAGAGCAGCATGTATGGATGTGCCTTTATGTGCGTGGGTTTGTAAGAAGAAGCTACAAGCAAGTTTCTGTCCTGTCGCCTTCCATCTTACTACCAACCCTCCTTTTCACATCCTGAAGTGATTATACAGCACTTCCCATTTAATTAATTCTCCAAGAGTACGTGTGGTTACAGTTATGATGGTGGTAAACTAAGTGAAAAAAATAATAAATTACGCAGGTATCTGGCAGCTACCAATTTAACACTTGTACACCATGTGTGTGTGTGTACCAGAGGATTTGCTTAAGTACTGTGTAACTAAATGTTCCAGTAGTGTAGGTTTTTGAATATGTATAATCTCTGAGTCCTCAGAGATAGCTCCGAGTTGTCTACGATTTTTAAAACGCTCATTCATAAACTGCTCAAATATTTACACTGCGGTCCTCTACTTTGGCTGAAGCAAGCAGAAGAAGTGTGAAAAATAGCCTGGAAAGGATTGAAGTTAACATTGTGTGAGTCGGAGGTTAGCGTGTTCTCGAGCTGTGAAAGACGTAATCACATAACAGTTACTCACAACTTTAAAGCCTCCTCCTACAGAGACATCTCACTGCGGCTGCTTCGCTATGAACACCAGAGTTTAACGTAGCTAATACTTCACTTTGAAATGGGCCAGCGGACCAGTGGAGAGTACAAATGCTCTGTGAAATACAGAAATCAGGGTCATGTTTTTAAATATATGACTAAATGAACCAAATGAGATCTGTTTGGTGGGCGAGAGACATCAGGGACTATACGAGTAGCCTATGTGTGTAAGAATGACTGAGAGAAATAGGACAGTTAAGATTAACAATTAACATCAAGGGTTTTTTTTTCAACCGTTCAAACCTTTAGGGTTAGTAAGATTTTGTATTGTTTTTGGAGGAAGTAAAAGCTGCATTTATTTGATAAAAATTACACTTATATTATAAATATTTGTTATTTTACCATTAAAAATAACTATTTAAGTTTGTTTTAAAAGGATTTTTTTTGTCATGGTACAGAAGCTATTACTTCTTGATCCTTCAGAAATCATTCTAATATGCTGATTTGGAGCTCAATATAATTACAATCAATGTTGAAAATGGTTGTCCTGCTCAATAGTTTTTTTTTTTCCAAGATTCTCTGATGAATAGAAAGTTTGAACTAACATTTATGACCCTGGACCACAAAACCAGTTATAAGGGTCTTTTTTATGTATTGAGATTTATACATAACCCGAAAGCTGAATAAATAATCTTTCCATTTGATGTATGATTTATTATAATAGGACAATATTTGGCCAATATCTAACTATTTGAAAATCTGGAATCTGAGGGTGCAAAAAAATCACCTTTAAAGTTGTCCAAATTAAGTTCTTAGCAATGCATATTACTAATAAAAAATTACATTTTTATACATTTATGATAGGAAACTTTCCAAATATCTTCATGGAATATGATCTTTACTTAATATATTAATATTTTTTGGCATAAAAGAAAAATCAAAAATTTTGACCCATACAATGTATTGTTGGATAATGCTACAAATATAAATGTCCTTTGCTGAATAAAATCATTAATTTCATTATTATATATATAAAAAAAAAAGTCTTACTGACCCCAAATAAATAGTGATAAAAAGTAATATATATAAAAGCAGCGTATTTAAGCCTGAGAATTGTGGCATTTAAAAATACAGAAATAAACGTAAAAATGAGACTAGCAGAACTCTTTATTAAATATTTAATCATATGAGTAGACCTAATAATACTCTTTACTGATTAAACTTCAGTCACAACGCTAACAAAAATAAATATATAAATGAATAAACATTTTACCAGTATTGCGTGGTTTTTATGCATTTATACAGTACCTGGTAAAATTAAAGATACAAATCATCTGTTTATTACTTCAGGGTTTGTGTGATGCAGCAAGGCTTATAATACATATAAAATCTTGAATTGGACTTCATTTGGGGTCCAAATCTTCAACAATCATTTCTAAACGTGGCCTTTCATTCATTTTCAGCTCAATTTTAATGAAGCGCTAATCTAAATCAGCTCTTTTCTAGGAGACAGGAACCCGGAAGTGTTGCCACCATCAGTCGTTTTATCAATAAGAGGGAAAGTGTTGTAAAATATTGTTAGTGTGAAGAATAAAATATGAGCGAGAGCGTATGTGGCTTTATGTCGCTCTGTTAGATCTATCTGTGAATCTGAGTGGGCATAGCCTCTGGTATGGCTGTCTTCAGTGAGCTAATTATACAGCAACCTAAATATTTAATGCTCATCAGTCTTTAATTAGCTACAATAACACGTGCAATCAGCGCAAAATAACAGTGATGACTGAGATTCAGGCTGGCACCTGCCATGCAACGTGCCACCCAGAGAGCCCATCAACCACAGCAAAGCAGAGAGAGACAGACCCCCAACCATAGTACAAAGATAGAGAGACAGCATTGTATATTTTACTCTTCCCTCACTTTTCCTCATTTATGTACATTGTTACTGCTGTTGACTGTTTTATCTGTATGCAGCTCAGCTCTAAACACTTTGGCAATGCAAATGTACAAATATTTGTCGTGCCAATAAGTACCTCAAAACTGAATACTGAGAAAACCTCAGCTGAAACACGAGAGAAAGAGAGATAGATTTGTTCATGTTAGGGGGTAGTAGAAGCTCATTAAAAAGAAGAGATCAGTCTCAGTATAGCAGGAGCGAGACGGAGAGCTAGAGAGAGAGAGAGAGAGAGAGAGAGAGTCTTTGCAGGCTATGTAAGTTGTTCTTTTTGTTGGCCGTTGTGCATTGAATAATTTTTTCCTCATTGTTAACGTGTAAATTCCTGTGTCACTGCTGTTGCTGCAGGCCTTCAGTTTTGCTCACCGTTAGAGGACAAGAGAACAAGCCTCATACACACACACACACACAGACACACACACACAGAGATTCAACACTCCTCTCTCTTTCTCACACACACACAAACAAAATGGCAGAGTCAGAGAAGGACACAAGGAACAAGACCGCTGCAACACACTAACACAGTTTTAAAAACATATACACATTTGTTTTCCTGTCATGGTGGGCAACAGTGTCGTGCCCCTTTCTTTTTTCTTTTCTTTTTTTGGTGAGGGGGTCCTGGCTTACTTGGCATCCTAGGCAAGATAAAACATGACTAAAGAAAAGGAAAACACCAAAGTTAGTATTCATATGTTATTCCTCTCGCATCGAGGCATTAATCAAAATCAAAGCTTGAGTATTCACAAAGCAGACATGACATTGATCAACTGTGATAGTAAAGACATTTATAATGTTACAACAGGTTTCCATTTCCAATAAATGCTGTACTTTTTAAATATTCCATCAACAATAAAAAAAAATTATCACGATTTCCACAAAAATATTAAGCAGTAATAATCAACATATTAGGATGATTTCTGAAGGATCGTGTGACATTGAAGGCTGTAAATTCAGCTTTTCCATCACAGGAAAACATTTTAATACATATATAAAAGAAAAGTTATTTTAAATCATAAACTGGCAAACAAGACTTCTTTCAAAAAAATAAATAATAAATAAAGTATAATACAATGCAACACAATAATATTTAAAATACAATTATACTGACCATAACATTTTAATTTTATTTTTTTTTAAATAATAGAATAGAATATAATAGAATATAGTCAAGAGAGTCGAGATATAATATAATATAATACAAATTATTTTAAATATTAAGTCAGACCAAATATAAAATTTTATTTCTACTACAGTGCTTTTGAGAGAGAGCGAAAAAAAAACACAAGTTTTCAATTTTAATTTAATTTGAATATATATATTTTTTACAAAATTATTATTATAATTATTATTATTATTATTATTATTTTACCCTTAACAACATTGAAAATCCACCTGTCTGATATTCCCTCAAACATCTGAGGGGACATGTGCGTATTTGAATTGAGGTTTCTGCTAGACTCCCCAGTGATTTCTACAGTTCCTGAGCTAATATTTCTGAACTCTACTACCAAGCAATACCTCACACAATATTTGTACATTTTCTTTCAGACATTATTTATACTTTATAAAGCTGGTTTCCTCCTGGACACAGTTGGCTGCTCCCCACAATGCAGGTGATTTCCGGTTTTACTATCCTTGTGGGGCATGTGGTCCCACACACACTGACACACACACAGACACTCGAAATCACTCCACCATTCACATTTCTTTGTGTCCCTTTAAACAGCTCATTCATACCCAGGTTTCATCATGCTGCTATCACAGTGCTCTCTACAGTCTCTTTTTAAATCACAATTCCTTTTGTTAAATATTTTACTCCAACTGCTCAGCGCTCTTTCACCCCCATCATCTCCCACTGTCCTCTGCTGAACCCAGGTGAAGGACAGACCAATCAGCAGAGGAGGGCACACCGAATCAAGGGGTTCTGTTTTCCCTTCATCTTGATTTACTGCCTCTCTCTCTGTTACACCACAGTTTGGAGCCATGGGGCAACAACAACCTCCTCAATCTCAATAAATAGGGTCAGGAAAGAGAGAACGATGGGCCCCGTGAGAGAGAGACCGAAATTTGTAAGAAATGTTGTGCAGCAAAAAAAATATTTATTAAGCCTGAGAACATCAAGGGACAAAACAGCATGATACAAAGAGAAAGGATGAGTGGAGCTGGAAATGAGTAAAGGGAAAGTAAAACAGACAGCGAGGACCAGTGTCGCTCCATGGCTGTTGTTACGTATGTGCTGGTGAGGCGTGATGAAGTAATTTACAGGGTTACACTTCACCAAACATGCAAATGGATGTTGAAAAGAGCGAAGGAGAAAAGGGAGGAAAGCGGCAGGTGGGGAAAGGAATAACAAAAGAATGAAAACTGTGGCTTTATTTTACAAAAGCATAAAAAGCTACAGTGTTAATGTGAGCAAAGAATTTATGCTGTAAACTGAAAAAGTCAAATTCACTGAACTTTAAAAGGAAGAAATTGAATTGTAAATATAATGTGAGTTATACATAATCTATAGTTCCAGCTGTTAGCTCTGAAGTTACATAAAAAAAAGGTCTACAAACACATGCATTATAAACATGGCAGAACCTGATCAGAATTGACCAGGTGTGAAATGTTCCTGGACCAACATTGTGATTAGCCAATCAGATTTGAAGACCCAGTTTATAGTTTTTGTGAAGTTTAGGATTAGAATCAGTGTTTGGTGCTTGTAGATCAGTGACATTAATCTATCACTTCCTCTGATTTCAGGGATCACTCATGGTTAAGGTTAGGTTTAGGTGTAGGTCATTTTTGTACAAAATATGTTGAGAAACACATCGAGCTCATTAAAATCAGGACCTGCAGGAAACATGACTAATTTAAACTGTAAAAGACTTCAAAAATTCTAGAGTTATACAGAAAACATTTACAGAATAAATGTAACATCTTTGGAAGTTAAAAAGATATCTTATAATTTACAGTGAAAACTATAAACCAACATTTCAAGAAATGCCTGAGTGACATTGTCATGGTATTTTGTTCAAATATTTGTGTTTCTTAGTTTTTGTTATCATTTATGTAAAGTTATGCTACAACTTATGTCATCAAATTAACATCAATTGCATTTGTTCATGTGTGCTACCTTGAAGGCATTTAGTATTTGTTTGTATGACACTGTGCATCTTTTACATACTAGTATTTAACTTCATTTGTGGAAAGGCTACTATTGATAAGTGATCATCAATTCTACATCAATTCAATTCTTTTTTTATTATACAACGATAACCACCAAATGCAAGTGGTGATGAGAAAGTCATATGATGAACCAAAGCCCATCACAAGCAGCTTTTAAATATTAACAGAAGGTGCACAGTGTCATTCACACAAGCACTAAACACCATCATGGTGAGACTCATTAAACTGAAATACGCAATAAACATTAACTTAACAACATTATATGTAACATACAACCCTAATAAACATAACAAATAAGAAAAAAATAAGAAGAAACCGTTATTTCAAAGAAAAACATTCTGAATTCTGGGAACGTCAGTTTACAGTTTTTCCCGGTTTTACAGTTTTACCGGTAATTTTACAAGAAATTACCGTTAACAGTTTTTTTTTCTTCTTAATTTCTTAGTGTACACAGTAAATGGTGACAATAATTATGTGTTGAACTCCACAAGAATGAACTCCAGAAATCACAAAACAAGTTATCAAATGTGACGACAAAATGTGTGGATGCAAAATGCATGACAGCCAAACAGTACAAAACATTTAGATTTCCCTTAAAACATTCATATTCATGCTTAAACTGAATTAGTTTGTTTAGTTTTCCCTCCTGAATTCAATGTTTTCAGCAGCGAGAAGAGAAAACAGATATGTGTGAGTGTGTGCAGGGATGTTTGAAAAGTGACGGAAAGGAAGACAGATAAAGATAACAATGGTATCTGAGACATGTGATGAGGGGAGATGAATGCGAGGAGAGCGAAAGAGTGCTGGAGGGGAAGAAACAGTAGAGCTGGAGATTTAAATTAGAGCATGTAGAGGTAGTGAGGGAAGAGTTTATAATCAGTGCTTATATTACAGATAGATCTGCATCTTCATAAAGACACACACAAGAAAATCTACAGTGTTTTGGAGTTACTAAATAGTGTCAATACAAAAAAAATATATAGTTTTTTCATTAGTTTAGGCTGTAATTAAAAATACTGCAGTTTTTCCAGTGCAAAGCTACTAACAATTAGCAAAGTAGTATAGCAAAATGCTACCACACTTCAAACTTGTTCTTAGAATTCATGTAAATAGATCGATAAATCTTCATATTCAAGCCAAGATATGACTTTTATTCATTTAAGACTCATCCGTTTTATTTACACATTCAATTCGATGTAGTTACATTTCTTTAGTCAGCGCCACTATGACTTCACAGAAATTTTTGCAGCCCAAAATGACAGAATTCACTTATGTTTTTTTTTTAATTGTGCCGATATTTTGGACTGTTTTTTGTGGTGATTTGCAATAAAAATCCTCTGATCATTATGTTTATGCAATCAGTTTTAATGACATTAAGAGTAGTTACCACCGGCGGCGCCAGGGGGGGTCTTGGGGGGTCTCAAGACCCTGCCAAAAAATGCCTTGACCTCCCATTTGACCCCCCAGCCTCTTCCTGATTAAAAAATATATATATTCGGGATAAAGATCCAAAAATGTTTCTCTTCAAACTACGCAGAACAATAATAAATAATAATTATTTCGACATTTATTCATACACTGAACCGAGAACCGTTTCTGTCAGACGTGTCCGATTCGAGAACCGATGAGCTGATGATAACTGCACATGCGTGATTCAGTGTGAAGCAGACTGACACAGAGCGCATCTGAACCAAACTGTTTATTTTGGTGATTGATTCTGAACTGATTCTGTGCTAATGTTATAAGTGCGGGTAAACCAAAGGTTTGAATGAAGGGCAATCATCGCCAATGACGACATTACATAGAGCGCAAAAGAACCGGTGAACCATTTTTTTTCTCAACTGGTTTATTTGATCGAATTGTCCGAAAGAACCGGTTCACTTGAGCACCTGCTCCTTTGCCCCTTAAGTGCCCTTTTGTCAAACCAAAATTTCCTCGCATTTTTTTTGTAAAAACAAACTTTTGTGAATGCCTGCCCATGCGCAATCATAATATTAGTACAATTTATTAATAATAATTTAGCTGTAAATAAAATGACCAACATGATGACCGTTCACCTGACTACGACCTCATCCAACCGGGAAGATTCCTCATGCTGCACGCGCATTTTTTAATTGCTAGAGGATATTTTCAACATCGTGGCAGCTGGTAAGTGGTGTTTCATTCTCAGCGAAGGGATTTTGATGTTAATTTACTTATTATTATTTTACAAGAACGATGTGATGTGAGAACATGCAGATATGTTGTTTATATTGCTGTGTGTAGCCTGTAGTGTAGAAGTAACACTAGCATGCTGTTTGAGGGAGAAAAGTTTCATAGGCATTGAGGGGTCTGGTGTTTTTTATGTCATTTGAATAAATGTTTATTATATTACAGTACTTATTAATATTTAACACGTGAAAATAATTATCACAACACTGGTAAGGCTTATTCAGATTTTCTCATTCTCTGAATTATCATTATAAAAATAAAAACAATTCAGAAATGAATTAAAATATAATTATAATTTAAATGTGATGCAAATATTTTTTCTACAAAAGCAACAGTGTTTACAACAGCAAGACCACTTTAGCCTGTAAACTCAATAATATCTATCTGGAAATAAATGTAAAAATATCAATGTCAATAAAAATGCATAATATACCTGACATGAAAGTGAAGTGTGAAGCATATGAATAACAAATGTAGCCTGTCATTTGTTTACATTGCAATGGTGTTTTTGTTGTTGAGTAGCAGTAATAAGCAGTTATTAGCCATGTCCACTGTATTTTTGTTGGTTTTCATGAGACCCCCTTTGAAAAGACCAGGACCCCCCATTGCCCCCCCAATCAAAATTGTCTGGAGCCACCACTGGTAGTTACCTGCAATTTTTCTTGTGTTAATCACAAGTGATTTAATCACTAAAATTAATTGTGGTTCGCGAAAAGATCATTTGCGAAAAGATCTCTTTCAAACAGTTTGCAAGTAAATAGGTCAGAAAGATATTAGTAGCAAATTGTGAATGACTTGTAAATTAAATACAACTATTAAATATTACACACTTTTCCCTATATAGAACCTGATGAGTGTTGAAATCACAGTGCTTTGTATGTCTGGCCAATTCCTGCTCATTTTTTTAAAAACGGCATTCACTAAAATACAGCACCAGGACAGTTGAACACTTCGATCGATTTGTTTGCACTCAGAATTCTGATAAGCTGATACTGCTTTTCTCCCATAAGGTAAACATTTTTTTGGCTGAAAAACTGCATGAATAAGACAAAAATCCATGCTGTTACACATAATGTGGCAACTGATTGAACAGCTTTTGAACAGTTTTACTACTTTAAAACATGAGCAGCTTGGCAAGCTGCGGTTTCAAAGTATCCTCCCCAACACCAGATCTAAAATGAAGATGTCTGTCGACATTTTTACCGTCTACACCAGCTTCATACAGACCCATCAAAACCAGCCCCACTACAGCTAAATCTGTCAAAACGCCACATTCTCTTTTTAGGATACATCCAGCCTCACACGGATTCAACTTAAACACATTTGAAATCAAACTTTGATGTGTGTAAAGCGGAGGAATAAGTGACAGAAAATGAATGGAAAGAGGAAAAATGATAGCCTCACTTCCGGTAGCGGTCGCTGACCTCTCTGTGTCATTAAAATGAATCCACCTTGCGTGCTAATGCCTCACAAGGATAAATAATTCAGTGCGGGCACACGCTGATGGGCCAGGCTAATTAAAGAGCAGACCGGCGGTGAGACGTCGCCACCTCACACATTTGCACCACTTAACTCAGATTGTCAAACCTTGTGGTCGTGTCCGTAACGTGGCGTGACAGCTGTCTGGGCCTCACAGGGTGGCAAATGTCAATCGATGACGGAGGTCCCTGTGCGATTGCGACGCGCCCAGCTGTTTGAAATCAAACAACAGCATACCGTGAACGCCACAACCTGCTTATTAACCTGAGGGGAAAACCATCAGAACATGGCGTTCAGGAAGAGTCGACTCAAGCGTTTGTGACAGACGCCCAGACCGTTTAACTGCTTGAGTAATTTGATGGACAACTAGACACACACGCACAATTTTTCTGAAAGCTTATAAACAGTGCTGAAAGACCACTGTACTGCTGTGTACAGTGGAGTGTTGACTGTACTTTAAAGTGAGACAAAGATGATGAAACAACAGTGTGAATGGATTAACAGTACTGTGATCAGACACCGGAAAGAAAACACATGAGCTGATATCATTTCAAGGAGACTTAATCATGAGGACAGAGTGTACCCTGACCTCGCTGTGAGGCCGTAGGCTCTATGAAAGCTGTTAGAATACTGTGACATTTACTCAAGAAAAACCAATGTAGTGCCTCGTATGAAGATGATTCCTCTCGCTCTATGGAGGGATGATATTAACTTGATAGCTAACCCAGAATGATCGTTCTGTCATCATTTACTCACCCTCATGTCAAACATTTGTGACTTTCTTTTGGTGAGCAAGAAAGAATATTCTGGGTGCTGTTCAGTAATTAGGAACTAGAAAGTTTAAATAATGTGCCGATTCTTTTGCATTCAGTTAGAATGATAGTTTTCATAAATTCTAATTCTCTCATCTTTTACTCACCCTCACAACATCCCAGATGTAGGGTTGTCTAAAGTACAGACAGATTTTAAAAGCATTAATTGATGGGTTGACTTTGTGGGGTCCTGTATACTTGCACTGTACACACTCACAGAGTTGGAATATTTTTATTTGTCTGTGTTTCCTTGAAGAGAGAAAGTATCAGACGGCATGAAGGGAGAATTAAAATTTTTGGCAGGAGTATCCCTTCAAGTGAGTGAGTTTAGAATGAGGAAAACATTTAAAGATCTTTCTCCATATAGTGGACTTCAATGGGCGCCAATGGGTTGAAGGTCTACATTTTTTCGATACAGCTTTAAAGGGCTCTACAGCTAAACAATGGGCAATGTTCTAAAAAAAAAATTTAACCGATATACTTTTTAAACACAAATGCTCGTCTTGCAATAGCTCTGCTATACACATCTATGACTTCAAGCATTGAGTAATCTTGTTGGAAAGATCACGTGTGAAAGGTGGAAGTACCGACCCAGTGTATACAATTGCAGAGAAGGAGGACCATTCAAAAGTTGTTGTATTTTGAATTACACATATTTATATGTCTTTGTATCAGCTTATTGTTTAAAATAGCCCATTCCTGTGCGTATCCTCGATGCTTGAAGCTTAACCTAAAATATTTCTTATTCTATGAAAAATTTAACCCTACCAACCAAAAGTATATGAAGCTGCACTGAAACTGCAATTTGGACCTTGAAACCATTGGTCCCCGCTGAAGTCCACTGTATGAAGAAAAATCCTGTAATGTTTTCCTTAAACAAACTTAATTTATTTTCGACTGGAGAAAGAAAGACATGAAAATGGGTGTGAGTACATTTAAATTCTGGAGTGAACTAATCCTTTAAGAACCCGATTTGTAAACAATTCACACAGATTGATCCTGTGAACTGGATCAAATGGTTCATTAAAAAGATCAGACTCAAAATAATGATTTGTTTATTAACTGGCCATCACTGTTCTCTTATACCCTCTCTTGAGACAGATTTAGGACATAGGTCAAGACTTTTGGTGAATAACGTTTTACATTTTGATTGTAGGGCATCAGAAAGCTATAAAACAGCATACAATTTATTTACTTGATACTCTCAAGCTTGACAGTTCTCCTTTAATGTTCTTACACTGAAAATTGCTTTCTACAGAACAAAGAGAGTCATATGGGTTTAGAACAAAATGAGGGCCAGAAAGATTTTGTATTTTAAATTTTTGGGTAAACTACTACTACTACTTTCAAAAACAAATTGCGACCTGTGGACATAATAGCTAATATAATATATTCCGGCAAACACGGGGACAGCAGCAAACACATCAGAGCATGTGCCCATTTCTCCTGCTGCGTTACTTGAAAGCAAACACAGCTTATGTTTATTTATTAGACGCCAGTGCAATGCACTTCAAAGGACTGTCCAGTCAGAAGCTGCCTGAGACTAAGCTCACAGAACCTGCAAATTACTTCTGCCCCTACCAGGCCCAAAATCACCTGCCAAGACAGTTACATTAGCCTTTCACTGTTTACCCTAGAGCATTAAAACAAGTTCAAGGTGAAAATCGTCACATGCCCTGTGCATATCAAGATTAGATACAACTGAGATAGATTGCTAAAATAATTGGCTCCCCTCAGTCTGACACCCCAAATTGTGAACATGTCCAATTTCCAGTGAGGAAAAAGTACAGTGGAGGTTGTGCTGGAGTTTGTTCCATCTTTGAGGTCTCAGGCTTTGCTCTTGATAGTTAATCAATAAGACATATTGCTTTGGGTCAAAAACGGGAGCTAGCTGAGCAACCATAGACACTCTGTCCAGATAAGAAAGTCAGCTTGTGTAATTTATCCATTAGATTCCGATGTTGCACTAGTGAGTTTCCTCATTGCCGACATGGTTTCTGTGATTTTGCCAAGTAAGACATGTTCCTGGATCAACATTACTGTCAAAAAAAATCCTAACCCTACCCATAATTTATTCCTAAAATCAGTGGGAAAGTATAGTTGATTAACATCGGTGTAGTAGCACTTAACCCTGGGTTTAAGCCTAAAATAGGTATTTTCTGAAAAGTATCTCAATTTTGATTAGTTGATTGGAATGTTGTGCCAGGATCAACAAGGATGTAGCTACTTGGTGAAATCAGACTCACCTTGCCTACATAGGCATTTGCCTCCAATGGCAGCATCTTAACTCAAATGGGATAGCCTTTTCCACAAATGACACATGCAATGATGACTTGCACATGCTATATACCAAATGTATAGGGACAAGAAATACACTCCACCACAATAAGAAAGAAAAAAAAAAATCAAAAAATCTAATTTAAAACACATATTGCACGTTCATAGAAATTAGCTTCCATTCTATATTTAATTTGGTTTTAAAGTTTAAATTCTATGACTCTAAAAATGTCATGTGGTGTAACCATGTAAAAAATAACATTAACCTTACGTGTGTGTACCTTAAAGAGCACCCATTATGTCCTTTTTTAAACAAGATGTAATGTAAGTCTGATAATATTACGTCTAATATAAGTTTCTGGGGATTAAAGCACGTGGATTTTTATAATTAAAGGATGGTTGTGTACACATACTGCCAACACACATTTATGTTCAATCAACATGTAAAAGTGAATTTTGCATTATAGATGCCCTTTAAAGCTTTCAATTAGTCTAATTCCTCAAAGCATTACTGTATGATCCCCTTCCCCATGATTCATTTGCTTTTCAAGCCATTTCCTACATCATCTCTCTGAGTGGCTTGTCTTTAGGGTGAGATGGTTGAGGGCTAACTGCAGAGATGTGAGAACCCAAGTTCACCTGCGCTCTGTGTGCTTATGAAAGAGGGTTGCCATTGATTTTGCACTGTGAAGGACTAATAAAGATGGATCTTTTTCAGAGCAGGACTGAAATGAGGGCCTAAAGGTAAGAGCCACAGACAGGCAAAGCTAGTTGTCCTTAATGGAAGATTGATTTTAATTGTGACACCACCTGATTGGCTCAGTTCTAAATGAATGAAAGAGGAAAAAAAGAGATGGAAATGAAAAGCAGAGAGTGACCAATGTATTTTCTCTAAAGCAAAAGCACTTCAAAAGCATTACCATGACTCGGAATGTTTTTTTTCTCTATTCAACATTATGTTTTTCTTGAGGGGGTAAAAGGGTATCATTACTGTCATGAAGAAAGCTTCAAAAAGGTCTGAAATAACACCAGCAATCATTTTCATTTTCCTTTCTAAAAATGCATTCCAGAAAAGGTTGCAGTCCAATTTTTGCTCTCACCTTTATTTAAAAAAATTAATAAATAAAAAATCAACAATTTATTTTCATTCTTATAAAAGGTAGTACACAGAACCAAGTATGCCTCTTTTTTTCTTTTATTTAAAGTACACCCTTGACTTCTGACTGTGGCACACTCAGACTTAAATATTAGAAGCTAAATTATGCTGAGTGTTGGAGGAAATGGCTTGTAATGAAAGCTTTTGCGCACATGGCTCAGTAGAACTTGAGATTTTATTGCACTTTCTGAATCAGATCAGACCGCTCTCAGCAACCAATCACTTGTTGTTAGTTAATAAAAGTCTACCAATGCTTGAGTGCCGGTAGATATGCACACAAACACACACATAGAGATTCTTGGACATTTCACTTATGAAACACAGACCTCCAGAGACAATCAAAAATTTAATTTAAAGAGTTTTACCGAAATACAGGAAAACAATACAAACATTATTTTAGATTTTGAGTCTATTGTTGGTTTGAAACCATGTACTTTATACACTTTTTATTATTCTGTGCATCACCCATCTGCATTATTCCTTTTATATATTTCTAGCGTTCTTCTTGGTATTCTCATCACTCAAACCAAGAATTTGTTTTATGCTTTACTCAGCACACTGCGGCTCGGTACTGCACAACAATGCACTAGAAACTAGTAAATATGCCATTTGCAAGCCATACCGGTCACATTTTGCATCCCCAGTGTCCTCAAAAATCACTGAGCCATGAGTTTTTTCTTCTCTTTCACGCATGGACCCAAACGCTTATGCATAAATACACAAGCTCTTATTTCAGATCAATATAATCGATCCTGCTGCCAGTGGACCAATGCACTGGAACTGATGTCATATTTGTGATGTCGACATTTCGGTGATGTCATTTAATTCTTGCCATTCAGCAGCTGTCGATTCGGGGGGCTCGTGAGCTGCGTACATTTCCAAACAATACATAACTCAAACGAACCTTCAAGGGCTTGAAGAACAAACCACACTAAGCTCCATTCAGTGAAGAACCAGTGATTCTCTCTTCGCTGCTGCCAGAAACAGCTCTGCTAGAGATCTCTCTGACATTACAATAAAGCTGCTTTTTCATCACCACTGTTGAACCCTTCTCATGTCCTCCTGTGCGACAATCACAGTTTTATGTCCGCGCTTGGCCTTTCCAATTTCAGTGAATATTACTTTTCAGGAGGTTTTCCAAACAGGTAGAAATAAATCTGGTTTATATTGAGGGATATTCTCGCAGAATCTTTCTTGGCACAATTATATAGACACATATCAGTCCAGGCAGGGCCTCATATTTGAGACACTGTGAAATCCTACTAGCTTTGCGGTTTATTCCAAGTAGGCTACGATATCAATCCCATTCATCACTTCTGTCAGCACAGAAGCTGATAAGACCGGCATGATCTTCCTGTAGTATCTTATAATGGTGTGAATGTGTGAAGTAATGTAACTTAACTAATAACAACTGGCAGTTTATTACAGGATATTAATGAGGATATTAAGAAGCTGCTTCCTAATGTTAACAAATCTGCAAAGGTTTATTGCTGAACGTTTCATTTTAGTGCCGTGCTAACTCTGGTAATGCTTTTGGACACCTGTGCCTCTCCCAGTATTTGTAGCCCAGACAGAAGTAACAACAGTCACTGCCATGGCAACAGTACATGCTGATGTCAAAGCGGCAGCTGGCGTGTGCATTCAGACTCTGGATTGGTGACAGTAATGTTAATTAAGCATCAAAAACTCCAAAGGCTAGAAAACATGCACATATCTGCACCAGCAACAGAAGATGGACATCAGTTGGATAGGGATAGTCCAAAAGATGTTGTTATTCACACAATACAGCAGGTAGAGAGACAGCAAGACAAAAGGACATGCTATTCTATTAAAGCAGAGACACATCCATTATGTCAGAAAGGATTTGCTAAACCTGTGGAGAGCAGTCACACGCTGAGGAGATTACATAATGCCTCTAGTTTTCAGCTTCAAATGAGACATTAAATGGATTATTCACCCAAAAAAATTAAGTTCTGCCATTATTTACTCACCCTTCATGTGATGCCAAACTTATATGATGTTATATTTTGCAGAGCACACAAAGAAGAACTTTCCAAGAATATTTTGATCACTACATGTGCTTGTCACACTTTTTTCACACGGTTACAGTGAATGTAGACTGAGGCTTTCACGAAATCAAAAATAATGCTTAAGCACCGTAAAAAAACAAACAAAATTTATCTAAACCATAGACTGCAGTGTTCCACCAAACTGTGCAATACAACTACTGATGAGTTCTGCCTCGAGGTCCTTCCTCACTTCCATTTGCCTCTTTCCTTTCTGTTTTTAAAGAAATGTAGGGTTTTATTTAGCAAGACCGTAGTAAATTTAATAGAAGTGAAAGTAAAGCCAGTAAAGAATTGTTATTACAAAATCTATTTCAATAAGATGCTATTCTTTTAAACTTTCTAGTCATCAAAAAAGCATTAAAATGTATCTCAGATTCCAACTGCTTTTAACACTGATCATTAGTAGAAACCAAATGAGCATATTAGAATGATTTCTGAAGGATGACATGACACTGAAAACTGGAGCAATGATGCTGAATATTGAATATAATGATGCAGCTTTGCCATCACAGGAAAAAAGTACATTTGAAAATATATTCAAATAGAAAAAGAGTTTTAAATTGTAATGATATTTCACAATATGAATTTATCTCCTGATCCTGATGAATAAATGCAACCTTGGTGAGCGGTAGAAACTGACTTCAAATATTTTAATCTCAAATTCAAATCTCATACATATTCGGTGCACTCCAATTGACTGACACATCTAACATCAAACTTAGATGTTAGCACATAACACTTCTTTTGGGTTGATCAGTTAGCAACAAAGGAGTTTGGAACAGCACAAGGGTGAGCACTGAGCAAATGACAGACCAGTAATTCAGATTCTGCTAGACTTTTCTCACATTCCAATCTGGATCCTAAATGCGAACGAGAAGCTCCGATAGGTCTATTACATGCCTGCCTACAAAAACCCATAAACGCACTCCATTTACTCAGAAGAGGATATTCAGGCCCGCAGAGCACCATGGGAAGTGCGTGCGGTGGGAGTGTGGTGATGTTATTCATAGTTCACTGAGCTGTTTAAGGGCACATCCCTACTCACTTTCAGGTGATGGAGGGAGTCGGATCGTCCCAGTCCTCATACTATGATGGTTACACAAGAGAAAACAAAACAAATGAGTTGAACTTCATCTAATGGGCAGTGACAGAGTAAGGTGGGCGTCACAGCGATAAAAAAGCTCATATTGTCTGCGAAGCAAAAACACATGTACCATCACTTCAAGCGTACCAGGTTACATGAACAGCAGAACAAACAACAAGCTTAAAGCCTTTTAAGCCTAAACAACTGTTACAGATTCATTCCAAATGCTCACTCATGCACACACACGGACAGGAATAAAAATACTCACAGAATGAAGCGGACCGGGTCAGGGACAGAATGCCATGGATTTCTGTGGTGACAAGTGAACGCAGTCCTCCGGGGAATCGCAACACGTCTGCTAGGATGACAGGTTGAAAGTCACAGAAAGGGAGTGGTGTGGAGAGTCTCAAAAAGGAGAAGGTATTCCAGCTAGAAATTATCCATCTGAGAGCCCTTCACAAGCTGTGATTCTTATAATAATCCACTTTGAGGGGACAAAAGTCGTTTATTCTTATTTTTACAAAGCTCAAGCACTCAGAAAAATAACCCCACCAATGGGCACCAAAAATATAGTGAGAGGAAACCGAAGTGTCACTGTTACTTATTTATTTTTCTCTCTCGTGCACGCACTGTTAATGTTGACCCTCCAGGCTTTAACACAAAAATGGGAGGGAGCTGCAATAACGGCCAATTCTCAGAATTCGGCACTCCAAGAGACAATCACATGCTCCCACATGCACATTCGCACACTTATGCACTCTCCTGCGCACACATAGAGGCTTTGGATATACATTGGCGTCTAGCTGCCTCTTCCTGTCAGCCTTTGGCACAAACCCTCATCCATCGCTGCAAAGGCCTTGCATACACGCACAAAAACACTCAAACCCAGTCAGCACTTTCACCCTGCTTTCCTCTGCCACCTCACTCTACCTTACACGGTATTGCTTTTAGTTTCACAGAGAATTGTTTCTCAGGCCCACCTGCCACATATGATGAAGGGGAGCATTGACTTGAGCAAAGAAACTAGAATAGATTAAAAACATATAGCGGAAGATTTGAAGTCTCAGAGCAAAAGTCCTCCAGAATAAGTGTAGCTCAAGTGTCTGGGAGGATGAACTGATTAAGGAGCCCAGCGCTCAGGTGGAGACGTGGAGAGAGCGGCTCACGCTCTGTTCTCCAGCACCCTCATCAATCCAGCTATCCCTCCAATTCCCACGGCTCCTCCCTTCAGGAGTTCAGGAATGAGTTTTGGCAAGAACACTCCCTCTGTCCTCGGAACGGCACCTCTGGGATGGAGGCGGATCGAGTTATGGCTGCTCCGAGGTCCGTGGAAGCAAACAGAACCGGAGGGGCGTCACATCCGTCGCCGCACTGAGAATTTCCTCATCTGAGTCTCGTGCCCTTGCATTGCTTAAGACCTGAGGAAAAACAGTGAGAAATATGCATGATCAATTATTCATTATGCTGTAGTACAGACGGCAACCTTCAATACTGATATGACTGTCCTACTACGATGGAGTTTTGATATACCATACTGATTTTTCTGAACTAAAACCAAAATGTCATTATAGAACTTCCAGACTCACGTTTCTTATTCACAAGAGTAATTCAGTTACACCATGCGTGTATAACAGCGAGAGTACTGTGTCAATGCAACAGTGTAATGTTATTGAATGGATGTGCTCAAACGTGACAAGATCATTACATTGCAATCAATATCCAATCAAAACACAGCCTCATTATCATACAATAAAAGCACTGAAGTACTCTATCATGACTGAACTGACATTAGCTGCTACTAATAATGCCTAACTATGAATGTCAGGGACAAATACGGTAGTAATGTGTAACACTATTTACTTCCTTAATGGATGTTCCTGCTTCACTGTTGCACGTTGTTACAAATAAAAAAGGTCTTTAATAAGTAATAACTTATAAATCTTTAAAAAAAAAGAGACATCTTTCTTTTGGCCACACAGGCTATTGCATATATTAATCAACAGCCAAACAGGCATTGTTTTAGCAAGTTAGCATTTAAATATGTCCTTATTCTTACATCTATTGTACTTTTTGTGATAAACTGAATTCTCTCCCTATTCTTTTTCTCATTGAATATCATCTTTCATTTAAGAATACATGAATAATAAATAATAAATAAATAGTTTACTGGCTTTTGGTTATATTACATTTGTTATATAAAATGGAAAGTATTGGCATATTTAACCTAGACTTAATATTTAACAAGCAAACACACAATAGTCAAGGGATTTGAAGCAGATTCGTTTGGACCTGGCCAAGGGTTCCCAGACTGACTAATTGTAGATGGTCACGAGAAATAACAGCCTCATCAGAGTGTAAAACTCTCTGGTGAGACGCACTGTTCTATTAATAAGAAAGGAGAAGGTAATTAAAGGTGGATCCTCTGGCGTGGAGCTGTTCTATCCAGATTCTTATTTCCATACAATTCTTCATGTCATGCTTTGATTAGGAGGGTGTCTCCCTCATCAGCAGGACTGATATGAAGGGGAGGAGGAGGAGAGGGGTGAAGGGAGACAAAAAAAAAGGGTGATGAGGGAATGGAGAGGAAGCGTCATGGACGGTGGCAGAGTGAGAATGAGACCTTAAAAAAGGACTGCATTAAAAAGATATGCTCGGTTAGACAAAAAAAAAGAGGACAGGAGAGGTCTCGGAGAGGTGTAGAGACAAAGAAGGATAGACAGACAGAAACAGAAGCTAAGCGAGAGAACAGTAGAGACAGAATGTGAGAATAACTACTGGGAGGTCATTTATGCAAATCTAGAAGCAGAATTCATATTTGAGCAGCACACCCCCAGAAATACATTACAGTGCACAATCAAAGAAAACAAAAATCCTATCTTACCGAACATAAGGGTTTAAATAATAGAATTATTTAATTTAACAGTATGTATCTCCCATGAAAATACCGTAAAACCTTAACATTTACCTCAAAGTCAGTGGTACTGTCAAAGCGTGCTTTTAGATAAAGATGATATGTTACACCAAGTAACTGTACTTGAGTATTTGCAAGGACTCAATTTCTTGGTTTTAAAATAAATAAAAAAGCTCTGTATTCCACATAATTGTGTGATACCTATTAGTAAATTTCAAGGGTAAAAGGTCCCATTGTTTAGTGCCAATAGTGTATTGATGTATAGAGCACAGCTCACACAGAAGTCACTTTCAAACCAAGCAGCTTTCGGCTGGTCAATGTGGCAAGTCCATGAATTTTGTGTGGCTTCCGACTGACTGGATTTAACCCTTGAAAATTCACTGTACAATTGTAAATGTGATCGCACCTTTACGGGTGGGTTATTTTGACCTGGCCAGGAACCAACCACTTAGCAACCATCCAGAACACCCTAGCAACCACACAATAATATGCAAACACCTATTAAAATGATATCAGAAATAAAAAAAATGATGCCCTGGAAACAGTCTAGGCTGTGGTATTGAGTTTGGCATGGGAAAATAATTAATTAAAATACTCATGCAAAAAAGTATTTTTAAATTAACAACTAAAAACTTGAAAATGTATGAAATGAGAGCAGATCACAGTCCTGACACTGGTGTCTCTTTTGCTTATGAGACACGACGCTCTCAAGAGTCTCTTACTCAAGTGTTCCT
Source organism: Carassius auratus (assembly GCF_003368295.1). Taxonomy (NCBI): domain Eukaryota; kingdom Metazoa; phylum Chordata; class Actinopteri; order Cypriniformes; family Cyprinidae; genus Carassius; species Carassius auratus. Next base: position 17,998,699 of record NC_039258.1, read on the forward strand.
CTTTTCTTCTCTATTCCATCCCTTCCTCCTATTCAGACAGCTTCCTCTCTTACTCTTTCTTCCAACACAGACAAGTCATTCTTCATGCTCACACAACTATATAAACAGGGCTGAAGGCCCACTGACTCGCAAACCCTGTAAAATGGTTTATAAGGCTAGAAGGTGGGGAGAGGCGGGGGAAGATGGACACTAAAATATATCCAGGCCTGAACTGTGACCTTTTAAAGCATTCTAAAACACTACTGATTAATACACAACCATCAACACACAAAGAAACCAATGGGAGCATTTAGCATGTTAGCAGACTGTCACTTGTGTGAGAGTGAGCAGGTGAGATGTGGTGTGTGCATCAGGTGGGAAGATACAGAGACAAAAGGTCAGATATCTGGATTGATGTTATGTGAGAAATCCACATCGCAAGCAGAAGACAACAGCTGCCATGTTCTCATCACACACACACAAAGTGCAGAAAATGTGAAAAAAGACTGAAGCTACATCTGAGTGAGTGAGCTGGATCTGGCTGTTAACAGTGAGCAACAGTGTCCACCACACAGATATAACACACACACACACACAGCAGCAGTGCCAATGTGTGCAACAGGAAAAAATTCTGCCTTCACCCTGAATATAAACTAACTGTGGAAAATGTGCACAAATCTTCTTAATATGTTGGTCTTGTTTAAGGATCTAAACAGCCTAAAAATAAGATAAATTTACTGAAAAAATATTTTCAGTATTTCAATATTTTTTAAAAAACATTTATTTTTCTTATGGACCCTGTGTTTTATGCATAATCCTCAAACTATGATAGATTTACATTATAATTTGTGTTAAATTAAATTAACTAAATGAAAATAAATAACACACACATTCCAAAAAAATCCTTGTTTTAAGAACAAATGTAACTATTTAAAAAGGTTTATGCTCAAAACAAGGAAAATCGGCTGGAAAATGGAAACTTCAACAAACAAAGATATATACTCAGTCTGTACAAACAAGTCCCTCTTATCTTACAAAATTACTTTTTACATTTTCCAAAATAAAGTGAATCTTGTTTTAAGAATTTTTAGATATTTACTTAAATATACAAGAACAAACATTAAGAAAATAATACACTTATGAGTTATGCTTAAAATATTTTTCTTTTTGGCATTTATTTGATGTTGTTTGAAGTATAAATCTATAACATTTATTGAAATGTATGTTTAAAACAAGAAAAACCAAATGCCAGTGGGGTAAAAAGACCTACTTCAAGAAATGTTCTCTGAAAACAGATTTTGTATTACTTAATAAAAACAACTAAAATATTTAAACATCTTAGTTTGGATCTTTTTCCTAGAAACGCAGGCAAACTACTAATTAAGAAAATGATTATTCCCAGTGTACGAATAAAGAAAGAATCAGTATAGCAGAGGAGAGGAGAGAGGCAACCAATACAAATTTCTTTCAAATGTGCAAGTAGAAGAAGACAGCCAGCTCTCTCTGACTCAGACTAGAGGATGGAGGAAGAATAAAAAATAGGGAGCTCAGGAAACAGGGGAAAAAATCTGAACGGTGCACTGAGATTTAACGAAACAGCAAATGAGAAATTCATCAAGAGTGATGCCAGAGGACATCCTATGACAGAAAGAAGATCTAGAGAAAAACCAGAAAACTGGAGAGAGCGTGAGAGTGTTGGAAACTCACCCCTGTGTGAGAGTGGTCCTCCTCAGGTTAATACAATCCCTGCTCTGTGGAACCATTCTGGGCAGAGCCTGTTTGGAGCACTGCACACTGTCTACAGAATACCAATCACACACCGGCAACACACACACACACACACAGTCAGTCAGTCAGTGAGCGAGCGGCATGGCATTCTCTTTCACTCAGTGTTTCAAAAGCAAGCCACCACAAAACAGTAGTTGTGCTTTATGAGCTGTGAACGAAACGGTCATAATGCAATAAGCTTTGACACAAACGTACACAGAGATAAACACGGTGAGACGCAGTTCCAACGACGACCCCAGTGATGGGAGACAACAGGCCGATCTGCTCAGGAACTGAAGATGAGAGGATCGTGTGAAGCTCCTCCGGTGCACCTCCTCTTTTCCTTCTGTCTTCTCACTCACTCTCTTCAGCGTCGAGCATCAAGAGGCTCTGTAATGTTTCTCTTCTACCAACTGTCCTTTTTTTCCTTTGCTTTCCTTTCTTTTTCAAGTACCTAACAATGTTCATAGCTGTAATTCCAAAGCACAGCAGTGCAAGCTGCATTCACTCGGTCTTCAAACCCCCTCCCTTCCTCATATGCACTCACTCTCTCTCTCTCTCTCTCTCTCTCTCTCTCTCTATCATTGTATCCCCCTACCTCCTCTGCTCTCCCTCCAATCCAATCAGCTCTCACTCCTTCTCTCGCTGCTCCTTCCTGCACCCCTTTTCTCCTTCTCTCTCCTCCTCCTCCTCCTCCTCTTTCAAAAGCAAATATCAGCCAGCATCAGTGAGATCACAAGCTTCTCACACAAGTGTTCAAATAAGTATAGAAAACAGTCACAAAGGTAAAACACTTGACGTGCCTTGACGCAGCAGCACAATGCTAGGTAACAGACGTCACAATGTCAACTCAAACTACAAACTACAACTCAAACTTGTACCGATTATTTGAAGCATTTGAATAAAGTTAACAAACTAACACAGAGATAGAAACCCAACAGGTTATACGTGTACTAAAATGATTGTAAAACTAACACACACACACAATGTTTTTTTTTTACCTATTTGACAAAAGGAAAAAGAGAAAACAACAGACAAAAAAAAAAGGTTTATTCACTGACAGTCAGATTCCACATGCACACTGACATTCCTAATCCTACCAATTAACTTCTAATCATTTGATAAGCATGTGTGTCGTGTCTCTTTAAGGGTTGTCATGTGCACCTGTTGTTAAGCAGGAGTCCCCTTCACTGCAGCCCTGTTTGTCTACACACTGGAGAATCATCCAGCCCTTTCCCTTTCTCTCTTTTCCTGAAATGGCTAAATATGCATTCAACAGCTGTCTCTCCACCTCTGCTCTGCAGCCTCATCAGCACAGAATCCCCTTTTGATGCAACCGAGCAGACTCTCCAATATGACACGAGGCACAAATCTTGCGCTGGGATGACGCCGTTTCAAAGCCTTGTGTTCTATACCTGTAACTGGAGGTAAATCCTTGAATACAACCCTCATTTCCATAAGATTCCCTTGTTATTCTTACAGAGACAAGCAGAAACCCAAGGGTACAAGGCTGAGAGAGAGAGAGAGAGAGGAGGGACTGAATGGGAGGGGAAGGAGGGACACGGACGGAAAATGATGGAGTGAATGGGAAGAGGGATGAGGGAATGGAGGTGGGATAGGGAGAAGGAGGGAATGGGAAAAGGAAAGAGAGAGAGAGAGAATTGACATTCAGCCTGTGCACTGTGCCTCACTGGTGGAATAATGATTAGCTACTCAGTATTCCAGTCACATAGCCTCTACAATAAATGGGGGGGAAAGAGTGGGAGAGAGAGAGAGAGAGAGAGAGAGAGATGGTATAGCAGTGTAATGAGAAGGACCGGCAGACAGAGCGCGCGTGTGAAAGAGAACGGGAGAGAAACGGACCCAACTACACCAGATAAGCATGGCAAACCTTTAAACAGGAGGCTTCGCAAACATGTAGCCATTTCAGAAACACACATGAACATGATATGTTATTTCCCACCAGCGCTGAAGCTGGTGTATGATAGCTAAATCAGCATATCCACACCTCATTCATCACGTTTACCCTCTCTCTTGCTCTCAAACACACAAAGACGAAGGGTCAGCGCAATCCATGAGGGCCAGAGCTTCTTTTCTATATACAAACAAGCTCATGGGTCTCTTTCGTTAATGAATATATATACCGCAGCATCACACATACACGCGCTGCAGTACGGATATAGCACACACACATACACAGAGGGGCAACACACAAGGGGGAACACTTTGTCAAAGTCACAGTAGGTACAGCTACCTCAGCAAAGAGACAGATGCAGAGAAAGAGAGGACTTATATGCACATGCCACAAAAATATGCATCATCGTCCAAATATCTTTATCATTTAAACACAAAACAGATCTCATCACATCAAAGTCGCTCACTGAACAAGTAAAACAGGTGTAGAAGAATCAGGGTCAGACATTTGCGGTCCGTCTATACCTGACACTCGTAGTCTTTACTCACTGGTGTATTGTAAGGTCAGCAGGTTTCAGCTCAGCACTGAATATGCAGCCTCACGGCTTGTACTCGTGGGTAGATATTTATAGAATTTACAAGATTAAACAGTATGAAGGATAAAGGCGAACTAAATGGTTTTATTCTTCAAGGCTTATTGACCGAGGAAATTACACAGCTTTTTGTTTTCCTTTTTTTATAATATTTTATCAGTTCATCTTCACTGTATATGATTCAAATAATTTTCTCAGATAAAACATCATAGAATTTGATACCTGTTTAGCTCAATGAACAGAATCTGTGCCATAATGTTAATGAATAAAAAAATATTATGACTTGCCCTTAATTTTAATAAAAACTCAAGGTTACGGTGAGAAACTTATATGGAAGTGAATGGGGGCCAGTATTTTAAAAAGCAGAAATATGGAGCTATTTTATTTAACCACTTACATAAATTCTTACAATACCACTTACTATACATTTTTAGCTGATAAGTTGTTCATGTTATTTTTATGGTAATTTTAGTCTTTTTCTTTTACATTTAGGTATCATGGCAACAAAGGAGATTTAACTTTACACATAAAAAGTTAATAAGCATTTTTTTTCCTTGAGCTTGACTCACCAGCTGATTTGTCTACAAAACAGCCATTCTGTCTTTGCTAAAATACTAGCAAATGCTAGCAAAAACATCAGAAAATCAGTACTTGGATTTATATTTATTATTTAATGTTATTCAGAATTACAACTGAATAAAAAAAAAAAGAAAATAAAAAAACTTTTACTAGTCGATCATTGTTTATACAATAAAAATATTTCATTGTATTTTTCCAAAAATAGCTGATTTTATTTAAATTCTAAAGGCATAGGCTTTACTCTTTGTTTATCTAATGTTGGTTAACAGATGTTGGTGTTAACAGAAAGTAGATTCAATCAAAAGCATTTTGTATAAATCGATTATCTTATTTATTTGTCCCCTAAAGCAGCTCAATGACAAAAAAATACCGCTGGTGCATCTTAAATTGCCAGATTGCCCATTTACATGAAGGTCACGGAGTTATTGCTAGACAAAGTCTGTAAATTAATGAGCTGGGGAAGATATCTATCAAATGGTTATTTGGGAATTCAGTGCAGGGAAGGGAAATGCTGTTTCGATATCTCTGTCTATCATTTATGGGACTAATCATAATGATGCAGCAGCTGTATGGGGAGGAGTTCAGCGGGTCCTGAGTAAATTGAGGGAGCAAGGAAGCGAGTGCAGGCAAACACTATGAGCTCCAGTAATGGCTCTACTTAGCCTCAATCTCTCAATGAGCTGGGGTAATGGAGCTCAACTCAAACCTCATTCAACTAGTGAAAATTCACGACAAAATTTGCAGTTAAAGAGCCCAAAGTGCTGGTTTCACTGCAGTCATCACTTACATCCAAAACTGCAGGATCATTTACTGTGTTTGTACTCTGGGAGGCTGGTGAAAAAATAGAGAAAAACTGAAATTTAAACCACTTTTTTTCCCGTTATTTCATTTGTGCTTGCACAGAAAGAGAGGCATAATTCTCAGCATAATATTCTGAGGCAAATAGGTTGGACAAATTACTTTTCTGCAAATATCTGGCCATTTTTTCCCGGTGCAGCACACCTGGGACTGCATACATGTTGCTGGGCAACCATAAGTGGCCTATAGTGAGGATGATGAACTATATATTACCTTGCTGAAGAATTGCTTATTCTTTTATTTTCACTATCATATATTATTATTGATGACAGAAATAACTCAAGTCACTTAAAAGCTGTGCATTTTAATTTTTAAGTTGGTTTCTGCTTAATGTTCTGCACCAGTGCACCCCTATAGCAGCTCAATCTATACTACCCCCAGTAATAAACCCCAATTATTACATGCAAGGAATGTTATCCTTTCTAGAACTTCCGCTGATTTATATTTACCTGGAAAGAAGCACAAACAACAACAAAACACAAAAAACGCCATCCATTTTCACGTGTCTCTCAGCTACCTCAAACGTTGAAAAGCTTTAACTTATCAATACTCACTTTAGTCTTGTGGGGGGGGGTGTTTATCTTTTACTTTTGAAGTTGTAGCAGTTTAAACCGTAAGAATTCGCGAACATTCCACAGGTTTCTAACGAAAACCTATTCAAGTTCATCCATCGTCACACGCTACGCTTCCGGTTCCCATATATGGACTGCCAGCTGTGAACTTGCAAAATGATTGACAGACACAAGCTTACAGTAAGTGTCATGTTTCCAGACAATTAAATGCATGTCATTAATATGTATTATAGTTTAAATTTATATTAAATGCATTTAGCCAACTCACTCAAGTATAACTTTGAGCAATTCTTCATTTGTAATGTCATAATTACTTATTCTATCTTCGAAATACGAGTGTGCTGCTTAATGTTTTGATAAACATTTTTGCCGGAATAAAACATGATCTAAAGTAATTTCTATTGAAACGTGTATATCATGTATTTAGATATATATTTTATTTAGTTACGAGTATATATATAAAATATATTCAATTTGAATTAAATAAATAATCAAGTACTTTAATTGTGCTTTAGTGTGTTTGGTCAACAACAAAACATTGTTAAAACAACTATTTAAAATGTACTTTAAAGTAACATTTGTAACTTGACAATGTGTGTCAAACTTTATAAAATACGTTAGAAACAGTCATGAAATTGTACACTTAAGCAGCCTTTTATGCTATGAGAAATTACTGAAGGAAAAATATACTTCTTAGATTTAAAGTACACTACAAGAGCACATTCAGTTCAAGGCTTTTTAACATTGGAATGGCCATTCTGAATTAGGAGTGTTCAGGGTGCAAGAATACTAGAGCAACAATCTTGGTGTAGAAAAAAATGAATTGATTTAAAAAAAAAAAACCTGACATGGCACCTTTAATTCATTCGATATGATAAGCAAAAATAATTTTTCCCTGACTGGCCAAAGCTTCATGTACAGTCATCTGTGAGTTGACAAGAACATTTCTACTTCATCAGCAGCTTCATTCCAGTTTGCTGACGTCAAAATCTCTTTAAATTAAACAGTAACGGACCCCAACAGGCTCAAGCTTTTTATTAAAATTAAACACCACAAATTATGGTTCACTTTTTGTATTAAAGGCAGATAAAACACTCAAACCACAAGATAAGATCAAATCGTAATTACAGCGTTGCCATTCATATGCAAAAACCTTTGTGATTTTATTTTCTCCAGTTTAAAGATGTCAAATTGTTGTATTTCTATATTGCAAAAGCGAAATATGTCCTAATCAATGAGACATCTCTCAGAAAATCCACACAAACTTTTGTTAAGTCCTGACCTATTGTTATACCTATTGCTGTATCTGCCTTTCTTTTTCAAACAAACAAACAAAAATTCTTCACGTTCACCCCGCATTCATCTGATCATATTGTTACACGGTCTCCTCTAAGATAACCTCAATAGTGTGAGGCACATCCTGACCCTCCACTACATTTATGGAGGGAACTGTGATAGTTGGCACAGTGATGGTGGGCATGTTGAGGTTGGAGTGCAGGAAGACCACAGAGGAGCTGCCTTCCTCTGCCACCAGCATGCCCTCCTGGACCACAGGTATGGCAGATGAGGAGGATGGTGAAGATGAAGAAGACTCCTGTACTAAGAGGATGGTCTGCACTGCTGCGTCATCATCTGCGTTCTGTGCGGAAGGATCCACGGGGTCGTTGGCGTGCTGACGCATGTGTTTGTCGAGGTTGGGTCGTGAGCGGAAGGCAGTTGGACACCGAGGGCAGATGTACGGCCGCTCGCCGCTGTGCACACGAGCGTGCTCAGTTAACCTCGCTGCTACGCTGAAGCTTTTACCGCACACCCAGCACGTGAACGGACGCTCGCCGCTATGAATGCGCTCGTGATCCTGCAGGTGCGGAAGCTGCCGGAAACGCTTCCCACAATGAGAGCACTGAAACAGAGAGAGCAGGTGAATGAGTGAAAAATCTTGTTCTCATCATTGCTGATTTGTTAATGAAAGAATTTCTGATTTCGTAAATGATAATGGAAACGAGATGAAAAAATGAATGCCATAATGTTTCTAGTAATAGTTTGAAACATGGAAAATAAATATTTAATTCTTTAAAGCATGAGAAACGCAGAACACAGAGACTTGAAAAAATAGAAAAGTTAAGAAAAGTGGCTAATAAAGATGTATATATTTTATCTACTATTTTAGTAGCTTAGTTTTTTTTATGTTTAATATTGATCATTTTTACTAATTGTTTAAAATTCTTAAATGTTTATACATTACTCTTATACTCTCCAAAGATACATTTTTTGATCACAAATACAGTAAAAACAGCAATATTGTGAAATGTTTTTATAATTTAAAATTAAACTAAAATAAATAGATTATCTATTTTAATATATTTCTAAATGTAATTTCAAAACTTAGCAGCTTCAGTGTCACATGAACCTTCAGAAAGCATTGTATTGAATTAATGTACTGTATTATTGATTTCTTATTGTTGTGCCTGTTGTGTTGCTTAATATCTTTGTAGAAAGTAAATTTAAAAATCCCCAGGATTCTTTAATAATTATAAAAAAGTTTAATATAAAGCATTTATTTCTATTAGAAATACTTTGTAACATTATAAATCTCTACTGTCACTTTTGATCAATCTAACACATCCTTTCTGAATAAAAGTATTAAAAAATCATACTGATGGCACATACTTGAATAACAGTATATTATTATATTTTAGCCAGAGAAAGCTGGCCTAAAACTAATGACGTAAAAATGTTAAAGAAAAATCACAATAAATATGAACACTGGAACCGGCACTTATTTCAGCCATTCAGGATCTCTCTTTCCTGAGAAAAAAAAAGAAACCCCTCCAAATACCTCAAAGGGTCTCTCGTTGGTGTGCGTCCTCATGTGAACAGTGAAAGTGGACGCGTAGGCAAACTCTTTTCCGCAGAAGTCACAGGTGAATCGGCGTGGGGCATTTCTTTTGCCTAATGCTCCACAGCAGTGGGCCAAGAGATGCTCCCCTAGAGCAGTGCTGGAGGCGAAGCGGCGTCTGCAGGGGGTGAGCGGGCACCGCAGGGGCGTCTGGCCCGTGTGGGAGAGGCGATGCAGGTCAAGACCATCCTGAGTCACGCAGCGGTGGCCGCACATATCGCACTCCAGCTGACCTCCCACCTTGCCTCTTCCCTGACCTTTATATCTGCGGCGGCCCTTGTCCTCCCCTGTGCAGCGCTGCAGGTGTGTGTCCAGCACTGTCTGATTCAGGAACTGAGAGCCGCAGTTAGGACACGACTTTGGCTCTTTATCTACAAACAAAGACAGAGAGTTTGAGAGTGGGGTAAGATGTGTCACTCACTATGTAAGTGGCAAACTGAAGTGAACATTTTGAATATTTCTTAACATTAACATTTCTAAATAAAGCACAGATTCCATTCTGTGTGTTCAAGAGGACTAAACTGTTGCTTCCTGGGAAACTGGTGCAAATGATCAATAATAAAATTGTCCAGTCATATGATCTGTTGAGACAAAGTCACATGACTTTATATTCAGGAATTTATTCAGTAAAGGTTTTCTATCACATTTAATATGCCAAATTTCCAAATCATATTAAAAAAAGATCAACCTCAATTGAGCACTTTGTTCATGCACATTTAAAAATGTTTAGCACTTCTTACCATTTCCATACAGCTTTTTTATGATGTCCTAAAACGCATGTAAATATGTGGATGGAAACTACTACTGTGTTCACATGTCCATATTTAAATCACCATACAGCTCTAAACTGAGGGATGAAAAATTATAAAATATTTAGGATTGAAAGATGTTTTTTATAGAAATGTAAACATACATTTTCTAGATGCAGGTCAAATATATTTTATATCGAAGCTAATTTGTCCAAGTCTAAACACATATGTCATACATCTTGATGAATTACCAATACATAAAACTTTATAAACTGTAAACTCAGGAGGCCTTTATTAACCCCCTAGAGGCGTGTGGAGTACTTTTTGCGATGGATGGACACACTTTTTTGTATTTCAAAAACTGCCATTATAAAGCTTGGAAGAGACAGGACATTGTTAAATATAACTAATCTCATTTTCAGATTATATTCATCTGAAAGAAGAAAGTCATATACACTTAGGATGGCTTGAGGTTGAGAAGAATATGGGTTAATTCTCACTGTAATTTACATTATTAAAGCAAATAATTTTATCAGACGGGTAACTATAGGATAACGTGTGATGCTTAATACTAAACCGTGTGCCCAGTTAAAATATTTTTAGATAAAATATTATTAAAATATGAATAAATCATATATATTCTAAAAAGTGACCTTTACCCTGGACATGACAGAGTTTACCCTCATATGATGGGCAAGTTATCCAATAACTTTTTCCCACACGTTCCCTCACACACACGCACACAAAAAATAATCTTCTACTTGTTATAGACTGAGAAAAACAAACATGTTTCGATTGTTCCTCATCTAAAAAGAGGGCCGGAGACGAAGATAGCAACACAAACATGAGCACACAAAAAGCTCCCTCTTATTTACACAGGACCAACCAGAGACAGCTATCTGATAAACAGACATTTCACAGAATGCACAGCGCATACACAGAAATAACAGCACTTTATGGGGGTCACGGGTGATGTGATGTTTAGATGCAGGGCATTCAAACTGTCGGGCTGTGACTCTGCACTCCCGTATTTACACCTGCATAAAAAAATCTATCCTGCTTCGTTCTCTGCTTCTGTTCAGCTCAAGAGGGGAACAGCTGCGGCAGTGAACCGATCCGTGTAAGAGCCTCTGATCAGAGGTGATAGTGATCAGCAGCTGATCTTATCAATATACACAACCCATCCTGATCAATGTGACCTTTGACCCCATCTATTTACTTGGAAGCAATCGATGAAAGCTCATTCATTTGACAGATCTGTCAGAGAGTTTGTGTGTGTGTGTGTGTGTGTGTGTGTGTGTGTGTGTTCAGAAACAAACAAGAACCCACACAGAGCTGTGACTCGAAAGAAGAAACTGATTAGGCCACTTAATAAAGTGAGTTTGTGAGTGTACTTGGGATATCCATATTGATTTACTTACTATAATTATTATTACGATATAATGAACAGTTAATACAAACAGTAGCTTTAGAAGTAGCTTTATTTACTATATATATATATATAGTAGTAAGCTGTAGTTAATAAAAAAAAAGAGCACTCAAATATATATACATACACACACACACACACACACACACACCTAGATGTAGATATTGATATTCAATTTTATGTTTATACGTTTTTTATTTAGAGGGGTCCTATTATGCTCTTATAAAAAGTCTTGATTTTGTTTTGTACTAGAATAGGCTCTCATACTAGGTTGCTCCAAAAACATAATTATTTCTCACATATTTTATATTGTTTCAACACCTCTCTGCCCTGTCTGGCATGAACGGCTCGAATAGTTGGCCCAACTTCTGAAAAACGAAATGTGCTTTGATTGGTCAGCTGGTCCAGTGTGTGTTGTGATTGGCAGCACTCGGTACCTGGTCCGGAAATATCACACCACTTACCCCTGCAGCGAGCTTCAGTGAGTTTGAGATCACAAATCCTGGAAAATTTGCATTGTAGTCCAAATGAGTTGAAGCCCAAATGATATGCGCTCAATTAAATCAATGATCATCTTGTTTAATTAATTTAATTACATTAATCAATTTTTAGGCCTAATCCTAACACTAATCATGTAGAAAATAGCATGTGAATGAGAGCTTGTAAGGACAAAAGGCTGAGTGTGTAAGTGTTTCCTGCAGGCTGACCTTGGTGGATGAGAGAGTGGAGGTCCAGCTCTTTGCGTCGTATAAATGCCTCCCCGCACACATTGCAAGGGAAGGGATGGCTGGTGTGTAGGAGTCTAGAACAGCGAAAAACAGAGAAAGTGAATAAGAAAGGCTGCATCATGCAAACCCTGGAGCCAATCCAGCACCAATCGCTGAGAGAAAATTTACGTTTCGATTCACCCACATATCATAAGACACACAGTCATGTACGTGCATAGAGTTATAATTAACATCACCGGTAAATAATGCAGCTTCAACTTTGTCTTTGAGCTAAAGAAACGTCACTAAACTGAAGCGTGTGGGAGAGTGGCAGACTCTATAAATGTCTTAAAGCCCACTCGCAGGGGATTCAAATCAGCAGGGGCCTTACTAATTATTCCTGAAATCAATAATTACTGCTTATATTTACTTTCCAGTCCTGTGGCAATCTGTCATTTTTAACCAGTGCCCTCAGTAAAATGACTGGTGAAAGAAATATCATCTGATTTATTATTGTTATTATTATTATTATTATTGATGTTTTAATTTAGAATGCAATTTCAGTAATTAACTGACAAATGCTTATTAGTTGTAAACAACCGAACAGTTTATCTGCTTTCTGATCTTATTAGCTGTATCACTGCTCTGGAAAATCAAGAAAGTTTGATGGTACCGAGATAATAACTCTGTTCAATTGCAGCATTAATGTGCTTTACTCCTGTGCCACTGAGCATTATGAGAGAACCAGTAATGAAGGCCCTTGTGAATAGAGTTTCAAATAATTAGACAAGCATTATAATCTCACAATGTATTATAAAGAGGCATTCTCCAAATCTGGTTATTGAACTTCTTTAGAATTCAGCTTGTTTCAGAGTAAGTAACACCACATTCATTTGTAGTCAGTATGCTGATGACACCAAACACAGAGGAAATAACTGCAAACACATAAGGAAAGCAGTCATATCTCACACTACCATCATTAAGGTACTTAGCAGGAAGAAGCATTCACCCTGTTGAATGTTTTTCATTTTCTGCTCCCTAAGTGTTTAACTATGCCAAGCATTTCAATCTGAAAATCCATCATGTTTCGATTTTTTTTTTTTTTGTCTTTACTGGAAACATTCCCTCTTCTTGACACATTCCTACATTGCTACACATATTTCCTTTGTGAAAAACAAAGGGGAAAATGTATGTACAATTAATTATACATTTTCGAGACGTCGTGTCAATGTGTAAATATGTAATATATGAAACGTGTAAAATATAAATGTAGGCAATTCTCTGTGTGTGTCTTATTTACTTACATCAAACTTCATTAGGTTATACACAATTTATTTGTGACACTGCTCAGGTGATTCACTTTCTGAATGGAATTAGTGAAGTAAATCAACTTTTTGATGATATTCTAATTATATGACCGGCACCATTGTAAATGTCCTACCATAAATATATAAAAACTCTGGGGTCGGTAAGATTTCTAAGTGTTAGGCAAAGAAGTCTCTTATGCCCATAAAGGCTGGATTTTTTTTTTTGTTTTTTTGTTTTTTTTGTTTGATAAATGCTGTAAAAATAGTAATCTAAAATATGATTACAAATTAAAATAAATATTTCTTGCTTATTTTTAGATATAAAATGTAATTTATGGCTATGACGCGAAGCTGGATTTTCAGCATCATTACTCCAGTCTTCAGGATCACATGATCCTTCAGAAATCATTCTGATATGATGATCTGGTGCTCAAGTAACGTGACAAAAACTGTTGTGCTGCTTAATATTTATGTGGAAGCTGTTTTTTGATCAGTTTAATGCATCCTTGAAGAATAAAAGTTTTTAATTTTTTTCATATCTTGAGTAAAGCAAAACCACATGGCAGCAAGATGTCTAATGTCTATGGTGACTGTTTAGAGCTCCTGTTTTTATTTCTTCAAGATTCACATTGACTGGAGGCCAAAATAAGGCATTGCTAATCAGACGTATTCCTGCTGTTGTACAGTTTGACAGGGCAAGTGTTTTCGGTACAGAAAAACCTGTAGGGACGTTGACTATAACATGTAAGGGCCCAAATAGAGCTTGTTAACCAAAAAGAACAATCTATGATTAGCCCGGTGTCATCTCAAGTCAAGTTCCCGTTTAAATGAATCTGGCATCAGGCCCTTTTGCTCAGACAGGCAGCAAAAATCAAACGTTTTCGTATATCTGACTCAATCCCGTCACACAAAAAAATACACGTAAAGCTTTCTATGTTTACAGCTGTAAAGATCATTTTCACTCACTCTTTTGGTATACATAAAAAACTCATCTGTTCTCTCACACACCTCGTAGTTCAGCACCGCAGCGAGATGTCATGATAGACAGGAGAAGAGGCAGTTTTCCGTCCTCTCTTCCCACACTGACAGCTATGTGGAGTTGTTGTTGTTTGAGAAAGTCTGGCATCATGCTGACGCTCACATCATTACTACAACAACCCATGTTGATGCACCGGATACTGACTGCACTGTCTGAGCAAACGGATCAGATTTCATCACTTGCTAAATGGCAGTGCAGACAGTAGCTCCTAAAGATCAGATTTGATAACCAGCGTGAGATTATTTACGTTTTTGTCGCCAGCTACTTATACCTTTCAATTTCACAGATGAAATAAAGATCATCTCTGAAAACAAGCTAAAAATGAGGATGAACACATGTCATTCCAAACCTATGTGTCTTTCTTACTTCTATGGAACACAAAAGAAGAGATATACAGTGGTGGCCAAAATTATTAGAAGTAAATTAGAACTTAAATGGTTTCATGTCAGTTATTTCCATGTTCTGCTGTAGTGTGTCATTAGAAAATATAATTTGGAAATCATTCATTTTGCCATTAACTGTAATAATCCAGTGAGATTTTCACAAGGAGTCTGGCAACAGCCAGTGCTTCACACAGAGATCTGATTGTGTCAAAATGTGATGATATTTACACAATACATTTACGCTGGTCAGTGCACCTTGGAATTCTTTTCTTTCTACTTTTGTCAATTAAATAACAGTTAAAGGGAATGAACAAATCACAGATTCTTGATTTTGCTGCATTTCACAAAATGACCCAACTTCTCTGGAATTGATATATTAATATATTAATATAGTTACTGAAAGTGATGATGAATTGAGATTATTGGATGAAACACACAGACCTGTGACTCTTCAGCTGGGACTCAAACTTGAAGCTGGCTGGGCACTCTGGGCAGATGTGCAGACCCCCATCGCTCGACTGTCCCTTGCCTTTTCTTCTGCCTCTGATCTTGCGTTCCTGGCTTTCATCCCCCTGGTGAATCAGCATGTGGCGTTTGAGTGACGTCGGCTGGAAGAAGCGCTTGTCACAGAGGGGACAGTTGAATATGCGGGATCCTCCATGGGTCAGGTTGTGACGTAGCAGGTTGGACGGAGACGGGAAGCTCTTTTTGCAAATTTTGCAGTTGAAGAGTTTCTCACCTGTGTGCTGGAACACATGCTCGCGCAGACGGCTGCGGCGCGTAAAGCCCTGCCCACAATGTGGGCACTCGTGGGGCAGGGCAGTGCGTGACCAGTCGCGGCACAGCTTGGCGGGAGCCTCAATGGTGCCGTCTGCTGCTGCCGACAGAAACACTTTTTTAACAGGAAATCTAAACAAAGGAGACTGTCAACACGTAATAGTGAATTCATTTGATACATTTCAGGCTTAAACTTTAAGAACTTTGTGAGATGCCGTGTTCCTGTGGCTCAGTGGTAGAGCATTGTGTTAGCAGCGCAAAAGGTCATGGGTTCGATGGTAAAATGTAAAGCCTGAATGCACTGTAAGTCACTTTGGATAAAAGTGTCTGCTAAATGCATAAATGTAAATGCTGATTAAATAATGAACCATATCACAACCTTTAACAGAGACTTGTTACATGCAGGTTTTCACAAATCAATAAAATGCATCTACCTGTACATATGTGACCCTGGAACACAAAACCAGTCTTAAGCCACTGGTTTATTTTAGCAATAACCAAAATGAGAAATTGACCCTTATGACTGGTTTTGTGGTCCATGGTCACATATGATCTTGTGAATCAATAATTGATAAGTCAGATAATACCGCAAAAAATCTTTATTTATTTATTTATTTATTTTATTTTTTACTTTAAACAAACTTTACTTAACTAGTTTTTTTCTACTATTAAAATACTATATGTACCATATAATTAAATATTTATGATTATTATAATGGTTTCTGATCTGATGCTCTGATGTCTTTATAAAGCAGAATTTTTTTTTTTCTTCTTCTTTTTTTTTTTTTTTTTACAAAAACGTTTTACTTTTTTCTCGAAAATATTCCGTTGAACCCTTGTGGACTCCAGATCCCATTTTTGAAATGTTCTGATTTTAAGTAATTCATCTGGTACTTTCAGTACTTGAAAATAATTAATCAGCAACTTCACAATTTTGACTTTATGGGATAGTTATAAATAAATTACTTTTTTTACACTCTGTGAAACATAAAATGTGACAAACTAAGTGTTTTTTTTGTTTTTGTTGGACCAACCTTATGAAAATGAACTATGGTTTTATTACAAATAAATTCAAAAGAACATGGTTACTATAGTTAAACCATGGTATCCACAAATTAACCATGTTTGTGCTACACTAACCAAAGTTTAACCATGGTATTTGTATCAAAACTGTGGATACACATATGGCAATCAGAACCATGGTTACTACACGTTAACTACAATAAAACCATGGTTAATTTTCGTAAGGACATACAAGTCAATAGCAACTAAAACTGTTTGGTTAACTTATCAACATTCTTTAAAATCTCTTTTCCACAGAATAAAGAAAGTCACACAAGTTTGGAATGAGATGTCAGTGAGTAAATGAACTATTCTTTTATGTATTGTTCAACTTGAGTTGAGTTGAGTTGAGTTTTCTCAGGTCTGTTTGTGTACCAGAATCATAGTTACATTGTCAGTTAGTAAAATGCCAGTATGGATTTCCTACTTAGTAAGATCTCTTTGGAATGGTGTTGTGTTGCAAGCACTCAGTCTGACCTGGTTGTCCAAGGTTCACGTTGTCTCCGTGTTTCCCATCAGTAGGGTACAGCCTGCCTTTCACTTCTCCAGCAGGTGGATCTCCCGCAGCTGCGTTCTTATGCTCTCGCCGATGGTACAGGAACTGTGTGGTGCTCATGAAGTCAGCCCCACACTCTGTGCAGGTGTGCAACGCCGCCTCCAAGCCGTGCTCGGTTCTGCGGTGCTCTGCCAACTCCTGGTCACTGGTGAAAACAGATCCGCACTGATGGCAGAGGAAATTCAGTCCTTCTTTGCTCAAAGAGAGAGCTTTTTCAGGTTCCTTGTCTGCGCTGCTTTCCACCTCTCCTTGGATCTCCTCAACAACAGCGCTCTTTTCTATCTCCTCATCTTCTTGCATCTTATCAACGACCACCTCCATACCTTCTTCCTGGTTTGCTTCATTCCTCTCCTCCACCATCTCCACGATCTTCTCCACCAAAACCTCTGTGCCTTCCGTGGCAGGTTCCTGCTCATTCTGGAGAGCCTCGGATCCTCTCATCCCATCATTGTCCAGCTCAACCTCCACGTGTGCTACAGGGGTCTCAGTTATGGTTTGTTCCAGAGTGGTCACCTCCATTAGGCTCTGGCCTTCTCCGGCTGTGGCTAAAAGCAAGAGACCCTCACCTGGGGCCTCTAGGATGGCTGTGGAGAGCTGAGGAATGGCAGGTTGAGCCTGCTTGGGCTTGTCCTCCACCTCGGAGCGGTGCTGCTTTCGGTGATAGAGGAAAAGAGTGGTGTTGAGGAAGCCCTCTCCACAAACCGTGCAGCGGTGTATGGCATCCTTTAAGCCGTGCTGATTCTTACGGTGAGTCACAAGCTCTGGAACCAGGCTGAAGCTTTGCCCACACTCCACGCAGAGCAGGCTGGAGGGGGGCTTGGCCTTTTTTTGCCCTCTGCGCCTTGTGGCGGGACTGTTTTCTTCAGCTGAGGACTCCACAGACACAGTTTCCTGAGGATCTATGGGGACACTGTTTCTCTGTACGGCCTTAGGCACCGCTACTCTTCCAGAAACCTCTCCAACTGCCACAAATACCTGCCTAGTGCTCTCCATCTTTAGTTGAGCCTGCCTTCCCTCTTCTTTCACCTCCATCTGTTCGTGTGAATTCTGTGACTGCTCAACGTCCTGATATTCTGTCTGGGTAGGAAGCGTTTGGGCTGCTGTTGCAGCACTTTCAACACTCTGCTCTCCTCCAGGTCCAGGTCCAGGTCCAGGTCCCGGTCCCGGTCCCGTCTTAAGGCAACAACCCATTTTGCGGTGCTGCTGCCACAGTGACAGAGCATCAAAGAGAACCTCACAGTCAGCGCACTGGTACAGAACACGTGGAGCATCCACCTGAAGAGTTTTCTTCTGTTCTAGCAGAGATGACAGATCAACAGCTGTCTGAGTCTGGATCTGGTTAACTGACACATCCTGCATCGCCACCTAGTGAGATGAAAGAAAACATACATCAAGTACTCATGACAAACGATGACAAGTGCAGAGCAAAATAAAAGTTTGGAATAGCACTTTGGGTCAATGATATGTCACTCTTTTAAAAAAAAAAAAAAAAAAAAAAAAATATATATATATATATATATATATATATATATATATACATATAATTATTTATTTTTTACTGGCACAGCCTGCATCACCACCTAGTGAGATGAAAGAAAGCATAGACTTCACGGAAACAAAAGGTCTCTTCAAAATAAATAATATTTATCTCTCTTTTTTGGCATAAACCTTTTATTATTTAATATAATTATTTCTTAGAAAAATATTTTAACTGCTTCTCTGCAATGTCAATACATCTCTTAAAATATCAGATAATCTGGCATTTTTTGTAACGAGGCAAAGTTGGTTCTCATCGTCATGTCATGTGATGCAAACTCCTCCAAAACTCAATATTGATGAATTAATAATTAATATTTGTAAGAAATAAATTATGTATTTAAAAACATATTTGAACAATGTTATAACATTTAAACCTTTCTTCAATTAATTTCGAAAGTTATATGAATTTAAAGAAAAAATATATTTACTTCTCTTTATCACTCAAATTCTTATTTGTCATTGACCCATTTTCATAAATTATACTTCACAGAAGCCATTTGTAAAAATTCTATTCTACATTTTTCAAATTTATTTCAGATTTTCATCATTATTTTAAACATTTATGGAGCCCTGCATGTCATGCAAGAAAAAATGTATAAATCGTGTGTATGATTTACTAATTCCTTCCCTCAATGTACTTAATTAAACGTGCGCACGATTTACAAATTTGTTCCCTCGATTTGCTAAATCTTCCGCACAATTTAGTAATTTGTTCTCTCGATTTATAAATCGTGTACACGATTTAGCAGATCGAGGGAATTAATTTGTAAATTGTGTGGACAATTTATAAATCGAGGGATTAAAAAGTAAATCGTGCGCACGTTTAAGCCTACTTTTTTCCTGTATGTCATGTGCGGGGCTCCGTAAATATTTCATCTTAACTGCTTAAATTGTAAATTTGTGTTGGAAAGAAACATACATTTTAAAATGTCTCAGTGTAAAGCATGCATAAACATCTGAATCTGTACAAAGCAGTTGCAATGCCAATAATGTGTTTATTTGATTTTTTATATTTATGTAACACTTGATTGTCTGGGTTTTCAGTACAGTGTTTTTTGTATTGTATAAGGACTTTAATATTTTATATACACTGAAAAAGAACAAACAAGTTTGAACTTCTTCCCGAACACAGTGACCGAGAGGAAACACCCCGGTGCTGATTGCTCTCACAGAGTGTAAAAACCAACTCGAGGAGTTAGCTCATGTCACACTCAATTCAAGCTAACATTCACACTGTTATCAAGGGCACAGCGTGGGGGTCCGTGTTACCATCATCTGACGCAACCGGCTGCGACATCCCATTGAACTGACATGGCACAAACTGTTTGTGTTTGCCATGCTATCTTTTTTTAATAGTTTAAGCACCCATTTAAGCCATCTTGATGAGAGGGTATTAAGAGTAGAGGATGACTCAGAGAGACAGGGAGGTTTGGCTGAGGACATCCGTAAACCGGATGTTTCGAATGAGATAAGAGCAGATGGAGATCTAAAAACAAAGTCAAAGAGACGATGCCACTGCGAAACGGACATAACAGGCTGCAGCCTTGTCTCGTTCACCAGCTGAAATGGAGCAGCGTTATCATCACATACTGAAAATGAGGTGAAAAATATTGATATAAAAACGTTTTCATGTTTTTTTATTTATTTTGTACTGCCCTCTGAGATCCACTTATGATGTTATCAACATTTGTACATCAAAAAACATAATTTAGAAAGTAATAATTAACACTACATGGGCAAATCGGTGGGCGGGGCTAACTTCTTCTGAGGAGGCGGTGCTTATCCACACTATTACATCAGAGTTTTACATTCCACAAGCTTTTGTTGTAGCAGACTGCCTTCAATATAAGATGTTTTTAGACTAACAAATAAGTTTTGAGGATGTTTTTATAGTACAGTGACCTATTTGTTAAAAGATTTTGGTTTCTCAGTTCATGAACCCTTTAAAATAATTAAAACCCAACTTAAAACAAACTTGTGGCATGTCTGTCAATACTCTGTCACCTGCCTCTGTTTAAAAGAAAGCTGTAAGTTAATTGTTCACCACTTTAAAGTGTACTTTGTATATTCATTTTCAAAATCACGTTTCACAACGTAATGACATTTCTAGTTTTTATGTGAGCTTTGATCCTTGCAATTAAACCTCTGTATTGCTAGTATTCATACTTAAGTCTGCGCTTATTTAATGCATTTAAAAGCCTGTTTAAGAAAATGAATGAAAAAAATTGAAATATAGGCCTATATATAAAGCCCATTACATGAAAACGGAACAGCAACATATCCATTTCTAATTAAAACCTTTATATGGAGAAATAGTTGAATATTTCTGTTGGAGGCTTTGTCTATGACAATGCAAAAATGAAAAGGCACATTTTCTCATTTGATTCCCCTTTTTCCTGAGTGGTGATTTGCTACTTGTTTCAAATGCAGAAAGAAAGAAAATGTCTTTTTCAGCTGTGACTAATAACTAACTTGAAGAGAGCTACTCCAATCATTATAAAAACAGTCAAGCATTAATTCAAACTTGACTGTTTTTATAACAACTAGAGTAAAAGTGCATCAACATCAGAGCGTAAAAGACAGAATCTCAAGTGCCTCATTTCCCCCCTGTAGTGAAGAGGCAAATTAGCAGTTGCGTAAAAAACCCATCCGCTTACAAAATTATCCTTTTACATTTCAGCTCACCATTCAGGATTACTGGAAGCTGCTCTTCAAATTTTCTAGTCTATTTTGGATAATTATAGTTACGAGTTCAAGGGGTATTAAGGGGATAAAATAGATTACATTTTTCACAGGCTTTCAGAAGCTACATGTTAATGCACCCCATTTAAAGATAATGCTGAGTAACACCATAAAGAAAAATTGGCTTGTTTTTAATGAAAAGGAACTTGACAAATCCATCTCATGTGACTCTTAGGAAGAAGATGATTTCCTGGGAGTTTTATCAGAAAGATAAAGTAGTGAAGTAGTTTAGGGGTGAACAGTGCATGCTGGGAGATATGTGTCTATACCTGTGGCAGACCGGCGGCGGTGGCTGCAGCCTCGATGGGCGTCTCATTGGGCAACAGTTGTGGATTCTCCGCAGTGCAGGTCATCTGATGTGCGAGCACTTCCTCCAGTGTGGGAAACTCCCGATAACAGGGAAAGCACATGTACACTGAAGAGGACTCCATGGCTGCTCAAAACACACAAGAATATAAGTAAAACAATAATACAAGTTTGATTGAAGGGTATAAAGGTTTGACTCCAATAACAATGCCATCTTTTGTACAACTAAAAATAAACTGCAGCAATCCTACTTGCACTCCAACTGGACCATTTAAAAAAAAGTGACAAATTAAAAAAATAAAGTATCTAGCACTTAACATTAATTTAACAAAAAGAGGTATTGGGGACAGTTTAATGCATACCTATATATATATATTATATATATATATATATATATATATATATATATATATATATATATATATATATATATATATATATATATATATATATATATATATAAAGTGGGGCTTGAAAGTTTGGGCACCCCTTGCAGAATTTGTGAAAATGGGAATAATTTTCAAAACATAAGACAGATCATACTAAATGCATGTTATTTTTTTATTTAGTACTGTCCCTAGTAAAATATTGTACATAAAAGATGTTAACATTTAGTCCACAAGACAAAAAAATAGCTGAAATTATTAAAATAACCCCACTCAAAAGTTTGGGAACCCTTGGTTCTTAATATTGTGTGCTGTTACCTGATGATCCCCGACTGTCTTTCTGTTTTTTGATGGTTGTGCATGAGTCCCTTGTTTGTTCTGAACAGTTAAACTGAGCAACGTTCTTCACGAAAATCTTTAAGGTCCTGAAGATTCTTCAGTTTTCCAGCATCTTTGCATATTTGAACCCTTTCCAGCAGTGACTGTATGATTTTGAGATCCATCTTTTCACACTCAGGACAATGGAGGCACTCAAACACAACTATTAAAAAGATTCAAACATTCACTGATGCTCCAGAAGGAAACAAGATGCATAAAGAGCTGGGGGGTGAAAACTTTTGGAATTTTAAGATCAAGGTAAGTTGTACTTAATTTGTGTACCGGGAAACATAAAAGTATTTTCTGTTGCTTACGAAGGGCATAACTAAATGGAAAAAAATCATATTTCAACAAAATAAGACAAATTTGGACATCTTCATCGTGTTCAAAAGTTTTCACCCCCTGGCTCTTTATGCATCTTGTTTCCTTCTGGAGCATCAGTGAACGTCTGAACCTTTTTTAATAGTGGTTTCTGAGTGCCTTATTTGTCCTTAGTGTGAAAAGATGTATCTCAAAATCATACAGTCACTGCTGGAAAGGGTTCAAATATGCAAAGTTGCTGGAAAACTAAAGAATCTTCAGGACCTTAAAGATTTTCGTGAAGAACGCTGCTCAGTTTAACTGTTCAGAACAAACAAGGGACTCATGCACAACCATCACAAAACAGAAATACAGTCGAGGATCATCAGGTAACAGCACACAGTATTAAGAACCAAGGGTTCCCAAACTTTTGAGTGGGGTTATTTTAATAATTTCAGCATTTTTTTTGTCTTGTGGACTAAATGTTAACTTCTTTTATGTATAATATCTTACTCAGGACTGTACTAAATAAAATATAACATTCATTTAGTATGATCTGTCTTATGTTTTGAAAATTACTCACATTTTCACAGATTCTTCAAGGGGTGCCCAAACTTTCGAGCCCCACTGTATAAGCAGATGGGTCTATATATATATATATATATATATATATATATATATATATATTTATTTTTTTACATAGTCTTCAATTGTTTAAATTTTATTTATTTATTTTACAAGGATTAGGGTTTTTTGACCTATACTTAAAAAGCTTATGGCATTTTTTATTTATTATTTTAAGTAGTTTTATTTTTTTACATAATCCTTTTAATTAGCAATTAATAAAATGTATCGAAAACGGCAGGAAAAAAAATAAATGTACACAGTTACAAAACATTTCTATTTCAGAACTTTTTTTCCGAACTTCCTATTTTTAGGAAAATATACATATCATGGTAATAAGAGTAAATGTTTCTTGAATATTAGAATGATATCTGAAGGATCATGTTACTGTTAAGACTGGAGAAATTACAGCAGAGGAATAAACTATTTAAAATATATTTAAAAAGACAAGAGTTATTAGAGTTACTGTATGCAATAAGAGCATAAGAGACTTAAAAAATAAAATAAAATAAAAATCTCACTGACCCTAAACCTTTACAGGAATGTAGCTCAAAACTGAAAAAGAAAAGAAAAAGACAACTATGCCAAAAAAGTCTTTAATGACAAACATTTAGATCTACGAAACTGAAGCATTGATAAGAGTTTTGGGCTGATTCAGGCTGCATCCTACACCTCCATGAAGTGACAGACAGGAAGAGGATGGATGGAAATGTTTTAAGGAAGACAGGAGGATGAGTGTGAAATAACAGATATTCCATGGCAGATGGCAAGTGAAATGTCCTTACAGCATGTTATCAGTGTTAACATGAGGGGGCTGAGTGCTACATGGCGTGCAAACTGTGGCAAAACAAAGCCACACTCATTAGTTTCACTCCACATAATTTATAAAGACGGCACAAAAGACCAAATAATTAAAGCTGAAATGTCACAAAACAAGCTTAAATATGACTCGGTCATTCTAATTTTTCCTTATAAGAAGCTACTGGTTCTTCAATATCAGGTCAACGATATTTAAAAACAAAATGCATCGGGTAGGTCACTAAACAGATCACATGTAAATAAAGTTTTAAAAGTTAATTATATGTAATAATAACTGTTTTATATACAGCTTAAATTTGAACAGAAATGCATTTAAGTTAAATATTTTTACTGTTGTTCTACATATTGCATATTACATTTTGTCACCAATATTCACACATTTTTACTTAAGTATTTGTGACCCTGGACCACAAAACCAGTCTTAAGTCGCTGGGGTATATTTTTAGCAATAGCCAAAAAAGCATTGTATGGGTAAAAAATTTATATTTCTTTTATGCCTAAAATCATTAGGATATTAAGTAAAGATCATGTTCCATGAAGAGATTTTGTAAATTTCCTACTGTAAATATATCAAAATTTAATTTTTGGTTAGTAATATGCATTTCTACGAATTCATTTGGACAACTTCAAAGGCTATTTTCTCAGTATTTAGATTTTTTTTTTGCACCCAGATTTTCAAATAGTTGTATCTTGGCCAAATATTGTCTGATCCTAATAAACCTTACATCATTGGAAAACGAATTTATTCAGCTTTCAGATTATCTATAAATATAAATTTTGAAAAATTTACACTTAAGACTTGTTTTGTGGTCCAGGGTCACATATGTCAGTTCCTCATCATTGCCATGATTGTCAAAAAATATATATATATATAAATGCCATAAAACCAGAAGAGTATCACAAAACAATGGCAATATGTTAACCGGAAACCACAGTATTCATTAAGTTGCTTCTGAATAAATAAATAATAATAAAAATTGTGCTATAATTATTCTTATGTATTTATATAACTTTCTACATTACTAAAAATATTAGATGATTTTTTTGTTTTTTATCATGCATAATGAGTTTTTATAGTTTTGCCCAAAAAATTAATTAATTAATGACTTCTAGACTTTAATGTCAAAACACAGACATAAAATGATTAACAACGGTTTC
Organism: Carassius auratus; assembly: GCF_003368295.1. Classification (NCBI taxonomy): domain Eukaryota; kingdom Metazoa; phylum Chordata; class Actinopteri; order Cypriniformes; family Cyprinidae; genus Carassius; species Carassius auratus. The sequence goes on from NC_039258.1 coordinate 18,024,118, forward strand.
ACATATCGGTCATAAGACACTATACCGATATTGATAAACATTTAGATTTTCAGATATAATGGCCATCTACTAATAACTATGTCTGCAGCTAACCCCTAAATCTGTTAATAAGCTATATGTGTTTCTCTGTTGCACAGGAAATGTGATAGTTGCAGGATCTGGAGGGACAGCAGAATCAAGAAGCTGCGCCGACAGGCTAATGAGCTAACACCAGTTAGCCAGCAGCCTCAACTAGCGGGCTCTGCTGGCCTGCTAGCATTTAGATGCACCAACTTCCTTTTACTGAAAGATGGTTAATATATGAGAAATGCATTTACAGAGCCACAGTCATTGGTTTATTGATATTTATCTGTTCAAAGTGCAGCCGCTATGGGTGCTTGGTCGCGCTCAAACAACTGAATGCCGAGCGCGAGCGAGAGAGAAGCGCCGAAGAAGGGCAGCGCGCGCTTCTTCGGTGGTAGTTTGGCGGAATCCGCCCGTTAGCGAAGGGCGAATGTCTCCCCCAGTCGAGTCTCCGAGACGACAGCTACTGTTGAATTACAGAAACTGTGAATAACCTTGATTAAGTCGCAAAAAAGTATTGCTCCGGTAGAATAAAATATACAACTCACCGATTATGGCCTTCCCCTTTCGTAACTGTCAGAAATGTTATTTGGAACGTCTCAACAAAACACGATCTCATTGGTCCGCTGCACTTTTCAAGTCCGCCAATAGAATTCCCCTGAAGTCAAGCGTACTTGCCAAAAATACGTCATCTAGGGCTCTGCAGGTTCAACATCAGCGAAGACGGTAAAGTTAATCTATGACTATTTTAATTGGATTTTGAAATTTACGAAATAAAATAAATTTTATTAACTGAATAAGAATAAAGTATATTAATTGAACTGAACATGTCATGTTGGGACGATGTAAGTCCAGGCTGTCCACCGTCACATGTGGTGTTCCGCAGGGGTCAGTTCTTGGTCCCATCCTTTTTGCCATCTATATGTTACCTCTCGAGTATGTCATCAGCAGACATTGGTTTTTCTTCCATTGTTATGCTGATGTCACGCAGCTCTATATCAAAACTGCCCCAAATAGGCTAGTGACAAATGGTCAAAAAGTGCTTTAGTTTTCGAGATACCCCTACCGGAGGTAGAACTAAACCCAACAATGTTTTTCTTCATCTCTAAGGTCTCCCATATATGAAATGGATTCTTGGCTAAAAATATTTTACTGCTAAGATTGTTAAATTAACAGATATTGTTATACACCACAAAACCAATAAAGGACTAAAATATAGCCTGTCCGTATGGGAGTTAAGGCATATAAACTAATGCAGATCAATCACACAAGCTCTGAGAGCTTTGAAACTTGACATGTTTGTAGTCAGGAAGTTGATTTAACTACTAGAAAAGACTGGATGTGAATATCTTGATGTATGGAATAAATAGACACATGTAAACACATATCTAAAATAAGCGGACATGCACAAATTTAATATCTATGCAGAATGTTTTCATTTACTTTGTGCTTGCTTTGCCTGGCATTATCATAGAAACACATATGATGGCTTGTTGGAAAGGTGGGGTTGTGCTGAATCCAGCAATACCAAATATGTAAATATATGATAAAAGAGAAGTGTTCTGTCACTCAATGTATGATGTGTCCAAAATGAATGAAAATGGAACACTGACATAATTGAGTCCAAACCCATTCATTATCAGTGGTGAGAAGAATGTTGAGAAATTCAAATATAAGAGACATCAAAAAATATTTAATATGGCACCTTGTACTATATGGAAATCGAAAGATAACACCTTACCATAGCACAAACAGGAGACCAGGAGTTTGAACTTTTTAATAAAACTATAACTTAACTTCACACAACACAACTTAAATTATTAATATGTAAATATATAATAAAAGAGAAGTGTTCTGTCACTCAATGTATGAGGTGGCCAAAATGAAAGAACACTGGACAAAATAGCCTCAAGTCCAAATCACATTATCAGTGGTGAGAAGAATGTTGACAAATTCATGGTTACTGCAAAGTAACTTACATTAGGTAAGTGCTGATCTATATTTATGATACATTTACTAATAATACATTTCATAAGGCACAGTATACTATACAATTCATATGAACCACAGATCCAATTGAATCAGGTTAACATTGGAATGGAACACCTTTATTAAAATATCGTCCCTGACAGGCAGAATCCTCGCATGTCCAAATTTTGTCTATTTCATATTTTTTCACAATTCAATGCTATTGGTCAAACCCCACGTGGTAAACAATCTAAAGTGTTGAAAATAGATTGAGAGCAAATCTCTTAACTCCATTGGACACTTCAACTGTCTGAGAATCCTCGTAACGCCACCTCTTCTTCACTCCACGGCAGGAGGTTCCACGGCATTTTGTGTCCTCAGGATTTAAAGTCGCAACGATTGAGAAATCCTCATCGAGCAACACATAAAGCAAGCCTTAACTCAGATTTTATCTATTTTAAACTATGATATCAGTTATTGATGTATTTTAAATGTCTACTTATTACTAGGCAAGGCAAGTTTATTTATATAGCACATTTCATACACAATGGTAATTCAAAGTGCTTTACATAAAATAAAGTAAAATAATCATGAAGAAAAATAATAAAAATAAAGACAAGCAATTTTAAAACTTTTAAAATTATGAAAAAAACTACTTAACTAAAATGAATTTAAAAACAGTTAGAAAATGATTTTACATAAAAAAAAAGTGAAAATATAGTGCAATCAGTTCGGACATTGCACAGTGCTCATTTAATAAATGCACAGCTAAACAGATGAGTTTTGAGTCTGGATTTAAATGTGACTAGTGTTTTAGCACATCTGATCTCTTCTGGAAGCTGATTCCAACTGCAGGCAGCATAGTAACTAAAGGAGGACTCCCCTTGTTTTGTGTGAACCCTTGGTATTTCTAACTGACTTGATCCTAGTGATCTGAGTGCTCTGTTAGGTTTATATTCAGTGAACATATCTGCAATATATTTCAGTCCTAGGCCATTTAGTGACTTATATACGAGTAAAAGTACTTTAAAATCAATCCTATATTTAACTGGAAGCCAGTGTAAGGACCTGAGGACTGGTGTGATATGCTCAGATTTTCTGGTTCTAGTCAGAATCCTGGCAGCAGCGTTCTCGATGAGCTGCAGCTGTCTAATGGTCTTTTTGGGAAGGCCAGTGAGGAGCCCATTACAATAGTCCACCCTGCTGGTGATAAAGGCATGAACAAGTTTCTGCATGTCTTGGCTGGAAACAAAACCTCTAATTCTTGCAATGTTTTTGAGATGATAGTATGCTGATTTAGCTACTGCTTTGACATGACTACTGAAACTCAGACCGGTCTCCAGAATCACACCAAGATTCCTGACATGATTTTTAGTTGTTTGACCCCTAGAGTCAAGGTATGCATTCACCTTGAACACTTCATGTTTGTTTCCAAATGCAATGACTTCAGTTTTTTCCTTGTTTAGCTGAAGAAAGCTCTGGCACATCCAACTATTAATTTTATCAATGCATTGGCAGAGGGAGTCAATAGGCGGATCTTTTGTGACGTCATTGTTTATGTTTGTCGCGTTGCATCATGGGAATCATGTGGCAGGAAACACCGCTAGATACCTGTAATTTGATTGTTTTGCACGTTTGGAGGAGGATTTAGAGAAGAGGATGGTTCACTCTTGCTGTGTGGTCGATTGTACGGTTAGTTGGGGGCCTGATAAAAAGTTTTTTCGAATTCCCTCCGAAAAGGATAGCGAAAAATGAAAGAAATGGTTGCGTGCAATTAGGCGATTGAACCTGGACGTCCCGAAGAAAGCCTGCAGCTTCTGAACGAGTTTGTGAGGCACATTTTGTTCATGGTAAGTCTTAGTGACTATGTGTTTATAGAAGATTGAATAAAAATAAATAAAACTGAGTCAAATCAACCGAGTCATATGTTTTCGCTTTCTGATTCAGGTGTCCCAAACCGCAATCCACAGCACCCAGACTATGTTCCTCACATCATTATGTAGCTGTGCTTTGCTGCAAGCCTCACTAGTACATGCAGCATTTGTAAGTCCTATCCTGACAGCTGCTTCTACTTTAAACATTAAAGCTGCTACACGACTGCATGTTTCTCCAAGACTGGATTTGAAAGAAGGAGAAATGTGTAAGCTGTGATATACAATTTTTCACCATTAGTACAGACGCCATTGAAAGTCTCACACTGAAAACAATTGAATTGGTACAACAGTCACTACATTTTCAGTAAATAAATAAGTAAATAAGAACACTGATCAATGAAGACTTACCCGGATTTGCAGTCGCAGTGAGCAGTGATTATTTCGCCGTTCTCTTTGTCGAACACCCACGGGAGATGCAAATCATGCTGTGACTCTGCTTGGCCAGGTCTAACCTCTGCTTTTAGCACGATCACTGCTTTCTGCTTGGCAGAAAAGACTGGCCCAACTGTTCAAGAAACAAAATAATCATAGGCCTTCAGACTTTTGAAAGCTTTTAATCTCTCATGAGTAAAGGGTCCAGGGGTTTCTATTAAATAAGAATAAATGTCTCCCCAGCAGATTCGTGGCCAAGACACGGGCGAGTCGGACCAACGTTTTTTGTCATCCCAGATCTCATATGGGCTTTGAATAGCTTCGATTTTGTCACCAATACAAATTTTGAGCTTCTCTCCAAACCTCCTCCGGTCTTCAGATGTTAAAGTGCTTATATATTGAGGATTTTGCCCGCTAAAGGCCCGTTCACACCAAGCACGATAACTATAAAGATAACGATAAAGATATAGTTCTAAAAATCGTTCTCAATATTAAAGAATAGCAGAGTCCACACCATAACTATAACGATAAAGAAACGATATCGTTGGAATCACTTTCAGAACGATTTTTCCACCTGATGAACGATAAAACATTGCCAACCAATCAGAATCAATCCTGCTGTAATGAGCTCGAGAATTTAAAGCAGCAGACGTGCCGCGTCCGCTTCAAATACACAGACAATATCGTTCGCTGGTGTGGACGCTAATATCGTTATCTTTATAGTTATCTTTATAGTTATCGTGCTTGGTGTGAACGGGCCTTAACTCACTTGAAAGTGCTCGTTGCGTCTTTACAGCCTGCCATACTGTTTGTTTTGTTGCCACACAACCACTCGCGTATGCGTACAAAGATGTCATCAAAGATCCTCCTATTGGGCTGTAGTAATTTGGAGATATGGCTAGGTAAATCTGGGTATCATCAGCATATCTGTGATAGGCAATTTGGTTCTTTCTCATTATTTGACTTAGTGGAAGTATACACAGGCTAAACAAGAGCGGTGCAAGAATTGACCCTTGTGGCACTCCACATGTCATGGACGTCCACTTAGACTTATGCTCTAATAGACTCACATAATAGCCTCTCCCTTCTAAGTATGACCTGAACCATTTGAGTACCATCCCAGAAAGCCCAACCCAGTTTTCCAGTCTCTGTAGAAGTATGTTATGATCGATAGTACTAGGGTTATTATTACTAGGCTTATTATACATGTGCATTGAAGTTTTAAAATGTATCTAATTTCTAATTCTACTTGTATTGAATTAAATGTTTTGGATACCAGCATTAAATTATTGTTTTTATTATTATTTTACTGACTCAAAGTTGGCACTGTGCATGTAAAATGCCCCAAGTAGGCTAACAGGTTTTATTTATGGGAGAAAAAAGGTCTGTCTACTGGCGCCAAGTAAGCCTATCTTTGCATAACTCTTTTTCATTTCTTACAATAACGAATGAAAATCGTTAGGTTAGATACATTTGAGTAGGCTTGTTTTGTTAAAAATCCATAGCTGTAATGCTTCGGTAATGCTCCACACAGCTGTAATGCTCCACACAGCTCACGCTGAAAAGCGACGCAGTGCCTTACTCGGAGACTGGCCCATTCTCTCTTGCACGGCTGCTTCGCTAGCATCATCGGATGCCTATCAGAATCCGGGAGTTAAGACCGCAGTTTGAGCCAGTGGCTTGAATTGATATGGCTCAGGCCCTGGCCCTGTGTCCTCAGACACCTCGACATCCTCCACTTCAGGTGAAGGTGGGGGAGAAAAGTCCTCTACTTCAAATGAACGCTCTGTAGCAAAACTACTTGCGTCACTAGAGTCACTCTCCATTTTAGCGACTCTAACAGCAGCTGTCAATTAATCTGTCACTGAGGGTCTCAGTTTCACGCCCCACCGGCTCAGCCTTGCCCTTGGTTTGTCCCCTCTATCTCCGCTGTGCTCTGCCCACTTTTCAGCATTTTTCAAATATTGTATTATATTATAAAAATCTCGTATCTCAGATTAAACATGATTTTGTCCCACCCTCTTTGTTTTTTGATGATGGAAGCATAAAGAAGACAACAGCAGCTGCCAAGTGTAAAAGAACCATCAGCATATATCATTGATGGCATGGATATTCTTCAAATGCTCAATGATTCAGCCTTTCAAACGTTCAATGACCTGGGTGAGTGTGTCTGGAAAAAGATCGCAATTTTAATGGGAAAGGAAGGTCACAGCTGTGTCGTTATAGTTTTTGATAGATATTACCACCAACACTCAATCAAAGATCTTGAAAGACAAAGAAGAGGCACCAAGATGGGCATCCTAGCACCAACCTGGATGAGCTGAGGTGTCAGCAGCAAATCTACCCCCAACAGAAGATGGCTTCCAGCAACATGTGCTGAGAGCCGTGTACCAAACAGTAGTGTGGCGTCACAGCCACCTGGCCAAACCTCTTCTCTGGAACCCAGTTGGTAGAGGATGGAGGCTCAGAGAAGGTGGCTGCATTTAATCTGTGATGTTCCAGAAGGCACCAGCACCTAAAGGAGTTAGAGACCTCACCCACCTCTACTGTAAAGATGGAAACTGCACCAATGCCACCAAATGCCAGTGTCTTTCTGTGGGCTTGACCTGCACAGGGTTTTGCTCTTGCCCTGACTGTCCAAATATGACCCACTTTGTCACTGGTGACAATGTGGATGAGTGGTGTGTTGCAGTTGTAACATCATGGGGGGTTGACCCCAAAATGTTTCAAGAGGGTCTGGCTGCAGGCTTTCACTTGCACTCTCAGACTTGCACACTCAGACATTTGTACTTCCGCTAGTGACATCACTTGCAGTCTTTATTTTTTATTTTGTTTATTTTTTTTATTACTTTTCGTTTGAATTTCCCAACATTTTATAAAGCCAGGTTGTGAAGACAAGAAAAAATAAACTAAATTACAATGTCACTTGCAATTGCTACTTGAACTCTCCGCTACCTGTGACATCACTTGCAATCAACACAAATCGTGCATGTTGCCAATGGAGACAAGACGCTGTGGTGGTGATTAAATTATTAAAACTAATTTAGTACTATAACGTACAGGGTCCTGCAAGAAAAAGACAAGATCGGCAAATCCATGGCCAGAACACCAGAATATGAACATTTGCATAAAGTCTCTAGCTAAGCATAGAAAAAAAAAACACTTAACATGGCTTAATATATTAAGATGCTATTAAAATATCAAATTAAATGTACAGTTCATTAATATAAGGAATATGTATATAGTATTTTCCTCACATACCGCAAAATGTGGCATAATGGACAAAGATGAGAAAGGCCAAACTCATGCTTCTCTACTTTATTAAAATACATAACTAATATGTACAGGCAAGCATGTGAGCCCAGAATAAACGAAACACGTAAAGTTTCACATTAAGCATTTTTCCATATAGAATAAACTGTCTACAACTTGTTTATATCACTGTCTTTGTCCATTAACCTACATTATGTGTTTTATTTATAATGATTTTCTATAGGAGGAAAACGTTTAATGTACAATTTAACGCACTGCGTTCTGTACTCGTCTGCTTGCCTGTACGGAGTTGATCCTTTAAAATCACTTAATGCATAATGCCCGTTCATATTTGCTGGTCTGTATATACTTAGAGTCAACAACAAGACATATAGGCTAGCCTAGGACCCTGTACGTTATAGTACTAAATTAGTTTTAATCGTTTAATCACAACCACAGCGTCTCGTCTCCATTGGCAACATGCACGATTTGTGTTGATTGCAAGTGAAGTCACAGGTAGGGGAGAGTGCAAGTAGCGATTGCAATTGACATTGTAATTTAGTTTATTTTTTCTTGTCTTTGCCACATGGCAACTGTTATAAAATGTTGGGAAATTCAAACAAAAAGTTATCAATAAATAGAACAAAATAAAAAATAAAGACTTCAAGTGGCCTTGCTAGCAGAAGCAGTGTCTGAGAGTGCAAGTGCAAGTCTGCAGCCAGACCCTTCTCCAACGGTTCCCAAAAGCAGTTGATGTTCCAAATGGTTGCTGCTAGAAAATAAACTAAACAGCCTGAGAAGACAGGGCTCATTTCCCCAAAGAGTGTTTGTTTCTTTAGTTAGATTGCCATTTGTTTTATTTAAGACAGTAATTTAAGTTGTATTGTGTGAAGTTAAGTTATAGTTTTATTAAAAAGTTCATTAAGTTAAAACTCCTGGTCTCCTGTTTGTGCTATGGTAAGGTGTTATCTTTCGATTTCAATCTTTGTTTCCATATAGTACAAGGTGCCATATTAAATATTTTTTGATGTCTCTTATATTTGAATTTCTCAACATTCTTCTCACCACTGATAATGAATGATAATGAATGGGTTTGGACTCAATTATGTCAGTGTTCCATTTTCATTCATTTTGGACACATCATACATTGAGTGACAGAACACTTCTCTTTTATCATATATTTACATATTTGGTATTGCTGGATACAGCACAACCCCACCTTTCCAACAAGCTATCATATGTGTTTCTATGATAATGCCAGGCAAAGCAAGCACAAAGTAAATGAAAACATTCTGCATAGATATTAAATTTGTGCATGTCCGCTTATTTTAGATATGTGTTTACATGTGTCTATTTATTCCATACATCAAGATATTCACATCCAGTCTTTTCTAGTAGTTAAATCAACTTCCTGACTACAAACATGTCAAGTTTCAAAGCTCTCAGAGCTTGTGTGATTGATCTGCATTAGTTTATATGCCTTAACTCCCATACGGACAGGCTATATTTTAGTCCTTTATTGGTTTTGTGGTGTATAACAATATCTGTTAATTTAACAATCTTAGCAGTAAAATATTTTTAGCCAAGAATCCATTTCATATATGGGAGACCTTAGAGATGAGGAAAAACATTGTTGGGTTTAGTTCTACCTCCGGTAGGGGTATCTCGAAAATTCAGGGGCATTGTCACTAACCTAAAACCCCTCAGAAGCCATCTTGCACATCACTGCATGCTTTGAGGAGATAAAGGCATTGATGAACAGCAATTTTCTACAGTTAAATAGTAGTAAAACCGAGGGACTCCTTGTTGGTATCCCCGTCAGATCTGTTCCTTTCCTATAGCTCAGTTCACTTTTGATGGCAAGGACGTTATTCTCTCCTCCTCAGTCACCAACATGGGGGTTAGGTTTGATTCACAGCTGACCCTCAGCGACCATAAAACATCTGTGTAAGACATCATTTCATAATCTACGAAAAATGTCCAAACTCCGCCCCCTGTTTACCCTCCCAGATGCAGAGAAACTTATCCATGCCTTTAACTCCTCAAGGCTGGACTACTGCAATGGACTTTTTGTTGGGATTCCTGCTAAGGACATACAAAAGTTACAATACATCCAAAACAGTGCTACTAGAATCCTAATGAAAGTAAGGAAATTTGAACATATCGCTCTCATCCTTAAATCACTCCATTGACTCCCTGTTCTTCCCGGATCTAATACAAAATCCTCCTGTTAATCCATAAATGTGTTTTTGGCCAGGCACCTTTGTATCTTCAAGATTTGACTAGCTTACAACCCTCAAATCATGGCCTCAGATAATCAGGTAGCATGCTCCTTCAAGTTCCCTCCACCAAGCTTCGTACTATGGGGGGACGAGCCCCACAGCTTTGGAACCATCTTCCTGTCCAGCTGCGAGTCACACAGAGACTGGACTCTTTTACAGCAAACCTGAATACTTTTTTATTTAGGAAAGCATACAATTGCTGAAATATTATGTTTAGTGATTGCGATATTTTAGATTCTGTGGTTGTTTTTAGATTTTGTTATTCTATTGTAGCACTTTGAGATTCTGTGAATGAAAAGTGCATTACAAATAAAATCTATTATTATTATTATTAATTGAACAGAAATTAATTCTTATAGGCTATACATTTTGTAGCCTACATCTGTTTTTCCAGAATGTTTCGGACATTTCTAATTCTGTATGCAACCATTATTATTTAAAAAACAAAATAAAATACAAACCGAGTTGCATGATTCAGTACATCATAACATTGATTACAATGGTATTATTTGCTTTATCATACAGTTCATAAACAAGATTCAACAATATAGACCTGCCGTGAATGTCATTAGAAACTAAAAAATAAATACAAAATAAGAAGACCTGTCATTTTACTATTGGACTTATTTTATTCATTTGGCATTTTTTGACATGAGATTAAAATAATGTAAAAATCAGTAATGAAACAAATTCTGATTAAAATTAAATGAAAATAATTTCATAATCACATGCAACCCTTTTACATTCACAAGCTTCAAAGTTTATAGCCACTTACAGAGATCTTGTAAAAGAAAAGCTGTTGCTATGACGTTAAAGAAATTAAACTTGATCATTAATGATATTCACATATCTATAGGCCTATATTAGATCATGGAAAAGGTTTAAAGTCCTTTAGCCAAATATCAATTGACAATCAAGTCAATTTCTCATTAATATGTCATATATTAGGAATAAAAAAAATCCATTTAGCTTACATTCAGCAGTTCAGAATCTTATAATAAATAATTGTTTTCATCACATGTAAGAATTGCTAGGGTGCTTTGCAATTCTTTGCTCAGACAAAATCATTTTGAGGTAATTAGTGATGAGACTGCAGAAATTATAAACTTGCTTGAAGTTGAAGTAAGAAAGGTGACCGCATATCTCCGGCCATCTGAAACAAACACTCCATTAGTATTCAGTGTATGACGACTCAGTGCCTTACAGAGTAATCAAGCGTATGCCAAAGGACTTGAGCTGAGGTCTCCGTCTCCTCTAATGAAAAAGTAAGGTTATATTACTTCTACAGTCAATAAAGAAGTGGCCATAAAAGTTAGGCCTATTTATTTAACATTTGTATTTGTTGACTTGAAGAAAAATGAATGCAGGGAGATGAGACTAAAAATGATTATAAGGTCAAATCAACAGAAGCGTTACATTTTTCTATTCATGATTTAATTTCTTATTGCCACCCTCTAACCTGTACTAATCTTCAAATGTTAACACCTAATCAGAGTGTGAACAGAGGACAACAGAGACTTCCAGAAGCTCCTGATTGGCTTTTGTTGTCAGGGGTTTTTCAGTGCACTGTGATCAGTCTAAACACAGTGGTGCTGAACTGAAAGTCTACTCAGAATTGAACATCTGGTGCCATTATCCTTTAAATGTCAGGCAATGCAAATGTCCTACAATCATACAAACACAATAAGGCATTTCAAATTCTCACCCTCAACTGAAAAGCAACTGCATTTTGAAGGTTGTTCAGATTCTGAATCCATGAGGACCCCCACTGGTGACCAAAAACACTGGTGTCTCCACAAACACCTAGTAACTTTTATTGACTTTTTTTTAAACCTAATTTTCAGAAGCTACATTTATCTGTGTGTTTTAAGACAACAATGTTGAAAACAGGAGTATTAATGCCAATTATTAAAATAATTTTGATTAAAGAATATGGTTAGAATACAGAAATATTGAAATTGCATTCTTGCTGAAAAAATTAAATTTTCAAACCTACTTTAATAAATGGTGTTTTCAGACGACAAAAAAAAAAAAAGTATTTATACTTTTTAAATAGTTTTATCAATTTTTTATACCATTTTAAATATTAAAACCTTTGTATGTCCTTTACTGTTCAAAAATGTATCAACAATTGAATAATCCATGGTAAATAAACAATTTAACTCACAGAGGCATTTTATACCTTTATTAATGAGTTTATTATTTATACCAACAAACAAAAACATCGTTTCTCTCTCCCTCTCTCTCCCTTTAACCGTTCATCTTTTGACTGATGGGCCGAGCAGCCTGTGTGTGGTAGTGTGCACCTGCCCTTTCCAGAACATACCATCAGACGATATTCCAGTTTGAGATATGAACGTTACGCCAAATGACATCACACACACAAACCCCTCCCCCATCAGATTGTTAAAACCAGAATCAGACAGCAATACAATAAATAAAAGGATCAGAATTAACACTGATGAGGAGGGGGAAGGGCACGCAGGCGGGCGGGCGAGGAGAGAGAGTCAGAGAAAGAGACTGAGAGATCAGGTAAAAACAAAATTTTGATCAGTTTTGTCTTTCTCCCCAGATGCAGGGAGAGCCTGGATGAAATGTTATATACAGTTGTATGATGAAGGGATAGGAGGAAAGAGGGAGGGAGGGCGGGCGAGAGAGAGAGAGAGAGAGAGAGAGACACCAAGAAAGGCTGGTTTCTGCTCATACCAGCACTGCTCCACTAGAAGAAAAATCTAATCACAAGGACAACAGAATAACAATAACAAAAATAACAAAATAAAAGGTACATGGCATTTACATATTAGCAATGAGAGAGGAGGAGAAGATAGGAAGGATGGAAGAAGGGAAAGACAAACAGCTCCAGTCTTATTTGCTCAGTGTTCATGGTGTGTGTGTGTGTGTCTTTTAGATGAACATCAGCTAAATCCACACTTGATGGGCATGCCGATGTATAGAAACACACACGTGGCATAGACTCCATAATGCACAACAGAACAGCTAACACAGCTAGTGATGGGACTGACCTACCAGCTGTGTGAAAAAAAAAAACTGAGCGAAAGCACGTTTTACAATGAAACTGACCATAAACCCAGATAAACCTTGTCTCGACTTCTCCACATACTCTCCTTAAAAGAAATTAAAACAAAAAATGTGCAATGATTACTTAAAATTGACATTTCGCACAAAGACACCCATTTTCATCTCTGCAAAGAGAAACAGCACATCCTGACACGCAAACTCTGACATCTCACGCTCGCTGCTTCATAAAACCCATCGTAGTCCTTGCTTTGCGCAAGAACTCCTAAAGAAAGTTAAAACGTATCACTTTAAGAGCAAAATTAAATTTAAAGGAGCTCCACATATTGTTAAAAAGTCAAAAGGATGGTAGCAGAGGCAGAGAGCAGTAACTGTGCGGTGCTCTTCATGCCACTAGGGGGCACATGTGCCCTAAGAGACCCTTCCCAGTCTTTAAACCGAAACATGACAATCATCACACTAAATTTAAATCGACCTCATTATCTCCTCCTGTGATGATTGACGACATTAATCTGCGCATCACACACTTCTTTCATCGTGACGACGCGTAACACGAGGTGACGAGTGTGCGTACTTGTGTGTTTGAGAGAGAGAGAGCGTGTGGGAGAGAGACTGATTGGAGCTGCTTTTGGGAAGGAGAGAGGAATGAGAAAGAAGGGATGAGGAGAGAGGGGTGATAATGTCGCATTAATGCCAAGGGAACAATTAGGTGTTGTTGCTCAGGGGTCCCGGTGCTGAGCTAGACTGGGCTGGACCGTCTGAACCGCTGCCCTCTGTGAAGACACACAGGACATGTGGATTCACAAATGCATACAGGAAGGGGAAATCAAAGGCATTTGGTGTGTATGTGTGATCAGTACCGTGTGAGGCAGGTGTCGTCTGCGAGCGAGCATGGGGAGGAATGAGAATGGAGTTCAACTGTGGTTGGATAGACAGCTCTGCAGGTGGGGAGAAACACAAAGAATTAGCCATTGATATCAAGACACGTCAAAACCTTCAATAGCTTTTTACTTGCGTCATAGGATGTGAAAGCATTACAATGATTCCCTTCTAAGTGTCCTAAAAGGCCAAATTTGATGCATAGGTTGTGACAAGCTCAAGAAAAAAGGTGGTGATTAACAAAATGTACCATTTTACCCACTATTTGCAGAGCTCCAGACCAAAAAATGGATTAGGGAAGCACTGGCTCTTAAAAGGAAACCTTTTTTAGCTGGCAGTTTACAGAATCACTCAATACAGATGGCGCTGACATTTTTGCTCAAGCTCACTTTTCCAGATTCACTGCGAGGATCTATCTATGCAGTGGGGGAAGATTCAAATGGCAATGCATCAAATCATCATTTGTAAAGCTCTGCTATCAGTCTAAGTGTGCAGTACATTGTTCCTATACATACTACAAGTATAAATACATCAAGTGCACTTCAGCTCCCTGAGTGGCCAGGTTAGGGTTTCCTGCTTTTTAACAAACAGACATGACCACGGGCTGTGTTTAAGGGACACATCTCAAAAGCCTCTGCACACTATTACTTTAGTGAAATACATGTAAAGTTAAATTATTTCATGTAAAACAATACAATTTTTAAGTTATATGTACTTGAGCTGTATACACTGCCATTCAAAATTTGGGGTCAGCAAGGTGTTTTGGAAAACAAGGCTCTCTTACAAAGACACGATTTAAGCAATACAGTAAAACCAATAGTATTGGGAGATGTTTGATGTATTCCTGTGATTTTTCAGCATCATTGCTCCAGTCTTCAGTGTCACATGATACTTCAGAAATCATTTTAATATGCCGATTTGGTGCTCAAGAAACATTTATTATTATTAATGATGAAAAAAAGTTTTGCTTTATATTTTTGTGTAATTTTTTCTTTGATAAAAAAGAAAGTTCGGGTTGTTTCTGTTGCTGTGCAAGAGTGAAAACTGCAAGCTATAGCTATGTTCAAATCGTGTATTAATTACTTACGAACAGGTTAAAATTATGCTCACGCTTCAATCTAACACTTATTCACAGAGCAGACATTTCTGATGAACCAAAAACCATTAGTCTACTGTTTACTAATAGGTTCATTGGACTTAAATCAGTCTAATTACTGACTGGTTGTTCATTTGACAATGTGTAGTTACCGTAAGTTAAAGACACGCTCACGTCACATTAATATAAAACCAAGCTGCAAGGCTAAAATAAGCACCTTTTTTTTCTTTAAAGAACATCGATAGTGCCAGCATCAATTTGGAACTACATCCTTTTTTTTGGATGCACCACTGTATTCACATTCTGATTGGGTTGCTATTTTTTAGCTTACTCGAATGTTCACTTCTTAATTGTTATTGTGCTGAGTTTTGAAAATGCTTTTTACATTGTTTTGTTTTAAGAAAACCTCAGATCATCAGACACTCACCGAAACACACTAGACAAAATTAGCTCTTTAGATACAAGTAACACACTAAACCGTAGAGTTTTTCTACTGTGTGCAAAATAAAAACCACGACAATAAAGAAAGAGAGCATGGGCCTCTGATTAATCCCAACATGGCAAAATCTGAATAGAACAAGCAGTTCTTTCAGTTCAACTCACCCACAGGGCTGAAGTTGAAGAGTTGGGGAAGTTCTCGGCCATTAGGCAGACGGGCATTCGGCTGGCGCAGCTCGTCAAAGAAGGCATGTGCACAGGCCTCGAGCGGAGAGAGCCGCGTCACCGGTGTGTACTCCAACAGACGAGAACACAATGAGATGGCTTCAGGAGGGGTCCTCGGCTTAAACACCTAGCATAAATGCACAGAATCACAGAGAAATGTTGCATCTGACAAGCTTAAAAATGAAAGACTTCATCAGTTGAAACAGTTTTAGAGGGCCAAAGCCATTGACCACAACTGTGGGGTTAATCTAGCGCTGATCAGATGGCATGTTTTGACTGTGTCAGCATCTGTTTCACAGCAACAGGTGCTTCACCTTCGTCCAAGGGTGAGCTTTGATCTGTGGGAATTTAAACTCTGTGTAGTTGGGGTTCATCTCTCGGA
Source organism: Carassius auratus (assembly GCF_003368295.1). Taxonomy (NCBI): domain Eukaryota; kingdom Metazoa; phylum Chordata; class Actinopteri; order Cypriniformes; family Cyprinidae; genus Carassius; species Carassius auratus. The sequence goes on from NC_039258.1 coordinate 18,040,045, forward strand.
TCTGCTCTCTTGTCGGGGTCCCCAAAACCTGCAGAAGTTGGACAGAGTGAGAGTTAAAACTTGTGTCTATGCTTACTCTTCAAAATACAGCAATGTAGATCTTCCACTTACCTTGATGATCTCCACTAGCTGGTCCACTCCACTGTCACCGGGGAATATGGGCTGTCCCAGAAGCAGCTCTGCTAATACACAGCCAGCTGACCAGATATCAATGTTGGATGTGTAATCCGTGGCTCCAAATATTAGCTCGGGAGCGCGGTAATACCGCGAACAGATGTATGACACATTGGGCTCCCCACGAACTAGCTGTTTTGCACTGTGGAGGGTTAGACACAGAGGGTTAGAAAAATCGTATAAAAAATACACACATGTAACGATGTAGTGGGCTGCATATGAAGGCGTAAAATTGGCAATCTTTTCACTTCATTTCTGAAAAACAGAGTTGATTTAAGAATCATTTTGGAATCAGATCAAGGTTCTCAAATCTAAATCAAATTTCAAGACTCCCACCACAGGACACAAATGCACACAAGTTTGAAACACTGGCACTGAATGAAAACAGAAAATGCTGTTCTGTGTCAGATGCATACTCTCCAAAATGGTGCTAGGGTGATGCGAAGGAGACAAAATTGTTAAAGCAGTTATTTCCGTTTTCTTTGCGTACAAAAAGTAATCTCGTAGCTTCGTAAAATAAGGGTTAAACCCCTGATGTCACATGGATTATTTGACCAATTACCTTACAACGATTCTGGACGTCGATTGTGTTAATTACATCACTATCTATGAGAGGGTCAGAGCGCTCTTGGATTTCAACAAAAATATCTTAATTTGGGTTTTGAAGGTAAACTAAGGTCTTACGGGTTTAGCACACCATTAGGGTGAGTAATTAATGACAGAATTTTCATTTTGGGGTGAACAATCCTTTTAAGGTCAAAAGTTTACAATACATACACCTTGCAGAATCTGCAAAATGTTAATTATTTTACCAAAATAAGAGGGAACATTCAAAATGCATGTTATTTTTTCTTTAGTACTGTTCTGAATAAAATATTTAACAAAAGACATTTACATATAGTCCACAAGTTTACATGCACTTGATTCTTTGGGGAAGTCGTGGTCTAGTGGTTAGACAGTTTGACTCCTAACCCTTGAGCAAGGCTCCGAACCCCCAACTGCTCCCCGGGCAGATGTATTTGAACCCTTTCCAACAATGAATCTATGATTTTGAGATCCATCTTGATCCAACACCGAGGACAACTGAGGGACTCAACTATTACAGAAGGCTCAAACGCTCACTGATGCTCCAGAAGGAAACATGATGCATAAAGATGGTGGGGGTGAAAACTTTTTGAATTTGCATATCAGATATAATTTAACTTCTTTTTGTCTTTTGGTAAACATGTTTCTTCTGTAGCTTCTGAAGGGCAGTACTGAATGAAAAAAAATCATAATTATAATAAAAATTATATTCAGGCAAAATAAGGAAAATGGATTCTGTTCAAAGGTTTTCACCCCCGGCTCTTAATGCATGGTTTTTCCTTTAGAAGCGAGTGTTTGTTGTCCTCAGTGTGAAAAGATGGATCTCAAAATCATACAGTCACTGTTGGAAAGGGTTCAAATACACACAAATACTGGAAAACCAAAGAATTTGTGGGACCTGAAGGATTTTTCTGAAGAACAGCAGGAAGTTTAACTGTTCAGGACAAACAAGGGACTCATGAACAACTATCACTAAACAAGAAAAACACACCTGTAGATCTTTCCGGCAATAACAGCATTAATAATCAAGTGTATGTAAACTTTTGAACAGGGTCATTTTTACAAATGTATTTGTAAATGTAAACTTTTATAAATATATCATTTTCTCCATTGGACTATATGTAAACGTCTTTTATGTGAAATATCTTATTCAGGTCCGTACTAAAAAAAAAAATAAAAAAAAATAATAATCTCTCTTACTTTGGTAAAATAATTAACATTTTGCAGATTCTGCAAGGTGTATGTAAACTTTTGACTTCAACTGTTCATGGGTGTGTTTCAAATACATGACACACAGAGACACATCAGAACACACACCTGCCGAAGTCACACAGCTTGAGTACAGCTGTGTCTGGGTCCACCAGGAGATTCTGTGGCTTTATGTCTCTATGGCAGACGCCTTGGGAATGAATATATGCCAGACTGCGAAATAACTGATACATATACACCTGAGAAAGAGAGACAGGAAAGAGATGTTATTGTTTATTATACATGTACATTTGAATGGGCACAGTAGCAGCAGTCATGATTACACACAGACTTACTTTGACATAGATAATGGGGATGGTGGTCTTGGACTTGTTGAAGTGGCGTGCCACCCTGTACACGGTTTCTGGTACAAAATCAAGGACCAGATTTAGATACACTTCATCTTTCTGAGGAGAAAAAGAGAGAAGATTGTTCAACAGAGATTACATTCTTCAAAGCTATATTATTCACCATGACAAATTAACATCACTGGGAATATAAAATATCAAAGGTTGGACAGAAAAATAACCTTTTCTCCACTGGAGTAGAAAAAGTAGCGTAGCCTGACAATATTACAATGGTCCAACTTCCTCATTATCTGTAGCTCACGGTTCTGTGGAGAAAGAAAGGATGTGTAAAGGACGTTAAGTCAAGGCATTAAAATCAAACATTCATCATATTTAATGCATTCATCTGTGGAAGTGTTTCTCTGACTTTGCAGCCTATGTAAAACTAGTGCTGCATACATTACATATTTCATTAAATATATAGCTTGCATGCAATGCTCACTTCGAGGTGGAAGGCCGTGCCTTATCCTGTCTGAGAGACGCTACACATGCTCATAATTCAGTGTTTTCACACTGCTTCGATTTACATTAGCATGTTCTTCGGGGGCAGAGATGGGACATATTGCCTTTTAAATCCTTACAGGTTTGTGGGGTGTTTTAATAACATGCATTGCGAATGCGAAGTATTCCAGGCTCACATGTGAGTAATTTCAAGCATTTTTGGCTGCTACAAATTATTATGCGAGAATGAATACAGAATGAGGAGATTAAAAAAATACTGTACACTACATATAGAAATACACAAATCATGACAGAAATATATTACACTAACACTACATTACTAATTGTATATTCTAAAACAGTCCTAAAATCGAATAATAATAAATATTACATTGCAATTATAGAAAAACAGTGACTGAGAAGTGGACTGATACCCTATTAAAACTAAAGTGGATCAAAAAGTGATCAGAGTCAACCATAACATTAATGCAATAGTTTTTGTAGTGCCTGTTCACTTTTGAGTCAGTTTGAAAGAGCTTCAGGTCTTCTGAAAATGTGTAGAGCAACATTTCCTCAAGACAGTAGAGCCTGGACAAAACAACTGGAGCACACCGATGAACTTAAAAGGGGGTGTTTTCAATGTGATCATAAGGCTTTTTGTACTTTTAGCTTTGAAATCGAAGCAGAAGCAACAGATATTAAATGTTTATCACTGGACAAATCGCAATGACAAAGAGAAAACTCCAACGTGACTGTAGCAGCCATATTTAAAGGGCCTGTAGCACTACAAGTAAAAACATTTCATGTTCCAAGGCATTTTCCAGGTTTTTTATTATGATAATGACATCCTCTCATCTTACCTTAAACCTCTTATCCTGAAGCACCTTCTTTATGGCCACCATCTCCTGGCTGTCGATGAGTCGAGCCTGGTACACCACTCCAAACGATCCATTCCCGATCACCTTGATGTCTGTGTACGAGACCTCCTGAGGACGGTCCGGACCCTGCCCTGGTGTGGCTACTACCGTTGTTACTTTCCCACTATCCCCTGAACACACAACAAAACAAGGGTTTTTTTTTTTACACAACAGGCCTTTGACCGAAAGATCTGACTGCTCAAAAGAATGAAGATTTCAACCACAGGAGGCGTTATTCCCCCATGACCTGAACGAAAGCGGTCACATATTAAACACTACTTTTGTACTCAATGTGATAAAATTACAAAGACAACAACCTCAAAGATAGTGACACATCTGATGATTTACCTTTATAGTCATTGCTTAATTCATGTTTAAGAGGGTTTGTTCAGCCCAAAAATGAAAGTTCAGCTTCAGTGTCAGCATTTACTCACGTCGCTCATGCTGCGTTCCCCTCATGTCGCTTCAAACCCATAAGAAATACGATCATCTTTGGAACACAAATTAAGATATTTTTAAATCTAAGAGATTTCTGTGCCTTCTGCTATTTAATCCAAGTCTGCTGATACCTGATTGCCTTGTATAATGAACAGATATATTTTAGACTTTTAGTCACATATAAACATTAACCAGCTAACAGCAATATATGGTTATGGATCTCAAGGAGGCTTGCTTGAGGCGCAAGGACCAATGAAATGAAGTCAAGTATGGTTGAGCCATTTATGTTCCCTGAACCATGTCTATACGTATATAAAAGCCTAAATTAAATCTGTTCATCATATAAAGCAATCATGTCTCTTCGGAAGACTTGGATTAAACTGCTGAATTCATATGGAATTGGTTTTTGATCTCTTTACAAATGTTTTATAGGGTGAAGAGAAAAATAACAATTTTCATTTTGGGATGCACCAACCCTGTAAGTAAGAGACTGAAAAATCGACTGGACTTACTATTTTATTATAATACTTCAGTTTTTCTACTAAACTGTTTTTGTAATATCAGGTGAATTACTGCATTTAAATTGGAATTTTATTTGGTTGGTCTCTAAATATTAGCTTATATAACAAAAGCAGAATCCTACCATTGAGTGAACTAACAAAACTAGTATTTTCTGTGTATTTTTATTTCTGCCGTAGCTTCTGTCAGGAGCACTGGACCAATGCATGACACTGACTAAAAGAGGGTTACTTTTATCTTTGTCGCCTACACTCATTATTAGTGTCAAACGTAGCCTTTCTGAGGTTAGTGATACTCAAGTGCGTTGAGATTTGTCCATCCAAAACAAAAAAGTAACCCTGTAAAATAAGATAATATCTGTGTGATAACACACAGCATTTTGAATAAGTTGTCAGAAGCAGAGCGCTGCTGTATGATCTACATGTATTGATGTTATGCTGCAGGATTGGTGGTGGACACGTTCCTAAATTATGTGCTGACTGCTGACAGTGTTAATTATGAATCTACCGTGCAATTTCAGCTGAGAAAACATGAGTAATAGCTGTAATAAGCTGGTGAGTGTGGTGATTTGAAAAGACGAGTCACATGCAACATTTATGGTTATTTTGTGGTGCCTTTTGAAGCATGAAATCACAGTTCCTCCCTTCATTGAAATTGGTGAGCGGCACATTCCTTAAAACTTCTCCTTTCACACTCTATGGACGCAAGTCAATCAGGTTTAGATTGACATGACATTCCTCAAAACTACTCCCGAATGCCTGAGAGATCTTTATATTCAAAAGAGATGAAAACATTAAAGCAAAAAGTCCAGACCCAGCATGAAATCTTTATGTACTCATCTGTGCCCTCTTATCCAGCACGCTATGTCTGTTAGCCACTCCGTCTGACAGGTGTTAATAGTAATCCAACACCTGTGTTTAGATGCGTGACCAAACACAACAGAACAACGGGTAGAGCTTATCACAAGGAATAGCAGAACCACCCTTAAGACTGTTTGAACACGGGTGGAGTCTACTAAAGTCTGACCACATTTCCACCTGTGGCCAAGAGCACGCCGCAATAATGGGGATGCCTGGAGACAAGCAGAGCCCTAGGGTGATGTTTTTTTCCATCAGTGGCTGTCAGTTTAGATTTAGACGAGGAATGACAGGTTCACCAAAACAAAAGCTTTATTACACGGCAAAACTATTATTTAGCGGATCAAAGCAGAGCAGACAGCTGTTGTCATGCATGACATAGACAGTTGCTGCTATTGAGAATTTTTCATCAGAATAATGCTTCGGGTGGGATGAGAAACACTCTGGATTAGTGGCTTATTTAAAATCACCACCACATAAAATGACATTTTGACTGCCAATTTTTTGATGTTGCATTAAAAAAAAATTTACATTTGCAACAATCATACATTTGAGATGGATATATTTTTATTTAGGAAGGCAAGCTAATTAACTGAGGAAAAGATTATTACATAAATGTCTTGCGGCTTTTTCACAACCACTCACGTAACTGAATAATTCTCTCAGAGTAAAAAAGGAAATCGTTATATAGAATCTAAAATGATGCGGTCATGAATCTGAAAAGCCAGAGCCTGCCATTAAAAGACGGTCTAGTATGGTGCTCTAGGATGAGAGAGATGGATTCAGTCCAGTTAATGGCCAGTCACTTTGCCCTGTGCTCACTGATCATGTTTATGCCATTTAGTGGCTTTCAGTGATGAACTGAATTACAGTTTTATCATTGCTTCCAGTAGAAATGTGTGTATGAGTATAAAAATCATGTATTTGCAAATAAAAATGTAAAGACATTTTACACATTATGCAAACTATACATAAATGACACACAAATGTATCATATCTTTAGGTGAGAACAAGCAGAGTAAGTAGAAATGGTTACTATGCTGAAAAATAGGACAAAAACAGCAATGATTTGTGTGTTGTAACTATTGGTTGAAGGTTTCTCGTGGGTTACAGTCAAACATCCACCCACTCCATCTCCTGTCATTCCTAGTAATAACACCCATCACCATTCTTATGGAAATCCAGCAGTCAGCACCAGTGTAGATAAACGCTGCTGCCAGCACTGCAGTCACTGAGAATCATTTCTGGAGCAACAAATTAAGAGGTTTATGCCTCTAGGGAAACCACTAGTTTTCACAGGAGTAGCCAAACCACAAATTTACATTGGGTCATTTTTTCTTCATAGGACAGTGTTTGTACTCGAAGCTTTGTGATGATCTGTTAGATTGCGAGCAGGAAGGCTGGGTCGTTTAACATTACATTCAAATAATAATAATAATGTTATAAATATTGATCATTATATTTCTCCTTTAAATATGTGGACAGGCAAACGCTAATTCGGCCCTCTTTAGGCAGGTTGAACTTAAAACAAAGATTATCATTAAAGACATTTCTTATGCGACTAAATGCATCCATGATGAAATTATTAAAATCAAACGCAAAACTGAAGATACAGTCTGTTAGATGTCGCCGGCAGGCTAACTGAGCTTTGTTACCAAACGAGTACATCCTCAATAACGCGACGTCTTTACATCTAATAAAACAAGTATTATATTTTAAAGAAGGGTTCAGGGTTGTAAAAATGTGATGCATTGGTATCGATCTTAAGAGAAGCTTGTAGCCAGTGCTCTTATTGAGGATTGTCGAGCTAATTTAGAGCAATCAAAGCCCTTGATCCGTCTACAAAAACAATCTCACGTTAGCTTAGCCAGTTAGCCGCCTAAAGTAGGTTAACGCGATCGTGGCAAAATAATCAGACAAATAAATGAACAGCACACTACACTGTTCAGCACTTGGGCTTTTACTAGTCTACCAATATCACATTAATTTTGATTGTCGTGTGATGTCATTAAATGATACTCACTGCCCAACTTTAGGTTTCCGAAACCAGACGAACTCCCGCCTGAGGCCTGCGCGCCCCCCGTCTTTCCTGAAGAGCTTCCGCCCGCGACGGCTGATCCGGCAGCGGCTGCAGCGGCTCCCGGGACCCCTGGAGGCTCAGCAAACGAGCTAGTCCTGGGCCGCCCGCTGCCGCTCATTTCGGGTTGCAGGTGTGCCAGAGCAGGGGTAAACTGTGCCTGTAGACTGGCCCAGGCGCTTAGTGAATATGTCAATTTAAACTATAATAATCGTTAAAAAAAATATAAGATTGCTGAACTATTCTATCAATAGCAAACTGTGCACCTCCTCTTTCTTTCTCTGTGGCTGGCTGGGCAACTAGAGCTGACGCACAGCGACGCTCTACGCGCATTGTTTTCTGGGTAATGAAGTTCAACAACGCTCTCACGTATTATTGTTCATTTTTATGTTGTTGATTTATATTTTTTGTATACTTTTTGTGAACTGTGAGCTGCAATAAAAAAAAAAAAAAAAAAAAAAAAAAAAAAAAAAAAAAAACAACGCTCTCACGTGCATAGATCGTGACCCTGCAGCATTACCGGCCTAAAAGAATGGCCGGCTTTTCGTTCTTTTTTCATGCCAAGGAAAAAACAAAAATGTTTTGTCTTACCAATAAAAAAAAAAAAAACCTTTGAGCGTAAATGGAATAACATTCTCGAAACTAACATAATTTCAAATTACATAACCTGATGGCACAACACACTATAATACAGTAACAACTCAATATATAAATATCCAACTGTTCACATTTATTGTTGATTAAAATCTTTAGTTTTACAAAAACGTTTACATTGACAAATTCTCCGTTTACACAGAAGTCAAACTGTTTTTCCCTTGAGTTCAGGAAGGTCTGACATGTTTTATTAGCATTGTCTATTATTTGAGGGACTTATACATTTCATGAAATGAACAACGAATAATAAATACGTAACAATACATTTTTATTTTATTTTTATAAAGTTTTATTAGTTTTATTATTTATGAATTTACTGATGATTTAGGACCTTTCTATCAGCAGATGTGCTTTTACAAGCTCTAACATCCAGAAATGCTTCAATCATTAGATTGTCCATCACAAGAGCTGGAGTTAGACAGACAGTCTTTTTATCCAATCAGCGCCTTGCCCACGCCACAGGCGACCCTCCATGGGGCGGGGCAGCATGCACAGAGCAAGGAACAGAGGCCAGACAAACGGTACATTTCCACATCCACGATCGTCTTTACGTCAAAATATTTAACAAACATTGCGTAGCACTGATTAATATTGGTTCGTTGCGGTGAGAAACGCATTGTGAACACGGGAACGCTTCCGCGGGGCCGACGAGCGCTGCACGAGGGATCACCCAGCTGCAGCGCGCGAGGCGAGGCTCGGAAAAGACTGGGGAAAGAAGGCCTCCCTTCAGCGCTCTTAGACCTGCGGGGAAAAGTGAAGAGCGCCGCCTGACGACCGCCGTACAGCGGGGTGACTCGCTCAGGAGACAGCGGTGCGCTCCAGAAGCTCTGGCAAAATCTGAAGAGCGCCACCAACTGCTCGCCACAAGGTAAACCACTCGCCTGAAACCCGCTAAAGCTGTTGTTTGTTAGTACCGATTGCGCCAAGAGTAACGTTAGTGGCAGAAGTTTTGCATTATTTTCAGGTTTATTATAAAACAGTTTGCTTTTAACACACGCATCTGTTTTCTGATTTATTGATGAAGAGAAGTTATCGAATTGTCTACTCGTATGTTGTGCACCGATTTCATATTAAAATGTTGTGCATAAATATATTTAATGCATAGGCCTAATGACATGTGACCTGATTTAATAAATATTCTCATAAACAGCTGATAGTTTACAAAAAGTAGGGACACAGTCTTGAGATCTTAAGTAATAGAAATATCCATATATATATATATATATATATATGTGTGTGTGTGTGTGTGTGTGTGTGGAGAGAGTGAGAAACATTTTTGACTCCAAGGCCCCCTTTGTAGAAGAGAGAATTTAGACCCAACTATAATTTATAATAATCTATGTGTATTAATCTCAAAATTATTTTAAACTATTTAAGTGTGTCTTTCTACAATATTTAGTAGTATCTTATAAGTGGCGACTGTCAGTTTATGTGCATATGACAGGATTTTTCAGAAAAATTTATACAAGATGTAGTCAGGCAGACGAAGAACATTACTAACTGCAGTTTTTGATGCAATCACAAATATTTGTTAGTTCTGTTTGTTGATTCAGGGTTAGCATCATCTGAGGTCCTCTGAGAGGTCAGCATCATCTCTTCTCAGGTGTTCTGGATCCAGACTGGAGCTTGTGTAAATCCTAGTTACTAAAAGAGAAAAAACAGAGAAACAAATAGAGACATAATCAACGTAGCTGCTGTTCCAAAAAAGTAAAATTAATTAGTTTAACCAAAGATAAAGAAAAAAATGTGCATTTGATCAGATGCAACTGCAGTCACAATTTATGAGATGCATTATTCGAATGCTTGGCGAAAGAGATGCATTTTTAATCTAGATTTAAATAGAGAGAGTGTGTCTAAACATTATCAGGAAGGCTATTCTAGAGTTTGGGAGCCAAATGTGGAAAAGCTCTACCTCCTTTAGTGGACTTTGCTATCCTAGGAACTACCAAAAGTCCAGTGTTTTGTGACCTTAGGGAGCGTGATGGATTGTAACATGGTATAAGGCTAGTTAGGTATTCAGGAGCTAAACCATTTAGGGCCTTATAGGTAAGTAATGATAATTTGTAACTGATACAGAACTTAATAGGTATCCAGTGCAGAGACCGTAGAATTGGGGTAATATGATCATATTTTCTTGACCTGGTAAGGAATCTAGCTGTTATATTTTGGACTACCTGTAGCTTGTTTAGTTTAGTTAGGATTATGTTAAAATGACTAACTAAATAACATTTACTGAGGCCCTGTGATTGAGAACCACTGATCTAACTGGTCTGAGGTGGTTTTATGGGTATTTCAAATTAAAATGAAAGAGAAAATCTGTGAATTTGTGTAGTGATAATCTCAAAGTTTTAATATTTTAGAAATTAGATGAAGGGTGAAAAATTGTGGGACATACTTTATCCCAAGCCTCAATGATCATATAAATCATGTTTATTATATCTTTATAATTAGTGACCCATGGGAATCTAATCCTGAATGATAGGTTATGAAATGTAATACGAAAGTGCAAGGCCAGACGATGAGAGTCTCCTGGCATATCTGTATTGCTTACGTTTTTTAGGATTCATATTGAGCATTACAGCACTGCATCAGCTCTTCATCACACCGATAGTTTTTGCATCTTAACAGGTTTAGCACTGTGCAGTTACCATGAGTGATCAGGAATATGTGGAGCATCAGTACATGTGCAGTGAGTGCCAGCAGCTCTTTAATACACTGGAGGAGGTGCTGGTGCACCAACAGATCCACACTGGAGCAGATGGGGGCGAGGTCGAGGTCCTGCCGAGCCTTGAGGACTGTGACTCTGGGGAGAGCCATTATCAGTGCCTGGAGTGTGGAGCCATCCTGAGGAACCCAGATGAACTGCTGCTGCATCAAGAGCTGCACATGAGAGAGGCAGGCCAGGGTGAGTGCAGTGTTTAATGTGTGTTCTGCTGTACTGTATGTTTAGTTGGAGGGTTTTTTGAAAGTGCATGTAATCAGCACATAAATGCTTTATTTTACAGAGTTATGTGAGGTCACAGAGGTGGATGCTGTCGATGCCGAAATGCCAATCCAGTATCAGTGTTTGGAATGTCTGGCTCTTTTTGACACACCTGAGATGTGGTTTGCTCACAGAGAGACACACAACAGAAGCAGCACCCACAGCAGCTTGGGCAATGACACAGTGAGTACACACACACACACACACACTCTCTAATAAATGAGGCCGGGTATCCATGATGATTTTGATTTGCTCTCCATTTGTTTTGATTAGATTCCCCAACTCATTTGAGAGTGGCAGAATTCATTTATGTAGGAAAGAAAATCTTTTTCAGCTAATGAGCCTTCTGACTTGGTATATTGTAAAAATGTTTATTTTAAATTTTTTATTGTTATTTATATGTAAAACTACTTTTATAACAATATATACATGTGCTGGTCATATAATTAGAATATCATCAAAAAGTTGATTTCACTAATTCCATTCAAAAAATGAAACTTGTATATTATATTCATTCATTACACACAGACTGATATATTTCAAATGTTTATTTCTTTTAATTTTGATGATTATAACTGACAACTAAGGAATATCCCAAATTCAGTATCGCAGAAAATTAGAATATTGTGAAAAGGTTCAATATTGAAGACACCTGGTGCAACTCTAATTAGCTAATTAACTCAAAAAGGCCTTTAAATGGTCTCTCAGTCTAGTTCCGTAGGCTACACAATCATGGGGAAGACTACTGAATTGAGAGTTGTCCAAAAGATGACCATTGACACCTTGCACAAGGAGGGCAAGACACAAAATGTCATTGCAAAAGAGGCTGGCTGTTCACAGAGCTCTGTGTCCAAACAGATTAATAGAGAGGCGAAGGGAAGGAAAATATGTGGTAGAAGAAAGTGTACAAGCAATAGGGATAACCGTAACCCTGGAGAGGATTATGAAACAAAACCCATTAAAAAATGTGGGGGAGATTCACAAAGAGTGGACTGCAGCTGGAGTCAGTGCTTCAAGAACCACTACATACAGACATATGCAAGACATGGGTTTCAGCTGTTGCATTCCTTGTGTCAAGCCACTCTTGAACAACAGATAGCAGCAGAAGCGTCTCACTTCAAATAGGACTGGACTGCTGCTGAGTGGTCCAAAGTTATGTTCTCTGATGAAAGTAAAAATCAGGGTCCCAGAGTCTGGAGGAAGAGAGGAGAGGCACACAATCCACGTTGCTTGAGGTCCATTGAAAAGTTTCCACAGTCAGTGATAGTTTGGAGTACCATGTCATCTGCTGGTGTTGGTCCACTGTGTTTTCTGAGGTCCAAGGTCAACACAGCCGTATACCAGGAAGTTTTAGAGCACTTTATGCTTCCTGCTGCTGACCAACTTGATGGAGATTCAAAATTCATTTTCAGGAACAGAACCAGAAACAAACAAAATTAAATTTTATAGTTCTGAACAGAATCGAAAATTTGTCATGGCCTTTAACCGGTTAATAACGTTATTTTATCGTTCCAATTAATATTTGAAATTTGCTGTCAAACAATCAAGAATTCCAGTAGTACGTCCTTTGCAAATGTGATGCTGAAGCCAACCTCTCAGCTGTGAACTCATCAAAGGCAAGTCTCAATGGCAATGCACCGCCCTAGAGTTTATCTGAGGATAGTGTGAGATGAATTCAACAGATCACACCCACCTACAGCACTTCTGTGAATGGAGAAAACAAAAAAACTATAGGATTACATATAAAGGAATATAGGCATATACACTAAATATATTTTGCTTAAATCATATTGACAGATTAACGAAGTGAAAGAAAAAAATTGCTAAATTACGGTTCATTGTGCCACGTTCCAAAGTTTTCGGAAAAGAAAACGAAACAGCAGAGTGGGCCCCTGTTCATTATCAAAATAAAATACAGTTAAAGAAACATACATTGTTTGAAAAAAAACATTGTTAAAAAAAACTTTATTAAATATCTTAGAAATACTTTAATTTCTTTAAATTGTTGTCAGATTCTTTAGTAGCCTGTATAAATTTGGCCAAAATCTAGAAAATAATAAGTTGGCTGTGATTTAACTCAGCAGGTTATTGGCTAACATTACCAGATCTCTCTTTTTTTTTTCTTTTTGAGTAAAGAAAATGCTGTACTTTATTATTATTATTAGGCAAATTATAGACAAAAAAAAATTGTTATTAACCGGTATTTCTTCCACCCGAACCGGTTTAGAAATGGTAATAATATCCGGGGAACGCAGTAACAGAAACGTTAAAATATTGATTCTCCTCTGAGTGAACCGATTGTTTTATTTTATTTATTTTTTTCTTTCGTTTTTTCAAGCCCTGGTTTTTATTTTTTTAGGTAATGTTGCATTTAAAAAGGTTAATTACTGACAAGCAAATTAGGTATTTAACCAAATAAAGAAGTTAAAATTATTTTCATAAAACATAAAAATACAAACAACAGAGTTATGTCTCAACTCTGATACAGTGATATGCAATAGGATATACATATGAAAGATGTTGCATTATTTGTCTACCATTCCTGAATGACAAGATAAATCTAGTGTCTTAAAATCCTGTCAAAGCAAAGGATGTTCAGTGAAAATAGTTTGCAGTGTTTCACAAATAGCTGATACAAAAAAAAATTATTTATTTCGACCAATAAAATGTCTTCATTAACACTAAAGCCCTGCCCTCAGCTCTGCTCTCTCATATCTGCATATACAAGTGTAAAAGTCAAAGCACTAGAATTTGAACTTGTACTGCCAGATCTGAAAGGTTGCAAGTGCCACAAAATTGAAGTTAAGTGCAAAAGTAAATATGTCGTACAAATTTGATTATTGTCTGTATGTGCCTTTCAGATTCACCTTTTCACATCAGAGAAGTGAGTGTAAATTTCAGCTTAGAAATACAAATATTAATATGACAAACTTATGGGTCTGTCACGTGGTAAAGGAATGACTCAAACCCAAAAGACTGAGATGAACTAATCAATTCTCTTTCTGGCTCAGACTCTATTGACTGAAACAGGTGAACTACTAGACTAATTCCAGTATAGAACCTATAGAATTTTGCGCATCTACGACTGAACGAATCACTTTTCGAGACGACTCGTTCTTTCCGAGTCACATTCAAGATTTGTTCAAAATGAATGAATCATTCAAGAACGACCCATCATTACTCTCTTCCTGTTTCAGTTGAAATTACATCACCACATAGAATTATGCTTCATGTTTCAAGGCACTTCAGGGGAACTTTAAGGTGCTCAATAAACAACTTGCACATACTGTGGAGTAAAATATTAATCTTGTAATCTTTTTAGCAACTTCTAATTGAATTTTGTGTTCCGTTTCAGGAATATGTTCTTCAGGCAGATGGTTCAGTCACTCCGCTTCAGTTGCTCAATGTTCAAAATCTAGTTCTGGATGAACAGAAGGCAGGCCAGATCCTGAACTTAGCCCAGGTCTGTTAGCATACATACAGCTATACACACAATACAAATACATTTTTAAAGGGGGTTTGTTTTACACCATGATCTTATTAGGAGTGACGCGATAAAATGTATTTTTGATTTCTCTTTCTGTCACAGTGGGTAGTCCTGCCCACTCATTGGTCTAAAATCTTCTGAAAAGTGTTGTTGGCAATGCATCTAGTTAAATCTAGCCTATTTCCATATTGTTTGAGGATGTCACACGACCCAAATTCCCGAACTCACTTCCATTGCCTTTATTTTTCAGGCTCTTCGAGAGCAAGAAACCCCATCTAAAACTTCAGCCCCTCCCAGAACTATGCTAGTACCAGCCAACGCTTCCCTGCCTGGCTCCACCTCTGCTATGCTCCGCCTACAGTTCTGCTCCGCCCAAGCGATCGCTGATGGTTCTGCTTCAGCTACTCTCCGCAAAGCTAAACTCCTCGCACCTCTCTTACCCGCCGATCCTATCCGGTTGGACAACGTGACCACTTTTAACCTCCTCCCTTCCTCTGGTCAGGTCAACACTTTAAAGAAGGAAAATGAGGAGATTTTAATTATCCATCCTTATGAGTGTTCTGAGTGCAATCTGCTGTTTAGCACACCAGAGGATTTCCTTCAACACCAGGGGGAGCACTTCTTAGGCCAGGACAAAGAGAGTGGGGACACTGGGCTGATGGTGGGGTATGAAGACAGTTCTGGGGCTAAGGAAGATGAAGGAAGAAGCGATGGATCCGAAGAGGGCAGCAAAGTTGGCAAAAGTATTGCTGGGAGGCGAACATACACTGCCCGGTCAGCTGGTTTGGGATTGACGCCGCCACCCAGCAATCTTCAGTGTGAGGACTGCAAAAGAACATTTACCTCTGCCAATCGGCTTGTGGCGCACCTTCGAGTGCATGAACAAGGAACACACGAGTGTCCAGAGTGTGATAAAGTGTTTAAGAAGTTGGTGTCCCTTCAGACTCACATGCGCACACACTCTGGTGAGGCACGTTTTCTGTGTGTGGACTGTGGACATGGTTTTACAACAGAAATGACTCTAATGATACACAGGTAATAAATACAAACTGTATAGTCAAACATTAAAACTTGCTCGTGATTTGGGTTCTCTGTCATCAAAACTCATTTTTCTTTCACTTTTCCCGCTTCAGGAAATCCCATACATCTGAGCCACTGCACAAATGCCCATTTTGTGCTAAAACTTTCACCAACATGACGAAGTTCTTGTACCATCGTCGCACTCACCGAGTAGTACGTGAGCCAACCGCACCAGTCTCTCAGGTAATAGTTGACTTAATAAAGGAAATTAGCTTATCAGCTGGTTTTATAAAAACATTTATTAAATATTTTCGCATTGCTCAATATTGGATATATGTTTGCTGTTATTTGTTTATGTTAATTTCCCGTATAATGACATTTAGATGCCTTTGCCCTAATCAAAATGAAATTTGGAGTTTCATGTTTTGGCTGAAAATCTGTAAATGCCTCATATTAAAATTTTTACACTATATTGTATACAACGTAAATAAAAATAAAACCTTAAATGATGCAAGGGAATTTAAGCAAGGGAATTTAAATAAATATTCAGTATTGTGATGCATATAGAATATTTCAAATGTATAAATAAACAATTTTTTTAAGTAAAATGAATACATAAAAAAAAATCTGTAATATTTGCCAATAACCAATAATGTACCGATATATTGTTCATTTGAAAAAAAAAACACCAATAACTTAACAGAACTGAATTATTATAATTGTATTCTAACATATGCACTGACGTCAGTCTTCTCATTTCCCATGCAATTTGAAAAATATCACATTCAAGAAAAATGCATACTGTTAATGCTATTGTAAAGAAATTTCACACACCTCAGAACCTATTAATTACACAGTGGCCTATTATATACTTTTTCCTCAAAAAGGGAATTGAATGTGACCGTTTTAACTAAGAAAAAGATTAATTGTGAGATTAATTCAACCATTTCCGCTTTGCAGTTTGTACTGGCCCAGCAGTCACCTCTCTCTATCATCCAAAGAGCAAGAGAACGAGAGGCTGCTTGGAGGAAAGAAAGACATGTTGTGACAGTTCCTCCGGTGAAAGATGACAGAAAAGAATCCAGTGACACAGGTCCTGTGCTCGTTGAAGGTATTTCAGTGGTTTCCCAGTCTTCAGAGCCAACAGAAAACGGGCTTCACGCTGAACCCTCAAATACAGAACAAACCCAAAATGGAGTGAAAATACTGACAGTTGAACACAACCATTCAACTACTGCCAGTGTGGACGGAGGAGGAGAGGAACCAAGTAAACATGGGACTGCTGCTGAGGAAGAACCAGAGTTCCCTTGCTCTATCTGTAAAAAAAGATTCCCCTCACAGGTCAGTCTGTTGCGTCATCGCCGAACGACTCATACCACCGAAAGGCGCTTTAAATGCAACATCTGCGGGAAACCCTTCAAGAAGCAGATCCATCTGCGCAACCACCTGCGCACGCACACCGGCGAGCGGCCGTTCCAGTGCAGCATGTGTGGAAAGACCTTTTCCTCTCTTGCAAATCTTTCCCGTCATGGACTCACCCACACAGGAGTCCGTCCGTACCGGTGTGACATTTGCCACAAAGCCTTCAGTCAATCGTCAAATCTTCGTCAACACCGTCAGCATCTTCACGGCAATGTGACGCCCTCGCCCTGTCCAGACTGCTCCGCTACTTTTATCCGTCCTGCTAAACTTGTAGCTCATCGTTTTCTTCACCACCCAGGGTCACCAGCACCTTACCCCTGCCCGCACTGTTGCGAGGGGTTCTTGCGCAAGCGTCAACGAGACATTCATTGCCTGGAGGAGCATCCCAACTTGACTCAGCCACACAGTATCTCTCAGGATTCGCAGTTTAGCAGTCAGCAGGGCTCTATGGATAATACAGAGCAACTAAGCGCTCCTTCAATGGTGAAACCTAATCTAGATTGCACTATTTGTGGCAAGCGGTTAAACTCTCCTGCAAATCTCCGCCTGCACCAGCTAAGTCATGGACTTGGGCCCGGCCGGCCTCGAGGCTCAAGCTCCGCCACTGGCAAGTATCACCCCTGTCCGGTCTGTGGAAAACTCTTTGGTTCAGCCTCCAGTGTTACACTACACCAGAGGGTACATACCGGTGAGCGTCCGTATCCTTGCGCGATCTGCGGAAAACGGTTTCGCCAGAATACGCACCTGCGGGAACACCTTCGCACGCATTCGGGTGAGCGTCCGTTCCGGTGCGAGTTCTGCGATAAGGGCTTCGTGCAGAGCATGCATCTGGCAGAACATCGGCGTACACACACGGGTGAGCGGCCGCATGCTTGCGGTGAATGTGGAAAGACCTTCAAGACGGTTTCGAACCTTAGGAACCATCGGAAGACCCACAATCGTACCCAAAAGCAACAAGAATCAGAACATAGCGCAGAAGCAGTGACTGCAGATTCTGAAACCGCAACTGTTGCTGTTGTGGAAGCTTCTGAGATGGACCTGGTACCAGCCTTCTGCCAACAAGAAGTGCAGCTTGGACAACCCCAAGTCATTCAAATACAAACATCCAACCTGACACAGGTAGGAAACTGTTACTTTTGTGTTAGAACTGGGAATCGATTTAAAAAACATGTTTGGAATTAAAAATCTATTGCAAAGGCTGGAAAAATGCAAACTGGCATCTTTGCTAGTCTTGCATAGTTAATTTTTTGTGCACACAATAATGGTTTAAATTTTCTCAATGTTTCAGACACAGGGAACCCCCACTATCATGTATAATGAGCTTGGAGAGACTATAGCCATCATTGAGACGAGCGGAGACCTGGCAGAGGCTATCGAGCTGTACCACACAGCACTGGAGAGTGGCATCAACATGGAGGCCATCACTGTGGACAACCTGCAGTTAATGTGAGAGAAGTGAAAAACAGTGCAGCACTCCAGTGGCCATCATCTTGGTGATTTGAAGACTGCGATTAAAAGAAAAGCACAAGGGGATCAGAAAAAGTGCAGAGAGAAAAAAAACAGGGAAAGCAGAGATTGAGAAAGTTTTCCATATTCAAAACATTTTAGTCATTTCCATTGAATGTGTGAACAAGTGTACCTCAAATAGCCACTCTTGTCCATCCTTTCAGATATTTTGCAGCTTTATTTTTTCCATTTTAAAAGACTTTTTGCAAAATAATTTCAGCTAACAATCTTAAAAGAGGGCTGGTTTTAAAGATGAAATCTGTAATAGGATGGCTCTTGTTTTGGGACAAGAAATGGACGGTCTGTTTTACTGATGAAACTGCATGACACTCTCATTCTGACATTTGGACAAAGCCAGATGGAGGGTATGAAGGCACAGATTTCAGAAGTAAAGAATTACATTAGTAGAGCAGGTTGATAACACAGGGTGCTGTGTAATGATTCCCAGTTAAAGTTCTGACCTGCAGTTCTTGGGAAGTGGGAGTTTAAGGACAAAACAAGTGCTCATCATGGACAGATATTATGCACCATCGCTGCAGTGACAATGAATTCCCATGTATTCCCATCTCTTGGTCTGTGCACTGAATGTTTGTAGCATTTTTTATGTTATGATGCTGATTTGGAAAAGTGTTGAAAATAAACTTAAAACAGTTTGTCTCCCTTCCTTGTAATTTCTTTGAGGAAGTGGGGTTACAACAGCAATACCCAGCAATCATGACGTCACCAAGAGATAGGTCATTAAAAAACAAATCTTTCTTCTGCTGAACTAAGAGAATATATTTTGAATGTTTCAGTGTTCTTAGTAGATGCAATCCATGTCAAAGAGGGCCAAAGCAACACTGGTCCCCAATGACTTTCATTGAATGGACAAAACCACACAGACATTTTTGAAAATAATTTTTTTGTGATTCAGAAGTCACAGGTTTGAAACTATATAAGTAAATGATCATAGAGCATTCTTCTTGATTGAAAGCGAATCTTTAAATTTGTTCTGATGTTACATGGAATTAATTCGTTTGGCCATAATTCAATTGGCTAGAATGTAGAAATGTGATTAAAAAACTAACCACAATATAATGTTACTAATACTTGCATATGGAAACACCCAATCATTCCATTATTCTTAATGGTCACATCTTATAACGTTTATGTACCATTCAGGCATACTCCAACTCAAAACACAAAAATATATCTTAAGTTTTAAATGGTTGTTGCACACTGAAAAATCTATGACGTCACCCAATCAATGTCCAATGAAGACTTGTTTCCTCAATCTTTTTACTTATAACGAAGAGTCTGCTTTATTGAACATCTGTTTATTTTTTAATGAGAGATACAGTTAAAATGTAAAGCTTCTCAGTGTAAAGTCTTTCTTAGGTACGTAAATCAGCAAAACAAGGTAACTCAAAAAGAACAGTTTATAACCATATTTCTTTATTTCCCCTTTTGTTTTACAATTTCTTCGTTACTGGCTTTGTTTCTTCCAACAATGATTTTGTTGATGCTCTTTATTGTGATCCTTGAGTTTATGGACTTCTACTGTTTTGATGTACAACAAAGACCACTGCTGCAAGAGAAGATGATCCGTGGCCTCCCAGTCCCACCAAAGCCTTAAAGTGATTGAGGAAAAAACGATAAAGTGACAGGAGGAGGAATGAGAAAGGGGAGGAATGTAAGTGGCAAATCGAAATAATAAAAAACATGTACAACTACCAGAAAGATGTTTGGAGTGTTTTACAATAAAGGCTTACATAATTGCTTCCTGGTAAGAAATAAAACATATTGTGAATATCAAGATAAAGAGTTAAAGAGAAAATGTTTAAAAAAGGTAGTGGAAGTGCATCTGGGAGCAAGGGAAGAGGGCAAACTCATCCCTCCATTTCTGCTAGAGAAAGAGTATTAATAAGAATACAGTATATATATATATATATATATATATATATATATATATATATATATATATATATATATATATATATATAGGTTACAAGGATCAGATCCACAAGAACATCAAAGCATTAATAAGAACAGTATAATGAGATTTGATAACATAATGACCTGTATTATTACATGTTGAAAAATCAAGTTTCTCCTCTAAAAAGTTAATAAAATTCTTATAGTAAATTCTTAAGAATATATTCCCAAACATTTTCTTTTGCTCCTTGCTTCACCAGCTCATGAAAAGTTTAATAAAAAATGCAGGGGAAAGAAATGCTTAAATATGTTATTTCTTAATATATGGAAAAACATAAATCAATGGCAATAATGTGCCTGTTGACTTCCCTTCCATTACCTTTTTCCTTCATGGCTAGTCAATTAGAGGCTTTGGAATGACCCCAGTTTGATTGACAGCCACTAAAGCCAATCATAGGATGAAAGGTTTACGAATGGCAGCGCAGAGTCTCTCGCCAAAGGTTTTCAGTGCCTTAACAAAGCTCTCTGTGAAAATTCTTCTAAAATTAAAACACCACAGAAGAAAAAAAATCAAAGTCCAACAAGTCTTCATTATCACTTAAACTCAGCCAGTGGAGGCCCGCCTCACAATGACTGGCAGAAACCCACAAACCAATAAAAGAAAAAACACTTGTGGCCAAGCTACTGGCAATCAGGCCATAAGAACACAACTCAGTCCGAAAAGGGGTAGGAGTGCCCTCGCACATTCCACCTTTCTAGAGGTATCAGCAATACTGTTACTTCACTGGCGTACAGGACAGGCCCACAGTCCTGTAGTTTCAAAGTCCAAAGGAAGCCTACTGACTGATGATGTATAGTTAAGAGTGTCTGTTTGTATGTAGGCAAGTGTCTGAATGTGAAGTTTTCATAAATCAACATCACGTAAAATACTGAGAAGTTTCAAAACCCCAAAGTGTTTTGAGGCATCTCCCCTCATCTGCTCCATTTACATACAAATTTTGCTCTTGCTTTTTCTCTCTAAGTCCTTTGGAGGCGGTCATAGCAGAGACAAGATAACAAATGAAGATCATGCAGATGTTGAGGGGAAATGTGGTCTTCAAGCCATCCATTTTCCCGTCAACCTCATCTGCTGGTGTCCTGTGAATCGACAGCGCTTCTGGGCTCCCCCGAGCTGTTTTGCTCACCCTCCCGCTCGTCCTCTTTCTCCTCAGGCTCTGCCCCCATAGCTGCGTCACTGGCAGTCGCCGCCCCAGAAGGTCCTGGTAATGAGGAAATATCCAAAATGCCAGCCGATTCAGATGGAGCTGCCGTTTGCATGATCTTTTGCCGGACCTCACGGATCTTGAGCTGTAAACACACCTTAGTGGGGAAGATATCAGCGTATCGCGCCTGGAATGCAGCAGTAGCTTGAGCTATTGATCGAGAGAAGGGAGAAAGGGGGAGAGAAAAAGAGCATTAGATTAAAGAAAACTCTGAAAGTGTTTTTATCTAATGCAGGGGTTTTCGGCCTTCATAATCTCAGATGCTCCTCTCAGCAAATTTAAAGGGATAGTTCACCCAAAAACGAAAATTCTGTCTTTAATTACTCACCCTCAAGCAGTTCCAAACCCGTAATGGTGCGTTCACACAAGACGCGAATGAAGTGTTAAGCGTGAGTGACTTACATGTTAAGTCAATGCAAAGACGTGAATAGACATCCAGCGGTGCGCTTCGTATGAATGAGGCGGCGCGAAAGGAGCGATTTGCACGATACATGCGCGAATTGAGCGTTTCAGGCGTTTTGATGCACGAAACGCTCGAGTTGAACAATCTGAACTTTGTCGAAATTTCGCGTCACAGGAGCTTGCTCTAGTAGTGACGTGATTACGACGTAGCAAGCGGAGGGAAAATGCGAAACAACAATGGAGGACAGAGTCACCGTCGCTGTATGTGGATACCCGGAGCTGTACTTCATACTTTTACAGAAACAGGAATAAAAAGGATTAACCTGTTAGATTTAACCAAAACTAATTATATTTTAAGTTGAACCACTAAAGAGACATCAGAGCCAGCAGCACATATCAGAAGGTCTAGCTGAGGTGAGGCTGGTCTAGGTGGACATATGAGCTCTGAGCTCCTGCTGATCGCACTGAGCTCACATCTCCGACATCGGTGAAACACATTTTTAAATAGGTTCTGTTTTTATAAATAAACTGCATATTTGAGTTTAAAACAACTACATTCTCGGCTGAAATACCTTTAAAACTACATTTCATGACACAATAACAGTAATATTTTGAAAATTATCAGAATAAATGATGGTTGAAATCACAATGCTGCATGAACTCAACTGGCAGAAGCCCCTCCCATGTTTTGAAGTTAATTTCACGAGCGAATGAAGCGAATGAACTCAAAATGTTCAACCGCCCAACTATGCACGAATAGCCAGATTTATTTGTGCAAGTTATGTCTGGTGTGAACGCACAGTGATCATGTATCCGCCTAGAGCACTCTCAACTCGGCTAGTCCTTCTGACATTTGCCGCTGGCTCTGATGTATCTTTAGTGGTTCATAAAAGGAGATCATTAAAATAATCCATGTGACATCAGGGGTTCAACCGTTATTTTCCGAAGCTATGAGAATGCTTTTTGTGTGCAAAGAAAATTAAAATTTTACAAAAAAAAATTACATAATTTACAGTTTGATATGAATGTAAACAATGTATCCACATATATATACATTGCACACATTGTTTGCGTATGTGCTAATAATAATTATAATAATTAATTACATTTATATAGTTTTCTGGGCACTCAAAGTGCTTTTACATAGAAGGGGGAATCTCCTCAACCACCACCAGTGTGCAGCATCCACGGTCCACCAGAATGCCCACCACACACCAGCTTATTGGGGGAGAGGAGACAGAGTGATGAAGTCAATCAGCAAATATGGGGATGGTTAGGAGGCCATGATGGTCAGAGTCCAATTGACAAATTTGGCTAGGATGCCGGGTTAAGGCCCCGATATACTTCAAACGAAATCAAAGAACGAACTGAAATGACGTCATTGCGAACAAAATCAGGCAACAAAGATCAAAGTTCTTTGTTTTGTCTCCTAAACACCTTTGAGTTACCACTGGTCCATGGCGGTTACGCAGTAGGTGAGTGTGTTCTAGAACTCTGCCTTCTTAGACGTGCGATTTTTTTCTCCCCCAGTTCATTTCTCATTCCACGGAGGTCAGACAGGAGAACACATCTCTGTGACTATCTTGTGGGCTGTGCGCAGTCCAATCTTGAATGCTTAAGACACATTAGCCCCTTTCACACTGCACGTCGGACCCGCAATATTCCCGTAACATTGCCTGGTCGCCTGGTTCTGTGTGAAAGCAACCACGTCCCGGAATTGATTACCGAATTGAACCCGGGTCAGGGACCTAGTAACATTGCGCTAATCGATCCGGAACGAGCGCTGTGTGAACAAAAGCCAGATCTAATTCTGTATGGAAGTGATGATGCGCGTTATCGCGCGACTCTTTTACCGGCTGTTTTGAAGGAAGATCAACATTCGCGACGAAAACATATGTGCAAACTGTAATGAAGCAGAGATCAGTTAGTTCCTCACTTTCCGCGCTGACGCCGAGATCGTTTGCTTGATTCAGTTAAAGTATAACGTGCCAAGCGTTGTCGACTCATACATTACACGTCACGCGCTGATGTCACGTGTCGTTACGGGATCTTCAAGGGTTGTGTGTGAAAGCACGCACATATACCGGGTCATCACTGGCAGTGTGAAAGTGCCAAATCTAGCGACCAGGGAACAATTACAGGAACACTTTACCCCTGTATTTGCCGGAATGGCAGTGTGAAAGGGGCTATTGTGTTGCTTGGCCCCACAAGCTAGTACTCGGAGTGTTGAGGCTTAGTCTCTCCGTAGTGGAACTCACATACCATCTACGCCCCTTGTTCTTGTTCTTTTTCTTTTCTTGCCACAGAATAGATCAATGCTACTGCAAGATGTTTACGAAACTGATTTTCTCTCACAGCCACAATTGTTGTTGTGTTTAGGGGGTACACACGGGCAGCGTAACACGTTTACAACCCAGCCTCCAGCAGCGCAGGCGGTCAGAATGTTTGAAAATAGAATACTGTCGCTTAACCTTTATGAACTTCTTTCTTGCCCTCAAATGAAGAATGAAAAAGAACTTTGTTTGAAGTATATCTGGGCCTTTACACCCCTACTCAACAGGGGTGTACCCCTACTGATACTCTCCAAAATGATGCCAGGGTGACATGGAGGAGATGAATTGTTGAATAAAGTCGTTTTTTTTTTTTTTTTTTTTTCTTTGCACACAAAAAGCATTCTTGTAGCATCCTAAAATTACAGTTGAACCACTGATGTCACATGGATAATTTTAACGATCTCCTTGCTACATTTCTGAGCCTTGATCGTTTAAGGATTCTTTCTGTCTATGGGAGGGTCAGAAACCTCTCAGAATGCATCCAAAATATCTTTAATTGATTTTTGTCAGAAGAAGAATGAAGGTCTTACAGGTTTGGAATGACATGAGGGTGAATAATTAATGGAAATATTATGGATTTATTTTATATTTATATTTTCTTGTTGAAATCCATGGGTCGAATGAATAGTCTTATGTCAGTAGCATCCATTTTGGTTAAGATTTGTGCTGTGATTGGTTTGTTCTTTACTTTACTTCTGTGCTATCTGTAAGCTGTGTGGGTGGGTACAGTATTGTATAAAAGTGTGTGTGCGTTACCTGAGGGGAAGAAGCCATGCTCCTGGAATAGCTGCATGACAAGAGCTCTCCTCTGATCAAGAGTTCTCCTGAGAGAGGAGTAGGGCACCTTTTCAAACTCCAGCTCCCCCAGAACATCCTCTCCATCTGTACCAGATAGAGAGAAAATTATAATGTAGTTGAATCAGTATAGAATCAATATAGGCTGCAGAATGATGATGGTTTTGTGGGTGGTGAAGTATTACCTGGCCTATCAAAGGTGAAAATGTCCCCCTCACACTTTGCAGCACTTTTAGGTGTGTTTGGCTCTGAACTGCAGCTAGATCTGCGGCGGCTTTTCCTTTTTGGTGAGATGGGATCTTCTGTGGATGAGTCCAGGTCTGTTGAAAGGGGGATTGAGGGCTAGTTGATTTGTGATTTGATAGCCATGAACAAATTAACTGAGGCAGCTATAGTTAGATTTCCCACTGAGCTGTTAGAGAGGTCTGAATGCTACTCTCACCGGTGGAGTTTTTTCTCTTCCTGCGGTAGCTGCCCAGTATGGCTCGTGGGGAGGTGGCCAGACTCTGCAGGGTTGGAGAGGGCAGAACCTCTTCTGGACGGAATTCTGGCAGCTCTGCAAAGCGCTCCTCAAAGTACACTTCTGACAGGACCCTGCACACATCACCAATCACAAGATTTTGACTACTCTATACATCGAGTGGGGTCCAAAATCTGAAAACACGTACATTTTTTCCTCCATTTTAACCTGTAAAATAAACAGCAGTTGGTAACACTTTAACTAGTTGCTTATTAGCATGCATGTTACTTGCATGATGGCATATTGGTTTATTAGTACTTAAAAAGCACATATTAATGCCTTATTCTGCATGACCATATTTTAGAACCCTTAATCGGACCCAGTGCTTTAACTTAAGAACTACCTTACTAACTATTAATAAGCACCAAATTAAGAGTGTGAGGCAAACATCATAGTTGTTAAACATAATTAATGTTAAAATATTTACGATTCTGCACCAGGTCACAAATCAAATGAACACTTTGAGACACTTATCAGAGGAAATTCATTATTTCTAAATACAATTATTCACTACAACTGTTATAATAATAATAACATAATTTATAATGCCAAAAATGCAATGCCAAATAATTTTCCCTGTTGATCTATTGTCACATTTACATTTATTGAAAATGTACCTGAAATCCAGTCTTTTCAAAAGAAAAGACTAGTCAAACGATTCATCGCAATTCCAGATTTTCTTTAATATATATATTAAATATATTTATCTATAATATAAATATGAATATAAATAAAGAGATGTAAACACATGTAAATATTTTCACAATATATACTGTATGTGTGTGTATTTATATATACATAATAAATATACACAGAACACACACATATACTATGCAAACAAAAACTTTTGGATGCAATTAATCTACCCAGGAATCCA
Organism: Carassius auratus; assembly: GCF_003368295.1. Taxonomy (NCBI): domain Eukaryota; kingdom Metazoa; phylum Chordata; class Actinopteri; order Cypriniformes; family Cyprinidae; genus Carassius; species Carassius auratus. The sequence goes on from NC_039258.1 coordinate 18,066,823, forward strand.
TATAATTAGTAATTTGATGTGAGGGTGCATTTTGTTCTAGATAGTCAAATTAATTTGCTGCATTGATCAGCTGTACGGTTTGAAAGTGACCTTACTTGAAAATTGGACCTTTGCCAGAAAAATTTTACCTGGCCTTTTGAAAAAGTTATTACTAGCGGTTGGCCAGTATTGTTTTTTTGACAGCTGATGCCAATATTACGGAGCCCTGCACATGACATGCAGAAAAAAATATTAGGCTAAATCGTGTGCACGATTTACTAATTTGTTCCCTCAATGTACTAAAACGTGCACACGATTACTATTTCGTTCACTTGATTTATAAATGGTGCGCACGATTTACTAATTTGTTCCCTCGATTTGCTAAATTGTGCACACGATTTATATTTAAAAAAATACAATATAAAGCTTATATATGTAACAATTTGTAATTATAATTTTTATTTATTGTAATTAGTATTTAAGAAATTTTAAATAATCTAAAAATTATTTAAATGACTTGATTCTCTAATCCTATTACAGTATTTTTCACAAATTAAAAAAAATAAATTATATATACATACATATATATATATATATATATATATATATATATATATAGTTTTTGTGCATTGAGAATCTTTTTTTAAATAAAGTGCTATAAAATGTTATATTTTACACTAATTTTATATACAGCACACAGTAAAAATGACATGAATATGACAGTGGGCAAATGGAGAAAGTGCTGCATAATTTAAAATGACGAGTTTAAAGTTTGTTGATTGTGCATCTCCTGTGAAGCTGAACTCTCGTTCTGTCCACATTCAACTCAGACAGACCGACCGTCACACAGAGAACACGCAATCATGCAGGATACAAATACACTCACAAAATCTCACTGCTGGATTCAACCAAGTCGGCAAAGTTTGTGAAATTAAATGTTTTTTTGTTTTTTTTGTCATTTGTTTAAATGAAGAATACGTATTTGCTGAATGCCGATGGTAAAAGGAAAAGTATTATAATGTTTGTTTTTCTTTTACTAAAAATATAAAAGCAATCGTTATAATACTTTTTGTATACCTTTTAATTCCTTTGTTTTACAGTTCTATCTGAATAGACAGACTTCTATCCATATCTGAAAGAACTGTTTAACAGCGACAGCAAACAATGAAGAGAGAGAATGTGAGCACTGTGTGCTCAGGCGCCGCCTATCTCAGAGCCGTCCAAATAAGTCTCGAATGCACTGGCCAAACAGAAAAACTTATCGCATGATGCAGATGTTGGAAATATAGCAAATATTTTGATATATCGGCAAACCAAAAGTAATTACTACCAACATATGATTAACATGAATCTGGAAATAAGTCATAGTACAAATGATGCCATATTCCATGAAACATACTTGTCAACAGAATCAAATGGTCGTTTGAGTGGTGGGGGCCGGGCCTTGATTCTTTTAGGTGGTGCATCTTTATCACCATGAGACTGAGGCAGAGCAGGATCTGATCCAGAGGGTGAAGGTAATGGAGAAGAAGGGTGGGATTCCTTCCATTCAGTCTGGGTAGAGCAAGAAAATGAGTGAGTGAGCGGAGTATGTTTTTTTCTTCTTTTTTTTTTGGCCTACTACACATTCAATTGATGTAGTATTACTTTTCATACACTGCTTCGATTAATAAAGTCTGAATTTTAAAACATAATATATTTGACAACTAACACACTGATATAAAAAAAATCTAAATTTAAATCTAACTGGCAGCCAGGATAATGACACTAACCTCCTTAGCATTTGCTTCTTTGCCCCGGCAACTAGGCGTAGCACTCTCTGCTAAAGAGTGGGTGGGGGCTTCTGCAGACCCCTCCTCTGGTGGGAAGGTTGCAGGCGAGCTCGTCTCAGCTGCCTTGTCTACCTCAAATGAGAACCGACTGCCGCTCTCTTTGTCCTTCTCTCGCTCTCTCTCTTTCTCTCTGTCCCTCTCCTTTTCTCGTTCTTTGCCTCTCCCTCCTCCATCATAACTGCCCACTGGGATGTTGGCCACTGTGGCTTTCACTTTCTGAGGAGGCCTTGGTGTCATCAGTTTGGGTGTCCCTGGAGCACTTCCTGTTGAAAGAGAAAAGAGTGACTGTGTTTAGTCCTAAAGAAATCACCACTGGGCAGCATCATGAAAAATTCTAAATTCTATGGTACCAGAATGGGAGATTTGAGCAAGGCTTCCAGGCTGCAGTGGCACTGAGGTGCCCAGTGGGGGCGCAACTGAACTGCTGCTGCTTTTACTTGGGACCTGGAACTGTTTTTCTTGCTGTAATAGCGAAACCTTCTCGGCCTGTCTCTCAGAGGACTGTGTGTAGACCTGACTGTCCATGTGCTGTCTGTCCAGTGTTCGTTCCTGGTGCAACTGTTGCTCATAGTGTGTGGATATGTTCCTCTGCCTGTCCGAGGTCACAGAGGTCATAGAGGTTGTTGTGGTGTGTTTAGGAAGGATGTGTGCAGAGAGGCTAGAGGAACTGGACACTGTGTACACCACACTGGGTGACACCGTTGCCCTAGATACCACACCAGTTGGCAAAGTCACATTTGCAGGGGTGTAGATGGCGGTGATGGCAGGAGCGTGAGGGGCGCTGGGAGACTGGGCAGGGGCCAACAGCGATGGCTGACCTGGTGAAACAGAAAATAACAGCAATGCAACACACTTTACAAACACCCAAAATGCAAACTAACACAAAAATTTGCTAAATTTATTTGTTTCATGGTAATGTAGGGCTGCACGATAAATCTAAATGAAATCGCAATAAGGCAAAAGCTGCTATAGTCATGCACAACTACAGAAGATTTAACTGCTTTCATTGATTCAGCACGACTAATAAACACAGGACTACAACAATATATGATTTCTCTGAGTTCTTATTATAATTTTCATTATAATAAAGTATATAATAATGCTAAGTTAATCGACGTAGACTATATCACTGCTTAGAATACTATGAAATATTCTGCGTGCCTTATTCTTATCATTTCAGAAGGATTTATTTCAAACACTTGAATGTCGTTGTGAAGTGAGTTCGGAGTAAAAACATCTCAAATGTGGTATTTTCACGTGCTTTCAGATGGAGCAATGTTTATCACACAGAGCCTTAGTTCACTGAGGAGCTACGCAAACTGTATAAATGCTGCACTATCTGAAAGCATATGATGGCGATTTATTACTGATCACAGAACCAGCTTTACCGATAAGATGCACATGACTATTGCAATCGATTAATCATGCAGCGCTATGGTAACAATATATATATCACATTTTATTTTTTTTGTTATTCTTGCTTTAAATAAATTTATGATAGCAACATTTTTGATACCACAGAAATGTAATAGTTTTTCATCACCAGTGTCAATATCACAGAAAAGCTAATACTAGCCTAAACTGCAAAAAAAAAAAAAAAAAACTCCTGAGAAGTAAACAGTCAGCAATTGAATATGAAAAGAAAAGTACTTACAAGCAATAAGACAAAACTACAGTATAACAAATAAGAAATGCTACATACATTGTACAAAGTAATCAAATAGAAGATCATTGTTGTCTCTCTCCAGGACATTTATGGAACCCGTCTCACCCATAAAGCACTCTGGATTGCAGGTGATCCCACCCACCCGTCACACAGCTTCTGAAGGACAGCTTCATTCATCAGGCTGTCAGGAAGATGAACTCGCTCCCGAACTTGCCCTCCTTCCCTCTTCTGCCCCACTATGACCCCCCCCCCCCCCCCCCCCCCCAGATCCCACAACTTACATCACTCTACTAACTCTTCAGTCAGTTTAAATAAAAGAACTGCTCTTTGAGCCCTTTGTCACTTTAGTCAGACTGAATATAAAAAGTCTCTCAGACAGCATGCTGATTGCATTTCAACAACTTAAAATCTCTTGTTATTAAACCACAATGCTTAAAAACACGTGCAAATGTTAAGTTTTCATGACGACGTAGCAAAGCAATGTCAAGTGAGCCTGTAACCACTATAGAGATGATAGTTCAAAATCTCTACCGGTTGGAAATTTCTACTGCTTCAGCATGTATATTGCCCAACCCTAATTTGTTTTTATTTTTTTAATCACAAAAGAATATATAAACAAAATATAATACATTTTTTAAATCAACCGACTGCCCTGAAATGTTTAAACATGTATTAAGTTATTTAAACTATGAATCCACTAACCTGCAATCAGTGGCTGCACCAAAGTCTGTCCTGGATGAGCGATCGCTGCAAAGGTGGCCAAGGGTGATGGAACATAAGCAGATCCAGGTGTTGCTGAAGCTGTCTGAGAGGAGGAGCCTGTTGTCATGGGAACTAATGGCAAAGGAGAAGGAACCCCAGGAGTGGACTGTACATAAGTGATTCTGAGGGAGAAAAGTGATATTTACGGAACCAGATTAGACAGCTTTTACAAAGAGTGAGAGCAGCCATGCAAGGTTATTCTCTATTGCTGCAGCACTTCAGGAGTGTGGGAGTTGTTAAAATAAGAGTGGGGGAGATGTTTGTGCCTGTGCGGCTAGGTGAGTATAAGTAGGCCTGTGAAAGAGTGCGTTATACCTTGTAGGTGGGGGCGGTAGCAGCACGGTCTGAGACGGGGTAGAGCCTGGGGCGACCACAGTAGCTGTTCCCATAGTAACAGAAAACGGGCTCCCAGGTTGCACTGGTCCCGTCGAGGGAAGCTGCGACTGGACGACAGGCATCGGAGCAATCTGAATAATCTAGAAAGAAAACAGGAAGACATGCTAATCAAAAAAGATAATAAATTATGATTATCTCTAACAAATGACCCAATTGGTTATTCAGTATTTTTATTAAAGCATTTACCATTCGAGATCTCACCTTGCTTCCTGCTTGTCCTCCATTCTGAACAGGAAGAGGAGGGGCTACCAAGGGAAACTGCTGAGAGGGGGCAGTAGCAGATCGCACTGTTGCCATGGGAACCAGCATCTTGCCCTGCAAGACTGGTGACTGTGTTTGCACTGCAGGAGAAAAAAAAAGAAAGAACAAAGTGTTTAAAATAACTGGGTCTTGCACAGATCATCTTATCTGGCACAGGACAAAACTATGGAGAACAGCACCTGAACATGATGATGGCTGTGAGCCACAGTACAATGAAAAAGACACTTGGCACTTTCGCACATACAGGTTTTTGTGGAAATTAACAGCATTTATCTGTTTGGAGATCATGTGTTAGAGCCTTTTCAATTTCCTGGTACCAGTAAAGTTTCAGTTTGGTGCTATGTGTGAACAAAGTGGTCTGCTGTCAAAAATCCTGTCTAGACCTGATAAAAGTGGTGCATTAGAATTAAACCACAAGGATGATGATTCATATGTATATAAAGTGCATAAAGCTGTCTACACTGCAAGTGTGAACTGTGGTTTGCCCATTTTGTTGCGATATACCTATGTGATATGGCGTTTCTATTTCTGACACATTGCAGTGGTACTCCAGCCACTTAAAACTCTCCATCCATCTTAAATAAAATGATTTTAGCTGTCAAATTAAGCCCGAAGTATACTGCGTTTTTTACGCATGTTAGGTTAAGCAGCAGATTAAATTACATTTTAAAATAGTCGTAATCATAATTCTCACAATTTCCAATTGAAATTCTTCCAAACTCTTCTAAAATACCACACATACATACATACATACACACATACATACATATATATATACACAAACACCTTAGAAAGTCTTTCAGTTTTGTAAACATTCACAAAAAGACCAGTCATCCGTCCCATTGCTAAACAGCATTTGAACACTTCATTTACAAAAATCCTTTTCAGGTTTAATTCAACTCAATTAATTCAAACACGTTAAAAGACCCAAATACAGTTTATTTCTTATTTACATGTAATACATTCCCAAACTAATATATTTACTTGAAGTACCCGTGAGCTAAAATAAAAAATTTTCATTAAATACCACATTTGCATGTTTATGGTTCTCTGATGTTGTTTAATAGTCACATGAAATCAAATAAATAAATAAAATGTTTTTTTTTTATATTTTATTTTGATTGATGTTATTTTAAAAGTATTTATAATAATAAAAAAAAATGTATGCTTTAATTAATTAATAGCTTTCCATTAAACTCATGAACTGCCTGAATAAATTCATTGGCTTTTTCATGCTGATGTAATCTGGCAATTTTATTGCAATGTAACAGATTTTGTATGAAAATGGTTACCGTTTTTTTTTTTATTAATATGATGACACATATTGCAACAAGTTTATTATTCTCTAATATCTCTTAGTATGTTATTAAACTGTATATATCTCCTCACCTCTGGTTCCTGGGCTAACTACACCCACAGCAGGACTGGAGACGTATCCCGACTGCTTCCCGTTGGCCAACGAGGCGTGAGTGGGCAGAGCTGTAGGTAGGGTGAAGATACTGGTTGGCTGACTGGCCTGCTGAGGGGAGGGGCTCTTGGGATTGTTGGTAGAGAGGGTAGGGAGAATGTACTGGACCTGTGTTATGGGTTTTTGACCTGATAAAGGCGTTATTGAGGCAGAGGGGAGAATGTGCGACTGCAGAACGGGCAAAGGAATTGGACCGTTACTATGAGTAAGTGGGGCTGATGCTGGGGAGGCTGAAGGAGGTGGTGTGACAAGCTGTACGGCGGGTGGGCCTTGGAATGTGCCTCCCAAAACTATATTGGTCACTAGTCCCCCTTGAGCTCCTGATGCACTAACAGGATTGGGCGATGATGAGGAATAGTACCCACCCCCTCCAGCTGAAGCTGTTGCTGGGTTTCCTGTGGTTCCAGGTCCAATGAAAAGCTGCGTTTGTGGTGGAGCGAGTTTCCGGTCATGTGGGGACTTGCTGGCGATCGGCACCGGTGTGCTGACCACAGGTCGCACCACATTGGTGACAACAGTGGACGCCACTCTCACCGCTCCTAGCACTGACGACACTCCCCCGGCTGAACTGACCAGGATGGACTGACCCCCAGTGGGCTGGGACACTGCTCCTTCACATTCCCTTCTTTCTCCATCACCTCCCTCCACTGCTCGCTTTCTTTTTGATGAAGCATCGCTAAAATGTCTAGAGGTGGGGTAGGAGGAGAGAGACACGCTCCGACCGTGACCAGGGCCATAAGATGAGGAGCAAATCACAGGAGCAAAAACTCTCTGATGCCACGCAAGTGATAAAGCAGCAGAGAAAAGAGGAGAACATCAATTAGCCAAAGACAGAGAGCATATGTAAAGACATTTATCCTTTACCAGTTAATAAAAATACTGTGCAATAGACTTCTGTAAACTTCATTAATAATTAAACTAGTTAAATGCTTTAGGACCACAAGCTATTTTCTAGTTCCACAGGGAGAAATTTGTTCTACACTTCACCGTTTTTTGGGACTAAATTGACATCATTTACTCACCCCAATGTCATTAAAGATGCCTGTTCACACCCTGATGAATGTTTGGTGTAAAAAAAGCAATGCGATAAACATTTACATTTTAATAAATGGTTCTTATTGCGCCCGTTCAGACCAACATGGACAATGGTATTCAGCTTAACTTTTATTTAATTGACAAAAGTACAAAGTAAATATTTCCAAAGTTTTCACTGATCAACATAAATGTATTTTGTAAATATGAACAAATTTTGATTTTGAACACACTCCAAAAACGTTGGGAAAAAGGCATGTTTAATGCTGAGTCACATCAACCATCCTTTTAATTACAACGTTTAATTGTTTTGGAATTGAGAATACTATACTATACAAATTTTTTTTCCAGTCTTGCTTAATACAAGACTTCAGAAGCTCAGCAGTCTATGATCGTCATTGTCTAATTCTCCTTTTTATGACTGGTAATACATTTTCAATAGGAAGTAGGTCAGTCTAACACATTCACTCTGTCTCTACAAAACCACGCTGTTGTAGCACATGCAGAATGAGAACTGGCATTGTGTTGATCTAATAACCATGGACTTCCCATAAAAGACATCATCTTGATAGCAGTATATGTCTCCGTACAATCCCAACATATGTCTCCATGTCAACAGCACATATCGCTAATGTAAGTCTGAATGGTCTCTTTGGTCTTTGGGGCTGAGAACCCAAAATCTTTCCCGGGTAAAAAAGTTAAAATGTGGAAATCAGTCTTTTTGACTATCTGAAATGAGCTCTGGCCCAGGGATTCGGCAGAAAGTGATGAGCAATGATCCGGCTTTGCTTGCAAAGACTGAGATGCTCCTTTTATACCCAAACATGACACCTTGACCTATTACCAATTCACCTGTTTACTTTGAACTGTTTCAAAACAGTTTAATGTAGATATTCTTTAAGTTTTTCACTTTTATTTTGCCTCTGTCCCAACTTTTTTGGAATGTGCTGCAGCCGTCAAAAACAAAATGTAATATTTACAAAATAAATTTACATTGGTCAGTGAAAACTTTGGAAATCTTTTCTTTGTACTGTTGTCAATTAAATAAAAGTTCAAGAGAATTACCATATCACAAATTCTTGATTTTACTGCATTTTACAAAACGTCCCAACTTCTCTGGAATTGGGGTTGTAAAAACCTACTGTCAGAGAGTGAATTTGCATTTTCATTTAGCCCCATCTGCCAATTTATACACATTTACACACTGGACTGAACAGACAAATAATGTGAAAATCTGACTCATCTTTGTTGGTGTGATCAGGCCTTTAGTAGGAATACTTCTCATTTCCATACACACTCATGGATAGCGATGTAAATTTGGAGCAGCTGTGGCCTAATGGTTAAAGACTTGGACTAGTTATCCGAAGGTCACCGGTTCGAGTGTCGTGCTGGCAGAAGTTTTTAGTGGGGGGAGTGAATGAACAGTGCTCTTTTCCACCCTCAATACCCAAGGCTGAAGTGCCAGTTGCTCCCCGGGCACTGGATATAGCTGCTCACTGCTCCGGGGGTGTGTTCACGGTGTGTTCACTTCTCACTACTGTGTGTGTGCGCAATTGGATGTTACCATACTTTGCAAATGTCATGACGAATTTTCATTCATTCAGTTTCATTCATTTTCATTTCATTTTCATTTCATATTTTCAAACTACAAAAAGGAAAATACGTAGGCTATACGAACTGTTCTTTATACTCTTATATAGTTTATACTTTATAAGTCTTTCGTAGCCATGCAATAGATTTGAACAGACTGGAATATCAGTCATTGTTCACTGATAATGAACCCTGACAGCCACAGCTCCGAAAATCCTAAATGTCATTTTTAGAATGTTCAAATACAGCAATCAAGTTATTTTCTTATCACTTATTTTCATTTAAAATGCAAGAACTAATGGCATTTGGCACCAATGACGTCAAACCTGGTGTGACACGTCCAAAGGTGCCATTTTTTAATTGATCTCGAGCGAGAATGAAATTTTATAGAGCTTCATCAGAATGAGCGTCTATCAGTAAATAACATCCTACATTATGGCCTTATCCTCACATTAAGTAAATGTAGGCTTAAATGTAGAACAAATGTCATCCTCCACTTTCACTGTATGGTGAAGCAGAATTTCTCTAATATTTAGTCTTTTGTGGTTCTCGGAGCAACATAAGGCTTAGTAAATGATGACAAAATGTTCATTTTCGAGTGAGTTATTCCTTTAAACATTATATTTTTGTACAGATCAACACAGACAGGCTAACAGATGTGAAATATGCGAGATGATACCTTGCGTTCTCCTTCATCTCCAGATCCATTTTCACTATCACTGTCTGTCACCCTCTCCTTACACTTTAGGTCAATGGAGCTGCCTGGATATGAGTCATCTGAATAAGACATTACACACAATAATGACTAACACAATTGCTAATAAATACAAACTCTTGACGACAGAAATGACATCAGCACTTACTTAATTTGTTTTGGAAAACTCTTGGCAATACATATAGTAGTCTTAAATCATGAAGTCTGACTCACCAATGACATCATCATCCCCCTCTTCTTCACAGATGACCATACGCTCTTCGTCACTTGTCATGTCCTCACTTACCCCCCTCTGTGTCTGAGAGAGAGCACCCCGCCCAGCAACCTGACCACCATCACCACACATCTAACAATACAGAAAGAGTAAGTTGAGCATGAATCTCTGAAAATGTCTCACTTGCACAAGTGTGCATGTAATACCTGTGTGAGCTCAGCGAGTGCCTGTGGATTGCCTCTCTCGCTCCTCTCCAGATTGTGCATGGCGCTCTGAGAGAAGGCACGAGGACGAGGCAATTGACTATGTCCCTCACCTCCAACTCGCTCTGACACGCTCACCATCCCAGGCCCCACACCTTTGAGCTCCATTCCCATTGACACAGATGGAGGTTCTGAATTACATATGAACAATTTGATGTCATTTTTTTGTGCATTCACAATGGAAATTTTTATGATTACTAAATCATGATCATTGACTTTTTTTTTTTTTTACATTTCATCGGAAAAATTCAACTAACATGGTTTGTCACAGACTTAGTCACAGCAAACAGCGCAAACAACTGCGTGAAAAGACTGTATTACTTTTTTATTTTTGAGCAGAATATTTCAATAGAGATCACTAAACTCCAGCTTAAATGTATGCAAGTGTTTTCAGCTTATCAGCAATTTTTTCGTAATGCAGAGAGAGTGTGTGCCCATGGTTTCCAGGTTGGGAAGAACTACTGTGCATAAAAGGATTTCTGAAAAAAAGCTCTGACTGGGGGATTTAAACCCTTGAAATCTGGCAACCATAAACATAAAAGCTTGTGGAGGCTTGTTACCAATTCAAGATAATGCAAATGCCAAATTAAAATGAAAGATCAATAACCAAAGAGAAGCAGAAATTGTGATCAAGATTAAAATATGATTCACTAGGTCACACTAAGAACAAATCTGGGCCGTATTCACAAAACTTCTTAAGGCTAGCTAATAAATCGCAGATTCAGGAGAAAATCTTTAAAAAATAACGGCGTGTTATTTAAAAAAATAAAGAGTGTTTCATAAAGCATTTTGTCAATAAAACTAGCTCCTAAATCTGTGAAATGTTAGGAGTGGTGAAGAAGACCCCAAGTCACTAAGACCGAACCACAAAGTAACTATCCTAAAATGGCTGTTGCCGGCAATCTGCCTTAGAATGTAAACATTTAAGATACATTTGATGACAATGGGCTTTTAAAAAGGTGTTTCGCCTTTATCACGGGGGTATTATTACCGTTGTAGAACTTGTAGGGGCAATTTTCTTTTGATTAACCTAAATCCTTGTTTTCATTAATCAGTTCAGCAAGAAGTAACAGCTCTTCTTGTGTCCAGTTTGGCTTTATTTTACATTTGCATGGCTTACTATCAGCCTTGATTATTTATTTTTTTATTTTTGATGAAATCTGAGAGCTTTTTGACCCTCCATAAATAGCAACGCAACTGACACGTTGAAGCTCCAGAAAGGTAGTAAGGACATAGCGGTTTAACCTTAATTTTATGAAGCTACGGGAATACATTTTTTTCGCAAGAAAAACAAAATAACAACTTTATTCAACAATTTCTTCTCTTCTGTGTCTTTGATGCATATTCACAAGAGTACCACGACACATGCGTGTGAAGCTGCTTACGCTGGAGTCAGCATTCTGACGTAGAACCTGGATGGGCTGCACCTTATTTACAAGCAGATTTCACTCTACTTCACTGCATTTTTGAATGAGTATCTGTACTCTTTAGTCCACAACATTTGTGGCAAATGTATATTATTTTTTGCATTGCACCTTAGCTTTTTCTGCAGCAGTTTATTTCTGCTACAAAAGTGAAATTGCCAACTACAGGGCACTTAAAGTACTCATTTTGCTTGCCCTACTCACCCAAACTTGTAAACATGGCTACTTTACTTGAATGCGAGTTCATTAGCAAGTAGTTGTGGATCACAGGTTAAATGAGTTGAGGACAAGACTGCAGCCGGCAATGGGGCCAAAACCAGCACATCCAGAGCAAGAAGGTTTTGTCTTTTTAATTTTACCTGAGAGTTTTATTTTTTCATTATACTAAATAGATCTTTTTGAAGGAAAATGTTGTTGTTGTTGTTTTTTGCAGTTTTGAGGTGTTCAGTTTTAGTTTGGTTTTAAATAATGAACATTATTGTTCTCTTCACAAATCAACTCTTTCTTGTTTTTGTTACATGTTCTCTGTGCTTCGTCTTGGATTTTTGTCACTTCCTGTCTCCCGTGGGTTTTGTAGTCAGTTTGTAGTTCGTTTGTTCATTGGTTCCCCTTGATTAGTTTCCCCAGGTGTGTCTTTTTATCTTGTTAACCCCGTGTATATATAGCCCTAGTGTTACTCTAGTTTCTTGTGAGTTATTGAATGTCATAGTTGTCTGTTTGCCTGGCATTCTTTGTTCCCTGTGTTTTTTGATTTTTGTTCTAGGTTTTAAATTAAATACCTTCACATAGATCCTTGTTTCTGCTTCTTTTCCCCAGCTTCACCACAACATTACAGATTTTCACTTGTATCTCTTTGACTAGCGCTTCTTTGAGCCTATATTTAGTATAAGTAAAATATTTAAGTATTGTTACACTGCTTGTAACTTGCAGTGGAGTAATTTTCACTGTAAGGTATCTGTACTTTTACTCAAGTATGGTTCTCAAATACTCTTTATATCTCTGCGTGGTACTTTTGTGAATGTACACTGACAGCTGACACAAGAAAGAAGAAATTGTTGAATAAAGTCTGATCTTTGTTTTCTTTGTGCAAAAAAAGTATTAGCTCTTAGCTTCACAAAATTAAGATTTAACCACTGATATCCATTTCCACCCCACAAACTTTCTCCAGGGACTCTGTGTGTTTCCACAGCATAAACCGAGATCTAAATAAAGTTCTGGGTAAAAATTTGCCCCCCAGAAAGTCCCTGCTCGTGAGGTAGTACTTTTTCAAAGGTCTGGAACTTTCAGGGGCGGGACTTTGGCGCTGAACATGCTGATTGGTTGAGTTCGCTCAGCATTGTATTTCTTTACATGAAATGTAGTTTTCAAAGTATTTCAGGTGAGAATGTATTTCTTTAAAAATCAAATATGCTGTTTATTTGTAAAGACAGCACCTATTTGAAAATGTGCTTCGCCGATCTCGGAGACGTGACCTCCACGCGATCCCTACGAGAGCAGTTTTTCTGACATTTGCCGCTGGCTCTGATGTCTCTGTAGTGGTTAAACATAAGTTATAATTTGTTTTGGGTAAATCTTATAGATAATCTTTGGTCTTTATTCTATTAATCTATTAATATGTTAAAATTTAAATGAAAAAGATGCAATACTGTTTGATATAATATTTTGTTTCACTGTAATGTATGTACGTTCCCTAAACTACATTTCTACATTCAGGTTTAAATGAAAACGAAAAGAGGCAATGGTATTTCAGATTACATTTCGTCTCAATTCAATTCAATTCAATTCGTCTAATTGTACATACAGTGAGGAAAATTGCAGTAGCCAAGGGGAGCTGACTGAAGTTATCAATTACGCTGATGTTCCATTTGCAGAATTACCAGACTTGCGTTGTCCCAACCTCAGGAGATCAGATTGCGAAGTGCGAACTACCGAGGATGCAAGTTCGAAATTCGCATACTTAAAATTGAGAAACGCGCACAGACCTATCCCACCAAACTATTTGCCAAATCTTTTTAGTACTTTAGACTGTAATGGAAACGCAGACAGCAACAGGTCTGGAGGAAAAAAAGTTCCTGGGACAAATTTTTCCAGGTAATTTCGATGGAAAGGTGGCTATGGACTATTCTAATGATGTCCTTACTACCTTTCTGAGCCTTGAATGTAGTATAAAAGGTCAAAAAACTCCTGGACTTGGCCAAAAATAACTATAATTAACAACAGAATTTACATTTTTGGGTTAACTCACCCTTTAAGAGTGCCAGAAAAAAGGAGTTGTCTTGATTCAGTATCTATTGTCAGATAAGATGTTGTCGGGTTATAAGTCTCTCTCACCTCAGAAAAATGAACTTTCTCCTGTCAGGTGTTACACTGTGCTTGTTGCACGCATTCTTCAATTGCTATAAACTAAATGCGGTGGCACACGTTGTATATCACTACATTATAAATACAGCTCAAAAGAAAATATGAGTGTGCAACATGTAGTTATGTTGGTAAATTATGAAATAAACAATACCAATAAATCACATGACTTGAAAATGTTTAACATATTTAAGGAATTGGGTCAAGAGAAGACAAGATCTGATCTTCAAAAATCTTGAAAAAGTGGATTGTCTTATAACCAGGTTCATCTTATATTCAGAAAAATACAGTAGTAGTTATCTTCATAAAGAAAAACCTTACTGATGCAAAAAAATCACCAGCTGAAAAAAAAAAAAACCTTGTTGTTGAACTCTGGAGCAAAATCCTTTCAGATATTAAGAAGACTGATAAACTATTGAACTAATAATTACTTTAAAAAACGTGTAACTATAATCCATACACATAACACCATATAATCCATCCATAACACTGCCCACAGTGACAATCTTCACTTCTTGTCCTGTTCCACACCTGTGGTTTCTGACATGCTCCTCTCGCGGATGTCTTTGCCCCCTGGAACACCACGTCCCTCGCTGCTGGATTTCTTTCTGTCCTTATTACACCATTTCCAGTCAGGATGTGCCTTAAAGTGTGCCTCCTTCACCTGTAAATGAGTGAGAAAAACATTTACGGGGGCTGGAAAGACTTAATGGGGTTAATCGGTGTCTAACCATTCATATCTGCAAGACGTTTCCAGTAACCTGAAATGCGAGGTCGTGGTATTTCTGCTTCTCTTTGGGTCCCAAAGCATACCACCACTCTCCAAGTATCTTGCTGACAGTGCGGTTGTCCTGGTTTGGGTGTCTCTGATGAACCAGTGCACGATGCCGCTTGCTGAAGATCATAAATGCATTCATGGGCCTCCGGATGTGGTCTTTCTCCCTCTGTAAAGTGAAAGGATAATAAGGAATGAGTAAATGAGTCTGTGTGAAAGAATAAGGCTTTCACACAAGGATACACTACCATTCAAAAATTCAGGTCAGTATGATTTTTTCAAAAAAGAAATGAACACATTTACTCAGCAAGGACACATTAAATTGATTAAAAGTGGCAGTAAGGACTTATTTAACAAACATCCTGTCTATTGATCATCTTGAAAAAAAGGTATCTATAATAGCATTAGGAGCCCATTTTCAACATTAATAATAACAAATATTAATCATAAATTAAAAAAATAGCACAATCTTATTAAAAATGCACATGTGTAAACGTTTACCTTTCCAGGACTGGTTTTGTCATCTTTGGGCAGTGCACTGAGGGACTGAGATCTACGTTTTCCAGGAGACGCAGAAATTGGCGGATCAGGAAGAACACCTGGGAAAAACCTGCACACACAAATGGCAGTTAATACAAAATAATATGAGAAGATCCAGCAGCATACATTGATTATGCCGGTCTATCGCTAATAAACGCACAACGATCTTTCTTTCTAGCTTACAACAAGGAACATTGTTTCTCACACTTCAAACTTCAATACAAAGGAAGCATTTGATCACAGCTGCCTATTTTTAACAAGCGCGAGGACAACACGCCATCCTCATCTGAGTTATCTTATTAAGTGCGGAGACATTAAGATGATGTATTACTACTTGCATGCACATAAGTTTGAAGATGGATTTTTCTATTATACATGCTCTTTGGTATTTAACTAATAATTATTACACAGTCACGACCGTATAGCTACTGAGGCCCAAAAGATCCACCAATTTCACTCTTGCAACACTCAGGGCTCTTCACTGTGCCGTGAAACATACAGCAGAATGCACCGAGCCAATTACTGAAAACTGCAATGCACTGTGTCCATGAGCTACTGCTTTGCAGCCCACCACCAAAACAGAAAGCACAGAGCTTCAACACTTCTATAATATCCAGAGTACAATATTAAAGGGATGGATGCTTTGCGAATGTCAATAACACCTTAATGCGAAGAGAATACAATAAGCTTAATGGATAAAGCACATTTAGCAGGAACTGTACTACATGACTTAATGATTATAAAGCAAGCAGAATTTTATATGTGATTCATAAAGGAGTGGGAAAAACAAGTGAGAGAAGTGTATTGAGATGACAGCTCATTAATGTAAACTGCCTCTGGTTTTCTGCTGTCATTCATATACAGATACAGGAGAAAGAGGAATGCTTTTGTTCTCTCTTTCTTTGTGGTGCCATTATGCAGCTCTTTCCACACACAGGAACACCAGGAACAAAACACATTCAAACAGAATGTGACGCATCTCACACACACACACACACACACACACTAGACCACTCACGGATCATCAACGTCACTTTCTGTTTCACTGTCAGGTCTCTCTCGCTCCGCATCTTTCTCTCTCTCCGGGAGCAGTTCATCGGCGGAGGGAGTGGGGCGTGAGGAAGGGTTAGGTGCTCCCTCTATAATCTCCTTCAGCACTGACCCGCTCTGAGCCTCTGAAAGTGAAAGACGGGTTATTCATTACAGCATCTTTAATGAATCCCTCCAATCTGGCAACCTCTGAGGTCAATCGTTGCACTGGGTAATGGCTAAATTACAGCAGCTAGAGTTACAGAGAGTCACTGCAGATGTGACAGGAGAGGCCAGATACATAACAGCATCCGGATTATCCCAGGAAACATGCTCCTGAATTTTTTTTATATCTACCATAATTATGTTTTTATAATCTCTTGACAAACACATTTTAGCTCATTTTGGAATCAGACAATGGCTGTATGAACTAAATTACCTTTCTTCAGAGAAGATGTCTGCGGATGACTGACAGTTTGTTGGCCCTCACCAGGCTGAGCCGATGGATCTGATTGGGTGGGTGCCAGGAAAGGGACCAATGAATGCCAAGGAAACACTGGAACCGATCTGGGCTCAACATTAGTCCACACTACAGGAGAAAATAAAAGAGCATTCGGTCTAGCCAGTATTAACAGCAAGCAATAAACCATATCAACACCCAAATCACAGCCTGATGAGCCACATGAATACACGCTTATGCACATAATAATGTTATATCATTGGAAGGACAACTGTAACATACAATTATTTCTTGATTTTGATGCTATTTACAAATCTCAGTTTCACTCTCTATGATAACAAAATAAATACTTAATGTACAAACAACATCAAAATAGACAAAATGATGGAGGGAGATCAAGGATAACAGACCAAAACATATAAAACCATTAACAGTAACAAAAAAGCTATCTGTTACTAAATTAAGCTGTCATAAATATTTGAATATTATAAGAGAAAACTCGTGTAGTTGTAGCATAATTTTGTTTCACACTACAAAAACAGATTAAAGAAGACAGACTGTCATGAATACAGTAAGTGCATAAACATATTGTTCGCGACAGATATTAAGCAGGCTGTATTTGGCGCCAAACAATCACTTCCAAAATAATGATTCAGGAACAGGCTGTTCATGAAATTATTTTCTGCTGCAGTTAAATCGACACAGTGACGATTTACCAATACTGTATTTCAGCAGTGAAAGAAAAACAATCAGACAAGTTGAGTAATAATGACTGACCGAACATGCTGAGTCCCTGGCGAAGATACTGCGGGCTTTCCGATGAAAACATGGTCGAGTAAAAAGCTTGAAATGCTTTTTTTTTTTACGGAAAAAACTTCACAAACATGTAATATTACATAGAGGTACTTGTTCACACGTTAGTCTAATATAGTGTAAAACAAGTATTTGCGATTAAAAATTAAATATCCACATGACGTTTTTCCCAGACAGGTGATGTTGAGTCAAGCGATGAAGATAAGCGGCCATAAACGATGCAGCCAGCATCCGTCTACTGGAGTTTCTTCATGTTGGTACCAAATGTTCTTTGTAATGACCTGCCGTCGTTCAGTCACAATGATCTTTAGTTTTTGATCACGTCCTTCTGTATTCTTTGATTTATTGGCTCAGACACCGGATCTATTGTAGTAAAATGATGACATCGTGCTATCAGGTACCGCACAGAAGAGTAAAGCGACGTTCCACCTTCAGGAACGCGCAGATTACAACAAATGGCGATCTTGGCATTAAAACACTGTCGTGAACACAGTTACGAGTAAACACACTATTGAGGTTCGAAATGCAGAAACGGGTTTGGTTTTATTTGGATGATGTTGTTTATTTTTGGTCCTGTTTGCCCCCCAGTTTGAGCTTGTTTACATTGACGGATAGCTGCGGGGATGAAGGGGTTAAGTAGGCCTCTCAGTCATCCTCGGGCTCGAGTAGTGCAACAGTCCTCGACCTGAGCTCACCTCAGCACAGTGGGATTTACATGTACAATATCACGATTAATAACTAGTTGGGCGATAAATAGTATTAAATACGGTTACAAAAAAATAAAAGAGCACTGCATGCATCAACTAACCACTGTCTAAAACGTGGAAACGGTTGTCTCAGTAAATCGTCGTGAAAATAGGAAGCCCAAATCTGCCAGATTAGCAGGTTAGCACGATCATGGTGCTACTACACCCGCAGTACGAGTGTAATTTATTCTTTGGGTTGCGACTCTCAACGGAAGCGATCTTCTATTTAAAATACTAACCAAATGCAATATCCATCCGACAGGGAAATTATACGAATCAAATGCTTAATAATAAAAGGCCACATGTAATACACATCTGTCTTTTCACGTGGTCACTATTATTCTCTCTGCTTGTCAGTGCAGATCCACATCCTGTTTTCATATCTGACCTATATTCATCAGTTTGGCCTCAATCTCTGATTGACAAACGCATAAGTACACCCTGCCCAGTACACAAGTAGTAACCAGACTCATTCTGTACTGCCACTTTGGTCTAGGGGCTGCATTTGGGAGAACCGGAGCTGGTTTCAGCAGCACAGCTCCAGATGAGTCCGTCCCCTCGGGAACGCCCCTGGACTCGCATCCGCACCGCCGGCCGCCACAACAAAACCTGTCCTCATGTCACTACACGGAAAACACCCAAGTTAGGACTTAAAAAGGGGAAGAGACGGGTGCCTGAAAGAGAGAAACCAACAAAACCAGTGAGTGGTCTCGAGTAAAAAGACAGAAGACAACTGGATTCAATAGAGAAACAACACCTGTGCAGTGCTCCAGAGCAACAATCATTACTCACACTGTAACAGTTAGTAGCGCTGGAGTTGTTCGCTGTAATTACGCAAGTAATCGTGTCATTAAAATGCTCTATATTTTGCTATAAATACTACTTCACCACACGCAACTCTAAGCAGCATTCTCATATTATGTCAAAGAAAATGAAGCCCCTGTAGATTGTACCACCGCACGCTGATCCTCTAACGTTATCCCTAAACGCAGAAAGCATCGTTTTGTCTTGCTCGCCTTTTATCGCCTTGCCTTTGTGGAAACGTTTGTTTTGATCTCGCTCGGGCTTACAAACGACGCACGTTTCGCTTAAACTGGACTCTAGTTGCACGACTTCGTTTTAAATGCCTGCTCCGAGACCCCCTCCCTCGCACACACACCCCAGCCCCAAAAAGTCTCAACTAAAAAGCTAATCGAGCAGTTAACTCCTCGCCTTCGGCTCTGACACAATCGCCAAACTAGTAAGAAATCCACTAAGAAATAACGGTCAGACTCCGCCGTGTCCTAACCGACTGCGTGCAACGGCGGGGAAATACAAAACAGAAAAGAAAGGCTGGACCGAGATGATCCGGTGCAGTGCTGTTGTGATGAAATAACGGCTCTGAGGTGTAATAACAGCCCCTAAAGTCCAGTGCAGTTCTCCTGCTGCGGGTCACTGTCCGATCCGCTGCGGATGATCACGCGCTTCTCTCCGCTCGCTCTGTGGGGGTTCGTAGTAAATAAGTCGTTGTCTCATAACATCATTCAACTGGCCACGACTCTTCCCTCGATTTCGCTCTCCTCTCTCGCTTTGCAAACCCGTTCTTTCTTTCTCTTTCCCTCCCTCTTCCTCTTGTTGTATAGTAGGCTGTCCTCTTTCGCTCTTTCAGCGTGTCAGCCTCGCCCAGCCCGTGACCCGCCTTTTACTCTTCGAATGCTTTCTCTGATTGGTCATCCACGCAACCTATCGTAAGACAATCCGGCGCGGTGATTGGTCGGAGTGTGCGTTGGAATGTCAGTCATATGCAAATTCGGCTTTGGCTTTCTGCGTCTCACTGGCCGCGGCTAAAAAACGAGCTCATAAATATATAACGCGCCACAGAATCTGTGGCATGACTTTACGCGGGCTCTCGTGATAGTTGCTCCCACTGTGACGTTGAAGCAGCCGCGTAACTCTAATGGGAAAAAGCCCAGCTTGACATAACTACTGTACAGGTATTATATTCATTGTATTGTGTATAACATTGACGAATGCGTTATTTTGAGGACAGATTGATAAGACTCGAAGGCATGTGACAAATCTTTACATCAGCTGGACAAATCCTCTCCTTTCAAAACTGTAGTTAACAAATACAAACTGATCTCATTACCATTGCAATAAACTCTACTGTAGCAATACACTAAACACAGTTTAAAACACTGTAGTAAGCATTATACAACAGTTAGTTTCAGTTCTCGAATCCGATTGGCTGAGCTACGTTTCAAGAGTGATGTTTTGTGTAACAGTTTGTTTCTTTCTACTGGTTTCTGTTCACTGGGTTCAAGACCAGAGAGAGTGATACAGACATGGTGTTTGGTGATGCACAAAGCTTGATGCTCTGGCTTCTTTCATATAAAGGAACTAAACTGACATATTTTGTCTGAAATGTAGGTTGTTTGATATTAATTTATTGTTCTTAGTACTTGCAGCTGATTAATCTCTATGCTGATATTTAGCACTACATTGCTCTTTTTTGTATAAACTGAACACCTATAAAACTTCTCTGGAGTGGTAAGTAAAGGTAAGAATAGTATGCTTTTGATTTTAATGCCTAGTGTCAAAAAAAAAATTGTCACATTACAGTTATAATCAAAAGCAAATGGAAAAAAAGAAGAAAGGTTGAGAAATATTCTTTACATTGCCCCATTTTTTACTATTTGTTTAATGTTTTTTAACCTTGTTTTGATTGAGTGCAGTAATATAGGTCAGAGATTAAACTTTGTGACCACTGTTACTGCCATCGGGACATTGACCAGTGAATCGGCTGATAGTGATTCTGTCACAGACAAAGGTGACTGTCCAAAACACTATTATCAGTATACCACTCTCAGGCGGCATGACACGGGCATGCTCACGGTGCCTATGAATGTCAGCGTGCTTGTGTGTAGGTTGTGTGTATGCTGAGTTCAGTGACTGGTTTGTTTGTTTGGGGCAGAGGGGTATTGGCCTTGTGCCCAGTATCAGCCAGTCCCTTCACAAACAGTCACGCTACAATAAGAAAGATTTGTGTGAGAGAGAAAAACTGCAGGGAAACTGTAACCGTAAGTGCAGTAACATTTTCCACTCAAACACAGAGGCCAAATAATATTACAACATGATACTATCTGAGAAATACATTCCACGCTACGTTTATGCCTGAAGACTATCCTACACATTTTATATATATATATCAGTACCAAAAAGAAAGACACTCAAGAGTGGGTGAAAAAAAAAGAGTGGCTGTGGAATGTTTGAGAAAAGAGAGGGAAAATGGGTGGGAAGGGGAAACTGTGCAAGTCAGGCGAATAAAAATAGAACAAGAGTCATTTCATGGAGAGGAGGGGAGGAGGGAGTTGTGAAAGTTGTGTAAACGTCCTCGTTCGCTGAATGTGGGAAGATGGTAATCGAACGACAGGAAAGGAGAAATAGAATAAGAACTGATGATAGGAAACTTGATTATGCAGGAACACATATTTACACACTCAACTGATGTACTAAAATCCACACAAATCAAACTGAGGTAAGAATGGGTTATCAGAGACATTGCTCCTCATATAACACAATGTCAGAGTAGTGGGAGGCGCTAATCACTCTCTCAGCCACTGAGCTTGGACTGAGCTCCTGGCAACAGCCAATGAGGTGAGCCCGAGAGCCTCCAGCTCAGACTATGATCATAGTAAACAACTTCTTAACTCTTTCCTGACTGATTCCACTGAGAATGACACATGGGCAAAATACAACATCGCTCACTACTTTTAAATGTAGTAATATGAATACAGGAATATGCCAGTAAAATATCTCAAATCAGAAATTAGTTGGTCATGAGCGACCCTTCCCACATGTAGAGATTGGTACAGCACTGTATGTTTGAGGGTTAATAGTCTAAGAGCCCCATGCTCCAAAACCTTTCTGTTCCTCCTATCCAATCATTGTTTTTACGTGATTAAAACACAACCTCAAAAAAACCCACTCCCTGTTTCCATAGCAACAGGTTTATGGGTATTGTTACTCATGCCACTTTTGGTGACCACTGACCATGGCACTATCTCCCCACGAACACACTGCCCTTTTGTAAGATATTTATATCACTGCTGCCATCTGCCAGTGCAAGCATTCCAGCTATTTTCCAAAGGACATATGGAGGGGGCAAAGACAAGAAAAAAGCTGGCTAACCAAAAATCCATCATGTTGGATTAATGTCCTTTGATCCACGTCGATACACTCACTTATAACATTTTTACCACTGTTAGGAAAGTCTAATAGACTAGGTGCAGGTCCATGAAATACACCACAAATTTAAAAAAGGTAGTTATGAAACTACGCAGGTGTCTCTTTAAATCCTGCAATGGTACACTCTTCTCACAAGGAGGCAGCACTGCCCTGTGGAAAAAACACAGGCGATCACAGCTCTGGCAGACACAGGATTGAGTGAAGGAGAGATCACAGCTAGAGACGGGGGCTTTTATGTGAATGTATGTGCAAGAGTCTTACGAGACTTCATTTTTAGATCCTGTGATCTCCCTTGAGATATAACATAGAAAGCAAACATTCGGCGGATACTAGTGTGAACTAAAACGTAGAATACAAGGAAAGATGGCACACAATATAGCAATGAAAGAGTATTATATAAAATGCTGTCTATCTATGATGTGGTTTATATAAATGTTCAATATACATGTTTGTGTTCATGCAGAAACCTTCTACAAAAAGGGAATGGATGGCATTCCCGGGGAATACTCTACGGTCAGAGAAACAGAGAGACTTCTGCACTGCACCAGAGAGAGAGAGAGAGACAGAGAACAATAAATAGGTGAGGGAAAAACAGTAAAAAAGTCTGACACAAATAAGTGGGTGAATGGAAAAAAATGAAGATAATTAAATTGATATTATGAGTACAGAAATGATGAAAAGGGAGACACCGTGCTACCATACAAGTGCTAAACATTGCAGAGTTAGACTATACGACAGATGGCGACTCAGAACTCGGCACATAAATGGAAGAGATCATGTCCTATGTGCTATTGAGGCAGAGAACCATCAGAAACGCTGTATCAAAAAACGGACAAAATTATACTATAGCCCAAAATAAAAACAGCCTGCAATACATGTAATTAAAGTGATGCGTTGAAGTTTGAGGAAGGTGCTATATATGTTCAGCAGAGAAATAAGCAGACACAAACAGTCTATTTTATCAGTTTAAAATTGCAGCAAAAAATTGAATGTTTAACTTCTTTTCGATTCAGTGTTGTAGTACAGTTATTCAGTTTTTAGAAGAGAAAAAAAAACAGCAACAGAAGAAGACATGCATATTGTTAGTATTTGTGTTGGCTCTAGTGATTAGTGCATCTGTGTTTGCTGAGGGTGTGGATTAAATGATGCCGAGAATGTTTGGAATCATTGCCATAGTAAATGACAGATGAAATTCTGCTGTTTAGTGATTCAGATACTTTGATACAAAGATATTTTCTCTCTGATATCTAAATAGTATTTTTAGTAAATAGTAAATTTATACAACTTTTTCACTTGAGACTCACGATATATAGGAAATGTATTTCCTCTCTCTTAAGTTTTTTTTTTTTAGTTTTCAATATTAGCTTATATCAAATACTATAGAATACTTTGGTTATATACATCATACTCATAATCACTGTATTCAAATGTGATCCCTGAGTGCCCTCAAACCAATCATCTAAATTTATTTATAGATGTCCTTTAAGATAATTTACAATAACAAAAATAGCTGAAAAATATGACCTGTTTTTTTTAGGATGCTTTGACGGGTTTGTAAGCTGCAATATTTCAGTATTTTATCTAAAACAAGTTGAAAATCATTATTTCAGTTTTGAAATAAATTAGCAAAACAGTTTTGCACTTATGCAATATATAACACATATATTACTGAGTAAGACAACATATATGGACCAATCATAGATGTAATCCTAAACATCAACCTTCACTCAATAAACACATCTGAAATAAGACCATAAACTTGCACACACACACACACACACACATTTCAGTAAATCTATCTAAACGGAAACATTCTATTGATTTCTGTTGTTTTTACATATGATAGTTGTATATACTACAACCTAAACCTAACCCAAATTTAAAAAAAAAATGTAGAAACCCCAAAAGAAGCTTAGATTTAGCTCACATCAAATTTGCCTCAAAACATAGTTAACTAGGTACACACACACACAGTTTTTATACTGTACAAACATTATTTTCTATTTTCCTTATCCTAACCCTACCACACAAAAACTGATACGATTTATAAGCTGTTTTCCTCATGGGGACTAAAAAAATATCTCTACAAGGTCAAAACTGACTGGTTTTACTATCCTTGTGGGGACATTAGAACTTAGAAAATACCAGGAACACACACACACACACACACACACACACACACACAAGCACACATTGAATTGTCTGTTTACTTCAAATTGTCTTAAAACTATCAAATTACTGTCTTTATCAAATTAATCTGAATAATAAAACTTGTTTTATATATGAAAGATTACAAATTATTATAAACATGGGCAGCATTGTGAAATGTCCATTTATATGTGCTGGTTTAGTATATTTTAGTATATATGAAAGTATTTATAAAAGTTCAGTATATAAAAAAAAAATCTGTGTGTGTTGAAGTCACATCAGTCATCACAATACAATAACATGCTTTAAGATATTAATAATTTAAAAGAGATCAATATTAACAATATACTTTTCAATAATTACATTTCAGAGTATTAGTCTCCTATAATGCTTATAATTCTCTGGGCTAACCGTACAGGTTAACTATCAAAACTGAGCAGCAATACAAAATTACATTACAACAACAAAAGCAAATCAAATTTTTTTTACATTTTAGCAGGTCTGCAATTTTGTTATACAGACTGTGTGTGTTAGCGTCTTTCTCACAGGCTTGCTTGTTAAGGCAGGCCTACGAGATCAGGCCTAAATTTTTACAAAGGCCCTCTTGTTATTTCACAACACACATCCCTTTCCCTCTCACACCATACACACTCTTGATGACAGCTAAATCACAAATACCACACATATTTATATATATGCATGAATACACTATGAAGACTTTTTTATATTACACTAGCACACAAGCATACACTAAATGCCTCCCTAAATGACACCCTGTTATGACTGTATGAATGAGTAAAGATTCTCTCGTTCTTTACTGCATGCATCATGCAGAATGAACACGTTACTAATTCAGTTCAGTCTTTGGCTCTTTCAGATCAGTCTTTTTACTTTGCTTCACTTTCAGTTTATCAGTGTACATGTTGTAATGACCATGTTTTGAATATTTTGCTAGGATCAGCACTGCAAGTGCTACGACCAGCGCAACATTTCATCGAACCAACTATTAAAGCATGCTGATGATTACAACCACACTGCAAAATCCGATAATTACCAGAATACCGCTGCTTTTAATGCCAAAGCATTTATTCCTGATATGAAATAGAGACCTTAGTTTTGAGCTTAATTTTAATATGTAATTATTAACTATATTAATCTGGATATACAACATTTATAAAGCATAACTTTTTATTTTATTCAATTATAAATTCACTGAAATATGAAGAAATGCAGATCTCCATTTATCAACTCTGAAACACTGAAACTGAGAAACTGTACTTCTGATGTGCTATTAAATTTAGAATATATATTTGGTCTTTGTTTTACACATGTGTTCACAAAAACACCTGCCCTAATAAGGTCAAAATTGCCTTAGTCCTTACATGTGAATCACTGAAAAAATAAAAAATAAAACTGGGGATTCATGCAATTTGAGAATCTTAAATTCAACTTTGAAAATAAAGACTAGAGAGCACGAGTCAGAGCTAAAATAAAAAAAATGCATTATTAAGAAAAGGGGTAAATACAATTTCCCAATGTGTACTGTTGGTTAAATTAGGAAGTTACATCAACTATCCAAAAACTGTTTAGAAAAGTGCCTCCAAATTCTTAGCGCACACATCTGAGAAAAGCCAGAAAGACTAACAATTACTTTTAAACTTACTACAGTACACTAATGGGATTCAAATCTGTATGTAAAAGATATATGCCAAGTACTATGTGTGAAAAGATTTTGTGGTGAAATGAAACCAAGACAGAGCTTTAAAGACTTTTTTTGCCCAGAATTAAAATGACACCATATGAGGAATGGTGATGAGAAGAGCATGTTTTGGGACTGCTTTTCATCAGCGGAAACTGAGAGTCATGTTAAAATGTGGTTGGTGAAAAATAATGTAAACATATTTGAAAAACTGAAGGAATATACTCTTTTTAACAATGTAAAAC
This sequence comes from Carassius auratus, assembly GCF_003368295.1. Taxonomy (NCBI): domain Eukaryota; kingdom Metazoa; phylum Chordata; class Actinopteri; order Cypriniformes; family Cyprinidae; genus Carassius; species Carassius auratus. The sequence goes on from NC_039258.1 coordinate 18,093,465, forward strand.
ATTTATGCAAACAGCTTATTTCAAGGATATTTTTCTTTTCTTTTTTAAATAAAATGATAATAAAACCAAATACATTTTTTGAGTTTTGAAATCTAATTATCTCAAAGAAAAAACAAAGAAAGATTTTGATGTTACATATGTAAATTCAGTAAAAGGGAAAAAGTATAGTCATTGAAGATCAATATCAAGCATTCAACAACACTGTGGTATGAGATTAATGCAATTTTGTAAATGACAAAAAATATTACTTTGAGCACTGAAAACACATTGACAATCTATACTTCTAACATTCTAAAATTATAGTCAGTAAATATGGCTGTCTGAAATACTTTTGGATTTTGAGTGGTTACTGATCACATTTTGCAAAACAGTTTGTGTGATGACCAAACTGTATAACTGATTGTTGTCTTCTGCAGCTGATTTCCTACATAACTGTGCTAGTTTCTTATTTCTTTCTTCAAACTTTTCCTTACACGTACATAAAAATAGTTTCTTTATTTCTGAAAGCTCTATTTTTTTTTTTGTGACGATCGGCTAACTGTACTTTATTCCTTACATAACATTTATTTATGTTTGATTTGTGTTTGAATATTGATTTTTCATTGATTCAACACTACAAAAAAAGTATTCATGCATTTTTTTAATACAGGTTTGGAACAACATGAGGCTGAGAAAATGATGAAGAAAATTACATTTTTAAGTGAACTATTCCTTTATTTTACTTTAATAAAAAACTTAATATGTAAAATTGTTTTGTTACTTAAGTTACATAATTTAAAGAAGAGCAACTAAAAAAAGTAAACGAATAAAAATTATATTCAATCTGTTTTGACATTTTGTGTGCATACACAAAATTGACAAATAAAAGTGCATCCTTATTCTTTAAATTGTTTCATTTTTTAATTTCCATTTACTTAGTCTAACATGGCATCTTTCTTTTATTATTATGTAACGTCTCCAGGAAATCACAATTTAAACACTGGTGTTAGCACTGAATATAAATATAGAATTCTCTTACCAGTTCCAGGTCGCCCCATGATGATGTCTTTGCATGGCACAGGATGCAAGGTCTCTGTGGGAAGTATGAGCGGCAGCAGGGCAGTAGGAGCAGGGTGACAAGGGACAGGCTGCTGCAGTGTCACTTGGCCACTCTTATCTCCCCCTCCATCACCCGCACCAATGAGACCTGGCCCTGGGACAGGGCTAGACACTGATATGCAGGCTAATGTGGTGCTGGATTGCGTAGGTAGACCTGCAGGGGTTGGGTTTGGAATGGAAGAGGTAGTAGATACTAGAACAAGAGTTGAGGTGGGATTCTGCAGTAAGACAGATCCATTAGTGGAAGCAGCGTTAATTGGAACAGGAACCTGTAGCCCTGTCTCTGAATGCACACCAGTTTGGCTGTTTTCTGTGGAACTGGTCCTGTCCACCTCTGCAACTCTGGCCAGTGGTAGTTCTGTAAACTTTATTAAAGGAACCTCAGGATTTCTCACTATTACTGGAGAGTCTCTCAAAGGCTGCTGGGAGACTGTACATTGTGAACCTGATTCTAAGCTTAGGGGAGAAGTGGGTGGAGAAGAGGCAGTGGTTGAAGGCAGTCTTTGGGGGTGCGTGACAATAGTGGTCTGAGGAGAGATAATGCAGAGATTTGTTACAATAGAAGGGTCACGACAGCTTTGTTCCTGATTGTGTTTGTCATATTCCTGCAACAGTGGAGCCGGGGGAGGTGGCGCATCCGTCCTGCGTTTGCCTGGGCTCATAGGTACAGTGAAGGTTAGATTGGTGTGCAAGGATGACACAATACCAGACAAGTGTCTGTCTTTCTCCCTCTCTGTGCCTCCTGTTCCATGTTTTGGGACACCACTGTTGGTACCACTGGGGTGTTTGTGGCGGCGAGGAGGCAAGACCGGAGAGGCAGTAATAGGACTGAAATTTGCAGGGTGAAAGCCAAAAAGTGGCGAAGCTGATGGGGAAGGTGTAGGTGAGAATGGGGACTGATTTGAAATCGGTGAGAATGAGGGCGTTACAGACCTTGAGCCCAGGGATACCAGCATTGTTGCAGCCTCACATTCGTCAAAGTCAAAACGAGAGAAGTCTTGAGGAAGCAGTGATGGCAAGCCAAGACGTGGACGAGAGTCAGTACCTCGGCTGCTTGTCTCACTACTGTCGCGAGAAGTCTCATCCCAGTCAAATTCACTGCTAGCACGACCCCGCAGATCTGAAGGGGTCACGGTCCCCGAGCTACTCTCTCCACCTCCTCCGCTCCCTCTCTCTCCCACCGCTCCCTCCATTTCTTTGGTACGCATGGAGAGGTGACGAGAACAATAGCCACGACGCTGGGACTCTTTCATACAACCTTCTCGTGAGCACAAGCGGCGCCATTGCTTCCCATTGAACTTCTTACGTATCCCATTGGGTGTACAAACCACATCGCCTTTCTTGTATTTCTGTTGGGCAGCTGACAATGGTGTCCTTGATCTTGAGGAAGAAGCAGAAGAAGAGGCAGAACTCCCTGGAATTGGGGTGAAGGTCTGTGAAGGAGTCTTTTCCAGAGGTGTCAAAGAACCTCTGGAGCCGGGGGAAGGAGGCACAGAGGGTGGCATAGGGTGAGAGATACCTCCGTCAGACCCTGAAACTGTAGGTGAAGAGGTGGGCTGTGGACTTCCTAAAGAGGTCCTGGTGATGCCTCGCACCACTGTAATGGGACTTGGATAACCAGGAGGTTTGGAAAGAATTTGTCTGTGCTGATTAGGCACACCTGCTTTTGGTCCCCCTGAGAATATGGGTCCTCCACCATCTCTGTGTGGTGCCATGTTAAGCCGCAAAACCTCCATGTCCACCTCTGGAGTCTGCAGTTGCTTTCGCTCGTGTTCTCTTTCTCTAACTCTTTCCCTATTCTGAGTTCCATCAGCCTCTCTCCTAGTTCCTAAACTATACATATTGTTTGCTACCATAACAATTGCTGGTGAAGTGGAAGATGAAATATGTGTGCTTCCAAAGTGATGAACCCCTGTGTCTGGAGAAGGGAATCTGCAGTTCTCCCTGGGAGGGCCTGCACTTACCAGATCTATTCCCTCACTTAACTGACATAGCTCTCTCTCCACTTCTATCTCCTCTCTGTCTTCTCTCTCCTCCCGTTCTTTCTCTCTCATAACCCCATCCCATGGTGGAACAAGGAGGCGCAAGTTCTGACGGTTAACCCATACAGTCTTTGTACTTGATGTCTGTTGCATATCCTCATTGTTGCACCTCTCTTTCTCCTGCTCCTGCAAAAGCACCATGTAGGGGCAAGCTGAATGAGAGTCTACCTGAGCAACCACACCTTCTTTGTACCACTCTTCACCTTTATCTCCTTCGTAAGGCACACAAACATGCGTCCCAACCTCCACAAGTTCATTTCCTGGGGGTGGGGAGTCTAAAATGAGGTCGATGGGTTGGTGTGGGCGACTTACTAATGTATGAAATGGATATGATAGCAGTGTCCCCTCCCCATTAATCTGCAACTCTACATTCAGCTGCTCTCTACTGGACCCACGTACCACACCACAGATAAATACATATTCTTTGATCACCTTCTCATCTTCATTTAAATTAGTTCTTGGTCGTCTACGTGCTAGCACCCTTTGGTTTTTCAGTCCTTTAGCTAGTGCTTCTGCTATTGTTACAGACCCTCCATGTTCAATTTGTGTGTGTTTTGGGGACAAGAGAACAGACAGGTTTGAGTTGTTGGAGAGGTTGAATCTTCTTGACGTTCTTACATGTTTCCCTGAATTTTTCTGCACACAAGAGGGCTCAGGGACCTCCAGGTCCACAGAGTGTTCACTGGCTGTGTCTGTGGAAGATGAGCGGACAGAATTTGGGGCTTGCTCCCCATATCCATCTACTTCCACCTTTTGGACCACCTTTTCTCCTTCGGAAGGTACCTCACTTTTCAACATATCACCCTTAGATCTATCTTCTTTTGGAGTTTCTGTGCTTGCTATTTTTCCCATTACTCTCCTATCATTCCCACTATTGTTCAGATCAGAAATATCTGATTTAGCTAAATCATTTCTGACCATAAGAGTAGTGCTTTGAGAAAGAGAGTTCTGTGGAGAACTTCGATGATTGCTATGAATAGTGAGTTGGGCTACAGGGGTAGACCTGATGGGAGAGGTACTGAAAGCTTGATGTTCATACATGTATTTCTTCTTGGGCACCCTGGCTTTGAAAGTGGCTGTTTTTCGACTGGAGTGTGTGGTAGAAGTGTGGTTGGCACTCAAAGAGTTATTTTTATTTAAACTGTTGGCTGTAGTATTTGTGTTTTGTGTATTGCTAGCAATGCTGTTTGCATGTTGGTTGCTACCTTTACTGTTTGTGCTAGTAAAGTTTTGTGTGTTTGTGTTACAGATGTCTGTGCTATTACTATGTGAATTTTCATGTGCGTTGCTGGCTATCTTGATTGAGTCCGTATTATCTGTTAAACTCTTAGTGTTAACCTTCCTGGGGCTTTTTGCCTTACTCACTATTACTGCATTCTCTTCAGATTTTGATGTTTCCATTGTTCTTTCTCTAATTTGCTCTTTTAACCCTTCACTGTTAAGAATGTTGCTACACTTGATATGCTTGTCCTGAGAGCTATCTTCTTTGGATGGAGTGTATTTCTGGTCTGAAGGTCCAGGCGGTGTTGTCTGTGAATGTCCTTCAAGTTTGCCCCCTCGTTTTCTTGCTCCTTTTGCTCTTGTTGATAAAGGAGAGCGTCCTCTCTGTTTCTTTGGTGTCCTCATCTTTTGTAGTGCGGCAACTACTTCTTTCTCTTATTTTTTCTTCTTTCTTTTCTCCTGTTTAATTGGCTTTCGAGGTTTCTTTTACTTCTCCTTACAACAACCTATAACAAGAAGGAAAAAAGTGAGAGAGAAACAAATAAATAGAAATTTCCTTTATGTCAATATAGAACAAATCGGAAGATATTACTCCATCTTTGTTAATGTGTTCAAACAGAAACAGTAGTGCTTTGTGCACAAAAAGGTGTATTAAAAAAAGTCATTTAATGTTTATATTTACACAGATGTTTAGATATCAACATTATTTAAATAGCATACAAGTCTACTGAAAACCAGCAGACCTTGAGTGTGCTTATGAATAGCGCAAACAAGTTGCAACAACAAATTTAAAAAAGAATATTTACAATGAGGAAATCTTCAGCAAAGGACACACTCTCTCCAGTACACCAAGTACTTTTCTGAAAACAAGGCTGGTTAATCAAAATTCATGTACAGTTAAAGGTCCTGTTCTTCGTGATCCCATAAACTTTAGTTAGTGTGTAATGTTGTTGTTAGAGTATAAATAATATCTGTAAAATTCTAAAGCTCAAAGTTCAATGCCAAGCGAGATATTTTATTTAACAGAATTCACCTACAAAAAATGACCCCTTTGTATGGAATGATATTGCGGACATTATTCAAAAGGAATCGCAAATTTTATTTGCAATTGCGTTTTCAATTTGTTGACGCATAAAATGTGACATAATCCAAACGCAAATGCAAATCGCGCATTACCTTTGCATTTTCATTTAAGCGAACGCACAGTGTCTGCCAAATTTAAAATGGAAATGCAAAGTCCATTTGCAATTGTGTTTCCAATATCTTACGAGCTATGAGCCTGTCACATTTAAATAGCAATATTAATTACACATTTGCCTTTTCACTCTCTCTGCACTGTGCATGTAAACTGCCAAAACTCAAATGGAATCGCAATTCCTTTTGCATTTGAATTTCCAACGTCTACACGGAAACCTGTCAATTAAGTGACAGGGGTGGGGCCATTTTATTGGGCGTGTTTGCATTGAGAAGTGACGTCACTCACAGTCGACGGTAATAAATAATTATTTAATAATCATAGTGTGGACTTTGTCATCTAAATACTTAATAACCAATAAGGTTAAGGATATGTCTTAAAAATTACTTCATCTTTTCTATCATGTGAAGCTTTACTTAAAAAAGATGTTTCCTGATATTGACACTTTATGTTCTTTTTGTGGTGCTGAACACGAATCCATTTCTCATCTCTTCTGGGAATGCACATATACAAGTCTGTTCTGGAAGAATTTTTGTATCTTCGATCATACTAAAATGTACCATGTTTTACTATGGTAAATATGAGTTATCGATAGTGTTTATAATTAAACCACAGTAGTCGATCTGGAGCTGATTCTGTGTAGACCGGTAGCTCGGTGGTTAGTGACTTTTGTCTTGTGGCGAGACGTGCTGTCTTTTAGCGCGTGTTCGAAACCCGCGCCAACATTTTTTTACTTACTTCAGCCGCGAAAGAGCGATCATACTAATAGTTTGTAATATTTACAAGAATATCTGAATCATGCAATGAGCAAGTTTATTTTCTCCTGGAGGTGTGAGCTGCGCGTGTGCAGCTCATTAATACAGAACGATAATTAAAGGCTCTAATGCACACCAGCATATGTGTGTGCTAGACGATGAATAATGGCGTGTGACGTCATGGTAGTGGTGTCCCAATCCTTAGGGAAATATTTTCTCCCCTACCCCTTGACACTGTGTTTCAAGGGACAAGGGGAAGGGGTAGGCTGAGGGGTAGGGGAAGGGGTATAAAATAGAATTGGGATTGGGCCTAAGTCTTTCTAAGTATTTTTTTTCCTAGGCTTGAACCTGTGCTATAATTTTCAGTGCCATATGGGAAAACATTTAAAAAAGTACATAACATTTTATTTTTTGTGAAATTTGTAGGAGAAGGTCAATGTTATAGAATTTGTAAGTCAAGGTTATAACATTCTATTGAAGGAAAAAAATATTTGGGTCTATTAAAATATAATTTTTATATTACTGAATAAAAAAATAAAATAAAAGATTCATCAGTTTTCCATCAAACCAAGAGAAGGTGGTATGTGGTAGATAGGTGGCATAAATGACATTGTCAGAGAGAAAGTCACAAGGCCCCATAAGAAAATATATCCACCTAAGTAAAAAATTTAAATATTTGTCCAATCGGTTTAATTTTGGTACATTATACTTTTTTAGAGTGACATGAATTAGCGGACACAGAACTTCACAGTTTTCCAAAAAAGAAGAAAGTTTTAAATAAACATTAGACATTTTAAATAAAGTCAACAAATCATAAGTACAAAAAAACTATGTATTTTATTTGAAAATAAAAAAAATTAATTATATACAACACATTGTACTTAGTATAAAAAATAATTAAATTATTTATCCATAGTTGGCACCCATTAATTAAACATTGTACCATTAAAAACGAGTTAATCCAAGAGTGTAAAGTTGCTTTTACATCCATATCCACATTCAAAAGAATGTGACCCTCTCAAAAAAAAAAAAAAATCTAGACTAAAATAAATCCACGATAAAAAAATCCTGAATTTTATCCCCACATTCCAAAATCAAGATAACTGGATTTGATAGCATATTTAAGCCTTGTATTTTGTTGCATTAGTCAAGACATGTGGTTACTTTAATTCATGTTAGCTGCCATATTTTGCATATTTGCCTGTTCTTAAGTGTCTTAAAAAAAAAAAAACTGTAATATGTCCTACAAAGTAGATATGCCAAATCAACAATCAATGTGTGCACAATTCACTGACTCATGATTATGAATTTTCTGTGAATACATATCTCACAATAAAAAGTCTGAGTATCAAAATGATGTTAGGGGGATATATAGCACCCATGTGCATGTAACGGATTGGGATTCTGTGGGTGCCTCTTTTCCCATACCCACATTGCAATATCACACAAACAAAACAGACATTTTAGCATCTGCTGTCATGCTGCAATGCACAAACATGTGGAAATTCAGGCTGAGAATTCAGCAAGAGAAAAACACAAACATTCACTCCTCTACACATAAAATGCATTTTAAGCCAGCCCCCCTTTACCAGCCTGTCCTTATTCATTCGTACACAGAAACACGTGTGTGAAATCACACTCCTCTTCACTCTTCTCTCTACTATTCAACACTCCCACCTACTCACAAATAACCTGCAAACAGACACTCCCACACAAACTACACACACAAAGGATTTTCCTGTGAGAGATGGCTTTAAAAGGAGAATTAGGGAATTCTTTGACTCATTCCAGGAGACACCCCACCCACCGTTCCTACTGACCTTAAACTGTTTATTTGCAATGGAGAGAGATTTCCTTCCTGGTTACTACATGGAATATTATACAGAAAACATTGTTAGTACGCTTAATTCAAAATTCAGGATCTTTGCATCGCTATGCACACTGTTTCTGATATTTCTGAAAATATGTTTGTGAGAAGGCTTCTGAGATAGTGTGACAGCATGTCATTTTAGTAATTGCTAAATAATTTGAATTACTTGGATGCACTTATCAGAACACAATGTATGAGTCAGCAATCAAGCCAACATTCAGAGTCAATTCCACTATTATCAGCTATTTTCTGACCTCAGCATAGGTTGGTAATTTAATAACATGTTTTCCCTTGTATTCCCCCTGATGAGGAGTCAGAAAGTCTCGCGAATTTGAAACCATAAAGTGTGAGTGTCTTTTTTGACACGGAGGTCAAAAAGAAATAATTGTAAGTAAATAAGGATCCACACACTAAGAACGCTTAAAATAAAGAAATTAGACCAATCTCATACTACATGATCGATCTTCAAAAAAAGAAATATGATGCCACAAATGTTTGCTGTGCTCACTGGCAATTTCTCCTCAATACACTGTTTTACTACTTATTTCAGTAAATGCACAAAAACAATATTCACAATAAATTATATAACATACAAATTATGGTGTGAATCTCCAACCACAGCTGGTTGTGTAATTTGCTAACATTATTCTAGAGGTTTATATTCAGTTAGAGTCACCAAGCATACCAATTAAATTTAATGAAACAAACACACAATAAAGTCTGTAAAAAAAAAATTAGGGGATACATAGCATTCATGTTAATAAATATTGTTCTTAAAAGCATAACTGCAATATCCTAAGCAATTAGCTATAATTTGATTGTAAGTGTATTATAATCTTTTAACCAATAAATCCTGAATATGGCTATGTCTTCCTTGTCCTTGGTCTATTTTTAATATATGATAAGCAAAGTTGTTGCTTAACTGATGTAGAGAAACATAACCCTCAAGTGAGTATATATTTTAGTATACTGCAAACGATTTTCCAACTTGTTGTTTATGGTTGACAGAATTCGACAAATTATGCCATGCCCATGATCTGAAAATGTATCATATATAATCTTCTCAGCGGTGAAGCTTAAGTGTGTTTTTAAAAAGTGTTCCTACGTTTGCATACATTCAGAGATCCCTGCAGCTTCTAGAAATTCCTGCTCAGGAAACTGAAAACCCCATGGATGATGTCAAACTGCACAACCTACAATCTAGAAAACATGTGGCCCTTTTACTTTTACTTGATCACTATTCAGCCAAACTTTTACTTCTCATGAATTTGAACCAGTAAATTTAATTTGATCATCAAAATCACAATCATCTAAGGCATTTCACACAGAATTTAGCTTTTCATGCTGCTTTTCAAATCTGCATGAACTAGATTAAATGAACGCACTTGACAACTTGCCAAGTTGTAAGTGATAATAGAACTAGTACACCACAAGTTGGCTTGTCTAAAAGTTGCATGCATCAAGTTTATAGTTGCAATATATTTCATTGCTTTAATACTTCAGCATTCAACAGTAAATTCCTATCTAATGATGTGTGTGTGTGTGTGTGTGTGTGAAAAATGCAGTCTAGTGGACTAGTGGAGGAGTAGTTATTAAGTACCTTAAAAAAAACATTTTGGTAACACTTTAGAATAGGTAACACTTGTTAAATATTACCTACAACATTTCTCTCAATAAATTCTTAATTTGCTGCTTATTAATAGTTAGTAAGGTAGTTGTTAGGTTTAGGTATTGGTTAAGATTAGGGATGTAGAATAAGGTCAAGTAAAAAGGCATTCATATGTTCTTAATTAGCACTAATACATGGCTAATATTGTAGTAATATGCATACTAATAAGCAACTAATAGGTATTACCTATTCTAAAGTGTTACCACATTTTTGTTCTTATATATTATATAATTCTAGTCTAAATAATACTGGCATCACAAAAATCAAACATGAGACCACAGCAATCTGTGACATGCATCTATGTGTTAAATTATAAGTAAACAGATTAGCAAATTTGGAAATTAATAATGAATTACAACTGATAAACTATATAACATCCATACATTCAGATATGTCTTTTGTGCCACAACAGTCGTGCAAAACTACACGCACATTCAGCTAATCCTAGGTCCACTTCCCGTGACTGTGACAGCTCTGACTCCTTATGTATGTGTCTACAGCTGGTCAAACGAAGCCTCTGCATTTTAGATATCAGCATGATACCTGTATTTAAGGTCTAACTAAAGCAAGAAAAACTCTGATGCCAGCCAAATGACAGAGGTCCAATCCAAGCACACGCTCTGAGCGGAGGGTTTTCAGCTGAACACCTTGCTGTGTTATACAAGTCTACGTGAACATCGATGTAAAACCTGCCATCCTCATCCTCAGGCCAACAACTGCTGTTCAGTACAACCTTAATCCACTTCAAAACTATACTTGACTTCAGTTGATAAATGGACTAGATACGTTCAGCTGTCACTGAACAACTACTTTGATCCTTAAAGGTCAAATGATTTCAGAATTAATAATAAATATTTCCTGTTTATAAGGCTCAACGAATCCATTTGTTTTTTTTTTCCTTTTCACTTATAGTCATTATGCACACAGGCTATGCATTTATTAAGGTGAATCAAATGAGCCAGAACATATTTCAGTTTCCAGATTAAAAGGTGATATTATAAATTGAATACTAAGCGTTAAGCCACCATGATTAAGAGAGCAATATTGCACAATGATCTATTTTTAAAAATATATAAAGCCTAAAACACACGATGCGTCACACACCAGTACCGAGCACAAACATGCAAGATCTCACACACACACACACACACACACACACTGCTGACTGTGAACCAGTTGTCAGTGGAGCAACTGTTTGTGCCAAAGACTATATGCTCAAACCAAAACACAACCATACATCTATACACCGTTTCCCCTCAGGGGTCAATAAAGTACCTATCTTATATATTCAGACTGATGTGCGACAGAAAAGGGGGACACAGACTCACACGCAGTTGTGATGCCAGTATGCCATCCTGTCACACTATTTGGATTTAATTGGAGAATAAGTCTTACAGTGCATCGCTCCACCACAGTGTTACGGAGCAAAATAAACATGCAAAAAATGTGGATTACCAAATAAACATAACAATAAATCCAATCCACGATAGTGCCATACACCACAATGTTTATGATTTTCAAGTCAACGATCTGCCCACTCTACACAACACATCGCGTATCGACGCTGATTTTGTGCTCATTCACAGATTATTCTGCAAATGTGCATTCTGGGGCATACAGAAGGATGCAGGGCTGCAGCAGTGCAGTGTCGTGCAGCTCAGGGGCATGCATGGGTGCTTTGACTTCCTTCCTCCCCAAGCCCGACCACTTCCAAATATATTACCTGCTTTACTTGGATTTTAAAGTGGGTCACCAAGGGGGTGTTACAGTCACACACATGAAACAGCAAAAACATGGAGAAACTCAAGAGACGAGCGCACAACAAAGGGGCATCAGGGACACATGCCTCACACTTTGAAAAATCAGCAGCCGTGCAGAAATTCCCTGCAAAAGAGTTCAAACAATTTGAAATCAGTAGCTAAACACTACCGATAAAGAATGTGCCAGACGAGCTGTATGAATGCTGAAGCAGTACATGTAGTGAGTGACGTAGACTCAAGGCTGCCCAAAACAACATCCTATCAACACCCCACCACGGAAGAATATCACTCATTTATCCAACATGACCCAAAAGAGCAAAAGTCCTCAGTGGAAAACATCTACCAATACTAAAAGCATGCAAAGTGGCACACAAGACCTGATGAAAAATGATTTGACTGATGGTGTTAATGCAGGAAAACTGAGCCATTATTATGCAGACACTCTTTAACAGCAGAGTGCATCATATTTACGTGCATCTCTGAAGCTAAAGACAAAATCTCAGGAGTGTGTGACATGAAAAACCCACTTGTGTCAACACGGCTCTATTCAAGAAGGCCCGTTAGGACTGAATGATACTTTTAAAAATATCAATTGCAATATGCACTGATTATAAAACTGCAGTCTGGATGAAAGGCTCTTTTAAAATTCCATAAGGACGTATTACGACATGTATTGGACTATGAGGTGAGCCTTTGAAATAATGCACAACAATAAAAAGCGTATCGTCAGAATGCGCACGAAAGCCGCCGCTGGTAGTAGTAGTACTCGCAGCGCTTCGCAATGTCACGGGAGTAGTACTATGCCAAGGACTCGCAACAGCTAAATTAGACAAGCAAATACCTTGTAAGAGAGTAAAAGAAAGCTTTAAAACGTGTTCGAACACACTCGCACTGAAGCGCAAAAACACTACGCAAAGGCTGTACATGTCAATAAGGACATACATGCAGCAAAACTTGCAAATTATCCACCTTTATGAGCCGTCCTAGCAGAGAGTTGATGACAGCGCGTGCAGTAAGTCCGGGTAATAGCGTTGGTTATGAAGAAAAGTATTAATTTGTTTGTTTTTACATTGGCGCCGTGACGTTGTTCCTCGCTTACTGAAGGCAGAGCAGTCCTCCTCGAGCGTGATCCTGCAAGTGCGTAACGCGCTGCACGAGCGCCAGTCTGCTCTGTTCAAGTTGCTCAAACTCATGCCATTCACTCCAAACAATCATGAAAGGGTGAACTTAATAAATTACTCAAAAGCTTGGTTTGAACACTGTCTTTAAACATTTGACAAAGTTTAACTGCATCCCCACCCCCTTCCTTCTTCTTGCTCTAGGTCCTTCCTTTATATTATAGCGAGCTGGTTTGTTTTCCATTTGTCTTTTGCATACAACACTCGTGTCTAAAATACGGGTTGTCACTAATATACGCGATAGATTCGTTTTAGCAATAACTACTTACCAAAACAGCAGAAATACTTAGGAGGTAAGAGATGAATTTACGGGGCAAATTGTAGATGGGCTCTGTCGTGTCGTCTGAAGTGGCGAGCAACCATGTCTTCTGTCTGTCGCGAATTTTACTTTATATCAGTCCTCCGTAAAACATCTTTTCCCCCTCCCAACAGCAACTCAGACAGGGATTAAAAACTATATGAATCCCTTTTCCACTACAGTCACAAAATGGTGAATGAACCACTAACAGCTGGCCCGCTTGGCCAATCAGAGCGCACTGACAGATACAGAGACCTATGGATGTGACAGCACAAACTTAAAAGGCGTTTCTCAGTGGTTTATTCCATTTGATTGCCAGGAGCTTTAGGCCAATCGGAATGAAGCTAGATACCAAGCCGGCGTTCACTCCAAAAGTTACAGTATCCAATGAGAGCGCTGGGAACCTTAGGAACAGGGTGTGGGCGGGCTCTAGGGAAGTGTTCAAGAAGCGCTGGCCAATAACGCGATACGAGTTTTCGCTCCCTAAATAAAGGTGCGTGTTTACCGCAAACGACAGCGCTACACAATCCTAAAATCACTGTTTTTTTCACATGCCCTGAAGGCAAGGAATGTTTCTAAACTATATATATATATATACATATATATGAAAAAACGCACGTTTCAGTTTTAATACTGTTTGCTATATTAAACAAATTTAGGTTCTGATAATGAAAAGGTAAAATCTCTAAACTTGATTCGTTTAATCACGATAAAGCCCTCCTTGTACGGATTCCTGACTAACCATTTCACTTTCACACTACTATGCTTGTGAATACGGGATGGACTGTTGTCGCTCTTGTACTCATTTTTTTTTCTACTCTGCCTCGGTTTTCTCTCAGCAACAGCCCCTCACCTCGTGTGCGAGAGCCAATCGTTGCGCCGCGTTCCGCTGTCTCTAACGTATGAGCCGTTGTGCCCCGCCCCATCTACACAACCCTTGCAGGATTTTGGAGGTGACGTCATCGTTCCGCTGTGTGATTGGCCAGATGCGCCGCGTCGATGAGCCAATGATCAAACTCAGCGATGAAGTCATCAAGCATGTTGCCACCAGCTGGATGGAAGGGGCGTGGCCTGACGTACTCGCCTAACCCCATGCTTGATGCGTAGTAGGACAACATACTAGTGACTGATGAAAGCGATATATGACCGTTTTGAAAACACGCTGGAAAAATAAATAGCATCATTTTAATATCATTTTCAACTACATAAAGAAGTTTTTTTATTTTCAAACGTAGCCAATTTACGCATAGAAAGTCATATTCAGACATGCTGACGCATTGAAGCGAATGAATGTTCGTAGTGAAAGTCTTTTGAGAGGCAAAGAAGTCGTTACATAATCGCTGCTGTTGACAGAATCAAGTGAAATACTCCTCAAATGTATAAGCAATGTACAGCGACCTCTGTCGGTTTTAATCTTGATAAGCACAAAACTGTAAACATAGTGCACGCGCCACTGTGTGGTGGCTTAGGGTTATTCAGAACACTGAGAACAAGGTGAAGTTCTTTAGCGCACTTTTCATTGTAGATTAAAATAGATAATTTTAAATAAATCACTTTTTGTAGTACTCAAGTGTCATACCCCTTTATTAGCACTCCTTCTCCCCAGAGCCCTGCCCTTTGACCTGACCCCCTCCATGATGTCAATCCCTTTCTTTTGGCTCTGATGCTGTCGTGTCAATCAGCTGTCATACATCTATCCCTCTACCCTACACTCCCACCGTGCCACAGCGAGCTGCATTCCCTCCTCTAGTTCTCTGAAATGTAGAAGACAACTGAAGTGATAAAAGAAGTAAAAGGGAGACAACAGACAGAGAATGTGACCAAACAAAACCTAACATGGGTGATGAGATGAACCAGAATGAGACATATAATCACAGGCTTTATTTGAATCCCACAACCGGTCTACTGAAAGTTTTTCATTCAGTCAGTGCTCATAGAGAAAATTTATTTGAATGAGTAGACAGACCTGAAACTTACTGATTAAGTTAAATCAGTAGTACATACAAAAAGTTACTATAGGAAGAGTGAATTAAGATAATCAGACAATGTCAAGTTCAAAATTCACATAAAATGGTCCATTTTAAACTGTTCTAGCACTAAGTTAAAAGAGTTACATCTCTGTGTACATTTTCTCTTTCTGCTACTTTCACATTCACAGACACTTAAGCAGATATGGCCTAATGGTTAGAGAGTTGGACTTGTAACCTGGAGATTGCAGGTTCAAGTCTTGGTGCTGGCAGAAGTTGTGGGGCAGGGGTGAATGAACAGTGCTTTCTTCCTCCCTCAATACCCATGGCTGAAGTTCCCTTGAGCAAGGCTATGGCTCTGTGGGGTTCAGGTCTGGTGAGTTTGCTGGCCAGTCAAGAACACCGTGGTCATTTAACCAACTTTTGGTGCTATTGGCAGTGTGGGCAGGTCCCAAATCCTGCTGGAAAATTAAATCAGCATCTTCAAAAAGCTGGTCAGCACAAGTGACTTTGGTTTCCAAAAAAACACCAAAAATGGACCAACACCAGCAGATCTTACTGCACCCCAAATCATCACAGACTGTGGAAACTGAACTTCAACCACTGGGCAACAGACCAGTTCTTCTCCATAGCCCAGGTAAGACGCCTCAGGAGTGGCTTAGCAAAAGGAATATGAAAACTGTATCCAAATTCCTTGACACATCTGTGTGTGGTGGTTCTTGATGCCTTGACCCCAGCCTCAGTCCAGTCCTTGTGAAGTTCACTCAAATTCTTGAATCGATTTCGCTTGACAATTGCAATTGTCAATTGCTCTTTGTTAGTTGTGCATCTTTTTTCTCCCCACACTTTTCCTTCCACTCAACTTTCTGTTAACATGCTTGGATACAGCACTCTGTGAACAGCCAACTTCTTTGGCAATGAATGTTTGTGGCTTACCCTCCTCGTGAAGGGTGTCAATGATTGTCTTCTGCACAACTGTCAGATCAGCAGTCTTGCCCATGATTGTATAGCCTAGTGAACCAAACTGAGAGACCACTTTGAAGGCTCAGAAAACCTTTGCAAGTGTTTTGAATTGATTAGTTGATTGGCATGTCACCGTATTCTAATTTGTTGAGATCGTAAATTGGTGGGTTCTTGTTAAATGTGAGCCAAATCATCACAATCACAAAACAAAGACTTATTAAACTACTTCAGTCTGTGTGCATTGAATCTATTTAATATCAGAGTTTCACAATTTGAGTTGAATTACTGAAACAAAATGAACTTTTTCACGACATTCTAATTCATTGAGAAGCACCTATATGTAGCCTCCATAACACAGTCATAATAGAAGTAACAAAAACACTTATTTTAAAATGCTTAGTTGTTTATCATCAGTGTCATTCCTATTCCTCATACAATTAAATAGCAATATTTTATTTAGTAATATTATTTACATTTAAATGTTTATAATACATGTATCATTTGTATGAGCAAAAAGATGAGGGATGTTTTCAAAAAACAATGGTGATGATTTTAGATGGTTGATAAGGCTTGTACTTCAGCTTTCCAGACAGCAGAGGTCAGTCTTAAAGAGTCTGTTATTCATCATATCAATAGGCTGGATACACAACATGAATTTAGAAAAAAAATTCTCAACAGCTAATAGTCATTTAAAGTATATTGATTTGCATGGAATTATACTTTTATTATTTATTCATGTATTCACTAATTGACTAATTTTTGTCATTTTTTGTTTGTAGCCTCCTCTAAGATGCCAATTGCTGCAATTTTAACAGAAAATACACACTAAACACAAGTAGGAGCTTCTACAAAACTCTGGAAAGGAGATTCTACTTGCATGACTAAAATGGACGCATTTGTGTTGTGAAAAAAAAAAAAGTTGCAGAAACCAGATGGCTTTAAACCAGTTTAATTGACCCTGATTACATTTTAATTACAATTCTGAAAAAGAACACAAAAATGAATAAAGGAGGAATTAAAGTGTTACATCATGGTATTAAAACCTGTTATTATGAATTATGGAACCACAGAAATCAATTTTGAGAAGGAAAGTGAGAGCGATAGAGACTTTTACACAATAAAACAATACACAATATATCTTTTAAAATCATACAATCCCCCGATGAAAAAAATTTACAAGAGCAAGAAATCAGTAACACTACAAAATAACAATTACATGACAAGTTCAAATCATAAGCCCGATCCTCCCTTGAATGCCCTTCCTCCATCCAATATCTCTCCACAATAACCACCTATATTAAAAGTTACAGTTTCACGTTAATTTACAGAATTTTAAATGTTACACTAAACACGCTGTCGGGTCGCTCGTGGGAAGGCAGGGCTGGGGGAAACATTCTTAAAAAGGATCTCTTACAGTATTGTATACAATGTTATCATGACTACAACACAAGGAGAAAATGTAAAGAAAATAATGATAATAACTAATAATAATTAGGATGTACAGCAACATTGACATCAGAAAGCAGATAAACATGAGCAGTTCGGGTGAAAAACAAAACAAAACGTCATTCGACTTGAAAAAGTGACATCCTGGGATAACACCAACTAGAGCAGCCTAAGAGAAAACAAATAACTCGCCTCCTGAAAAGAAACAATGTTTCTCACTTTGTGCCCAAACTAAAGTTTACAGACCGCACTGGTCAATACTGCTCACTCCATCTCCATTTTTTTTCAATTTCGAGGTATGAAGGGCGCAAAACAAGTTCACCCTAGTTAAAGACTTGACTCGTCGAATAAGAAAGAGATCTTAAACATAATCAAATCTGATTAAAGTGGGAATAAGGCAGCTAGAAAGAGTCCAAAACTTTGAGGAGGTGACACTGTTGCCAGTTCAATTTTGTCTTCTGCATTATCTTAGGTATTAGAGACCCCTCAGCCATGATACAACTCCTTCCCGTCACTGGAAACCATTATATAATGGCTAGTGTCCAACTGGATGTCTCAAGTCCTGTGCTCAACTTCCACAGGGCTTTAGTGCACACAGGTTTATGAGGTTCATGATGCAAGATTTCAAAAGAATTACAGCCTTGGGTGTGGTGTGACATACATGCACAGAGACCTGCAGCCTCTGTCAAACACAGACACACACACACACACACACACACATCAGTTGTAGCAGTAGGAACAGGATGTTGAGGAGGTGCGTGCTGGTTAAAGAACCGAATGTGCCACATCATCTGTGGTGCAAAGCTCTCGTGCTCACTTTGTTAGAGTCTTGTGTACAATTTCATTTTTCACTCCTCTAACCCACCTTTTATTAACGTGATAAGAAAAGCAACATTTTCCTCCCTTGCCCAAATAGCAATGTTATCCCTGAGGAGAAGAGTCAACCTTCCCCTCAAAACAAAATCAGTTACAAAACCCCTTGAAACTGATACATCTGTTAATGCTATGCTTTCCATTTATAATATGTGTAACGCATAATATATAAAGGTACATTAAGTGTATACTGTTCTATCTTTTTTAAGATTTTTGTATTTCCTTTTCAGACATGCTATTAAAATAAGGCGTAAGAGGCAGTGTGTGTGTGTTTGTGTGTGTGTGAGAGAGAGTGTGCGACTTCTGGCAACATGCCTTCTATACTCAAGTTAGTATTTAAATGTCGGGATTACGGATTGAAACTGCTGTTCCACCTCCCCCTCATAGGAGTCAGCGGCTGTTTTATATGGCTGAAGGACATTTAATCAGGACAAAGAATCAGCACTTGGTTCTAGGGGTACATCATCAAGTGCCAAAATAGTTCGAAATGGAGTCCCTGTTGGTCTAGTATCACTGTACAAGCTTGAGTGTGGGATGCTGGTTTTTAGTTTAAGCTAAAGGACTGGCTATACAAGGAAAGCTTGTTATAAGCTACCTCCAAACTGTCATTTCGAAGACTAACCAACTAAGGAACTAGCCGTTTAAGAGATTTAGTCTCTGAACCACGATACGCCCGAGTCATTTCGTCCCCAACGGAATGAAAGTGATTCAGGAATGGTCCCAGAGGAGATAAAAAAAAAAAGAGTGAGTGTTTTATGGTGAGCTGGTATGGATAGAAAAGAAAAGGAGATTTCCGAAACACACACACACACACACACACACAATCAAACTCGAATCAGACACATGTTTCATACATGGAATAAGAACGGGATCATGGCTGAGTGTGTGTGTGCGCTGAGGGATTTTGTCCCTGAGGGTTCGGACTTCTGACCAGGCTGGTTTTAGAACAGTGTCTGTTTGTGACTTTCTGTGCATCTGTACCCCATCACATCACATCGAGACTGATCACAGTCTCTCGCTGAGGAAAATAATGCTGGGCTGCTGGAGGAGATCAAGATCAAGCCCCTCGAACCAGATCATTCTGAGGCCCGTCTCTAGTTCTCTTTGAGGGGTTTTGAGGGACAGCTCACAGGCACTTTGCAAAATAAAATTCTCTTCTAAAAATATAAAATATACTCTAGTGCCAAAGGTCAAAGTTCATGACTCCTGAGGGTCGCTGGGGCACGTGGGTGAACTCATTCCTCATAACGGTCACGATGAGATGTACTGGAACGTGTGCTGGCGGGGGAACAGGGGAAGCCTGGGGAACGGGATTCGATTAAGCAGGGGTCAGTTAGTCTAAGTGTGCAGTGTATGTGTCAGTATTACTGTTGTCAGTATCAGCAGTCATTGATCTAAAAAGAGTCACGTGTGAGTGTGGATCCATCAGCAGTTGTATATCAGCAGTCGTCTAGGTGTGTCGATGCATATCAGCACTCCTTGTTCTCCAGTGACAGCTGTGCCGTGGCTCGGTGGAGCTCGGCGCTAACTCTGTGATGAGCGAGAGGAGGTGGGCTCTCTGCCTCTCCGCTCCCGCTTCCACTGCCATTCTCCTCCGCCATCCCGTTCCTCTCTCTCCCCCTCACTTCTCCTCTCACTTTCTTGTCCTCTGCCTCTTCCATGTGCTGGTCCTGGTCCCAGCGGCGTTTGAAGCGGAGCTTCAGTGGGATACACTGAGAGTTGGGTTGTGGCAGGCCGCCGGAGGCCAGCTGCATGTCTGCAGGCTCCACAGGTTCACTCTTCACAATGGTGGTCCCGCGCCGGCTATCACCTGAGGAAGAGGTGGGAGGGAGGAAGAAGGGTGGAGGGGCAGGGGCTTTGAACACCTCCTCCTCCAAGTCCTCATCCGGGTGGAGAGCAGCATCTGTGCCGTTGGGCTGTGGGTGCTTTTGGCTGTGAGGATAATGATTATGGTGATGATGATGATGACGGTATTTATGGTAGTGAGAGGGGAAAACATCAAACTCTTCATCTCTTTCATCAGCGTCTTCATCACTGATGTCAGTCACTTCGACTTCCTCTTCTGATTCAATGTCAGATATGGGCTCGACCTATAGAGAGAGAGAGTGCATGTAGTGTCAAAACAGAGTTGGGTGTTAAAGACTCATTTCCATGAATATTCTAGTTGTTTTTTCACTTAATATCATGCTCCAGGCAAAGAAATTGTTTATAACAGAGCATAAGTAGAATTAGTTCTCCAGGCCTGAAAACAACACTTTTGAAACTGGTTTTCTAGGACTGTGGGAACTCTTGACTTTAGTCTGTTATAATTCAGCATCACACAAGTAAAACTTCAAACCAGTCTGGTCCGGGATTTTTTTTTTGTCATTCCTTTGTAATGATTAATGGATTGTTAGCCATTGTTTCAATATTTATATATTTTCTGATTTTCTGAACATTTGAAGTCAGTGTGAACAACCATCAGTACATTTCTTAACATGCGTTAAACTTTAAAAGTTTTGTGTTGCACTGTAAACACTTTTAATGCGGGAATACACTTCAGGACTTCTGCTCACATATTTAGAAAACATTTGTTTTAATTTATAATGTGTCTTCTAGCAACTAGGCTTAAAGAGTTTCTCTTTGAGTTTGGAATGACTGATCCTCAGTCGTTTGGTGCAGTGCCCCCCACTCTGCACATTTTATATTCATCTCTTACCACTACAGATGTTTGTTCTATTCAACCTTACTTGCCATATGAAATGGACTAAACAGGATATTGATTCCAAATTCCAGTTTGAAGGGAGCATATATGTTCCATTCAAAGGGCATTCAACTGTGCGAGACGTGAATTTAAATGTAATTTATTCACAGAGGTACATTATGTCACACTTCACACTTCTCCAGTAAGTTTCATCTGTGTGTGAAGACACTGCAGGCCATGGTGCAAATCTGTGTATGAATGTCCGGAAGTAAAGTGAACTTCAGATGATTTCCAGTGCTCAGGGAGTAGGGAGCAATGAACACTGTGCAGGGACCCAGTCAGTCAGAACACAGTTCATGCATAGAGCACTCTTCTAAACAGCTGGTTATCTGAATCAGGTGTCTTTAATAATAGAGAGACATGCAAAATATGCAGAGCAGAGGGTCATGAGGATGGATTTGAGAACCACTGGTTTGGTGTATGATGGCCAATTTTTCTTTGTAATTATTTACAAAGTTTTAAGTATTAATTTTTATAAGCTGCATGCTGCATTCCAGGCCTTAAGGTCTTTGCACACCGAGTCCGAAATTACTGTAAAAAAATTTTTGTTAAACAATAAATACAACCTCATGTTGTGTCAATTACGTTATTAAAACAATTGGACCAGGTTAGATTTTCTGCATTTTCACATCCATAGCAAGAATTTTGAGAGGAAAGGATGGCAAATATGAAAAGAAAAAAAATTGATTACCTTAATCTTGGGCAACCCAGCACTGTTTAGCGAGCCAGTTGAGGAGGAGTTGGACACCAGTCCTGATCCGCTGGCTGAACTGAGATCACTCCCAAAGGACAATGAGGAGCCCAGACCGGATGTAGATGAGGAGGACAGCGAGCCCTGTCTACCCTGACTGTCACGCTGTTTTCGGCCCAATGGGGGAGGCTGGAGCTTGAACTTGAATGGAGAATGGTGCTGCTCCTCCCCCAGGTGATGGTGAATGGGGTGAGCGTGAGGTGGCGGGAGGCTGGAGTGATGGCTGTTGAGCACCGAGGGCCTCTCGGCAGGGCCACGATCACAGCCCTGGGGTCCGGGCATGCCTTTGTCGGGGCGCTGAGGCTGAGGAACGATGATGTTTGGGTAATGAAAAAAGGCACGAGGGCTCAGGTGGTAATTGTTGACGCTCTGGGTGTGAGCCTGCAGGTAGCGCTGCATGTCCTTTGGGTTGAAGGAGAAGATGGAGCCAGGCATGGGCGACAGGGTAGGGGAGGGTGTGTAGGCCAGGTGAGAGCCTGGGGTCATGGAGAACGCCGGCGAGAGAGGCGGCGCCAACAGGCCTGGGCCACCAGGACCAGGCAGAGGTGATACAGTGTACGGCGAGAGAGGCTCGGGATGAACCCTGTGTCCGCCAACCTCTGACACTCGATGACATCTGTGACCTCCCGGTCCACCGTACATCCTGAACATCGCCTCGTGAGACAGACGAGGGTGAACGGCACCTCGGAAACCACCTCCACCTCCTCCTCTCTCAGCCACTCTTTCAGTCACTCTCTCCTCGGCCGCACCTCCGTTCCCATCTTCGATCTCAGAGTTGACAGAAGTTCCATCGCTGCAGTCAGAGACAGACCCACGGGCGATTCGGCGGCCACTGAACATCCCCGGACTGCGCAGTTCCTCGCTGCTGGGGGACCGCAGCCCCTCAGACACCTGCATGTCTGATGGAGTGGATGGAGGGAAACGGAAATGGGCACCTGTAGGCACTGGTGGAGCACTTTGAGGAACAGCCGCTCCTGTGGAGAGACAAACCGGGATGGAGGTCTTAGCTGTTTTTTGCATTTTATTGCGTAAATAAATGTATGTGAATTGAGTGTCCTAATTTTGTACCTGCAGACCCCATGTCAATGAAAGGGTAGTTGACCAGGACCAGCTTGTTGAAATTGAACTTGTAGGTGAAGCGTTTTCCTTTAGTTTTATGTAGAATTCTCTTGTTGTAATAATACCTGCACAAGGACAAGCAGAACACATATTAGCCCAAATTTAAACCTGAAATGAGGTTTTACGTTATTAAAAGTTTAAAACAAAGAAATGTTAAGATAAAAAAAATTCAAATTCTGTAATAATAAAATAAGTAAATGTATGACACTGATGATGTGTAAACTTTGTACAGTCATATGTATACGTATCTGCTGGGACATTTTCTCCGAAGAGGCAAGGGAGGCAGTGTCTCTAAAGAAACATTGTCCAACAGTGAAACCAGCAGTTAAAAGTGCCTCCCCTGAGCTCATTGAGTTTTAACAGACCCCCTAAAGAGTGCAGTTTGGTGGGGGGATATTGAGAATGAATGAGGGAAAGTCACGTAAGAGGAGGCAATGCTTTCAATGCAATGAGATTGGATATTACTGGTTATGAATGGCTATGATTGGTTCATGCGATAAATCCCGCCTCTTGTGTTTGTGTGTTTCATGTTCACAAATCAGTTTGAATGAACAATAATGGCATTAATGGGAATTTAAAAAAGTAAGTAAACAACTCACACTGAGAAATAAGACTTAAATTGACGTGAAAACATGATCTGTGGAAGTTTTTAGTCAGTAATCTAAAAACTTGGTGAAATTTAAAAGTAAATCTCTGTTGATCCGAAATATTCAAAAATAGTTCAAGTTAACTATTAAAAAAGAACAGCTGAACATATGTTCACAAATAAAAGATATTGTTTGAATTGTTACTGCCTCGAGTTATTATTTTGAAATAAATATAAAATGCTTAAAACATTAACTTGATGAGATTCATACATGGCTTTAGCAAACAGAATATTGATTACATTGTTAATGTAAAAATATAAAATATATTTTTTTTCTGATAGTGAATTTAAATTTGATAAAAAAAAATAAACAGAATAATTTTTTTGATTGTTTGTTTTTTAGTAATAAATAAATATTATATATTAAATAATAAATTAAATATAGAGCCAACAGTGCAGTGTACATTTTAAATGAATCCACTTCATCAAGAAACAAATAAATATTCAAATATATTTTTGTATGTATTGTTAATATATTTTTTATATGTTCATTTATGTGATGGGGGGTATTGTCAGGACAGCTCTGGTCACTCTAGTGCCTGTTTATATAACACCATAACCCACTGATAAATTCTCCTTTCTTAATCCCCTTATATAATCCCATTCTCTCTCTTTTCCTATCTATATATTAACCTTTGTCCTTCCCCAGCTCTTTACATAACATCTCTCTATTCCTCACAAACCTCCATCCATTTATGTAACTCCAATAACATTGCATCTTTCTTACAGACCTGCACCAGTTAGTGTGTGTTTGTGTGTGTGCAAATCCCTGTGACAGCGATTCATCTTGTACTTAATAACCTTCGAGCCACAGTTCTCTGTGAATGACATGTTTCAGGGAAGATGCTGACACTGAGCTTTTTGAATGCATAGAGGATATATTTACTCACCCTGCATGTGTGTGTTTGTGTGAGAGAGAGAGAGAGTGAGTGAGTTCAGACAGGCATGTCTGTAAAGATTAAGCTGAGACAGACAGACAGAGTCTTGTGGTCAGACGAAGATGTGAGCGTGTGTAAATGTTTTAGTTGTGGTCAAAATGATTTGAGTTCTTTTTTTCAAGTTCAGACAAGCATCATTTATTTTTAACAAAGTACGGGCTACCAGAAGGGGGGAAAAATGTGTGACTATGGGCACCATACACTGAACGCACCTCCAATACAAGCATTAACAAAGACACAGATGTAAGCAGGTTATGAGTATTTATGTGACCCATGGTAACACTCTTGAGCCACACACTGCGATATAAATATACTTGAGACAGCTGTGGATTAGCATGTCTCCCAAATACACCAGCAGCAGCAGTGTTTGCATGGTTAGATATCCAGCTCACACAATCTACTTCCTGTACTTCTGCACTGTCTGGCTGGAGGTGGTAACCTGAGCTTATATGACGGATGACAGATGAGAAGGCAGAGGTGAGATGAAGGGATGCTCTAATGATGACGTCCTGACTGTGATGTTCCAATCAACAGTCCAGGAGAAGTAACACTTATTTCTGTGGCTGTCAGGTATGACTGGTTCTCACTCAATGCCGTCGCTTCATATGTTTTCTATGTAGCAAGCAGGATTTCAAAGGCAGAGGTTAAACGTTCTTGAACTATAGTAAATTGTGCTTTCTGATGTGAAAACCAGTGATTAATAATAATAATTCCTTACAATTATATAGTGTTTTTTCTGGGCACTCAAAGCCCTAGAAGGGGGTAATCTCATCAACCACTACCAGTGTTAATAATTAATAATGAATAATTATAATGGGATATAACAGTTGGAGTTTTTCTTGTATCGTCATATTCTGCATTTTTCTCAATGAATTGATGCTCAGATGTGATGTTCAGGTTTTACTCAAATCTATTTATTCTTTTCAAAAATGCATTAATAATGCAATTCATAACCTTTCCAATACTTAAATTGAATTGAAAAAAAGCCTCATTCAATCAAGAAGGACTTAATTGTTCTGGTTAATTATTCATAGAAAACAATAAGCAGTGACACTGTTAAAATATAATAATAGAATAAAAGAATAGATAAAAAATTCAAATAAATAGACACTGATTAAAGAAAAAAAATATTATGGCTTTATTTCAAGGTCAATAAATCTTCTAAAAATTAGACTTTTTGATAAGGAAAGTCGTAAAATGCTAAATAGTACGACCCCCCCCCCCACACACACACACACAAAATGTAATATTTATGAATAATTAAGTCATGATATTAGTTTAAAAAAAAATTCATATTTTTTTTACCTAAATACACTCAAAAATGTTTTGCTTTTGTTTTTTGTAAATTATGATTAAGATGTTTACACTCAATTCAAGGTGTTGGAAAAAATGTATTATAAGTTTTTATAAGTTTTATGTATTTTGTGCTTTATGGTTACACCACATGACATTTTCATCATTAAATTGTTTTATAAAAACTTAGTTGACATTGGCATATACATTTTTTAAAACAATGTCAAACTAACATGAAAACAAAGGATTCATCCAGAAACTTGACGTTTTAAGCTAGATTTAAAAAAAAATTGTTTCCCTTTTTTATATATGTATTTTTTAAAATAAAACCTGCAATAATAAAAATCACAAAAGGTTTCTTAATCAATATGTGTATTGTGTTTTTGATTTAAACAAGATAAGCAAAACTGCACAAGATAACGTAAAGTTGTTTATAAAGGATATATCTTAAAGTCATAGCCTATATGACACAGAACAGTGTGTGAAAGAAGTGCCACGCACCCCACACACATGGTGCATGTGCACCCACTCTCTCAAACACACTTTAAAGAGCATTTGAACTGACTTCAAAGCAGAAGAAAGGATTCTTTGAGCATCTGCATCTAGTGGCAACAACCCTCCTTCTGTCACACTCACTTACACACCTGTGAACCCACTCGCCGGTGGCTGGTCTAACAGAAACACTGAACGCTGACTGACATTTTCAAGGGATAGGACATAAAATGACCAAATTTTAACAGATGCAGCCAGACACATATATACTCTGGTAACTAAATGACTTTAGGTGGTACAGTCGAGCAGGTTTCCAGGAAACGATCAGATTTTACTGGGTTAGGACTTGGATTAAACAGCAGATTATTAAAAGCTCTCAGAGTCAATATTCTGTGACTGACGGGAATATAGCAATTCCTGGTATTTGCAAATCAGGGCCTGAACAACACACTTTATAAAAGGGGCAGAATAAAGAAAAGACAGAGAGGATGAGGATTATCAGATAAAGAGGTACATATTGTGCTGCTTTTTTTCCTGTATTATGTGGACTTGTTGTGCTATATTTGTGAGGACCAAATATTAGGGGAAAAATCCCCACAAACCAGAATATTTGTCCTTGTAAATTTCTAACAATATCCTTGCAAAAAGATAGATAAAGCTTTTAAAAGATAGACACATATGTCTGAGTATATACCGACAATATAAGATTTTTAATTTACACTTTTTTTAAACATACTGTATCATTTGACATTCACTTACAAACTTAAGAAATAAACTCATAAATCTCTGAAAACAAATTCCTGAAAAATCCTCAAAATATTTTTTTAACTTAATACTCAGACATATATGACTTTATAAAATATACAAACTTTAAAAAATACATCCTCACCAACGTAGATAACCTCACAAATCTGAAATGATCCTTAAAAACTTCTGAAAAAAATATTTTGATGTAAAATATTGATTGACAGATTGAAAAAAGTTCACAAACATGACACAAAACACGAAAAATTACACACAAAGCCAAATGTCTAAAAAGTCTAAAATATCCTTAGATATCCTGGAAAATGTACAAAAGGTTTTACAAAAAACTAAAATCTTCAGAAATCTCAAATGTCATCACAAGCTTCTAAAATGTCCTCAAAAATCTGAAACCATTCTTAAAAACTTTTGAAAAATATCATCATAAAAGTTACAAAAAAATCTTTACAAATGTCTCAAATGAAAAATGTCCTCGCATAGTTTCTCACAAATTTCTGAAAATCAACAGAACTTAATGGAAAGCTCTCGGAAATTTTAAGGTTTATGTATTAGCTCTAATTTTGGTCAAATTTGCCCCCCACACCAAAAAAAAACACCTCTCTATGAGAACATTTACATTTTCAAATCAATTCATAAAAACATTTTAAGATCCTAAAGAGTTTTCTATTAAAGACAGGGTTGGTGTGGTTTAGGTCTACAGTTGTTTCAATTAGCTTTTTATAAACAACAGAAGCCCTCATTTATATGGTAAATGTGTGTGCGTTTCTGAAACGAGTGGAGAAAAAGTGAAATGATGGGGTGGGGTTCGAGTGGGCCTGTGTGGCTCTAGGGCGGATGGTAAACGGACAGTGAGATCCACTCCATCCATAAGCTCTATTGAGAAGCCAGAGATAAACATCATGTTTTGTATGCTGCGTGTGTTAGCGCGTGTCACTGTTGCACTAGCGTGTGTATGCGTGCATCTCTACCCACTGAGCTAATAAAGAGCTCATTCTGTCCCTGACAATAAGACCCAAAACTGCCCTCAAATACACACGCACACACACGCGCGCATGTCGTCATCCTCCTCCAAACAAAGAGAGCTGTTGTAGGACAAAGCCTCTGACCCACTCTTTCCACAAGTACACACACACAGTCAATCTTAATCAAATCTCCAAAGAGTGAAGAAGAAATCATGGCTGGCCACTTTAATCAACACTACATCGGTTCTGATGCTGATGATTGCATTGAGAAGATCGACAAACATCATAGGCATGTTTCATTTGAAAAAAGACTTTGTCAAAGGGTTTTAATTCCCTGTAGGGAAAAAGCCCCAGAAAGATCTAGAAAAGTTTTGAGAAAGCAAAAATGTGCATTTAATATTGTTTGACTTTGAAGTTATTCAAAGGATGTTCTTTCGAGAATATCATATCGTGTGACATTTATAGCCATACTGAAAACAACAACAGATAGTTTACCTCAGATCTTGAAAATAAATTTAAGCAAACTTGTACGTTAAAGCTGCAAACTCAATGCGAACCAACAAGTATGTTCTATAACAAAGATGGTATCTGTCACTAAGTGTGTACTTTTACCAAGTGTTAAAAAGGTTTATTACACGGCTCTGTGGAATACCTGATTCTGATTGGTCAGTCACAACATTCCGAGGTATGCTATCCCTCGATAACAACCGGTAAAAGCTGATAACACAGGCTCATCCGGGTAACGGAACAGTTTTTTCTTGGTGAAGCTTTGCGTTTGTTTAGCTAATAAAATATTAACTTGCTGCTTGCTCGCAAATGATGTCTTCACGGAAGCTTTGCATTCAAATATTTCAACTCAAATCATTATTTCTTGTCTAATTATTTACTTATGAGGCAAGTAACCGTGTAATAAGTGGGATAATGTACATCTAGCCGGTTGTTATCGCATATTGATAACAACTGGCTGGATGTACATTATCCCTTACTTAATATTTATGAATTTGATTATAAACGTATCCATTTCGTGGTGAGTGAAGTGTGCTTCAAGAGAGAGCCTACCAACACACACTTTTGATTGGCTGTTTGGTATTTGATTGATTCTGTCGCGTGGGTCTTGACTCATCTTGATGCATCTGGTGTGGACAGTCAAATTGTTTATGGCTGGAATCTTGTTGTGTCATGTGTAATTAGGACACAGTGATATGGTTATGGAACTACATGAAGGTTTGTGATAGAATAGAATAAACTACAGCTTCGGTGGATTCAAATTGTCACATAACTTGAACTGGCACTTTGATGGCTTTGTAAAGTAAAAATTCTTAGCAAGAAGCTACTGTGAGTTTAAATAAACAAGCTCTGATGAGTTCTTTTGGGTCAGTTTTGACAAAAAAGGGATGAAATCTAATAAGGAAGGGACTGAGTATTTGGGCGTCCGTCGTGCTTGGGTGCCAGACAGGAAATGTCCTGATGTTCAGTGGAATATCAACAGCAGGACAATAGAATTCCATTTTTGCGGAGTTTCCACACGCGTGTGGTGGGAGGGTGATCAGTCGAGTCCCAGCGGGCCGTCTGCAGGAGAACATAATTGAAACAACACCCTGAATCCATCAACATCAAGTCAAATACCAGACGGATTAGAGCATTAGCCCAGACTTTAACACATGCCATAGAGTGGCCAAGAAATGTCTGAAAATGAGCGTTTGTCCTGGAATAAAAGGGATGTCACAAGTTGCAGGGTTGAATGTGAAAGCCCTGTTGTGAGTTTGAGAAGTGTCAGATTGAAGGTATGAATCAGATGGAGGAGTAGAGTGTGGGATTGTGGGATAGGGACGCGCTGTAGATGTGGAGGAAAGGCAGTGAGTCATTGACATCATGAAAGAAGAAAAGAATGGAGAGGAAATAAGACAAAGGGAAAAAAGAAAAGAGGAACAAGACCATTCGGTCTTACAAGAAAGTTCAAACTATTTCCAGAAAATAATTACAAGTCAGCCCTCGGTTTATTAAAACATTTATTAATCTAGGTTAATGTTAATTTAAGACATTAGCTTGAACAAGTAGAAATTAACATTAATGTTGTCTCAAATGCTTTTTCAATCATCTGTTACAATCAGATAAAAAGGTCTGATGTGACTTTAATGTTAATGAAGTGAATTGAAACGATGGAAGTCTCTGTGGCATTGTATTTGGATAAACATTACAATACTCAAGGTTTCAAAAGTGAGAATAAAAATCACTAATTTGTGCAAAGTTACAGTGAGTATTGCTTGTAATGTAGACCCTGTAACCTTTTCATGATACGTGGGAGATAACTTTATGGCCCAAAAAACACATTTTTTGTACCAAAGAATTAATGCGAGCACTTAAACAAAAACACAACCTACACATTTCTGCTTTTAATTCCGTCCCCTCCGCATTCACAGTAATGCGCTGTTTACTCTGACTAAGGTCTACAGAGAGAGGAAAGAGAACAGAGGAGTCAAATGAGAAGTTATGTGCGGGTGCTTGACCTTCTGACGAGGGCGATGCAAATATCCCCTGCCCAGAACACAGAGAGGAACTCATGCTGAGAATGATCAAAGCACACGGTCTCTATCTGACAGCAAATGAAGGTCCACCAGTCCAACAATTACCAGGTTCAGATTTCAAAACGCACTTTGTGCTACTCTTTGTGCAGTGTTGCCAGATTGAGCAGTTTGAAGTCACTGAATTTAGCTGGTTTTGATTGAGCTGTCCTTGGGCAGACAGACGAAAAACATTTTGTGATGATTTGGGTGCATTTTAAAAGAAAATTAAAATGAAGAAATTAAAAAACAAAAAAGATGTTCGGTGCTGTCCATAAGCCAAATTCTGAAAGTTCTACACAGCTTACTTATAAACAAGTGACAAGTTTCTGAGCAAAGTGAGAAGAAATGTAAGAAAGCCCCCTTAAAAATATGTATTTCAATATACCTGAAAGTCATATTCTGATGGCCAAATGAGACTCTTAATAAAACCAGTGTTTCCAGATGTAGCACTTTTGATGATCAGAACACTTATCCCTCGATGCACATGCTTATACAGAATGAATGGTTATCAGTTGTGTTCCAAATTCTAAAAACCTTTTTTTTTCTGATTCTATGAGAAAATGGACTCGTGTAACTGAAGGTTCTAAGGTTTGGACTAACAATCTGGCAACCGTATCTGTGTCGCTGTGTGTTTGTCTAAGTCTCACAGGGACAGTCTGAGAGAAATCACTTATAATTACAGCAACAAGTAGCTTGGCTTCATAGTATACTTTCTTTCAAACACTAAAGTCAAAATACACATTTGTGTGAACAGAGCTCACATTCACAGAACAGAGAAGAGGAAGGGTGACATCATAGTTTAGCAACGCTGTCAGCTTGTAAACAGTTTACACTTCACTCTCATTATACTTTCTGTTTTGTAAAGGAATACATTTAAGCTCAAAATCTGATCTGGGAAAAACAAACAATAGGCTAAAAATAGAGAAGAAGAGAACTAAAGTAGAACTTGGGTTATCAAACATAAGTGGTAGAGCTTTTAAGACAGTGTTTATGTCTTTTGGATAGATGATGGAAAAACACACCAACACACACCAGCACACACACATACACACACACAAGCATTAATCCTGCACTACGCTGTTAACATGGCATCTTGATCTCTCTTCCTACAACAGCTCCAACTGTCTCCTAGCTGACATATAATCTGTATTGTACACCGGGTCATGGTGGTGAACTGCATCATTAAAAACCTCACACTGGGAACTGACCCACAAGATTAGGCACAGACAGCACATTCCAAAAAAGATTCCTTTAAGCATTCACAATAAAACCTTTCATAGTTTCAGGTTTCTTTCAGAAAAACAGATTTGTGTAGTTTATGATGTTTTAAACACTCTTTCTGAGTCTTAGAATTAAACAGGGAACACTGTCTTTGAAATGTAGTTAGAGTGTATTGCTAAATGTATTGACAAGCATTTATGCTAAACTAAAATAGATTAAATGTCATTTCTATTTAAACTTTTTGTGTTGTGTATTTCAGTAAATTTGTATTGATAGTTACAAATTTAGTACATTTTAAATATATACATTGTTTTCAAATTGTAATTGTAAGTACTTTACTTGTACCTAGTAGGCTAGTTATTTATTTCATTGACATGTCAACATCGAAGGCTTTTTTCATGGCAAATATGGAGTCAGAATAAATCTACAAACACAGGATAAAACCAAATAAGCACAAAAGTACAGCAGATAAAATTCTACAAGATTTTTAAAATTAACATATGATAAAAAAAATCTAAAGATTTAAAGTCTTCATGTAAAATCTTACTCAACACATAAAAAGGTACTATAAAGCATGACAAAAAATATTAAAATATTTAGTTAAGAATGTTAAGTAAAACTTTAAAATGTTTAATTTGACATTATTATGAATTGTACCTAAGTATGTTGATAAGAACATTTGCTCTTTTGAAGGACTATTATGTGGTATTTTATTAATCAATATTATATAATCTGCAAGTTCAGTTGTTGTGTATGTATGTATATTAACTTATAAGATTTGAGGTAAACTACATTATCTCTATTCAATGAAAGTCAATAGGTTCTGTATCAATAGTGCTCCCAGGTTAGGAACAAATAAAACTTGTTTAAAAGTTGTAAATAAAAAAACTTAACAGACAACTTAACAAAACTTAAACAAAATGTAAAAATGTACAAAATAGTTTCTACACCATTTTGTAATGGTGAAATAGCAAAATAACTATCCCTTTAACAAATGCCACATCCACAGTAGTGGTTTAACTGCGCTGGATCATACACTGATGGCAATCAATAGAGTGTTTGATTGATTACGTCCAGCACTGAAGCCTCATGTGGCGTAACTCAGCCCTAGCGTATGAGGTC
Source organism: Carassius auratus (assembly GCF_003368295.1). Taxonomy (NCBI): domain Eukaryota; kingdom Metazoa; phylum Chordata; class Actinopteri; order Cypriniformes; family Cyprinidae; genus Carassius; species Carassius auratus. The sequence goes on from NC_039258.1 coordinate 18,126,413, forward strand.
TGTCCTGAGAAGCCTTCAAAATAAAGGCAGAAAGTGGATCACTCTCCATCCGCTTTGAGGATCAGCACTGATCTGCTAAAGCAGGTGAGTCATGAACCAAAATAAAAGCACAAATAAGCAAATGCAGATCAGGTCAGAAAATAGAGTGAAGGCTAAAACTGTGGGCTGCTCAGAATACATTGACCTGTCTGTACTGTAATGAGATCAGCTCCTGCACCGGTAAATGGACCGGGATTACTGAGAGATCAGACTCCATACAGTTATAACTCTCCAGCGGAAGGGTCAATCCCATAACGCAACACAAGAGTCGGACGAATTAGCTTCCTCCTCTAACATTAGACTGAGCAGAAATAGGCCTCAGTCTTCATTGGTCAAACTAAACCAGTCAAGGATTTGACTTTTAATAGTAAATACTTGAAGATGGACCATGTTTTGTAATAACCAGCATATTTTGGTTGGTCCAAAGATAACATAAGGAGGAAAAGACAGACCAAATTATAAAAGGGACAAATCATAACCCTCAAAATATTTTTTGCAGAAATTAACTCTGTTAAAAGAGAATTAAAGAACCGCTCTTATCTGGCCTGGTAACAGAAAGGTACCCATTAAACCACAAGGGGATTGTGTCTGAAATTGTGTACTGTAAACTTGATTGTAAACAGGAATAAGGGCAAAGACAAAAGACTCACCTGAGAGCTCTGCTGAGTTTGTCGTAGTTCATCTGAGGTTTGCACTTGCGCGCGCCCCACAGCCTGGCCACCTCATCAGGGTCTTTGATCACAAACTCCCCGTAATCTCCCTGCCAGGCAATCACATCATGATACTCCTCCTTCCTCAGCAGCTCTAGGATAAAGTGCCACAGCTGGATCTGTCTGGAGCCAGGACTGGACTCGGGCTTATAGGCCCAGTCTGGGAACGTAAACCCTGCAGAGATGGAGAGAGCAGAAAGGAGAGATCAGATTGTGGTTGATATGTACAGATACAAAGAAAGATGACTGCTGTGTTATTCGGTGTTATTCACCGACTAACAAGGCCTGCTGTCATCATCATATTCAGTAAACATGTACATATGTATATCATATCAAAGTCTGACCTTGGCCATGGACAGATCCTATTCCCCTACTTTTCCATTTAATAAAATTCTTAATAACTTTTTCTTAATGAATAGAAAATAAAACCGCATAAATTACAATTGCTGTGAATTATAGCATCATCACAACATTATAATATAAGCATGAAAAATTGATATATTAACTTCCTAAAGATTACAGTTAACAGTGCTATCAAACTTTTTTTTTTTTTTAAATGAACTTAAAAATAGTTACGTTTCCAGTGCTGACCAATATATATCCCTATTTGTTTTCATGCATTAATTTATAATTAACCTTTTTTTTTTTAAAGAACAATGTTGGAGGTTACTGTAAATTGTAATTTATTATTAGGTCAATTATCTGTGTCTGGTTCCAAAAGCACTAGTTAACCATCTTTTTTTACTTTAAATGAAAAATTATTTAACAAGCAGGTAACAGAGAATTAACTGCATCAAATGCATATCTTTTATGCAATTCAAGTCGCTTTAGAAAAAAAGCTTCTAGCGAATGTATAAATGTAAATCTTCAAAAAGCTCTTTATCGTCAGATCTCTTATCATCAATCACCTTGAGGTCTGATTTGAGAGTCACCAGCAACCTCAGTCTCAATCTAACACACAATCTGATGTGATTGGCATATTCTAGAATCAAGAACTGATTTGAAAGGGCTGCAGAGAGGATGGAGGGTGTCCAGTCACTGGGGGTGAGGACGGGTGAGGACGGGTGAGCTGGGGTCAGGCAGGGTCAGGTTAGTCTCAGGCTGGTAAATGTCGGATAGGGTAACGGCTAACAGTGGTTCCTCAACAACTGATCCTCTTAACACTCAGTTTCACACACAGAGGCCCGCCCTCTCTCTCACACACACACACACACACACACACACACACACAATTACTTGGCTATGTAAATTTTATAGACTTCTAGTTAAATACTATGACTTAACCCTAATTTATAGCCAAAGAGGAAACTTTCTGCATCTTTTTATTCCACATTTTATACCACTTTTACAGATGAAGACATCTCCAACAGGAGGTTACATATGGTCACAAATATGTCCCCAAAATAATACGTTTTTCTTTACAAGACAGCTTTACTCTATAATTTAACCATTATTCAAACTGTCTAAACGTCTCCAATGGAGCTACCTTGAGCTACCCGAGTTGAACTGCATTTAAACCTTTCCTGCAGAATAAAATGTCTTTTCTATGCAAAACCATTCTCATTTATACCTTTATTAGGCATTTGTGATACTTTTTTATCCATTTAGATCAGACTATGTAGAGTTTAGAATCAACCTTGAAACAGTATGGCTTTTATTATAAATGATCCAAACACTCCTCTCAACAACTTCCGACAATTTAATGATTCGTAGAATCAGACAAATCACTTCCTCCTGATGACTCAACACATCTAAATACACACTCATGCGGTTGTTTTTCCGGTTTCTACCTGCCAACAACAACCTGAACAACATTTTTTTCTTTCTTAAAGACAGGAACCCAGTGAAAAACCGTGCCTTTTCTGTACATTTGGAAAGGCAGTTGATAAATAAATGGCAATGTGTTTTTACACTCGGACTGACGTTTATCAGCCTTTTACCTTCAGCAAATGAACAGAAGTACATTTACTGAACACTGAGCACATCCTATAACCTCTACTTGCTCTCAAAACATGACACGCACACACACACACACACACACACACACAAACTCTTAGAGGGCACATCTGATTGCTCCTTTAAGAGGTCAAATGTACCATGCACCAGAGAGTGAAGTCTGACTTCAGGAACTGCAGACGGGGATCTGGTTTCACAGCTCACATTCTCTCTCTCTCTAACATGCGCACACACACACAAACGTGCACACACATGAAAAAGATCCTTGCTAAGAAGTTTGAGCTAAATTCAATATGTCTGTCAAACTCCCTGATGAACAATGAAGAGGAGACACTATGAGTCACACACACACACACACACACACACACACACACACACCAGCAGGCACAGATACAGTTACTGCTATGTCGTAACACACAAACATCAGTGTTGGTTCACATTCAGATCTATAATCACTCATAAAATTCAACTCATCCAGCGCTTTGATTCAGCTGTGATCTGAATGATTGTGCTGTGCCGTCGAATGATCTTTATAATCGTCTCAGGATGAACGGCTGTGAACAAACTCTAACAGTGAGCTCATGTTTTAGGATGAAACCTCTTCAGGCACTGTGTGTGTGTGTGTGTGGTATTAAGGTGATTTCAGAGTACCCCAGCATAAATGCTTTGAAATGACCCACGCAATCCTTCAGAAAACATTTCATTATGCTGCTTTGGTGCTTAAAAAACATTTCATATTATTATTAGTTGAAAACAGCTGCTTAAGGAAGTGTGAAAAGTGTGAAAGCATGTTCTTTAATGAACAGAAAGTTCTTTACAGAAAGTAAAGTGGTTATTTTAAATAGAAATATTGGTCACACTTTATTTTAAGGTCAAATTCTCTGTATTAACAAACCAGTAACTATGACTTTTGCCTCAATAAACTACTAATATGCTGCTTAAGTACTAATGAAATGCCAATATGTTAATAATATGCATGCTAATAAGCAACTAGTTAATAGTAAGAATTGGTCCCTATACCAAAATATTACTGAAATATTTAATTATGGTAATTTATCAATTTAGTGCATCCTTGCTGAAAAAAGGTATATATTTTTTGGCCTTCAAATATGGAATGGATGACACATCCACAGTTTTACATCACAAAAAGTAGCGTTTTTCAGTGCAAACAAAAATACGCATGAATACTTCATGTAAGCCAAGGTCGAAATAGCTGAATTTATCTTTTATTTTGCAACATTTTAATAAAAGTGACCAATCATCATCACCAATGTTCACGCAACTGTTTTGAACGAGCTGACCTTTTTTAACAACCCAAAAATGTCTGTTTCGTTGTCTGTTGAGGAAGTACAGACATTACTCTCATTGACAGCAGAGGAATGGATCCAGCGAGAGCTTGATAGAGCGACGTGCAATGAAAACGTTTTTCACAAGGAGCGGCAGTAGAGGCGGCGCAACAATAACGATGTGAATAATCTCACCTACTCTAAGGCCCCGTCCACACGGAGACGGAGCTTACCCCAATCCGATCTTTTTTTTCCTCGTCTCAAGAAATATCTGCGTCCACACGAAACCACATAATGATGTAGTATACATGCCAGACCAATATGTGGCGCTGTAATTCAGCCACAGAGATACACTAAAAACAGAAAAGAAGACTTGGACTATGCTCATAAACCTTACGCGTGGTACACAAACGAACATGGAACAATACATTTATTAATCAGTGTTAATGTTAGTTAATAAAAAGACAACGTTCAGTGTTTGTTCATGTTTTTGTTGCTGTTACGTGACGTAGAGGTGTCTGACTAGGGGGGAGACGTGGGCTGATGACGTCATCGTTTCAGAAAATACACGGATTAGCCGTCCAGACGAAAACGCAAAGACGGCGTTTTCAAATTGATCCACTCCGGGACCCGGTTTCAAAAAATAGCGGTTTCACGACGATTAGCGGTTAGACGAAACGCCTATCCGATAAAATTTTTTTGCGTATTCACAGAAACGCGTCTCCGTGTGGATGGGGCCTAAAGCGGTACTAAACTGCAGTAGAATCGCAAACCGAGCTGAGTTGAGCCGTGTCAAACCACACAATGGAAAAGTGCCATAAGTCTTCACAAATTTCTTCTTTGTGCACATCCACAGAAAATAAAACAATGACAAGGCTAAACGTTTTCCCAGACAAACACCTTTTATATTAGGTTTTCATTCCCCTTTTATTCTAATTTTATTGGTGGATTAGGAGATCATACATAATTTAATACACCTTTAAATTTGGGATTTTTACACAAACCTGTCCCCCCCAAAAAAAATTAATTAGAGTTTTGGAACTGTAATGATTCAAATCGGATTGTGTCGAAAGATTCCGACCCCTAATATAGGGTTGTATGATTTACGCAATTCAGAAATTTGGGGAAAATTAAACAGATTTCATAAAACTAAAATAACTAAACCAAAACTAAACTAAAATCAAACCCTAATGTAAAAATCAAACAAGCCGTGAAAACTGTACATAACTGAAAATTTATTGTTTTTGAAAGTAAAAAAACATGAAGTCCATGTGTGAGATGATGAGTTGTGTGTCTTTATAGCATGCTGGGTTTTGTGAGAGTGTATGACCTCACCCCCCCACCCTACTTAACCTTTGTGACCTTCGTCTCCCCCCCCCCCATACGCCGCCTTCTCTTTCTCTTTGCCCCGCTCCCCCCCAGGGGGACACACTAGATCCCCATTACAGAGGAGAGAAGACAGACCCACAAACACACACACTGCATCAATAATGCAACAACCTGACTGCCTGAGTGTGTGTTGTTGGGAGATATTCTCTCTGTCCTGGGGCGCCCGAGTGTTTGAGAGTTAAAAAGAGAGCAGAAAACTTAGAAGAACGTGGAAAACTGAGTGAGATGACAGAGAGAAGTGAAAAGACAAGAAACAGAAGAGAAAAGAGATGAGAGAACAAGAAGGAAAAGGGGGGCCTGAGGAGGGAGTGGGAGAGAGGGAAACAATAGAGAGAGGGAAAGGGGGATGGGGTGAGAGAGAGAGGGATGAGATCATAGCTCTTCTAGTAGTCTGTTGTCACTCAGGTCAAATTGCCCCCCCCCCCCTTCTGAGGCATCGATTGCACTCAAGAATGTAAATCTCGCAGGCACTCCTGCGCTTTAGTCTTACATAGGAGGTATTTAAAGAATTCAGAGTATCTGAGGAAACTACCGCTCTGCTGTGCGCTGTTATTTTAACCCTTTTGATTTTGAGTGTGTTGACTTGCGTTAACTCTGTTCATTACTTGGTAACTCAAAAAACTTGTTTTGGCTTGTAGAACTAGTTTCATTTACACCAACCACCCAAATTTTGTATGAACATTTAATTCATTTAAAAGGACTGCTGACCCAAAAATTACAATTTTGTCATTAATTATCCATAAGACATTTGTTAATCTTCAGAAAAACAAATTAAGGTATTTTGATGAAATCTGAGAGCTTTCTGACTCTCCATATACAGCAAGGGTACTACCATGTTCAAGGTCCAGAAAGTAGTAAGGACATTATAAAAATAGTCCATGTGACATCAGTGGTTCAACTTTGATGTTATGAAGCTACCAGAATACTTATTTTGTGCAATTGTTTTTTCAGTTAAGGGTGCATTAAATTGAAAACTTTTGTAACTTTATAATCTTGTGTGCGTTGATGCTTTAATAAAACGATATGCAAAACCACTATGTCTATAAAGTACTTTGAAATTGAAATTGAGAAAGTGAGCAGACAAGAGAGAGAGACTCAAAATAACTTCTCAAAAACTTCTTAAGGAGTTTCTGTCAGGCAGCACAGAGGAGGGATTCAGCTGTTGGCTGGAAAAAACTCCTGAAAAAAAAGAAGCAAAACAAAGACAGTTCTTCCTCTGTCTCCACTTTTCTCAGATGGTGGCTTCCAACAAAGAGTTTGGAAAAAGAGGATGGATAGATAAATCAAATTCATTACGATACAGAAGGATATCATTCTACATCGCTCTCCGAAAGTACTGCAACATTTTCTTCTGTTTCCAACAGGACTAAACAGTATGGGCATAATTTCATTTCCTGTAATTTCAGTGGCACTAGATCTTTATGTAACGTACACTGGACATGTGAGTGTTCCCTGGTCATTTTCACACCTCTGCTGAGACTGTGAGCAAGTATGTGTGTGTGTGTGTGTGTGTGTATGTAAACCGATAGAAAATAACTCTGTGTGAAGAGAAAAGAGACAGATCATCTGTGGCTTAACACTAACAGGTGAGTGTGAGGGCTGAATATAGCACAAAGTCAGCATTCAAAGTGTGTCTTGAGGCCACAAGTGAATTTGTGAGTGTGTGTGGATGAGCATGTTGAGACTGATCTCTTTTTGACAACATACTGTGTGTCTTAAGTCCTTTTCTTAAAACTGTGCCACGTTACCAGAAAAACATAACCTTCTCACAAAAGCCAATGTTTGTTTATATATTTATTTCTGTTTTAAAATTCAGTGTAATTTAATTTAGTCATGTGATATTACAAGCTGCTTTGATGTTACATTTTTTTGAAATGGGTTAATATCATACATTTTCCAATTATTCAATAAATTTTGCTTCTGAAGGTACAAAAGTTTACTGTGCCACAAAAATAAAGTTTACTTTGATTGCAAAAACTGAAACGCCACTTCACATTTGAAATTAGCCGTTCTTCAGTTCTCACACACCGGCTTGAGAGCTTGCTGTAAATGAAGTTTTTAACTCCAGTATGCTTCTGCGTTACATTATTATTACATTGTTATTATTGCAAATTCTGCATTACATTGCGATAGGATCACAAAAGTCAATCCATTATAAAATGAACAGTTACGTTCAGGCTGAAATTATCTGGACACATGTTAGTAGAACAGTGGTTTTACTGGCTAAATACAATGAACTAATGTCATGAATTTAGTGAAACCATACTGCTGTTTAAGATTATTTATACAGAAAAGAGAGAGAGAATGCATTACAACAGATGAATGAGTGTGAACCTGTGTATGAACAGGGTTTTAACTGTCAACAGTAAACACTCACACGCAAACAAGAGTTGTTTCATGATGTGCCTTGAAGAACTTAGAAATAAGAGCAGGGGGTTAGTGGTGGCCTTGAAGCTCCAAAAATAGACACAAACACACTGGGGTTATTGTTTTAATTAAAAAAAAAGAAAATCAAGTGAAAGGATGAAACACAAAGTCAAGGGGTTTCACACTTTTTTGCTGTAACTTTCTTTTTTTTCACACTCCAGTACTTCTCCAACAAGTTACCGCTCTTTCCAGGAACCGAGAGAGAGAGAGAGAGAGAGAAAAAAAAAGGGTGGAGAGGTGCGCAATGAAAAATTCTCTTTTTGAATTCCTGACACAAAAGACAAGCACTTAGTGTGTGTAAAGAAAACAATTCCTTCCTCATAAAGATCTTAACAAAAACACACTGTAGCAAATCATAGTTGACCTAAAAAAAAAAATCTGTCATCATTTACTCATCCTTATGTCATTCCAAACCTGTATACCTACTTTCTCTCATGGAACACAAACGAAAAGGTGGAAGAATCTCAAAACCACTTTTTTCCATATAATGAAAACATACTGTGATAAGGCACTGCTCAAAAGAACTAAATAAAAAAATGACAAAGTTACAAATATCATTATTGCAAATTGTTAGTGGACCCAGAATCTACCCATGCTGAACCCCCTTCCGCAAGGCCACATCTTCTTCGAAATATACCTTTTTTCTACTGAATAAAGTAATATGGGTTTGGAACAACATGAGGGTAAGTAAAAGACAGAACTTTTTGGGTGGAATAGCGAAGCATGTCTTTCTTCACACACAGCTCATTACGCATTGTGAGTATTGAGTATGTGCAAAATGTCAGTACACAGAGGAGAGGTGGAGCATCCCGTGTCCCAGAGCTCGGAGTATATTTGTCTTCTCATCCTCCGCTCATTACACTTCTATCTCTCCTTTCCATCTCTCTCTGTTAACATCACTTATTCACTCAATCCCTAGACAAGAGCCACTCATCCCCTATCACTCTCTCTCTTATTTAAATTACCATCTCAAACTTCTCACACTATTGCAGTCAAACACTTTATTCTATTTCCACTCTCTCTTTTACACAGGCACACACACAAAACCTATAACTATATTAAGAGAAGATCCTGCACAGACTTTACCAAGATAATGACATTTGCTTAATCCTACCCAGTACCCATATACCCAAACTTAAAGGGATAGTTCAGACATATATGTTGTTTGGAACTTTTACTTTTGTGAGAATTACCTCTTATTATTAGATGTAAATCTAAGCATGATTTGTGAATATTTCAAATAGTAAAGGACACTTAAAATCCATTATATGTCATTTCTCAGCATGTTTCACTACATTTGCAAGGACAAAATTTGACCCACACAAGTATAGTCACACACATACACAGCCTCTCTCCAGTTAGTGTTAATGTTCCAACAGGTAGGTGCGAAAATGAGAGTTCAGCCCACTCACCTTAACACATAACTGATCAGAGCGTGTGAGTCTTTGTGTAAGATTGTTATCAGCCCCAGTACCCGCCCCTGGTGAACCCCTTTTCTCAAGGTACCACAATTGTGTCAAACAGCACAAAAATTTCAGGTAAGATATATCAGCCAAGTGACGCAACCGTCTGACGTATCATTGATAGGCTATAAAGCTGACAGGTTATATCACCCCTATGTCATGGAGTATTTTAGTGCTGTGGTTAAACGCCTGTACAGCAGGAGCAGTAGGGTTAAACTCACTAGAGAGTTACAGTAAAGTGTGTTTGCGTATGCGTACATGTGTGCATATATGTATGTGTGACTGGGTGTTTCCTGGAATGTGTCACCACTGCGGTACAGGAAGTTAGCAACTGTTCTGCACCACAACAACATCTCTGCTTCCTGTATATGTGCGTGCATGCATATGTGTGTGTGTGTGTGAGGGACAGATTTTGACTCAAAGCATCCGTACCATTAAATTTGTCACTTTTCTCTTATTTGTATCAGATCTGATGGGAGTCGCAAACTTTAAACGAGAGTCAAGCCAACCGACACACACAAACATTTTGCAGCATGGAGTGATAAAGATAATAAAGAAAAACAAGCAACAGGCACAGTGCGTGTGTGTGTGTGTGAGCGTGCGTCAGCGCTGACTCAGTGCGTGAGCGTGTTTGTAATTCAGCCTTCACAACGCAAACAATCTCTCTCCTCCATTCCCTTGCTTTCTCCATCCTCTCCCTCCCTCTCTCTCTTGGACACCGTCTCCTAGCAACCAGACACTTCAGGCCTAAAAATAAACCCCTAGAAATGAAGAGAACAAGAAATAAAACATAAACGACAATTAATCCTTTCACCAGAGCGTGAGTCTCAAATAGAAAAGGTAGGAGCGAGAACCGAACTCAACAGAAAGAAGTGAGGCCCAAAAGAAGAGAAGAAAGAAACCGAGAGAGAGCCAGCAACAGGTATTTGTTAGTTTTCTCGAGCACTCCACCACTTCTAGTTTGCTGGGAAGTGAGCAGACTTTTTTAGAATCTACACACACACACAATATTACTGAGAAACTCTTATAACCGCAATGGTTTTCACACCAAAGCAGTTATATTTACTCTTCTTCTGAACCTCACCTCCAAAAACAAGTCTGCATCATTAGATTACATTTCAATTGGTCTGATTTGTGAGTGGAGAACACTTAAAACGTTCTCACAAGCTTGATATGATTCCCTATAATATAAATAATAAAAAAAAAGTTAAAGTTAAATATAAAGTTAGAGTTCTTGCTCAAGTAGCAGGCGGGTCAAAGGGAAACCCTGCTCTCTTTAATTGTCCTAAATTTAACCAGATAAACAAACTCTTATGCATTCTTAACTGGATTGTAATACTGAGAGAGCACACACACACACACATACTTTATTAGCACACCTAATCTAAATTGTGTGGTTCTACCACAAACTTCCTCTTTGCTTGTATGGAGGAAGGAGAGGAAATGAAATATAAATCAAATATATAAAGCAGCAATAATAAAGTCAGTTTAACAAGAGGAAACGTATTTCTCTCTGTCAGACTTTTAATGCACATCAATTGCAAAGCACTGTGCTTGGCAACTGGAACTGAGGGCAAACACATAAAAAATATATACAATTTCTAACATGAAGTCACAGTCTAACAGATGCAACAGATTTTTTTCTTCTGTATTGTGGAGTGCAGCAGATCATTGGGTGAAAAATGTAGGGTGATTATAGGGAGCCTGCAGTTGACTGTAAGAAAGGGGCAGGGTTTAAGTGGGCTAAATGATTAGAAAAGTACAGCAATTTGTCACCAGAGAAATAACTGTCATTTCATGGGAAAGATCAAAAAAGATAAAACTGAAACGTATTCATGGATCATTCCTAATAAGTTTAGTAATAATGCATTTAGAAAGGATAGCGCCAACTTACATTTCATCCAAGCTTTAATGTTTTTAATCAAAAATGTTTTGTTTTTATTAAAAGTTTTATTTACTTTCATGGACCTTAAGGACAAAGTGTGCTTCATTCAGAAACATATCAATGCAAGCAGAGATAACTTGCATTTCAGTAACTGAGTCATATGTTGATTCAGTAACCGCTTTGAACGATTCAGTAAGTTCATTCAGTGCATGATTTGTCAGACTGATTCAAACCAATAGTCTTTCTAATGATTCGAGTTAAAGTATTTTAAGTGAATTGGACATTTGTTTTCTCTAATAAAATATACATTAGTAGAGTACAGTCTGGCTGCATAAACAGTGGCCCAAAAGGGTATTTGGACATTCAGAAACAGTTTTCAATGATTGGCTAAAAGCAAACATATCATTCAATTGTAATAAACACACTTGGTGTCCTGTTAAATTGGTCGTTGAAATGGTTAAGAGTGACATCGTCAACACCTCTGTACGAGTGTACACACAAACAGCGACCCCCTCCCGTCAGAGCACAGCGCTTTTATCACCTTCCTCATCTTTGTTTGTGTACGGCAGTCTGACTTGCGTCTGTGTGACGTGTAACCGGCCAAAAATACTCCCTCTTCTTTATCTCCATCACCCCATTCCTCACCCCTCCTTCCTTCACCTCCATCAGTCCTGCTCTCCCACTCTTCCTGCTATTCTTCTACCTCTCTAATTTTAGATAGTGGGGGGAAAAGACCGCCGCACATCTGTGAACAATCTGAGAGAGAGAAAGGGCGAGAGAGGGATACGAGTGTTTCTATCCCAGTAACACAGTTGTAACACTTGGAGTTGGTGGGAATCTTTTGTGAGAGGTATGGAAGTGTGTGTGTGTTATGCGTTTGTCCAGGGTCCAAAATGTCCTTGTTGTTGTTTCATCTGTTAATAGCGGGTAAACTGAGAAAGTTTAATGGCAATTAGGATTAGAATTTTCTTTCTTTTTTTAATCACTACAAAATGTAAATGTATATCAATAAATATGTGATTTATAAATACAAATGTATTTAATTTTTAATGTTTTATATTAATGTTTTAATTAAAGGTTAATTAATATACACCATATACTGTATTTTTTTTGGTTTGTTTATAACATATATTCTTAGTGTATACACTAAAAATAATCTATCTCATTTTTAGAATCTATTATATGTATAAAATAATTTCACATTACTTGCATTTCTTTAAAACTGGTAGTTCCTCACAACTGGCAAGTAACTTTATTTACAAACCCAAGCCAATTTTTACTCACATTTGGCACTTCCAAGTGTTCAGTTTGGACCCTGTGTGTGTTTGTGGGAGAGAGGGGACAGAGGACAGGACACAGCGTGTGTGTGTGTGTGTGTGTGTGTGTGTGTGTGTGTGTCCAACGGTAAACATGTACAAGGCTGGGAGACATGCAGAGATGCCGCCTGTCACCATCACACACACACACACACACACACGGGCAGACGGTCTCTATGTGATGGTGGTGGTAAGCAGCAGGACGGCTGTGCTCTGTATCTGAGAGATGCTTAAATGGATCTGCTCAAGCTGATTAAAGTCCTGCTGCTCGTCATTACATAACACTCACCTCACTCACACCACAGGAGACGTGGATTACAGTCGCCACCGTGTGTGTGTGTGTGTCTGAACACACTGTATTAGTGCAGTGTCTCTTCAGCCTGTCTAGATATTCAGGGTTTATCTTCAGCTGTGTGTGTGTGTGTGTGTGTATGGATCAGTGTTGTCCATGGATGGAGAAACACACACACACACACACATATATGCACGCAGCAGGGGAATGATTGAATTATCAGGGCAGAGTGTTTCGGGTCCAGACCTCACTACAGCCATCCATCTTCCTCTCATCCTGTTGTTTGTCTTTCGCTCATGATCACTATCCATCTCTCTATCTCTAATCAGCTACCTCTGTGTCACTCTCTCTATCACCTTCCTTCAGTCTCAGTCCCCCGTCTCTCACTGTCCCACATCTCTCTTTCTCCACACTAGTTGACCCATTACTCAAATTCAAAGTACTTCATTGGTGTGATTGAGCAACATGATTGATATTGCATCAATACACACAACAAAAGCAGTGACACAAAACGCTAATAATCAAAATTACTATTATTATTATTAAAATGAGGTGCCGGCAATAATTTTATTAAATGTAATTATTTAAATAATACATAATATAATAAAGGCAAACAAATCACATTACAATAATTTTAAATAATTAGAAAAAAAATGAAAAGAAACAAAGATAAACAGCAAACCAAAACATCAAAACAAAAATATAATTAAACAAAAACAAATGGAACAACAAACCCAAGCAAAACTAATAAACAAAACAAAATGAAGAAATACGAAACTAAACATATCAAAACTAACAAACAAAAACAATGTGTCTTTATCTGGTCCCCCATTTCTCCCTTGGTTTTTGTCTGTATCTGTGTCCGAGTCCCCCCGTCTCTCACCCTGTCTCTCTGCCTCCAGGGACAGATTACCCTCCTCAGATAGAGCTATAAAGGCCGCTGCATTATGCAAGACACTGATGATGTAACCACGCTCACTCACTCACTCACTCACTCCTCTAAAACACACTGTGTCTCACCACAGCAACAAGCAGCAGCTACTGGGATGTTAAGAATCAAAACAACAACCACCATCATCATCAACACATGGACTCGTATAGCAACAGATTCAGCTCTGTTAAACAGGATTCCACTTGAAACACACGTAACACTCACCTCTGACAAAGTCAACGACCCTCAATCAACCAGTGTTTGCTTTTAAAGCAAACCAGCTGCAACATGAATTGATTTGTGGTTCTTAACACTACTGCTCTGTCTGTAATGTTTCAGTTCCTAAAACAGTGAGGTTAAAGGTTAGCTCACAGAAACGAGATTACATTAATGCAACTTTCAAACAGAGTTTGTCGGGAAGACATAGATACGGGTGTCTCATTATTATCAAATCAGCTAAATCACAGTGCTAACCTCCTGACCAGGTTATCACTACAACAAGGGAGAGCCCGAGACTGGTCAGTTTTCTAACTTCTTGATTATTGCTGGTGTGTTATGTAATGGGGAAATGAGCATACACACACACACACACACACACACACACACTTCCACAGTGTAGCTCATTGGACAGAGATAAGAAGTTAAATTGTCTAATCAAAGCACTTTATTGTCACTAAAATATATATGTGAGTGAATACACAATACACATATGATATTACACAATGGTTGTATAAATATGTGTAAGTATTTGAACGTCTACACTCATGCCACTCACACACACAATATGAGATGGAAAATAGTAGGACCGTACTCCACCCAGGGGAATCCCATCCAAAAACACATCTACCCTAACAGTGCTTCATCCATGCGCACACACACACACACACACACACACACTCTGAGGCAGCTGGCATTGAGTTACAGTACCAGTGGGCAGAAACAATGGAAGTGCACGTTTCTCAGAACACACACCTTGCTGAGTCATCCAAACACATGCACACACACACACACACACAAGTACACATCTTCCACGAAGTGCTACAAAGGGCTCTACAATCTTTCTATGAATTGTTACACACACACGCATTCAGCAACAGAAATACAAGGTTGCAAACTGAAGCCGTGAGATAACACAGAAATAAGACACAGTCTCGGAGCAGCAGGACAGGGTAAACCTAATAACTCTCATCACACATCAGCACAAAATGGCCGCTCAGTCGAGCTGGTTTCAGGTGGTCTGTGGCACACAACTTTTTTCAGATCTTCTTCGTTAGTTTAGTGTATAATGCCGGGATTTCCTTCTTTCATAATTCCCTACAAGTGATCGATCAAGTACTTATCAGGTCTTATCTTAAATGCCAAAGGTGGAAACCTGTTGTACGTTTAAAGGTGAAGTGTAATTTCTTTAATTGCAAATGTTTACATTTCAGTCGTAATATGTGTGCACGATTAACACAATACGTTCAGTGTTTTATTCTTATAGACTACCTTTCAGTTGTTGGTAGTCTCACAAAGACATTTATTTGATCCAAAATACAGTGAAACAGCAACATTGAGAAATATGAATTGAGTTGTTGTTGTTTTAGCTGAATTTTCAGCCGTCATTACTCCAGTCTTCAGTGTCACATGATCCTTCAGAAAGAAGTTTTCTTCTAACTATCAGCACTGGAAACAGCTGCTGCCTAATATTTCTGACACATTTTTAGGATTTTGTGATTAATATAAAGTTCAAAAGAACAGCATTTAATTTGAGGAAACAAACAAACAAACAAAAACAAATGTAACGTCTTTACTTTCACTTTTGATCTTTGCTGAGGGGAAAAAAACTTACTTAAACTGTTGAACAGTAGTGTATTATAAACCTGTCTATACATTCTGCATATGACATGATACTCTTTTTTATTTTGTCTAAATGTACTTCAGCACAATATAAATGCAATTCATACTTTGGCATAGTATTTCATTATTATTTCTTAGAAAAGCAGTGAAGCCATTTTGATAAAATGTTGATAATATTTGAAAAATATTCAGAAGACCTTTGCAGACCCTCATGGTTGTGTATAAAGTCAGATTTCTTTTTTTTTATTTTTTATGAAAAGGTAAAGTTAGTACAGAGGGTAAAATGACAAGTGATGCAACTCCCACCTCATATGTTTTTTTAATCTAAAACTATATTTTTAGATTTATAAAATTAATAATTCTTAACCTTTTTTAATTATGACTGCGATGTGTTTATCTTAAGGTCTTTTCACAAACCCTTCTGTCCCAAACTTTCACTTATACTTTAAATTTGACTCATAATTGTCTCTGTGTATTACATTTGGGCAGAAGAAACTACTATATATCAGAAATGCCACTTTAATCTACAAAGCCCTCATCTGAGAAAGTGTAAGACAGGGCAAGCATTCCTCTGACTTGCTGTGACTGCTGTACCGAGGGCCTCTCGTCTCTGTCCCCATCCATTATAAACCCTAATCCCCTAAAACAACAATCCCACACTGTTATGCAGGCAAGCCCTGAGCTGCCCTGCGCTGCCTTACACCGCTTTAGAGAGAGAATAATCGAGCGCGTCCCTTAAAATCTGGCCCACATGCGCGTGTGAGCATTTGTGAGCATTGCATAATCAGCCAAACCATGTCTGAGGCTAAATATGGTACAGTTAAAACAATTATGAGGAAAGCACTTTGGCCAGAGATCACACACACAAGCAGCTTATAGCTGATGTCATCTACAGCCCAGAATATCAACATCACCCAAAGCCACAGAAGTAAGCGTGTGAAAACAAAGAGAAGATGGGCTGTTTTACAAGAATGGCCACAGACACCAAGAGAATATAATAATGAATGAAAAGACTAATAACAGAGCTAACGGACGGCTGACTTTCTAGTGAAGACACCATTAACATTTGCAACTCTCACACCAGGCGGTTATGCGTTATTCAGTACCACTAGACATAACGCAGCCATACGTCAAAAGACAGAGCAGAACAGCGTTAAGAGCTTGAATGGTTTGTGTTCCTGCGTACAGTGATGACACAGCAAGTCCACTAGGCCTTAAAAGTCACTCAGATACTCACAAGCTTGTGCAACCCACACCCAGCCTAAATATGAGAAAGGGATGAAGGAAAAGACGGAGAAAGAGAGAGTGATGGAAGATGAGATGCCACTGGGGTATTCCAGCATGGATTAGTGACAGAGAGGTTATGTGTGTGTGTGTAAGAGGAGTGGAGGGATGGAGGTGTAATCGATGGTTTAAAAGGTTTTCAGTCACACCAACACACACACACACACACATCCTCCCTATGAAATACAAAACTCGTCTGAACACACACACAAGTATAGAGTACATGTCAAGCACCAATATCATCTCGTCTGACTGTGGAAGTGTCAGAGGTGTGTGATAAAACTCCAATGGCACTTTAGATCTGAAGAGTGTCATTTTTCGATATTAAAATACTCAAAGTACTTCCTTGAAATGGCTGCGAATGTGCCGTTTTTTTTTTTGTTTTTGTTTTTTTACATCCAATCCAGCACAACACAACAAAAATGGCTCGACCAATAGCATGAAGCCAGGGGCGGGAATTTTATATAAATATATAAACACTGAACTGTTGCAGTGCTTCAGATTCAAATTGAAAGACTACTTAACTTTTCAACTGAAGGACAACTTTATGTATTCATTTTAGATACACTTGATGCTTAAATATTTAGGCCTAAATGAAAAACTATTAATATTCTTTTTTCCACTATTCATTATCTGGTTTAGTTGACGTTTGGTGTAGCTGAGATACCTACTGAACCTTGTTTCACATTCAGACCTGGCAACTTGTATCTGCACAGTTATGTTATTTAATATAGTCTTACTGAAGGCGAGTTGGGTTAAAATCCAGTCGGCCTTCTTTGAACTTGTGACAAAATATCACAACTCAAACAAAGTGTCTACACAACAAGCAGGCGGCACGTGAGGGAAGGATGTCCTCTCCCCGCAGCTCTGAAAACATTTTCCACCTGTCTTCCATCGTGGCCTTTATATGATTAACAGTACTTAGTGCACAGGTGCACATGCACACACTCGCCTGCTTATATCCAATACATTACACACACACACACACACACACACACACACACACAGACCTTCCTTTCACTAAACGCACACACACCCTAACTGATGAATTAGAAAGTGAGTGCCGTAAATGCTGATGACAAACTGGTTCAAAGTTCAGAACAAACTCCAGCAAGCTCTTGAACAGGTTTCAGCGCATGAAGAGAAGGACAGAGGGAAAACGAGAGAGAGAGAGAGAGAGAGTGAACATGATCTTGCATTCCTCAGAAGAGAAGGAAAGGGAACGGGGTACGGAGGAGAAGGGGTGGGGTGGGGTGGGGTGTTAAAGTGGCGCCAGACAGCATTTGAATTCCCGGCAGTTGACCACACAAACACACACACACTCACACACACACACACACACACACAGGTTTAATCCGTGTACATAATGAATAAAAGTGTGTGCGCACTGACTTTCATTATTATTTGAATAGCATTATCACAAACTCAAACACATACACAGACATGTTTACCTAGCTAAATGAGGACATAACACAGACATCTATTGTTTTTTATATTATTGCTGACATTTTTAAACTAGTCATAATGCTATTGTTAAAATAAAACAATTCTATAACTTGGTTACAATTCTTTCCTTTCCTTGTTCTACATTTGTTCTCACAGTGAAGACTTTCTACTGACATCTATTCATTTGTCTATTTTACTTATTTTTTATTAGTTAAATTTTATGAAATATAAAAAACATGAAAAAACTGATATTTAAACATTTCATGAATAAACCTTTAAAATATGATCTATTTTAAATATTAAATACAGAAATATTTTTATAAATAAATACAATATCATAAAAACATTCTAAACATTAAAGTATTATTATCTTTAAGTCTATAATATAAATATATTATCTTTTGTATATCTTCCCTATTACATTACTAAACCTAGTGCTTTTTATTTATTTTTTACATTTTCATTAATACATTGTTTATATTTGTATATGCATTGTATATTTAATGGGACATGTGGACCACACAATATAGGCAAACCCTGACCTACGCACACGCACGCACACACACACGCACACACACACGCACACACACCTTATAGCAGCATCACAACACATGAAAACACCTCCAACATGCTTTAACATCCAGGGATTCATGGGGAGTAAGTCAAAGGTGGATGACAGAGAAAAAGGAAACAGTCTCACAAAGTGTGAGCAAAATGCTCCTTATCTGAAGTGCTTATGACCAGCACTTAACATCCGTTAACGTCTCAACGTCGCTGGATGTTGCACTCAAAAAACACACACACACAGACACACAATCCAGGTGTTGCACTGAGTCACGCTCATGACAATGCAGCCTCTGTAAAGTACCTGTATTACATTTCTCTCTCCCAACACACAAACAGAGAGCAATGTTCTTTCACAGCAGGGCACGCTGCATTTCATCAGGTTCGAGCACAGAAGCTCCTGATGACAGTCTGGACCCAGAACACACATCTAACAGCAGCTGAGCTCTAATGAGCAGCTGGATCAGCACAAAAAGTGTCAGGAAAACAGCTAAGTACAGCGTGACAGAGAGAAGCACAGCCACAAACATAGTGCAAGCTCTAATCGCACTGAGAAAAAGATATGAAGTCATGCTAAGACACATAACCTAAACGTTCAACGTTTTTGTTCGTTCAGCATCTGTGGAATGCTATCTATGTCCATGTCTGAAGCATCCGTGTTCAAGAAAGCCCCAAAAAAAGCAAGCTTTTCCAAGAATGTGATTCGATGTGTGAGAGTTAGTGCTTGAGTAAATGAGTGTGTGTGTGTGTGTGTTTGGCAGAATGCTTTTCCTGGAATGAGTAATGCCACACAGGCTGCAGTGATTTAAGCTTTGAGCAGGAATGTGGGAGGTCCACGTTTTTTTTTTCTGCAAAACAAACCAGTGTGAGAGCATGTGTGTCAGCGTTAACAGAGTGAGTGTTTGCTGAACCATGAGAAGATCGCCCTATTATCGGATGTCAATGGCACGTCCGTCAATATCAACACTTTGTCCATTATTCAAAATCAATAAACGTGGCTCGATATATATATAGTGTGTAGGACTGCGGCTCTTCTGCATCGTCCTAAATGAGTGAAAGCAGATGTCCGGACTCTCTTTGCGCAGTGCAATTATGTGCAAGTCTAATAAAAGGCTAATGGAGGTTTCTCTGAAAGTGTAATGGAAAGCTACAGTATGAAGTGTAAACAGTGGTTGGAAAGAGATGTTTAAAATCAGCAGAAAAGGTCACTTAACCTTTAGCGTCTAATTAAAAAAACATTAACATTCACAGACACAGAATTTAATAAAAATGATCAATTAAAAAACTACTTAAGAGTTTGTGAATGAATGGTACTTCTCTGCCTAGCTATTATGCTGTGCAATGCAGTCTGGGACATTAGTTTTTCATAGGTACAGTCAAAGTAGCAATTGATAGTGAGCATTTAAATATCAATGTAGATTATTTGGAGTACTTCTAAAAACTGAATATAGGAAGGTAATGTAACAGGATTAACCAAGTCCTGATATGCTGTTTTGTAAGCTTGTGAACCAGGGTTTTGCTAAATATATCAATAAAGCCATATGTTTTAATGCCCTCGCAAGTATTTGGTTGGCATGACATGCCTTCTTAGATATCAAAGATGGCATACATATTTGAAAGCGCAGCCTTTAGGAGCAGATGGCATAAGGATATTAGAAGATAAGAGATTTTACTTTTGACTTCCATAAAATGACTTTTTTCATGGTTTCATCAGTTCAATAAAATGCTGAACATATTTATTTATTTAATAAATCATATTTGTTTCTAAAGGGATCAGGTGCAGATTGAAATAATAACAACTGAGAAGTAGTATTTATATTCCCTAGACAGACCTATAATAAAAGTCAGGAAAAAATTGTTGCAAAGATATGTAAATTTTTATCTGCCATTTTTGTTTTATCTAACTCTGCTATTATTATCATCAACAAAACAATGAGTTGTACGAGATTAGATGAACAATGCCACCATCAGTCAAAAAACTATATTTTTTGGTTTGCCACAAATATAAAGAAAAGAAAAATAAAGAAGAAAAAAACATACAAAAAATATATACTTTATCAAAGGTTTTTTATTTAAATATATTTGAAAAGGGTATTTTTTTTATAGAATATGTTATCAGACATTGTGACTGTTTAGACAAGGAAGTTGTTTTAAGTGCATGTGAAACCAATTATCTTACACATTTCTGTTTAAAGAATCTGCAATAATACTATAATATTACGTTTATTTTTAAGTATTTCTAAATAACAGTGTAATTTTTTTTTGCTGTTTTATGGCACTTAAAAAGGTGATTCGCCGCTGTGGACACCAAGATGGCTTGTGGCATTCCCCTTTGCCAAAATGGTTGTGAAACTTAATCCATAATGCACTTGGCTCAATACGACTGACTGTGAGTGAGAATATAAAAATGCTAAAGTACAGTAATTTTCACAAAAGCCCTGGACCTGTCAAAAATCCACCAGATGACGTGTTTAAGCTGACAATTACACCAGGAGAAAGAATACACACTTTTCATTTACATATGCTACCGACAAATTACCAATACGAATCTGGTTGAAAATCCCCAAACTTATGTAATCAGAAAAATCAAAGCTCAGTTGTTCTGTGCTTAAATGGAAACCCAAAAACTGGCACCCTGACACATCTTTACATGCTTTCATAAAGGCCTCTAAGTTCATCTTCAGTGGTTTATCATGTTAATGAACATCCTACTGAAGGCTCTTCGGAAATGTGAGGTATGCTATTGTGAAAGACATGCAAATATCCATCAAACCACATAATAGAGCATCGGTTAAACTATTCTTTCCACACAACATTTCAATCATCAACGTGTTCTTGTGCGCTACAACTTTGTTTAACGCACAAAACATTTGCGTTGAATGTTTAACATTCTCCTGACGCTTGAAGAGGAAGAACAGAAGGGAAGGAAAGTGAGAGCTAGATGACATCTGACCTTAATCAAATATTGTAAATCTGTAGTGCTTCTGATGTGAAGAAATGGGGAATTACACTGAAGAATTTAGGAAATTAGATCAGGAAATGAAACCAAGCTGACGTGGTTCATAGAGTATCATATGTGGTTGAGGAGATGGCATCGGGCCCTTGTCCCATTGGCTACGAGGCATGTGACCGGAGGGGACAGGGGCGTGTGCTGGAATGCAGGGTTAGGGGTGCAGCTATGGAAGGTCACGAGGTCAGGGTCATACACACACATGTTGCCCCCCTCCCCCCGATCATACACAAGGGCCTCTGTGCTTCTGTCAGTCCATAAATGACTCCAACACATGGACGCTCTCGCTCGTATTCTGCGCTGCCCCCGTAACCCACTGACATGGCAAACACACACAAACCACTGTGCTCCCCCGACGGTGGACACATCATTATTGTTCTCCAGGGGTAAAAACAAACAAAATACTATTCAACCCCAAAGGACCTCATTCATCCCTAGAAATACACCATCCGTACACTTCCAGTGAAACATTTATTCCCGACGCTCCCCAATCGAGGTACAAGTGCTCCCAAGGTGAGCGGTGTAGGAATAAAATTACAGACTTTACTACTCCAGCGTTTAATACGGTCTCACACTTCAATGTCAGTGAAATATCCTGCCTATGTGTGTGACATTTACAGGCGTTCACAGAAATAGCATGATGGCAGAATTGTTTGATGGGCCTGATGGGAAACTAGGCAGTTCGGAAAATACAAAACACGTTCGCTCGGTGGCTGTCTCGCACAAACACACGCACATGCTGCCGAACAGGATACTTAAGCATGTAAACAGAGAGAGGTGCCTGTTGATGTTGAACTGGTTCCAGAGAGACCTGAACAACTGAGGCGGCTGCATAACACTGACTAAAATGGAGCACACGGTCTCCTGTGTGACAATGTGAACGAGTGATAAAAGGCTGCTAGTTATTCCAAATGAACCATCTATTACACCTACATGGAAACAAGCTTAGTGAGCATGACAAGGACAAACTCACAAACACACAGACAAACATGTAGAATATATGTGACCCTGGACCACAAAACCAGTCCTAAGTGTCCATTTTTTCAAAATATGAAAATAGCTTTCCATTGATGTATGGTTTGTTAGGAAAGGAGATTATTTGGCTGAGATACAACTATTTGAAAAGCTGGAATCTGCGGGTGCAAAAAAATCTGAATACTGGGGAAAAACTCCAAGTTGTCAAAATGAAGTTCTTAGTAATGCATATTCTTATCAAAAATGTAGTTTTTACAAATTTATGGTAGGAAATGTATAAATTATCTTCATGGAAAATAATCTTAACTTAATATCCTAATGATTTTTGGCAATTGTTTTGGGCTATTGCTAAAAATATACCCCAGTGACTTTAAACTTGTTTTGTGGTCCAGGGTCACAAATAGAGTAAGCAACATGAAAACCGTGCCAGGGTTCGAAAATTATCTGGGACTGTGTGGGATATAGTTTCTATTATTAACGTTTATTTATGCAACAATTTGAATTTGACTGGCTGTGGAATTCTTTATAAGGGAATCATTGAATTATTCACTTAAGTGATTCAAATAACACCAATGATTCACTCAAGAACAAAACAAGGGACTAATTGAGGGAGTCATTGAATCATTCACTCAATTTGTTTAAAACACTAAAACACTAACACTAACCTTAAACAAACAAAAATAATAAGGTAGCTGGCTGTATTCTCTAAAATGTAAGTTACTCAATATTCATTTCTTGTTTATTTAACTATTGTCTAAAAGCAATATCACACTAGCAACTGTGCTGAATCTCTGTAAGCATTTTAATTTATTTTAATAAATAGCAGCAGGTGTAATTACACCCACGGAGAATTTATTTTAATGATTGCTTAAACTTAATTTATAAGCTATCTGACAAGGCTGATACAATATGACTGAAAAAGGTGACCCCATTAAGTAAAAAATATAACATAATTTTTGTGTGAATTTGTCCATTTAAAGGTACGAAGCCCTGCACATGGCATGCAGGAAAAAAAGTAGGCTAAATCGTGTGCGCGATTTACTATTTAGTTTCCTTGATTTATAAATTGTCCGCACAATTTACTCATTCGTTCCCTCGATTTGCTAAATCGTGTACTCGATTTATAAATCAAGAGAATGAATTACTAAATTGTGCGCATGATTTAGCAAATCGAGGGGAACTAAATAGTAATCGTGTGCATGTTTTAGCACAATCTAGTTATTTTTTTTTTTAATGTCATGTGTGGTGCTCCGTATAAACGCAATACTTCAGAGAAAACTTAATATTTGCACGCGGTAGGCATGCTTTGGTTGAGCGCATGCACAAATCTTCCCACTGCATGCGCGAGCTCAAATCCTGTGGCTCTTAAATGTTTAAACTGGCAAGGCTTGAATGAGTTTAACTTAAACACAGAGATCAACATGTGCTGTTCAGGTCTCGCGCACATGCGCGCATTATCAGCACCCGGGTGATAATGGAATAAATTCTCATATTCCAGCATACCATTCACTCGCATTGAACAAGAGTGAATGATTAGTCCAGGTTTTTATATATATATATATATATATATAGCTGTTGTTGTAATGTACTGAGAACCCTGAAAGCACATCTATCAACAAACACATATATTAGCCGAACCCTGTTTGTTTTATGCTTTATTTATAGCAAACCATATTACAGCGTTGTCAGATTTAAGTTGAACCGTGGTCTGAGCGCTTACCGAACCCTACCTGGAAACAGTTCGATTTTTTTCCCGCGAACCGTTCCATCTTACTGAATATTGAATACATTTTGACACTGATGGCCAACACCAATCTCTTTTAAAAATAACAAACTAATATTACAAATTAAAGCTGGAATCTTAACCACTGACTCTTCACGACCATCTCATGAGGCAGCACACAAATTACAGGGTTAGCCATTCAGGATACTGCTGTACTAAATACACACTGAGGCCTGATGAGTAGACCATAGTTGAACCACAGACACTTTCAGATGTTACAGAGGAAACGAGATCAGCCAGGGTCAACCGAAGCCTATGTGTGCAGACACACAGCACCCGGAAAAGAAGGAAGCCTGAAGAGGTGCGCATCATTCTCTGAATTCATGCAAAGTGGCAGTCAGAGAGTGAGGAACTGATAAGAGCAGAGTTTCTTATCTAATTCGATTCATGTGGCGAGAGCTTTTTGATGAAGTCGATAATGTCAGTTTTACAAAGACTGACTGACACACACAACTTTTATCAGGATGCACACCATACTAACGTTGTTGTCACCTCCTGTTCTCATAACAAACCACGGCTTTCAGAGAAAATGCTCTCTCACCGAAATGCCCTACGTATTTATACCGCTGCGGGTGTTTGCAGGTAAGAACACAGACTGAAGAGATACTAAAATCTGATAAAGAGTGAAGCACTTGGAAACCACATCCTATACTCGGTACTGTATCTTCTTCTCACTCTCTTGCTCGCTCATTCGCTTGCATACTCAGCGGCTGAGTTCACCTTGTAACTATCGAGGTCAGAATGTGGCCTGCACAGCCGTAGAATGATAAAACCACAAGGTACTTGTAGTAGTTATTGCCACCTGACTTAAAACAACATTTCATCCCGTCTATGCACCTCATAGCTGATGTTCAGATCCACAAAGTCAACATACAGAAAAATGCCAACGTCTGTGGACTGAAGATGAGAGATGTGTGATACGAAACTTTTATCATGCAAAACGGGAAAACCAATGCTACTAACGCAAGTACGTATTTTTGAACAGGTCAAGAGGTCAACCACAAAACCTTTATCAAATTTCAATTTTACGCACCTGCTTAGTTAAAATCCACTCCATGTAGAGAAAAGTTTGGATAATGTTGTCTAAGCAAATCACAGCTGAAAGTCAAATGTGGTTTTTGAATGGGCTGATATTGGTATCACAGCATACATAATGAACTTATGACCTAATGAGTTTCACTGACGACTCACAAATGCAGACAGTCTCTGGGATATAGAAATATTTTTTATTAATAATATTAAAGAAAATAACTTTAGCTAACCAAGGCTTTCAAACTCACAATCAGAAAAGGCAAGAAGGGCTAGGGTTTTTTTTAATTTTTTTTTAGATATAATCATTTTCACTTGATGTCTATGGTATTCTTGAAATAAAACGATGATAAACAAATGTACTTGCAATTTAACACACTACATACTATAAAAATGAAGAGTTAAGCTAAATACAACAAGCTTTACTAGTGAGGAAGAGAAAGACAGGGTTTTTAAAGTGAAAGTGACCATGAAGTGGTAAGACTTCACGCAGAGCCGGACTTCATTAAGGCCAGTCAATAGCGCGAGACAAAACTAAACGCATCGCGCGCGTAGACACTCGGTAAGATAATGACGTGGCGTGCTCAAAGCGTTGATGAAAATAATTGTTAAAAGTCCCTGAAACTTCGAGCTGTGTGGGTGGCGGGGTACGACCGCTGAGAAAATCGTGATGTAAGAGAACTGACTGTGATTGAGGGAGTGAAAGCGAGAGAGTCTCAACATGGTTTCCCAAACATGCCACAAAAGGCCTCCTGAACACGGCTACTGAAACTCCCTGTAGTTGGCGGGACAGCAGCAACTTCACAAGTGCACACTGGATAAGTAGATACATGTTAGCAAATGAATACTTGGGGCAAGTATGCTAACAGTGATTAAAGTGAATTCAAACGACTGGAAAGAATTAATCATAAAAGTAGGAAACCCTTTCACCAAACGGGACATTAGTGCGCAGCTCTGTGTTATTAGGCTTCACTGCCCTTTATGAGCTTAAAGGTCTATTTTTAAAACCCTAGAAACTGGAGCGAGTGTAAATTGGTCCATTTGTAAACAAAGTAACATGATAATTAAATACTCCGGTGAGAAAGCGGGGCTTCCATTTTGAGTGTGCCGTGCTACTGCTACAGGCGCAAAGTGCGAGGAGGAACATGTTTTTGGGGAAAAAATGGTATTTAACATTTTGCTGGGAATTCACAGCATTGATTTCGACATACTTCCAAGATCGAGAAAGAAGTACAAGCTGCTGTTTTAAAGTTGTAGCCATTCAACAGGTTCAAGCGGAAAGGACTGGAAGAAAGTAAATGAAGCGGTTTGAATTTAACTAATTAAAGTAAAACCGCAAACTTGAGAAATGGTTAATATTAGGAGTACTAGAATGAACCGACTGAGTTGGACTACACCTCTAGTGACAATTGGGGTTATTAAAATGAATGGACAACTGACCGCATTATTTATTAGTTTTAATATTTGAAACCTGCCCATTCAAGATCACGAGATAAACACATCTGTGATTTACTATGTAATGCAAACCAAACAAACAAGCAAAAAAATGCCGAGGTGTTACTCAGTTGAAATGTCAGAGTAATACATCGTCAAAAAAAAGTTAACTTTTCTAAAAGTAAGTTAAAGGTCCGTTGTGAATCTAGTAACGTTTCATCCAGTTTGACACTGCTGACTGCTCAATAAAGCTGATGTTTGGTAAAGTCCTGACTCGATACTCTGACTCAACAAGCTCACAGGTCACAGAAGTTGTGGCAGCACTTGATAATGAATGCTGGGTAACTCACCCGTGTCCCCGGGGGTCTTCATGGTGAGAGTTATCTGCCCCTCTCACAGCGAGCTGGGGTAAGTGTCAGTTCAGCAGCGCGAGACTCGGCCTCTCCCGCACCCCCGTCTCCAAAAGGCCAAACTTTTGTCCAATGATCAGCGCTCTTGTTGATCCCGCAGAACGAGCTCTGGTCTCTTTTCGCGATCCCTCCAAAGCCCCGACCGACAGCGCTGAATTTGGGAAAGCGGCTCGGTACTTCCAATGGCGAGGCGGGATGGGACGGGACGGGGTGCAGCGGAGTTCCGAAACAGCGCTTTCCCGTCTGTCCCGGGAGCGATCGATACAATTCCCAACACCGCAGGAAAGCAGCGCTCCGCGTCTCTCTGTTAAAAACTCGCGCTCTTGATCCCTGATGATGATTTTCGCAACATTTTATCCTTGTGTTAGTTTGTCATCTACTCTCCCGAGGCTCGCCATGCGCAGTATATCAGTCCGTTTCCCATTCTCTCTTTCACACCGACTTTTTTTTCCTTCCTCCGCTCTCCCTAGTCTGAAACTACTCGCTGTCTCCTCCCCCATCTCTCTCTCTCTCTCTCTCTCTCTCTCTCTCTCTCTCTCTCTCTCGGGTGTCGTGTTTCGCTCGCGCCCACACGCGCGGGGGGAGGAGGAGGGGAATGGGGCATCGGCTGAGTCACGCCCCCTCAGCGCCGGGGCTGGCGTCACTGCAGCACGAGGCGTCGTTATGGAGACCGCCATAGCCACTGTCCGTGGTGACATCACATCCGCGTCCTAGAGAACTTGAGATTCAGCGTCATCGCGCCTGTTAACGTCAGCAACAAGTGTGTTTCGAGCTAATTATCCCTCGTTCTCTTTCATTTAATGATAATTATCTACCCCCATCCAGAGGTAGACTAATAACTAGTGTATCGAATTATGATTTCCGGAATGTACCCCGCAAGATCAGAGACTCAACTCTAAGGGCACTTTTGGCCACTCAAATATTTTCTATCAAAACAAAATGTAAAATATTCTGAGGCTCATGTATCATATAATACATCATTCAGTTGTATAATGGATTTATTTATTTATTTATTGTTAGGGGCAGTGACAAATAAGCCTACAATATATTTCCCAAGGTAACAATTTTTTATTAGCTACCAGTTTCATAAATATCATACTTTTTACATCAAGACATTTTATATAATACATCAAGATACTTTTATATAGTATACTACACTTGACCTGAAAGAAAAAAAAAACTTTTCAAAAATGATATTTAAAAATAAGTTAACACTTTATGATAAGGTTCCATTTTTAAACATTCGTTAACTACATTTGTAAACATAAACTAATAATGAAAATTACTTCAAAAGCATTTAATGTTGATTCCAACATTTGGTAATTGCTCCTGTTCTTTTAGAAAAAAATCAATCCAACATTATTTCTGAAAGAACTAAATGGCACACAAAAAAATGACAATCAATTTCAGAAGCTAAAAACATGAGAACTGTATTCAAGTAATATAAAGTATTCAATCCCCTTAATTTTTTCATTCACGTTTTGTTAAGTTGCAGCCTTGTGTTAAACTGCTGGGCCTTTGGCTGGGCCACTCAAGGACATTCACAGAGTTTGTAAGCCACTCTTGCTGTGTTTAGGGTCATTGTCTTATTGTGAGGTTAACCTTCTGCCCAATCTGAGCTTCTGAATGCTCTGGATTGGGTTTTCATTAGGGCTATCTCTATATTGTGGTGAGCTTTTCTTCTACTCTGATGAGTCCCTCAGTCCCTGCTGTTAAAAAACAGCCCCACAGTATGAGACTGCTACTAGCACACTTTACTTTTGGGATGATACTCTGCAGGTGATGAGCAGAGCTGGTGTCCTTCAAACATGATGCTTGGAATTGAGGTTCATCATAACAGATAAATGTGTTTCTCACAGTCTGAGAGTCCTTTAGGGGCTTTTTTGCAATATTCCAAAAGTGTGTTTTCATGTGTCTTCACTGAGGAGAGGATTGAGTTTGGCCACACTGCTATAAAGCCCAGATCAGTGGAGTGTTGCAGTGATGTTTGTCCTTCTGTAGGTTTCTCCCATCTCCACATATGATCATGAAGCTCAACTATAGTTACCATCAGGTTCTTGATCACCAGTCTAAACAAAGCCCTTCTCCATCAGTTGCTCAGTTTGGCCAGGAGTTCAGCTCTAGGAAGAGTGCTGGTTGTTCCAAACGTCTTCCATTATGGATAATGTAGGCTACATGCTTCTGTGAGCCTTCAGTGAAGCAGAAATAATTTTCTGAACTCTTCCCAAAGATGTGAGTGTTTGATGAAATCCTGTGTCTGAGCTCTACGGGCAGTCCTTTTGACCTCAGGGCTTGGTCTTTGCTCTAAAATGCATTTTTAGCTGATTTTAAAAACCTGTTTATATATATATATATATATATATATATATATATATATATATATATATATATATATGTATATATGTATATATATATGTATATATACGTATGTGTATATATATATATATATATATATATATATATATATATATATATATATATATATATATATATATATATATATATATATATATCATTATGGAGTGTAGATTGATGTGGGGGAAAATTAATTTAAAGCAGTTTAACATAAGGCTGCAAAATAACAAATCGTGAAAAAAAACTTTCGCAAGACACTGTATACACACACGCATACACACACATACATTTATAAAAACATAGTCTATATAAATTCATTTTACCACCCATTATATTATTCATTAAAGGTGAGATGAGAAGTAAGATTCAGAAACATATAACATGACCTCCCTCAAGTCTCATGATTACATGAAGATTGCCAGTAAAACAGAATGGTGTGACCAAATGACCACAATCCCACTGAATTCTGTTGGCACGTGCATGAGAGAGAATGAGAAGTGTGCAGTGTGAGAAAGCATGTATGTTCATTTCCTGTATGATTTGAATGTGATCCATCTGCTCAAGCACATACATCCTGTTTTAAAGCCGAGCACCTGAATCTTAAAAGGACCCTCCTCCATCCCTCACCGGAGAACAGTTTTTGAGTAAATGTGATGTTTCTCATGAGCAGTGTAGCATGTCTCCTGTTCTGGTTTAGAACATCCTACTGCTAGAAAACAGGGGACAACATATCTTTAAATGTGCACTGAGTAATTGAATTTTTTAATTTTCCCTAATAACATAATCCAACCATCATCAGACACTTTTTCAGTAAAAACATTAATAATGTTGCAAACAATTGTTTTATAATTCTGCATTCATTCCACTAGGTGTCAGTATAAATCAAAGATGGCTGACATATCTATAGAAGCCTGTTTCCGCCACGAAAAAAAATGTAACGGCGACTTGTTCCTCACAATAATTAATTTATTCTCAGACTCTGTTCTCAGAACTGAGACTCTAGAATTACAAATTATGAATTCAAAATTGTGAGACATAAAAATTGCAACTGAGGGGGAAAAAACTCAGCATTGTGAGATACACACTCGCAATTCTGAGAAGAAAAGTCTAAACTTGCAACTGCCAGAACAAAGACAGAAATGTGAAATAAAAAGTCAGAATGAAACTTTGTAATTTAGTTTTTTCCATGGTGGAAACAAAGAAGCAGAATTGTGTTGGGGCAGATTTAAAAGATGTAAACTCAGAATTGTGAGTAAAAACGTCTGAATTCTGAGTTTATATTTCACAATCCTGTTTATTTGTTTTCAATAAATTGAATATATTTCCTCACAATTCTGCCCTTTTTCTTGCACTTGCGAGTTTACATCTCACAATTTTGACTTTTCTTAGAATTTCTAGAAACAAAAGCTGAGATAAAGTCACAATTACCTTTTTTAATTCTGTGTGAATACAGTCTTCCACATACTTTACATATAAACGGAACATCAGTTAGAATCACACTGCTTTAAGGATCAACATTTCATGTGGTTTAGAATGAAATGTTTAGTAATTCATCAAATTTTCTTAAATCTATGCGATGGGAACATTAAGGCAAGACTGACAAGATGGTCTATGCTTTCATGAGCTTTAACCTGATCAACTGTCCCTTTATTTGAGAGGAAACAGTTGTCATTGTGCTGTGAGCTGTTATGTGTGTTTGTAGTGGTTCTCAGGATTGTGCTTCTTGTTGTTATTTGTGCTAGTCAAGCTGTAGAGTGTCAGCAGTCATTTCTGGTCACAGGAAACAGACGTACCTCAGATAAGCATCTCAGCCCCATAATGCTGCTGCGGCAGTCCGTGTGAACGTGTGTGTGTGTGTGTGTTTTGGAAATATCCATTGCTGTCACATCTGTTCGAGACACCCTCGGTTTTCTTTCCCCAGGAAAGAAAACAAGAGCTGTTATTGGGATGGGCAATTTCCTTTGACCGTAATGGACAATAAATACAGTCTACTATTGTATTTACACACAATTTTCCATTTCCTCTCTCTCACACTTGCATCTTCTATTTTCTACTTCTTTCTCTCTTGTGTCTCTGTTTCCCAGTGTGCTGAAATGTCTTCAACTTAAAAGAAAAATCGTTCTCTGCTAACTTCTAAATCACTATTCTACACTCTCTGTCTCTCTTCTGCTGTCCGATTCATCCTATTCATCCTTGAGCAGTTTCCTTCACTTTTGTATTATTCATCCACACCATTATTTAGCCCCATCAACCTTCTCTTCCTCCACATCCTCCGCTCTCCTGATTCTCTTCCACTCCTGGACTTTATGTCAGGTCTTTTAGCACAGTAAACTCAAGGTTGTCCGTTTCTAAGAAAAGTTCCTCACTGTTCTGGCTCTCACATGCAGTGTATTTATGCATTGACACACCACTCGCCTTCTCCTCCGCACTTTGTTTATGTTTAGGTAAAACCAACAGCATTCTCTCAGTCTACTGGCTTCACACAAACACAGAAAAGTGCGGGAGTGACTGGAGAAACACTAGTCAGAGTTTGGAAAGGTACTTTAGGAAGCTGTTTCCACTTTAACACTGACTGTGTATCACTTTTCAATAAGGTTCCATTTGTTAACATTAGTTAACATGAACTAACAATGAACCAGATTATGAGATAAAGTTCATATGGTCATATGGTGTGATATTAAGACACAGTTGTGTTAAACAAAGTCACACTGAAAGATACAAAGCCACAGTAAGTTGTGACTTTACATCTTGCAATAAAAAAACACCATTTCCTTCACTCTCTGGTGAAATTCATGCATTACAAATACTTTTTGTTTTGTAAATAAACCAATACAGATACGCCATATACATAATTTTAAAGTATTTAAGCAAAAGTCTTTGTTTTAAAAGATCATTTACAAAAAAACATTCTTCTCATTTCATCATACAGCCTTCATTGTTTGATGTAATTCCGTGATTTCTCTCAGTTGGAGCATTATGGGAGAAACCCCCCTCTTCTGTTCCCCTGCCCCGTCAGCTTAATATCCCTGTTCCTCTTTATGAGATGATCAGCATTTAAAATTGGGGTGACAGACAGATGCTGGGGTGATTCAGTGCTTGCAGCCTCTCCTCCCTCCGTTTTGCTGTTAATCAAAGTACATGGTCTCAATATAAAGAAGTGTTCCTGTGTGGCACTGATTTTTCTCAGAAATTAGAGTCCTGAGCACAAATATATGTGCTAGCAAGCATTGCATTTTTTCACCCATGAGTGTTGCTGTACTCTCAAGTTCGATGGTAAAGAGAGAGTACTCTGTTTAAGAGGGCCTCATTATCTCTTTATCTGTTGGCCTCCTAGTGGAGTGAAGCACACAAAAGTGACGGATCTGTTAGATGGAGCAAGAGAGTAAACAGAACGAGGAACCATGACATCCTCATGCATCATGCTCCACACTTTCAAATGTAGATTGGTAGTAATTATTGGTTTAATAATTGTTATTATAAAATTCACAATGTTTAATTATGATTTTTTTTTTATTAAAAGCGAATTATTCAGATAACACAGTAGGTCTGCTTTGTTTTCTGGCGGAGGAACAAATATGAAATGCTATACTGGGCGTCGAATTTTATACTATGATATTTTTATTTATGTTGCACAGCTAAAGCATTGTGTCTACTGCATATAAAATCTTGAACAGAAAGGTTAATCGACTCTGCTGACGTGTTATCTTTGTTATTGGGCGCACCAGAAAACACGTCAGCAGCATCGTACGTCAACAGTCACAGCAGTCGCACTCACAAAAGACACGGAAGAGAAGACAATGCTGAATAAAGTCGTCATTTTCGGACCTAAATGTATTTTCGATGCTTCAACAAATTTTAACTGACCCTCTGATGTCACATGGACTACTTTGATGATGTTTTTCTTACCTTTCTGGACATGGACAGTATAATGTACACACAGTTTCAATGGAGGGACTGAGAGCTCTCGGACTAAATCTAAAATATCTTAAACTGTGTTCAGAAGATGAACGGAGGTCTTACGGTTTGGAACGACATGAGAGTGAGTTATTAATGACATAATTTTCATTTTTCGGTGAACTAACCCTTTAAGATGAACTGCCTGTTGCAAATCACTTTGGATAAATAAACTTAACTTTATGTGAACAGATGAATACAGCAAAAAAATTACCATTTACAAGAAAAACAGTTTATCCACTTGTGTTTTTCTATCTGTGTGTGTCCTTGTGAGAGTGGAAAGATGAGAGAGCATGTCAATGGGCTCTTTGTCATCAAAGAACATGTTTATTTTCAAGTTTGGCGCTCCAGCTGTCAGGAGTCCCATCATTTCCCTTTCGTGCCCCTCCTCTCTCGTCCCTGTAACAGTCCCTCAGTCTTTAGGGTCATGTTCCATAGCTTAAAGTGCTTTCTGTCTGCTCTCTACTATGACAGAGACCTGACAATCCCTCTCTCTCCGTCTCCCTCTCTTTCTCTCAGCTGGTTTTCACACAAGAGTAATAGGATTACCACACACTGCTCTGCCAAGGACAGAGAGCGGAGGGGGAGACAGGAGGGCAGGTTAAAGATGGCAAGAGGGAAATAAAGAGAACAAGTTAAAGAAGAGAATGCCATGCTGCTGCACACCCAATCTGAAGTCCTTAGGAGTAACAGGCCTGTGATATTTGAGGAGCAACAGAGAGGTATGTCTCGCTCTATGTCAGTTGCTATATTAAGCACATAAGTGTGTTGATGGTGTCTCCAGTATCTTGCTTAGGATCAAACTCTTCCTATTGGCACAGTTCACTGTTTCCACTACTGAATATACTGCCATACCTTCATTCCAGCGCAATGGATCTGTATCCAGTACAGCTGTCATTTCAGAGGCGTGGAGCTAATCAGAGGTCTGATTTAGCAGCATGACGGGCCTAAAGCGGGGTCACCACAGGGCTGCTACTCATTGCTGCTGAAAGTACACCAGCTGCTGAACTTCATGTAATTCAAGCACCGTCTCAAATCACTACATGACATTTCACAGATAGAGAGATGCACAAAAATGGCCTTCTGTTTTACAGAATATTCATATTAAAAAAATTTACTTACGCTGTAAACTGGTTTTAAGATATTACGCATAAAATGTTCCTATACATTGGGTTCAAGAATTGCAGTGGCAAACAGAATTGCAATTTAATGTCAGGAAGTTGTATTGAAATGAACTAGAATTCAAAAATAATTTTAAGTCATAAACTGCCATTTTACACATAGCCACTTTAAACTTTGCCAACTATAGACAACTGTGTTTAGCTATTTATTTCATCATATTTAATAAATCAATTTTATGGACATCAGAGGAAAAACACTTCATTTCCCAGAATGCATTACCTTGAAATTTATTTTAATTTACATACAAAAACTTTAAAGGGATCATGGACTTCCTTTGTTTTAACCCCTCTCATCAGAACGCTCTGTCTGAACAAGCGTGGTGGACTGCAGACTCAGAAGTAAACGCAGTGCTGTGATTGGCTAATAGTTGTGTATGTTTGACAGTGTACATTCCTCATAGATAGATGCTGCTGTGATTTAAGTCAAAAACGCATTAATAACTGTTAACATTAATGCAAATCGGTGGGTGGGGCTAAACAGACAGTGATGTCGAAGCAGGCATTGAACTTCTACTGTGGAGGCGGTGCTTAGCCACACTATTACATCATAAAGTATAGAACATTCTTAAAGCTGTCATTCTGGCCGACTGGCTTCAATATGAGCTGTTTGTAGAATAATGAAAAGTTCTAAGTTCTGAAACTTACAGGATGTTTTTATAGTACAATCACCTCATACATTTCAAAAGATCAAGGCAATTTTGGTTTCTCAGTTCATGACCCCTTTCATCTACACTTATAGCACTATACTTTGTGTTGTACTACCTTGGCATTAAATGAAGAAAAAAAATAAAAATAAAAACTGGTTAACACTGCTGTAAGTGTTTATAATACAATGGCTGAGAGAGTGACAACACATATGAAATTTTTCTAACAATTATCAATCTATCAAATTTTTTTCCCCTCTTTTAAAGTCATATAGGGGAATATATGTTTAGATTTTCCCTTCACCACTATAGAAATTTTCCCAATTATGATGACTTCCGCTTCTGAGAATCCCGAAAATGTGGAAAGGATCCCTTGACAACCAGAATCATCTTCCTGTAAAAAAAAAAAAAAAAAAGCACTTTCTGAAGAAAAATTATTTTTGGGTCCAAATGATGTAGTCACAACATCTAACAGCAGGGGGCTAAATGTGCAATAGCAATCAGCCAAATTTTGACCCTAAGCCAAAAAAAGAAAAAAAAAAGTATTATTTAAAGTAGTTAAATAGCAAAATCTGTGTATTAAATTTCTACTTAAATGTTCTTGTTGCACCTAAAACAAAACTCCATGCTGGAATGGAACAACATGAAAACCTTTTTATAAGAACAATTTGAGCAATCTGTTTCCAGAGCTGCAAGAGCCATGCTGTTCAGACAGTTCAGACAGTTCATTGCTAAATACATTTTCTGATAATTCAAAATCCATTCAGCATTCACCACCTCAAGTTACATCTCAGGACTGTAAAGCTGTTTGATTCTGCTATGGTTTGTAAAGCTGAAGAGCCCTCTGTTGTAACATGCTATGACAGATGTATGTTATTCTGTGTGTGTGTGTGTGGGCTAATCACAAATATAGGAAATCTGTGTAGGTACCAAATTCATACTGTGGGCACTAGATGTTCCTAATGACTCACCAAGTCCATGTGTAATGTGGGACACCCCCATATCTTCTCAGTTTTGTGTATTTGTCTCATGCTCGTAGGATCTGTATTAACTGACAAGATGTGGTGGTGTGTTCCAGATAGATGGCGGTAACCCAAAGCTCCTCGTTTCAAACTCTGAAAGGGAATAAAGTATCAGCGACGTGCTCTTGAGTCCTGCAAGTTTTTTTTCGGTTTTGCAGGTTAGCATCACTCATCATCACATCTCAATATTGTCACAAGGGTTTAGGTCTATGTTCTCAGCATTACCGTAACATAATTGTTTCTACATTTACCAAGTGATTAGTCACATGATATTTACATTGCAGATAACTGACTCAAAAATGGATTTCTGTGGCCTCTGACATGGAAACCAAGTGTTAGCAATTTGTCAATCATTAAAAACATCCATGCATTTTCCAAACAACTTGTCCTTTATAAGGTCAAGGGTTTAGAAAAACCGTACATCAATACCACACACATTCATTTTTTCCTTACCTGTCATTTTAAACAATTTGGTGCAACTTGGGCATCACTACTCAGGATTTTCTCTGTCATCAAATATTTTTATCTGGTGTATTCCATACTGTTGTTTATGCTCTTTTGTTTTTTTGTTTTTTTTGGTATTTCCTGAGTTACTTTTTACTGAGTTGCTTAGGACCAGCAAAGAACCAGCTTAAACTAGCAGCCATGCTTCAAAACATACCTAACCAGCATGTGCTGTTTCTTCAACGGGGTCATCAGCCTTTCTTCCAGTCAGTCTGGCTGTCTTCTTTTTCTTCTTCTTCAGCTGTACAGGTACTGATTCTCTATTGGTAAAACTTGATAATTAGTGTCTATATGATAATAAGTGTCTACAGCATTGTCTAATTTTCATTCTTCGCACTAGTGTACCTACAAAGGCAGCAGCCAACGAGTGATTTTCTTCAGTGTTTAGTGAAACACCACAGATCATATCGTTTAAACAGACAAAATACATTGAAGGGGGCAACCCACACCATAGACAATTAAGGTACTTTTTTTTAGAAAACTATTATGATTACATCTTCATCTCATGTGAGTGTACTTGAATCATCCACTCCTCCACTGACTCTCCACATAAACATACTTCTTAATGTGTAAAACTTTTTAAAGTTGTACACATTAAGAAATGTGTAAAAAAAAGTATTCCACTATGCACAAACCAGATGAAAAGATGCGTCTGAAGACAACAAGATGCTGTGCAGTGCCAAGATGTGGAAAACAGAGTTTGCATTGCCTTCATTCTGATCCCAACATTAGGAAATTTTGGATTCATTTTATTTTTAACGAAGATCCAGACCGTGTCAGTAAGAACTTGGTCCTTTGTTCACTTCATTTTACCACAGATTTACAATCTCTGATTCACCGCAAATCCGCTGTAAAGCAAGAAGAAGAAGAAGAAGATGTGACACGCGCCGGCTGTTGAGCATGCGCTCAGGACTGTTTGGACATTCCGGTGAATCAGAGGTAAAAAAAAACAAAACTATATAAATACTGTGCAAGTTTCTTGTGTCTTTACACATCAATGTATCATTACGAGCAGCAGTGTTTAATTTGGTTTTGTTTGTGTATGTTTTTTTGACTCAAAGCCATGATTCCCATTCACTTCCATTATATGACTTATATGAGTTAAAAATATTAATTTGTATTATACTGAAGAAACAAAGTCACCTATATCTCGGATGCCCTGGGGGTAAGCAGATAAACATCAAACTTTCATTTTTGGTTGAACTATCCCTTTAATGAAGATACACCATATACACCTAATGATTTGAGGTTGAGTAAATCAGTAAAATTTTAGGGTGAACTAACCCTTTAACAGTTGTGACAACAGTTAATTGACATACATAGAATTCATAAAATGATGTTGTATGATTTCTAGGCACTGAATAGTTCAGCTATGGGATCACGCAACAGTTGCACAGAGGAACTACCGTAACTAGACAAAATTGTTACCTATTAAATACTGTACTATAAGCAGTAGATGCTGTATGTTTCTGCTAAATGGAACCATGTCATCTGTCATTTGGGAGGCTTTGAATGCCTGTAAAATGTGTAAATCACAAGCACACATTACTCACAAAGGTTACAAGTGTGACTTATAGAGCTGATCACTGACCATTTGTGTGTTTAGACTGAATGTCAATAGCTGTTTAAGAGTGTTGTCATATGTCGAATAGTTCTGACACTGTGTGTGCTCTGCAGGTGCGGCAGCTCAGGGAAGGGTGTGAAAACATTCAGGCAGAGGAAGGGAATTTGATTGTTTGTGTGAGAATGTCCTCTGAAACACTAAATGTCAGATGATTTCCTCAAGCCCACACTGCATTTGTTTAGCTTGTAATCATTGTTGCAGGATTCCATGACAAAGATAGAGTGTTATGGTTGATAATAACATAAACAAAAGAGCATATGCTCCAGCCCCATGTTTGTGGAATTTACTGTGCTCTTGTTACACACCTGAAATGCCACCGTCATCTGTTCCGTCTTGGAGTGCTGTTACACACTCACACAAACACACACCTGTGCCACTGAAGCGACAGATTGACCACCTGTCTCTGTGGGTGGGCGGGTACAGTCTGACTGAGGCAGATTGTGAGTGGGAGAGGAGATGACTGACGCATCCTGTGACCAATCTGAAAACATCTCACAGCTCCTGCAGACTGAAATTAAATTTACTTATGCACAGGTCTTAGGTGGTAAATGATACCTGGACGAGCTTTAGTGATAGCATCCTCAGTGGAAATTCACAGTTGAAATGCAGCCAAACCTGAGAAGTATATGTCATGTGACTAATCAACGGTTAATTAAAGGTTTATACATTTTCATTAAAAATCAACTCCCCTTTGGAGAAATTTAAGGGGATTTTTTTGCTTCCAGAACCTGACTGTTGGACTCTGTTTCATGCATTTAAGTGCCTCCAAATAATACCAGTATTTACAAGCTGGTAAGAAACATGCAGCTTGTGCTGGACTTAATATAATGTAAGTAGGAAAGGACCATCAGTGTCTTTAACTAGGGCTAACAAAATCCTCCATGTAGGTAATGTCAGTGGCATTGTGAACACAACAGGCATATTTTTGCTTTTAACCTCCCCACAACTTTGTAACGACCTGACAATCCAACCCACTCAACCCAGGACAAATTTCGGAAATGTTTCTGTGACGCTGACATGTTGTATCCCTCCTCGCAATCAGTGATGCACAGTTTCCACAGCCCAACTCATCTGCTTGTGGACAAAACAAGTGTGAAATAACAAAAGACACAAAACTTAAATACTCTGACATTATGAACTCATTAAAATATTCATTTTGATTTGTCATATAGGCTACTTGTATATTGCTTAATTTAACTTTTTACTAACATACTACGTTTTAATGTGGAAAGGATCGGATCAGCTCAACTTTAGGTCTTTAGGTTCCTAACTAAAGTTAAACTTTGGCTGATGTTGTTGTTTTTTCAGTAGCAGATGTAAAGACATATAATCTTAAATTTGAATCGTCTAAATTGGAGAGGAGTAGAAAATGAGTAAAGGACGAGCTGTCTGGCAAAGACCAGATGTCCTATATGAGTCAGATGTGCAAACGAGAGCTGTGAAAAGTGGAAAAAAAGAGGGAGAAAAGAGCGAAACGGATAGATCTAGAGAGAGTGAAGGAAGCAAGGGGAAGAGAAGGTGACTAAGTTGATGCACCATGTGGAGGCAGAAGCTCTTCGCGGATGATTCATCCATATGAAGAACAGCGAGTGGCTGGTGCTGCCACCCAGCGGCCAAACGAGGACTGACAGCGTCACACACCTCAAGGAAAAGACATTTTCATGCACAGTTCTTTTTCTCTACCGTTTTTATTCAGATGAGTGAAACACTTTCAGTTACAAAAATGACTTTAAATGAACAACACTGTACAATGAACAAGCGAGTTATTTGTCAACTATTTTTTGGTTTCAGAGATAATTACACCAAAAGGCTAACCTGACACCATAGGGAGAAAAAGAGAGACACAGAGGACAGAAGAGAAGAAAAAGGAACTGCTCAACTCAAGTGAGAAAAAAAGAACGATGGAAAGGGGAAAACATGACAACGTAGCCTACATCAACAAGCAAAACAGACACACACATTCACGCACATATGCCAAAATAACCGCATATCTGTCCGATTTAAGAGTGTAAAATACGCTCACATGAACATATGCACGCACAGACAATGACGCACGCACGCGCTTTCATTTACGCACTGAGTGAGCAGCGAACATGAAATCAGGGAGAAGATGCAGGGGACAGATTAACACCGCTAACCTCCAAAAACGGAAACAAAATTAATCACAGACATACCAAGTCTTGACTTTAAAATCATCATCGTCACCATGAAGATTATTCCCCAAATAATGAATATTTAAAAATATACATTTCATCATTATTTTCATCGTATGTTACTTTGGATAGTTGAAGTGATACCTTCAGAAACTGGGTTGCTAGGTGACCAAGAGAAGAGACAAAAGAAAACAGCTGAGGATGTGTTAGTGGAGCTCTTTGGTTTAACTAGACCTGTTTAAGTTATTTGCTATTTAAAAAAATCTTTTTAAACACCTTTGGACTGAAGCTGTTATTTTTTTCTTTTTCTTTTTTATGTATAATATATATAGAGAGAGAGCAGGTAAAACAACAACTATAGAATAAAACGAGAACAGAAAAACTAATTTGCAGTTCTCTTAGGCGATTTGAAATTATCAGATTTTTTTTCTTTCCTCTGGAATTTTCACCCATATCCGATTGTTAAAAGGGTCATATGATGTGATTTCAAGTTTTCCTTTCTAAAGTTGCAAAGACTAAAGTCTCAAACCCAAAGAGATATTCTTTATAAAAGTTAAGACTCATCCACGTCCCCTAAAGCACCTCGTTTAAACACGCCCCAACATGTCTGCATCACTGTGTGGGAAGATTTGCATAAAGCCACCGAACTGTTCACGGAAAGAAACAAGGCATAACTTTGATTCTGGCTGTAGTATTG
Organism: Carassius auratus; assembly: GCF_003368295.1. Taxonomy (NCBI): domain Eukaryota; kingdom Metazoa; phylum Chordata; class Actinopteri; order Cypriniformes; family Cyprinidae; genus Carassius; species Carassius auratus. Next base: position 18,168,015 of record NC_039258.1, read on the forward strand.
TTGATGCCGCCGCCGTGTTGTTGAAATGCTGTGTGTTTTATTGCAAAAGTGAAACTACTTTGTTTGGCCTTCCAAAAGAGGACGATAGAAATCAGTGGTTAAGTTGTAACATATGTGTCCTTTTCCAGAACAGTTCAACCCAAATTTTCAGATACACAAGTTTGGATCAGTGTAGAGTAGCGCTTGTTGTTGTTTCTCCAATCACGAATGCCGACATAATTTTATGTTTATGTGGCGCGATGCAATGCAACACGAAGACTATAAGTCATTTTAAACAGTAATTATGTCCCCAATAGATGCAACAAATGCCTCTTTTAGAAATGCCTCGCCACAACGCAGAGGATAGCTGGCCAATCAGAGCACACCTCGCTTTTCAGAACGATGAGCTTTGTAAATATCAATGGTTTCAAAAACAATAATGTACAGTATGTGGAAAATGTTTTTTTTTTTTCATTAAACCACAAATACATTTCGTTACACCAAATACAAAAAATAATGTTCTTTTTTAGCAACGTCATATGACCCCTTTAAATTGAAAAACGCTGCGAATCAAACTCAAGGATTGTGTACAGATCTTAGGGAGCGTGTGTGTTGTGTTCGGTCTCAGAATGACGTGTTGCTTTGGTATCATTCTCTGGAGATTCACGCCACTGAGAGACGCACACTTTGAACACGCTCCCTTAAGCTGCAGCTATTAGCCTACTTGCATATAAACACCGAGAAGTTTTTAAGACGCCCGGAACTGCGCCTGACTGTAACGGTAAGAAGGAAAGCTAGAGAAAAGATAACGCAAGATTGAAAGGGTTCCCCTTATATTCCTCTTCAACATCTCTTGCGTTTTACGACATAACATTTGTCACCTAGCAACAACAGTCGCCGCCCGCTCTTCAGTCACCTTTCAGACTTACATACATACACATGCACAATAAGTGTGTACATCTATGAAAAGGTGTGTGTATGTGTCCTGCCCTGTGTTTGGTGACTGGAAAAGTGGTCCCAGGGGCCAAGGGAGTGAACCTGTCAGAGCATTAGTGAGGTTCTTTGAGTGTTTTTATCTTCATAATGTTCCCTGGCCTATCAAAACACTTCTCCTCGGCCCCTGCTTCTTTGTTTTAAAGCATTCATCTATTTGGCTTGTTGTTAAGAGAGTGAGGTATATGAGGAACTATCTCTCTTCTACACCCCCTAACCAGGAGACAGAACAACAGACACGCTACAAAATAAATACAAAAACAAAGCAGGAATAGAAATAGGACAAAGAGGAGGAGGAGTGAGGCAGAGAGCAAAAAGAGAGGAAGATGGAGCACTGATACATTTCTGCTATCATACAATACATACATTCCACTGTATTTTCTATCAAGGAACCCCAAATCCCTCCGTCTTTCCTCTCCTAAAGTTTTTGGTTTTGTAGCTGTTTAAAGCTTTCAGGTCAAGGCTCATGGCAGCACTGCGCTCGACGCCGTCACAAGAGGTAGCCTTCGCCACAGTAACCATAGCAACACCATCCCTAACATCAGCAGTGGCAAGACAGGTACGCACATATCATATAGGACCTTATCCCTTCTAAGCCATGGCAGTGTATGCTTTTACTCTGGAAGGTTACTTCAGCGCTGAATGAATGCTACCGAAACATTTGAGCAGAAGAAACACAGTGCTGCTTTTTCCCCTGATAGGTTTCCCTCCCACAGGCTCTGTCCAGTAAGGAACAGCTAAGAGGTCGAGAAGACAAGTGTCCGCCCCTACGCTGTCGATTAGCGGCCGGCACTTTAGGACCGACGGTTGCATTTGTCGATGGATTTGGTTCGAAAGGTCGCCTTGGCAAAGGAAGTTTACATTTGAATACAATCTGGTGCCTCAAACACACCCACTACAAAACAGCATCTTGAATATATTAAATAAATAATAATATTAATCATAATTACAAAAAAAAATTTTGTTAAGAAATTCACAAACGAGCAAGAGGAGAATAAAAAAAGAAACACACACACAAAAAAAATCTAAATAATAAAATGGGGGAGGAAAAAAAACACAAAAACCCAAAAGAAAGAATTGTGAATTTTTGGTCTAAGTAAATATCAACATTTTTTTTTTATCTTTTCACAATGTTTTTCTTCCATACATTAGCAATTAGTAAGCATTATAACATAGATAATTTACTACAAAATCTAAAGAAGCACTAACTGACCCATTCGGACTATACGGTAACGTAGAGAACTCAGTTCATGTAGCCGTCCCTCGTTGAACCTGCAGCACTCACCGACTACAGATTTCAGCACGATATAAATACAACGGTACGGTGGATGAGAGCATGTAAATTGTTGTGTATGTGATATTTGGTTCTCTTTAAAGCTTGTTTATACTCGACTTTGGTTCTTTGGATGTACTTGAGCATGTTTATCCTGGTTTCTTATCTGTTGAACTGAATTTTCACAGTATTGTTTCAACCACCTGATTAGAGTCTCTAACACAACTAGATAGGAACAAGTAAGGAACATAAAAAAATGAGATTTCCGCAAATACGTGAATACCTTTTCCCCAAAAGAAAGCACACAAATCTACACACACAGCCAAGGAAAGTCCCACAAAACAGACAGACGGAACGAAAGACCAAAAGTAACAACCCTCCCAACCCTCAAATGAACCCGAAACATCTTCTTCAGATGAGTCCAGTGAGGTCACCAAAGATCCCGCCACCCAGGACCAGGAAGAGTTTGAATGACAGGAGGCAGAGGCGGATCCCTTGCTACATGGTTCTGGGTGACCTCGGTCCAGAGATGCATGAAGGGATACTCTTTTTCTGTACAGCGACTCACTTTACACCTCCATCTGATTTTTGGCTTGGTTCGTTTTTGGTTTTCCTTTATGGGAAGTTTGACTGGCTGTGAAGTTTTGCTCCATTTTTGTTTGGCTTGAAAAAGAAGCAGAGAGGATGGGAGCCCCTTCACCATTCCCCATGTTGCCATGCTGTCTTACCAGAGCGGCCTCCTGAAGGTTTGGGCCCCGGATCTCTTTCTGCATCATGTAAATGATGAACTGATCATGTATGAATGGATCGCTTTGGTATTCAAAAGGGAGAATAAGTGAGTGAGGAAGGCATGAAATGGAATGAGGAAGGTACGAGCAATTAATAATTAAAAGAGAAATGAGAATATTTACACTTAACTAGAGGCGTGAAAGCTATAGGGGAGCTTGGTCTCACTTTTATTACACTATTTGACATTCATGTCATCAGACAAACAAGTGCATCAAGCTATGCAGTGCTAATATAATGAACATCAAAGACCAAACACCCAATCCTTTCTATATACTTGAAAAGGCATGGAATGAAGATTATGATGATCATATGTACTGAAACATTCAATAAAGACAGATGGAAAAATCTGCTACTTTTGAGAAAAAAACAGACAAGAATGATGAAGAACCAGAGAAACACAACAAGGTTGGGAGTCCGGCTCGTTCATATTTAAAATTAAATCATAATAAACATGAAAGAAATAATGTGATTGCATGGCAGATAAGATGATGAGCTCGGAGATGGCTGGACTGTTGTCACTGGGTCTGGTCCTGGACGGTTGGCTATTTACAGGTCCTTTGGATAAAGCTTTTCCATCCGTATTTTTGGTGTTTGTTTTTTGGTATTTGAGATTTTGGTATGCTTGGATTTTTTTTTTTTTTTGTCATAGTGAGTCTCTCAAAGTTCCATTATACTTTTTGGTATTCAGTACTCCACATGTTTGCTTCAAAGAGTTCTTTAACACACAGTAAAGTTTGTTCTCTTTTTTGTTTTTGGTGCTCAAGGATCTCTTTTTGTCCTCTTCTTACTGCACTACATAGTTTATTGTTCTCCTTTTATTTATATATTTGGCTGCATCCAGCTAAGCCGCATGGTGTATTTTTGGTTTCGTTTTCCCTCCTCTCCTCTTCCTTCCTGCTTCCACTCCGTCTCTCCATCTCTCCCCTCTTCTACTCTGTATATTTTTGGCATCAGTAGAGTGGGAGAGCGGAAGAGAGAGAGTGTGAATAAGAGGAAACGAAAGGGAACGAGGGGATCAAGAGATGCTTTGGTTGACAGGTAAGGTTTCATCTCCTCCTTCTCCTCCTCCTGTGATTGGCCTTGGGCAACGTCACTCGATTTTAGCCCCTCCAATCGAGTGTGGGCTATGTAGCAAATCGCCGGAAGAGCAGGAAGAGATGGGGCTGGAGCAAGGGGAGGGACTCATGCCGCCTGTGACAGGAAATGAGGTTTTGGCAAGAGCTGAACTGCCCAATCCCATGCCGGTGCCTGATGCCATGGGCAACAAAGAGGAGTGGTTGAGAAAGAGGGAAGAGGGGAGACCTGCTCCTTGGCCTCCAGAACCACCAATTAACACCTTGCTGCTTCCCTCAAGACTGGAAATGGGCAGCTGGCCACCACTGGCTGCTAGAGCTGTGAGAGAAACACAGTATTACTCACAAACATCACCGAAACTGACATGTTACGCATTAAACAGGATGCACTAGTACCATGTGAACTGATGAGCAGATGTGAGAAAAGGGTGAAAAGGAGTGGAAGGACTTAAACAAACATTCAAACAGAGAGGACACAGTAACACATGACTGATATGAGGTGGCAAAGTCATTGGTGTCTCTCTCACCCTCCCTTTTACACAAACCTTGGATAGTAGCAAGTGGGTTGCAGCCAAGAAGAGCTTGGTTCATTCCTGTGTTAACTCCCCTCACCATATTCCTGAGTCACACAAACAAATAACCAACCCACAGAACACACAGACAGAAATGGGAAACAGAAATACAGGGAAGAGGAAGGGAAAAAGAGAAAACATTTAGAAGCATAGTTTAAAGTAGCGCCGTAACAATCCATCGATATGGATCGATACATCGATTGAAGAGGTCTTATTATGCTTTTTCACTTTTAGTCAGTGTTTAGTGTTTGTTTTGGCATAAAAAAGTTTTACAAAGTTACAAAACTCAAAGTCCACTCCAAAGAGAGACATTTTGTTTAAAAAAAATCTCTTTTCAAGTACTAGAGCGAACGGCTTGTTTGGACTACAGCGTTGTTTTCCAGAGTTTTGTAATGTCACAAAGCAGCCCGTTAGAATATCATTAAAATAATTGCCTATGGAAATTGTAATGGTTGGGAGGTGGGGAGGGGCGAGGTTGTGGTTAGATCGCTTGAGTGATCAGACAAGACGAAAACAAAGAAGAAGTGCTGCTGTAGCATTAAGTTTTCACCTGTCGAAGAAACAGTGTTTTTCACCACCGTGCCTTTTGAATTTCCTTGCAAAAGATGTTTTCTAACTCGCAGAGCATTTTAACGCAATTATCACACATGCACCTGAATTATTATGTTTGTAAATATGTTTGTTACAGTTACTGTTGCACCTATCTGTACATAGTAAATGGAGTTATTTTTCAATGATTGAGGGGTGTGGCCAAAACATGAATCCATATTCAGAAAGGCAAATGATTAATGGTTGCCTGTTACAATACAATACAGTACATACAATTTCAGTTACCACAGAATTTACAAATCATTTGCCATCATCCTCAGAGATGACTGAGGATGATGGCAAATGATTTGTAAACTCTGTGCACCACAGACAAAACATCTTATCTTGTAAACTGTGTGGCAAGTACTGTGGCTCCATATAAACAGAGTATGTGCGAATGCAAATCTTGAAAGTGAAAGTGAAATTAAAAAGCGATTGTGCACTCAAAAGCAGTTTCAGTGCCAGGCATAATAGCGGCTCCCCGATGCCTGCAATTTATATAAGACTACAGTATAATTACCCAGTGATATAACTGCGAGAGAAATATATATTTTCCTCCCATCTTGTATTTGTTCCCTTTAGGGGTTTTGGTTCCATTTACATGGTTCCATATACAGGTCATTATCTTTCCGAAATGGTATTGAGATGCAGGAGGTATGGGGGGGGGGGGGTATATGGTATTCTGATGGACTATATATTAGATGGACTATTCTGACAATGTATTTTAATATTTTCTGGACCTTTACAGTGTAATTTACTTGGTACTCAATGGGACAGTCACAAGCCCCCCAGTTTTCATCCAAAAATATCTTAAATTGTGTTCTGAAGATGAACAAATCCTTTATGGGTTTGGTACGATATGGGGGTAAGTGATTAATGACAAAATGTTCATTTTGGGGTTGAGTATAGTTGACGGAATCGCCGAGCGCTTGTGAGAAGTTTTCAGCGCGCAGTGACCCGCACACATCCAAAGTGTACACATACATACAGCCAAATCGACAGCGCGCTAAGGCCTAACTGAGCTTTCTTCCGCTTTTTTTGTGCATGGACGAACAAATACAGACCAAATTACATGTGCGCCTTGGCGAATATGTTAGTAAACGCAGTCAGATAGACCTATGTCTTAACATAAACAGTTGAGAAAGAAGACGTGTATCAGTTGGCTACACTGGATCCCTGCTTTCCTTCTTACGCCTGTTTCACATGTCCTCCATCTGCAGTGAGTAAGCAATTTGAAATCAAAATAATGGATAAATGTTGTGTTTGTGGTAAGGATCAGTATCAGACTGCAAATGCATCCTATGTGAAAGCAAAATAAGACTTGTTACGCACACAGACTGCATACGCACTGCAGATGGAGTATGTGTGAAACAGGCGTTAAAGTGGAAGCAGACTAACAGAAAACTTCTGTCAAAGAAACAGATTTTGACTGAACAACTTTTATAAGGATTAATCGATATTTAATATATACAGTGAAGACTATGCAGTGTTATTTTATTATAAAATTTCTGTAGTTGAACATGTCTTTTAGATCTGCCTGAAAAGCACTGTTTATTTAATTTAAGTCTTTGTTATATTGTGTTCATTTTCTGCTATTGCTTCTAATTTGGTTAACTGTAGAAGGTTTTTTTTTAGAACTGAGCCCATAGTATTAGCCTAAATAAGTCTCAAATAGTTTTAAAAGCTTTATTTATTTATACATTAATGTATTTTTTTCCTACAAGAGTACCTCATTTGTGTTGTTTCCTAATGAGGATTTACACATTGCATATTATATGCACTGTTGTCATACCTTATGATTACTGATCTTGTTTGTCACTTTTTTGTTTTTGTTTTTTCAATTATTTATATTTCTTTATTCTTAAAAAAAAAAGGTGTAGGCTTATTTTTTGTTGCAAATGTCCCATTTGAGAAACAGGATGTGAAAATTTTAGATAAATGTTCATGTTATATCTTTTGGTTGCATTTGTGAGTTAAAAAAAATGTAGATGTTGTTTAAGATAAGTATATAAGACAGTATAATAATATTGATATATCGATCTATATTCTCCTGTATTCATATCATATCAAATTGTATCGTATAATTGTTTTAAGTATAGGCAAATATCATATCGCTGGGTATGAGGATCGATATCGTATCGTATCGTGATGAACCATCTGATTTACACCCCTAGTTAAGAGTTAGAAAACAGTGCAAGAAAACAGGTCTTTGCAGAGTAAATGCATTTTTTCATGTAATACAATGCAGGCCACACACCAGCAGACCTCAGTGGCGCATCAGTTCGAAACAATCCTTATGCTAAGATGTAATGTGAATTGACCAAATCTTTTGAACAAATATGAAATCTTAAAAAAGACAAAAAAAAGCACTTAAAAAATAAGAAATGTAAATAAATAAAAACTAACTAAAATTCTAATTCAAAAATTTGTAATATATATTTTTTGTAGTATCAAAACAAATATTTGCAAATAATATTTTATAAATTAAATTAAATTAATTATTATAAGTTCTACAATACTGATTGATAATTGATAATAATACAACTGTGCATTTACATTATGTATATGCACATACATATTACATCGTCATACACAATTGTCTCAATATCAAGGTCAATTTTCCATAATTCACCTTATGCCCTAAATCCTCATTTTCCTATACTTGACAATTACAAATATGTTTATGTGAAAGTGTGTGTGTGTGTATTTTAGATTTGTGTGTGTGTATGTGTGTGTAAGAACACAGACTCTGCTGGTTGTATTCACCTCAAATATGCAGCAAAGTCATTGATGTAGTTAGAAACGTCACCATTCTTTTTATGCCATGAACTGTGGATGACAAAACCACACACACAAAAATAAATTTGTGCACACACACAAACACTGCAGTTACCTACATTTGCTGAGCCACAGGGAGTAAAAGGTGATGAGTATGTGCTGAGTGGATGTGTGTGTGTGTGTGTGTGTGTGTGGTTTTGAGAGAGAGAGAGAGAGAGAGAGAGAGAGAGAAATCAACTCACCCTGTGTTCACACTTAGTGTACTGTGAGTCGGAGGGGCGGGACTGGCATCATTGCGGGGAGGCGGGGTCACAGGAGATGGTGCAGAGCTTAAGGAGGGTCCATTTTGGGTCAAAGGGCAAACTGATGACATAGTGGTCAATGACAGAGGGAAATAATATGAAATAGTCACCCATCTTATATATATATATATATATATATATATCATTATATGTATCTCTGATCAGCAGATGATGTCCACTTCTGTGCCCTACCTGGTGTACCGAGACGGCTCACTGTCTGTGATGGTCCCTGACTGGGCATCTGTAAGGAAGACGTGGATATGATGTCACAGGTCAAAAGGGAAACATGACGGACAGAGAGTAATGGAGGGCGAAAAAGGAGAGAGGCTGGTGGAAGGCTTGTGCTCTGTTTGTGAATTTAAGTTACTCAGCTACAAAATGATAGACCCAAAGACTGAGTTTGAACGTTAAAATAATAAACAATGCAATATTTCTCCTAAAGAATAGAAACAGAGGCTGTATCCTCCTACATTATTTTGACAAGGACTAGTTGTAAAAATTGGCTATGAAGATATGAATTAATACACATTAAAATGCAAAGCAATGCAGGGTGGGTGAAACCACATTCAGGAGTGAATGATATATGTATCATTATGGGAATGATTATTATCATCTGCACATGCAGGAGAAACTAGAAGTGTTGTGGCACAGGGTGGTTGGAAACGGGAGTATGGGCCAAGGGAGCAAGCCGGGTCATACCATGTGCGGGCTGTAGCAGGGGGGTTTGTGCGAGGTGGGCTGGGGTTGGCTGGGCAAGGGAGGGGTGGCACTGGAGGGGTTAATACGTTTCTCTTTCTGTCGGCGGTTGCAGAACCAGACGCGGATCACCTCCTTCTCCATGTTGAGCTTTTCGGCGATGAACAGGATCTCCTCTGAGGTAGGCTTCTGGTTCTGAATGCAGAAAACAGAACTGTGGTTTAGGATAGGATTATTTAAGGACATTCATATCAGAAGCGATTAGTTATCTCCTACCACTTCAAAGTTTGGGGTCAGAACTTGCCCACAGTTCTACAGTGACATTATACAGTGACAGTAACAAAAGATTTGTATTTTAAATAAATACTGTTATTTATTTTACTTTCTATCAATCAAAGAATCCTGAAAAAAAATGTAAGCAGCACAACTATTTAAACAGTGATAAGAAATGTTTCTTGAGCACCAAATCAACATATTGATTTCTGAAGAATCATGTGATACTGATCACTGGAGTAATAGCCAATCAAAGCTCATCTTTACTATCACATGAATAATTTACATTTTAGAAAATATTCAAATGAAACTTTGTTGTTTTATATTGTAATAACATTTAATAATATTAGGCTACTGTTTATACTGCATTTATAATAAGCCAATGCATCTTTGGTGTGCATAACAGACTTCTTTAGGAAACAAATAAAATCTAACCCCAGACTTTTAACCGGTAATGTATGTTGTGCAGTGGACTTGTGATGATGTGTTCTGACCGTGATGAAGCTGCGTTCCAGAGCGACGCGGACGTTGGTCTCAATGCTGGTGCGTTTCTTCCTACGGCGGCCAGGCAAGCCCTCGAAGCCCAGCGAAGGAGAGGAAAGAGCACTGGGACTTGGCAAGGTGCTGTCCATCGACATTGTTTCTAAGTAAACCATTAAAAACATCTTATGCTTATTATATCAACCACAAAATGTTTTATTTACTGCCATATCACAGTTTTTATATTTTATTTTTTTCATAATGATGTGGCCTAAATGCCACATAAATTGTAGTTTTAATGTATGAACATGAACATGTTTGAGATTGATTGATTGGAAGTTAAAGGGATAGTTCACCCAAAAATGGTCATTTATTCATCCTCATATAATTCCAAATCTGAATGACATTCTTTCTTCTGTGGAACATGAATGTTGAAGAATGTTGGGTTCCATTGTATGAACAAAAAATACAACTCAAGTCAATAGGAGTTGAAACCGTTTGGTTGCCAACATTCTTTTAAATGTCTTTTGTGAAGATACAATTTTCAGAGTTGAGTGGACTGTCCCTTTAAGCTCTAGGTTTGATTGACAGCAGTTATATCTAATGCAGCTGTTTGTGACCGTTACCTGCGTCGTTCAGCCACTTCTCCAACAGAGGTTTAAGTTTGCACATGTTCTTGAAGCTGAGATTGAGCGCCTCAAATCGAGAGATGGTGGTCTGACTGAAATCATTCCCATAGAGCTTCCCCATGGCCAATCCCACATCACCCTGTAGAGAGAAACAGAGACCAAACGTTACTATACAGGCAAATACAAATCTTCTGAGTGTGTGTGTGTGTGTGTGTGTACCTGTGTGAATCCCAGTTTGATCCTCCTCTGTTTGAATGTTCGGGCGAATTGCTCCAGTTCCTCCAGATCACTGGGCTCCTCAGGATGAGTGCTCACCGGAGTCACTGTGTTCACGCTGCTCTCTGCAACCTTCTCCCTCTGCCACAAACCAGACACACACATACAAGACTCCAGCGTGAGTGTCAGATGAAAATATGATACCACAGAATGTACACACACTACTGTTCAAACGTTTTTTTTTTTTTTTTTTAAAGAAATTATATGCTCATTGTGGTTGCATTTATATGATTCAAATACAACAAAAGCAGTAATATTGTGAAATACTATTACAGTTTAAAACTGTTTTCTATCTTAATATATTGTCAAATATAATTATTATAATTATATGGTCATTCAGAAATCATTCTAATATGTTGATTTGGTGCTCTTGAAATATTTCTTTTTATAATCAATATTGAAAACTGTTCATATTAATATTTATTATTACTTATGCTTAACTTTTATTATTAATGTATTATTACTTTATGCTTTTAAAACAAAAATCTGTTGTAACAATCTACTAATCTTTACTGGTAAAACATCTTATTCAGCCCAGTCTTACTACAGCTGTCATACACACAAAAGTAAGTTCATAAACAATACTGTTTCCCTTTTTCAAAAAGGGAACTGAAAATGTCATACATTTAATTAATCACTTATGTTGTATGTTTTTTTTCTTTAGAGTTTTCTACATTTAACAAAGAAACATCTTTCCTAGTTCCCCTGGATAGTGTTTAAGTATCTTTTATAAGTCAGCCTTTGATCAGATGATGTACCTGTGCTTGAAGACTAAGTCTGTGTGGAGCGGCCAGCAGGCTTCCTTGGTTTTGCTGAGGTAGTGGAATTAGATTTGGTGTTGATAGCAGCCCTGAAACATACGATTACATTCATTACAATTAAATCAGACCATTTTTAGCGAATCGATACATCATGAAAAATTACAATGTAATAAAGTGATAATAAGCAATACATTCTGTTATACTTTATTTTAAGGTGTCCCTATTACAATGTAATTATACATTTAATTACTGAGTTATATTAATTAACTACACGTACTTATTATAGGGCCAGGATTAGGTTTTGGCTTAGGGTTACTTGCATATAATTATGTTATTATAATACTAAGTACATGTAATGTGTAACAAGGTCACCTTAAAATAAAGAGTTACCATAAATTCTTATAGGCGTAAATTAGAAATGTTCTTAACTGACATACAACAGATCTCTATGTTTAATTGTTTAATTCATATTAAACATTATTTTTCATTCTGATTGACTGCGATTGGCAAACTAGTGATCTGATGTTGGAAACTTATTTAGGGCACGGCGTGAGAATACTTATAATAAATTAGCTACCTTGCTGCCCTTGCTGTGTTTGTGGTAAAAGAAACTGTGCGGGTGAAGGCAGAGTGTGTCCTGGAACCAGGACCAGCTGCTGCAGCTGCAACAACTGCTGAATGTCCTGAAAGAGAGAAAAGAAACAGATGCTGAAAGGATGTGACGGTTTCACTCTGACGAAGGACTGAAAGAGGAAAAACACTGATTCTGGAACAATATCAAGACTTTTCAGGTGTGCTGCCCAGCGCTGACTGGCTGTACCTGCGCAGTGAGCTGGATTGGCTGAGAAAGCGGAAGCTGGTGAGGAGGAGGAGGCGGCGGGACAGGGGTGGCGTTTTGTTCCTGTGTGCTCTGTGAATGGCCCTGTGACTGCGGTTGAGCTGCCTGCTGCTGGGCTTGCTGTTGACTGGCCGCGTGGGCCACATGCGACTGCTGCACAGCTGCAGCGAGGAGCTGCGCCTGCTGTAAGAGCAGCTGTTGCTGTGCTGGCAAAAGTGCAGTCAACTAGAGAGAGAAAGAGCGGCAGAGAAGGAGTGCGGCCAAAAGAAGAGTTAGAAAAGAAAGCACATCTACAGCAAGCAAGCTCATGTAGGAACCCACACAGACATATAAAGATTGATATGTGTCTCACCCCTGCGAGCTGACCACCCGTTAGCATCAGCTGTGTGTGGGGAAGGGGCGTCTGGGCAGGTGGAGTTTGTACAGCAGCGGGAGACATCTCACCACAATCCTCCACCTTAGTCTGAGACATAGTGACAGAGAAGCATCGATGATGAATTCATTTGTTACTGAAAGGGACAGTGAGTGGGGGTATTGAAATGAGATTATTAAAATACTGGCAGCTCGTGAGGTGGAAAAAAGCTATAATATCTAAAAACTGTAAAAGACTAACTTTTAAACGGTCTTCGAAACTAACAACAATAATATGTGTAGATCTGTATCACAATCACTTGCCAGTGAGGAAGAACACTGTCGCATGCATACCTTGCTGCTGCTGCTCAGTGTGGGGGAAAGAGAGAAAGGGCTGATTTTCATTGGCTGAACCTGTTGGAGGGAAACGGGCTTGATTTTTTTGATCATGCTGTTTTCAGATGAAATACTGTATAACACCGGTACCTGGCTGTCACTTACCTGATTATTTGAATCCGAGCCATTTCTTTCTGAGTCTGACAAACACAATGAGAGAAGACAACATTTCCGTTAATTTAGAAAATTTAAGTTAGGCTTTAATTTAGATAGTTTTTTAAAATATAAAGTAGCTTCAATATAGCAAAAGACATGCTATTTATTTATATACATTTTAATTTCTAAAATTTACTTAGTGCTGGACAACGATTAATCGCATCCAAAATAAAAGTTTTTGTGTACACAATATATGTGTGTGTACTGTGTATATTTATTATGTATATATAAAGACACACACATACAGCATATACTTTGAACATATTTACATATATTTACATGTATATATTTATATTCATATAATTTATATATATATATATATATATATATATATATATATATATACATACTTTTGTAAAAATATATACATGCATGTGTGTGTATTTATATATACATAATAAATATACACAGTCTTATGTACATAAAAACATTTATTTTGGATGCAATTAATGTTCAATTTTGTTTATTCTTTATTCTTTATTTATTTTTTCATAATTTTTGATAGTTGTTAACACATACAAATGTGATTCAAATGTTATTATGTAAAGTAAATATCTGAGCAGAAAATATTTTTTTGTTGAGGCTTTTTGCAGACATGTGAAAAATACGAATATAATGTAGTTTTATACCTGTGCCCTCCATCGGAGAGTCTGCCGCTGGATTCTCAACCTCTATTGGCTTTGACATTCTGATATCTGTGAAAAAGAGAGAGGGATATGAGTTCAGTCATTAGCTTTTGCTACATGATGCATTTCTGTTAACATATTTTGTTCAAATGAATTACAGTTTGCATACAACTAGCAGCCCTGCACAATGATTTAACAGCTAAATCCTATACCACAGTTCAACAGTAAGAATATATATATATATATATATATATATATATATATATATATATATATATATATATATATATATATATATATATATATATATATATATATATATATATATAAATAATTATTAATTATATTATAATTATTATTAAATAGTTTTGATGATGATGAATGGAAGAGTAACAAACACAAATATGTTATATTTTGAATAACAAGGGCACACATCTTGATTAAAAAAATGTAGAGGTCTAGATTCCTCCTTTCTCACACAACTGGAGACGTGCTCAATCCAACAAACAACTAATAATGGTAACATCACCACAGACGTATCACTTCAAATTTAACTGTAACCGAGCCCATGGGACTGTCCCAGTCCCTCAGCGGTGAGAAGCAGAGCGTGCAAAGTAAATGTGTGTTTGAAATATCTGCTATCTTTAAAGAATCATAATTCCATTTTTTTTTTTTAGAAATAAGGTTAAAAAAGTTCTGGACTAAACTGAATTATGTAAATCATAGATATATTTTACATAAAAGTTGGAACACAGCTGAATGTGTGTGTGTGTTTCTGACAAATTCAAGCCAGTTCAGTTTATCTGTATGGCACTTTTTACAATACAAAGGAGTTATAAGCATCAGCGTTATAAAATCTGTAGCCAAAAAAGCTCTCAAACAGACATGTATAAACACACACATACAGAGAAACACACTCACTTCCCTTTTGTGAAAAAATGCAAATAAAGCCAACGACTGACTAATAATATCACCCACCTGCATATACCACTATCTCATATGATCCTCTTTATCTCTCTCCCCCTCAACACTCATGCCTCATCCTTAATTTCTCACTCTTTCACAAATATTTTCATTGATATTTATTTCTTGCCAAGTACATGAAACATTGTAGCCTTACCAGATACTGATAATTAAAAACTCCTCCAGGGGGCAGTACAATTTAAAACGTGACTGTAATAATCCCAGAGAAAGTTACACAGGAAACAAACTTCATTCATATAAATTGAGTCACTTGTGAAAAAGCCACCAAAAAGCTGAAGAATTGCCGACTTCCTCAGACGATCAAATCCAGGGTCCAGCGCCAGTGATTGGTGAAAGGAAGTAAAAGGGAAGGAAAGCCCCTCTCGAGGCCCGTCAGCCAATGCGCTGTATCTAGAAGGGTTTCCACAGAATGGCCTGCTGGTAAAACGGTGCTATGATACCTCAGGCTGAAAGTTTGAGAATATTTTCAGATTGTGTCACACACGGGTTCTGACTATTTTGAGTATGGTGTCATAATTAATCTGAATAAAATAAGCTGACTAGAGGTCTTCAGAGAGGCAAAGTGTTTTGAAAGTGTATTAAATAATGGATTAATTATGACACCTTGCAGTCTATGATAACTGGTTTGAAATACATCCACCACAGTTTCGCATTATGGAAATTAGAAGGTTTTATATGAAGTGAATATGCAGTTCATCATTCATATGAAGTTGAAATAAAAAAGGGCATGATGGTTTTGGTGTCAATGTCTCACTTCCCTCTCTGTTTCCCCTCAGGCTGGGCCAAACAAAAAGTGTTAAACTAAAACCCTTACTGTCGGGCCAGCTATTAATACGCACATTCACACACAAACACACACACAGACACACACACACACATCAATGTAGGTGCTGCTATATAATATACAGTCTTTATACAGTAGCTGACACAGTTCTGTTTCTTATATATTTCGAACTTCTCCATTTCACAACTTCTGTATTACAAAGATCTCCATTCTTTTTTTAATTCTGAAATAAATATGCTTACACCGCCTGCACATACTGGAAACAGTTTCCGACCTAAATTATAGTAATGCAATATTAATAAAAAATTTAATAAATCTACTCCTTTCTATGTCAATCACATAATCCCTAATTCTTATTTTTTAATTTTCAATTTGACCGTTCCATGTAACCACTTTTAAAAGTGGCTTGCGTTTAGCATATATGTTTCTTCTACTACTGCATTTTTCTAGGACGTTCTACTACTATTAAGTGTTAGTTGAGCTACAGGATCCCTGCGTGTGCGACTCATTTTCAGTCAACAGTCGTTTTTACGTCACAATGTCACGTGTAAAGATGTAGAGATCTCTTATAAGAAAGCAAGACTCGGGCAATCTCAGATCACCATCTTTATCACTGCATAAATAAATAGGTTTGTATTTAAACACATACTCATCATCTAAGGGTGTCTGGGTTCCAGTAGACTTGCTCCTTCTGACTGCCGATTACTGACCTCCCATTTTACAATGTTTGAGAGGACAGATAATCAGTTATGATAATGCAAGTTGTCTTAGGGAATATTAAATGTGTTAGGAACGTCACTCCTCAAGGATAAATTCTTACTCCTTCTCAAACACAAACTGTACTAACAAAGAACATTATACTCCACCATGTACTAATTTTCATTATTAAAAGCAAGAGTTCCTGTTCTGTGATCCATCTGTTGAGCTGCAGACAGCTGCGTTTTAAGTCAAAGTTGCAGTTTGGAGCTGAGGAAGGGGGAAAGCCCATGAAGAACTTAACACTGGGTTTCCCAGAGGTTCCCTTATACACTTCCAGTCAATAAATATAATTTCATTACCTCCTGAATACTAAAAATAACTTCACGAAACAGCAAAAAAGAAAAAAAAAAAAAAAAAGAGAGAGAGAGAGAGAGAGATACGTAATGCTAGTGTAATAACTTAAAGACTTTATGCACATAACACCACAAATTGACATTGTTGTTAACCACTTAAAAGTCAGATAAGCTGAGCTCTCTGAATTTAGGAGGAAGCAAACAGCTTTTGGTCATCTATTTTTAAAATGCTGTAATTAATGATTATGCCTTTGAAATGAATGCAGATAAATGTTCATCATTTTGAGGATTTCACAACAGAAATCCAAAAACCACCAGTTCATTTACAATGCTTAGTAAAAAAGAAAAAGAAAAGCAGATTGACTTAATTACAAATTCTACAATGAGATAATGATATTGGCTATAAAAAATGCCCCCCAAGCTTCACGAGCTCACTGTGGAGGCAAGAGTCTAGTGAGAAAAGCCACAGAGGTCAGTAGCTGAGAATGCAAGAATTAAGTCACTACTCCAAAACAGTCATGAATAATAATAACAAACTTGGTCTGCCAAAAAAAAAAAAACATTATATTCCTAAGATGTGTAAAAAGAATTGTGGTCAAAACGTGTGAAAATGTATACATGTTGTGCAAATTTAATACTGGCCACACTTCAAACACCAACTTCCTTATGGTGAAGAAGGTGTTTGAAGCGTTATGCTGTGGATTTGTTTTTCATCAGCAGAGACTGATGGGCGTCTTATCAAAGTGCATGGAAAAACAGATGCTGCAAAACACAAGGAAATACTGCAAGAAACTATCTCTCTGTCTGCTGAGCTGAACTTCAGCAGGACAGTGATCTTAAACTCTGAGAACATGTCCTACATTGGCCCAGATTTTAACCCAAAGCTTTGGTGGCACCTGAAAAGATGAATCATAAGATGTTTCGCTTGTCATATTCCACTTGTAAGATGCTTGAATAAATGTAAATGTGAAAAAACTGCAACATGCAATCATCGCCTGACTACGTGAACAGCATGAATCTGGGCTCTTATTTTAAAAAAGCATTCATAACGGCTCTAAAATGTATTTAAACAAATAAAATATTTAGAATATTTAATAATTATTTATATTATTTCAGTTTTTTATTAAATAAAAAAAAAAAAAAGCAATTACGGAAATCTGAATTCTCCTGCGAAGCATCATAAACAAATCGCTCTATAGAAAATAAACACTCCGAAATTCATGACGCATATTTTGGAATTTCAGCCTTTCTGTAACTTTGCATAGCTCTTTCTTTCAGTTTCTCTACACTAACCTTCTTGGTCCAGTGACTTCAAACATGCCTACATTTCTAAAGAAATCCACCAATAAAACACAAAAAAAAAGAGAGACCAACCTGGCAACCACCCCAGATGCTCCAGACACATACCTGGCAACCACATATGGGAGTAGTCCATGGATGCAACAGGACCGGTCTTTGTCATGTTGATGAATATGTGTACAGTCGTTCAGTGAGGTCCTCTTCCTCTCACACACATGAATACACTCTTTCTCTGTCTCACTCTCTCCACGTCTCTTTGACTGTCAGTGTGTGGCCAAGAAGGAGGAACAAACTGATAACAAGTGGGGGGTGAACTCTCCACTCCTCCTTCTCTCCTCCCTCCGTCACCTCCTCTCTACGCTATACTCACCCACTCGTCCGCCCCCTCTTGCCCACTTCCTGATGCCGAGAGAGCAAGTAAAGAGCGGGTCGGGGTAGACAAGGCACATTTACAAGAACGCAACGTTGACTGCATTTTACACATATTCCGTATGTCACAGGTCATTTGACTGAGCAAATTTCTGCGTGTTTGGAAGAGGAAATGCCGAGGAAGACGAGCAGGAACGGTGCGCGCACGGAGGAGGAAGTGAAGCCCTGTCGATCGGTGGGCTGAAGAGTGGGGTCAGATGAAGAGACAGAGGATGAAAGAGGTTGAGAGTGGGAAGGCAGCAGAGAGGAGCGAGAGATGAAAGAATAAGCAGATGGTGTGATAGAGGTGAAAAGAGGGGGAGAGTTGTGCCGCTGGAAAGTGCTGGGGTTGCTGGAAAGAGTCGCTCACGAGTCCTCTCTCGCACACCCATCTCACGCCGTATCTCTACTGTACATCAACACAAGCCTCCATCAGAAAATACAGAATGAGGACGCTTGCTCACACGACTTTTTTTCCAACCTCACACGTCCACACTGGGGCATGAATCACCCTGTAGGAGCCCAAAACAAAGCAGAGAAAGCAAAACAAGTCGTATGTGTTGTGATGTAAAACTGTAACGTGTCTGAAGCAGGAAACAGGGAAACTGTCCAAACTGCATGTTCCACGACAGAGAACACCGCAGAGAGACCAAATTGATGTTAATATGTTTCATGCAATATTATTTGAATTATTTTACACATTTTGAAATATTTTAAAGATCTTAAATGCTATAAATCAACAGAACAGAGCTGCATCCTGGGATGCTTTTGTGCTGAAGATCCTTATTGACTACTTTTCACTGTTTGCTTTAATTTAAATCACACACACACACACACACACACACACACACAATAAAATAAATAAATAAATAGTAATAATAATAAAATATTGTTATCTTTATGGTTATTGTTCTTGGTGTGAGAAGGGCTTTAGACTGATGATACAAAGGGCAACTTTTGGGCGATGTTGCCAAGGTTACACACAGGGCCCTCAACCGATCCAGACAGAAATCTGTTACTCATTCTCAATGGGAAAGTGCACAAGCAACACTGTTTAAAAAAAGGTTGCCCAGCTAAATTGCTCAAAATGTTGCCCTATATATCATCAACCTTTAGAAACAGTAACATTTGAATAATGCTATATGTTTAATTGTCCACCTGTAATTGCATCTTCATAAATATTAAGGGATTCAAGACAATTTAATCACAATAATCTGAACAATAACAAAAAAAAAAATTACGGTTAATAAAAATACCTATAAATGGAAGATTTTTAGCATACATATGCACACAGTATATTATAGATTTATGATAATAGTTTTAGGGTGTTGAGTGAAGATAATGTTGATGGGGTGATGTAAAAACATTCCATCTGAAATTTTTAGATTATTATTTATTATTATTATTATTATTTTGTAGCGGATGGCTTACGATTCATCACTGTTAGTTTGCTCTCAGACAAAGTCTCAAAGGTGGTCGGAAAAGAGAGATTCAAGTGCAGACTGCAGGAAATTTGAGAATTACAGCAGTAAGAACGAGATTTACAAATGTAGAAAATACTGAATAATACTGAATGTTGGCGTATTAAACATACAAAAAAGGGTTAGCTCCTTCGGAAAATGTTAGACACAGGCTCAGCCCGCTACAATGATTCACAGTCAAGGTGAAGTTGAAGTTCAGGATGTATGGGTGATTTAAGAGACTGCAGTACTGTATGTTTAACACGAGGAGGCGCCATCGCTCCACTTCTAATCAACGTTAGGAAGAGTTTCTGATTAATCTCTGAGAGCTCCATTTACACTGCTACTACACTGCTCATATTACCATAATATAAATGTCAAAATAACGTCTGGTTTGTAGTCTGCATTAATCTGTACAACAGACACAAGCAAACAAAAGACATCTTAGAGCTTAATTTAGTTACAGTTCTATCTACTTCCTCGTATTTTCTTCATGTATAGTCCTACACTCAGATCAGACGCTTTAGTTCCTAATCTGTTTGCACCTTTCTAAACTCCTAAAATAGTCACTCAAGTCCATGCAAGACCCTGTTTGTTCATTGATTTATTGTAAGATTATGTTCTCACTATAACATAACAATCAGACGTTTGTTATACTGGAGAGTTTGAGCACCTGTATATGTATTGTATCACACAAAAACAGCAGATCGTCAGGTTCACGGTCATCGACAGCCTGTCTGTATGCAGTGCGGCTGCTGGGGTTAAAGTTCATGACCCCAAAGGTCACACAGCACAGACACGCCTGCATATGTCACGGGGGTCTCAGACCATTTGGCCGGCCCCTCGTCTCATGATGTCCATTTCCAGGGCTTCCTGGCAATAATTGCAAACAATGTTTTTAGCTTGAGTGATGACCTGCAGCCTCCTGCATTCGTGGAACAAGCAGGAACATCTCGGGATCCACCAGCACACATGCCTCTTTCATCTTTAAAATCGAGTGTGTTTCTTGATCCGTTCGTTCCTCTCTCTCCTTCTCTCCATGTTTATCTGATCAGCTGTCCGTTTAAGAGCGTGAGCTACAGGCCTCAAGAGAGCCATCAATCTTGCTGCTGTCACAGCTCGGAGCCGTATGCGTGTGTATGGGTGTGAGTGATTAGATACTAACTATTTCTCACAGCCAACGCTCTTCACGCTGCAGATGCAATCGTGTTTGGCCCAACACAACTGTGTCTTAGTCTTTAATGCTGATAAAGTTACTTTCCGTTCTTCATTCCAGACTGAGGCGTCCACCTCTTCACCTCCAGAAACACAACTGTCCATTCTCTCCGCTTCCCACTCGCTCCTCCAGCTGTTCAACTATCAGCACGTCCCGTAACGTAACGATGAAAATCCTCTTTTTAAATTGTTTCCAGACATTTCTTTCTCTTTCTTCCCTGCTGGTCAGCAGAGCTGTGACATCACTGGACACTGCTCTGCACTGTGATTGGTCACTGGCCTACGTTGCCAGGCAACAGCAGTGAAAGGTCTCTTGTGTGTGTGTGTGTGTGTGTGTGTGTGTGTTTGTCTGTGCTTATGTGTATGTTTTTACCCCTGTGACAGACAGTGAAATGGTAAACGGAGAGCAGCTCTTGTGCTGATAAGTTTCCTATCTGAAATGGAGCGTTTTTCCTGTAATGTGAGGGCTGTGTATCGTTTCTCCTGAACGAACATGTGCATGTTTAATATTTCGGCTTGTAGAGGTGTGTGTGAACGCAGCTGTGTGTGAGAAAGCGTGTGTGTCTGGGGAATAGGTGGTTGTTATTTTTTTTTGACACAGACCCTCATATTTCTGCATCGATCGATTCCTCTGACTCCCGACACGACAATAATCGCACACACACACACACATGCACACACACACTTGGGCCTCTTTCTATCAGTAGCATTATTACTGTGCAGAAAGGTAGAGGGGGAAATAAGGGGAGCTGAGAGGAATTCATACGGCAGAACGGGAAAGAATTTGGATGCAGGAGAGAGTCAGGCCACTTGAAAAAGAAGTGCACAGTGGGAGAATTGATAGTAAAATCTCACAGGGAAAGAAAAGGACGGGGAGATGAAGAGAGATGAGAAAATAAATGAAAAAAACTTGGAAGATAAGACTAGAAAGTAGAAAGAAATGTGTGTAAGCTGAAAAAGTACCACCAATTTAATGCTCTTGGTCGCTATAAAGGACCGTCTGAACTGATTTATTTTTATTTTTGGTATACTGGTTTGACTTTATCGTTGGTTTCAATAAACCTGTGATGCTTTATTCAAAACAGATTAATTTGTGTAATTTTTGTTATGCATTACATTCACTACAAATTTTATATTTATAATTGATTTATAATTAATTTTTTTATCTTTATTAATTTATTAAATATGAATTAATTCAATATAATTTTTGTATTCATGATATTTAAAAAAATATATAATCTAATAAAATAAAATAGATAATATTTATAATTGTGTTACACTTTATTTTAAGTTGTCCTTAAGTACTGAGTAATATTAATTAACCACATGTAATTACTTTAGGGTTAGGTTTAGAATAAGATTTTGGCTTAGGGTTATGTGCATTTAATTATGCATAATAATTGAAAATTGAGTGTTTACTATTGTCATTTAGCACACTATTTTGACACGATTTTCTAATTTGATACTGTAAAGCTGCTTTGACACAATATGTATTGTTGAAAATGCTATATAAATAAAGGTGACTTGACTTGTCGTCATTTATTATTATTATAATAGTAAGTACATTTAACGAAGACACCTTAAAATAAAGTGTTACCAATAATTTTATATAGAAAACATTATTTAGTAAAAAACCATGAGGAAAACATTCATTATTTTAACTTTTTAACTTAAAACATGAAATATTCTGAATGCAATTGGTTACAGTGACTTCTCGGTGAAAACTACTATTCCTCAGATTAATAAAAACACACAATTTCAGAACAATTACATAAAAATCGAGATATATATCAAAATAACGTCAAAAGCCTGAAAATTACGTCTATAATATTTTTAGCTCTCTCTCCCAGCCCTGCTGCAGAATAATAACAGAAGAGCATTACAAGAGAGAAGATGAAGGATTCATCCCATCTTTTTCCAATAAAAGAAGAAATAAGGGATTGAATTGGGGAGGATGGAGGGGTGAGGGTACAACAAAAGAGATGAGACACACATACACACAGAAAGTGTTGTTTTTGAGAGATGAGGAAGAGATGTTATTAGGTTGACAGCAGCGTAATGACGGAGCGACTCTAGAGCTGTCACAGAAAAAGCACAAGCGCTCGCTGATGGAGGACAAACACGGACATGTTCACACCGACACTGTCACTTTCATGAGGAACCGTTTGGTTTGACATGAAGGACGGGTCATGATGGTCAACTAGAGAGGCTGACTAGTTTACCTAGGTTTTTTCTTATATATTTGATTCGATTTTTTAGCTTTAATACATGTCAGGTTTCATAAGACATTCTGTAGTGCTATTTGTTTTCAAACTCAAGAACCCATCTTATATTTGATAGAAAAGGTGAAGCTAAACCAAACCGGTCAAACAGGCAGCTCATACACTAGTTGATTTTTAATATTTCATTTTGCACATCCTTATTTGATCTCCCCCGTCCTCACACAGAAACTCTTTCTATCTTTTCCAATAGTTACCGTATTGCAGTTATGATTAAAAGTGACTGATTTACAATTTCAGGAATAATTCGACCTTTAACCTGCCTTTCACCTTTCCCCGCGCAGTTTTTTCCCTTCATTTTGTCTGTCATTCCTACTCATCAATATTCCCACTCCCCCTCCACCTTTATCACAACATCCATCTTTCTCTCTCCCATAATCCCCTTCTCCTTCGCTTTCTGCCCCCTCCTTTTTGTATCACTTCATTCCCCGTCTTCGTTCTCATCTCATCCCATTTCACTTCCTAAACAACATCTCTCACTCTTTCTCTCTCCCTTTGTATGTCCATCCATTTTCAGATACCTTTCTTCTTTTTTTACCTCTTTTATTGTTTAATTTCCTTTCCTTTTTTATGCCCCACTTGGCCATCTCTCTCTATCCGTCCTTGTCTCTGTGTTTGTGATAATAACTAAAATAAGAGTTTCTTCTGCCATTATTTATTTCTCTTCTCCCGACTGCAAGGAGATATCAAAACCTACTCAGAGCCAGCACAGGGGACCCGTGCTACATTTGGGGAAAGGAGAGGTGGACTGTGAGATGGAGAGAAGGAATGAGAGGGGGTAGAGGCTCTACTGCTGTTAGATGGGGGTAGATGGGTTGGGGGGGGGGTATAGGAAATCGGTCTGGCTAGCGGAACAGCTTTTCACCTATCTCTCTCTCTCTCTTTCTCTCTCTCTCCCCATACTGCTTTGTATTCTGTGGAGATGACAGGGGAAAGCTTTATTGCTCTGAGTCGGTATCGATCGGGGCCCTAGGCAGGGGGGAGTGCACAGACGCCCATTAGAGGCACTTTCTCAACGACCGCTCCCTAAGAGCACCACCCCACCCTACCCCCCTCTTTCTCTTTCTTTGCCTCTGAAATTCAAATTCAAGGTTTCTATCCTTGAGGCTTGACTGAGAAAGAAGGAGAGAAAGCGAGAGGAGACATAATCTGATAAAGAAAGAGCCAACAGAGACACAAAGCAAAGAAAATATATCAATATTTCAATAGCCTACGAATATATATGAAGTGCTACATTCCTCTTATTCTTTCAATCCACTATTATTCCGTATCTTCTATATTTTTAATAGCACATGAAAATGTGTTGGTTGAAATCATTGGAGATGTGTAGGGTCCAGCACTGCATAGTTCTTCACACATTCACATACAGAGTAAAAACACAGACTCACAACAGAGAATGAATACTGATCCTGTGAATTGTGTGTAACACCAAGGCTATTCCTTTCCACTGTGTCTATGTGTTCAGATCCCACTGGGATGTCACACTCTGGAATGAGGCCTGTATCACCTGTAATCTCCCTCTTCACAGAATTCCTCATTTTTAAATCAGACTTTGGCAATGTAAGAATCTCACCTTACCATTCACCCGTCCTTGCCCTCTCTCCAACACCTCAACCAAACAAAACCACACTGTCATCATGAAGAAAATGCTTTCCCCCTCTAAAATCACACAGTATACAAAAAATATAAATTTTCTATTATCCAGCTGAAAAAGCTTGACCGACAGAGATCAAACTTGGACCCATCTCCACATCTCCACATCTGCACATCACTCCCTTATGGAGTAATTTAGAATATACTATATATATATATATATATATATATATATATATATATATATATATATATATATATATATATATATATATATATATATACATACAATTCTAAAGTTTTAGATTTTTATATTTGCAATAAAATTAAATTGAGCCTTGGTGCTCATGTGGGAAAATCTGATTCAAATCTAGCCTGCAACATGTCCTGATTCATATAATATTCATATGTTTATTTGTATCTGCAGGATCAGAGTGGCTACTCAAAAAAACTTTTTATATCTACCAATATCTCTTCTTTTAGTCAGTGACTTCCCAATTTGAATTGGATTACTTGATTTTAACCTGACAAACACTGAAAAGTCTGTCTCTATAATAACCACATGGGAATAGTTGAAGAGACTTCAACGCAGCACAATCGTACACCATGTTTACACATGTGAGTCAATCGCTCCCACGCCAATCGATGGAAAGAGAGAGA
Source organism: Carassius auratus (assembly GCF_003368295.1). NCBI lineage: Eukaryota > Metazoa > Chordata > Actinopteri > Cypriniformes > Cyprinidae > Carassius > Carassius auratus. The sequence goes on from NC_039258.1 coordinate 18,193,578, forward strand.
GACAGAGAGAACAGGTTACCTTTGGTCATTAAGACAGGGGGAATCCCAGACTTAGGGTGGTTAGGGGGTTCATTGATAGAGAGAGAGTAAGAGAGAGTGAGTATTTGGCAAAGAGAGAGAGCAGACAATTATCTGTATTGATTAAAGGGAGGCAGCAGAGTGAAGAACAGAGCTCACTATGTGTCGATCAATAGAGAGAGAGAAGGAGAGAGAGAGGGAATTGTTTGGGGAAAGAGGGTCAAAAGGGTGGGAACGAGATAGGGACGAAATCAAGAGTGAAAACGAGAAGAAGAGTAAGATAGGTAATGCAATCACAGTCATAGTGAAAAATTAAATATACTAAAAAAAATTTTTTCAAATTGATTTAATTCTAAGTATACTAAAAATACATTTGCATATTTATGTACTTAATAAAAAATACTCTGCAGTTGTTCTTTTAGTATACTAAAGTGGTATACTTAAGGTCTGCTAAATTTCAACAACTAATTTTGTACTTGATGATTGTGCTAAACTGGAACTATTGCAAATATACTTTAGGTACACATTCAATATCTTGTATTTAAAGACCGATATTATTCAGAGATCATATAAACCTCATCAATAGTAACATTAGGCTTAATATTAAGAATTGTGCATTGGGCACAAGTAGTACTCTAATAAAGTTGAACTATAATTTTTATATCAGTATGTCTCGAGCGATAAATCAGTATTATGTCAATAGATTTGAACTACAGTATACTTAATATGAAATAAATGTATTTTAAATGTATTACTTTTTTACTAGGGAGTGCATAAAATAAAATAAATCAAACCTATTTGAATTGTTTAAAAATGTGGTGCCTTTGCTCAGGGGCACTTCAGTCGTGGTATTGAAGGTGGAGACTCCGCCCACCTACAATCCCTGTCGTTATGAGATTCAAACCCACCACCTTTGTGTTACGCATCCGACTCTCTAACCATTAGGCCATGACTTCCCCAACTGTATAAAAAATTAACTAAGATGATTATTGGCCTAAGTGGGCAAGCACTGCCACCGGTGGTCCCTAAAAAATTAGTAGTGCAATCAGTTTTATTTTTACACACTGAACATGTGAGTTGAGTTTGAATACATGTTGGGTACTTTGTAGCCGAGACCACCTCTCGCCCTCGGAAATGTGTGAAACACCATGACAAAAGCTTCAAAGAGGACTAACAATAAGCGACTGTGTAGACACAAGCAGTGTAGACAGAGCGACTGCTTGCCCCTTCTCAAAATATTAATCCCCTTTCAGACAATCTTGACCCCCAACACACACACACACTCCCCTTTTCCGCTCCCATTAGGAGCCGAATGCATATCTACAGGCTGAGCTGGCCGTTGCTTAGTAACCGTGACCCTCATCAGCTAACACCAGTAACAACACAACATTCATTACATCCTCTGACTCATTTGTTGCTTAGTAATGCGACACTGTCTAAAAAGCATGTATTAGTGCACTTTAGCTGGGGTTTTAAAACCAAAGTTTTCAACAAAGAGTGCATTCGGGTAAGGCCTTATAGAACAAAATGAACATGAACATATTTTGTAAATGCATTAGAAAAACAGATGTTTAAAAATGAATAATACAGAAATAATGCACAAAGGCAGTGCAATAATCAACAAATCTAACTAATTATTATTATTTTATGTCTATGCATATACTGTTTTTGTTTTGCAATCTAAATAGCATATATATATATGTGTGTATGTGTGTGTGTGTATGCGTGCATGCATATAGGGGTGTAACGGTACAGAAACATGACGGTTCGGTACATACCTCAGTTTTGATGTCACGGTTTGCTTCTAAATCATACATTTACATTACGTTTTTATTGTTGTTGAAATATATACATTTTCACATTAACTATTCATAACAGATTTATTAAAACATACATTAAATAATTAAGACATCATTAAAAGGGAAAATAAAATATAATGAGTATATAGTCTAACATTTCACGAAAAAACCCTTCTCTAGACTTCACTTCTCTAGCAAACAAACTGTGGACATTGATGACTTGCCTGAGGTAAATGAAATGCTTGAATGACCAAAGCGAATGCAAAGCGTGATTTATGCAAAACAAGATTAAGTCACTTTGAAACACTTGAAACATATTTCTGTTGAATGCAAAAAGTAAGTTACTTTCTCTGTGAAACACATATTCCTGATTAAAATGGCATTGTTGGGTTAGAAACAGACAATAAAAGTGGAAGATTGGATGGTGGACACAAGTATTATGATGCCAGAAATAGATGTTTACATTTAGTGTATTCAAAATTACTTTTGGTAATAAATTTAAGAAAAAAAATATTTTTCACTAAATAATTGCAAATGTTACTTAGACGTCAGGCCAGATTGCATCATGGGGACAAACCTTACAGCCTAAGATGAGGCAAGGTTAAGCAAAGGAGCACACACACACACACACACACACACACACACACACACACTGTATTGTCTGCACTGATAAATGACCTGTTTAATATGAATCAGATCTCAACAGATTCGGCAAGGACACAGAATCTCTGTGCATTATAATGTACCAGAGTAAATCCTTATTTACATGTATCTAGCACACACAAACACACTGGTAAATAATCATGTTGCAGTCTGTGTACAGAATGTAACTAGAGGCAATAAATACAACAACAGAAGTGTATAAAGAGCCAAGAGGGTCTGAAATACTAAAGCTTTGAAAGAGAGTCCTGCACAAAGATTAAAACCAACAGAAATCAGGTGTATAGTTATGCATGCATGACATCACAGGTCCCCTCCCCCAGCCCTTGGGAGTGGGTGCCTTGGAAACGGTCGCTAAGGGAACAGACGACTAAGAAAGAGAGAGGGAGGGAGAGAGAGAAAGAGAGAGAAGGTGAAAAAGAGCAGAAGGAATAAAAGAGAATAAGAAAGCATCCTGTGCTGCCGAGAAAAAGGGAAAAAGAAAGCACCAAAAGAGAGTGAGAGGAAGAGAGGATGAGACATAAAAGCAGATAATATAGTATTACATGAAGATTATTAGAAACATTACATAAGTCATATTAAATACAGCTTATTAGATAGTGTTTTCTAGCAAGACATTATAAGATTCTGGATGCAAGATTTTATTACATTATTTAAGAGGTGGCATAAGTCAAGGCCTGCAGAGCAGCCTGTGTGCCTCTTCACCTTTTCTACACATCCATCTTCTCACTTACTAATACAAAAGAATGAAAGAAATAAGCCGCGGGGCTTCAAATGTCTTTTATCTCAGTATCTGTAAAACTACTGTCTAACTAATGTGAACGCTGATTAATATCTCAGAAAAAAATATTTCATTTGCCAGGCTTTATAGAGGAAACTATTCATTGATTTATTATTCATTGATCATTCATTGATTTATTATGATTGTACTCCAATCATATGGCTTTAATGTAAATTTATGTTGATGTAAAAGTTCACATTTCCATTTATATTTCATATATTCCTGCAGCCACATCCACACGGGCCTGAGACAAGCATCTCCTGTTACATCATTCATGAGCCTCCTTGAATATCAGGCTGCTTGAATACTGTATACATCACCATGAAAACACACACTCTCCACCAAAGGAGAATAATGAAGGGGTGGAGATTTGCAGGCCAATAGATCTAGCAGACTCCAGTAGCCATCTCACCTCCAATCCAGAAAATAACCCACTGCCTTCACTTCTACTTAAAGTATTACTGGGTTCAGTGCATGTTTAAAGGATTGTTCACCTCAAAAAAAAAAAAAAAAAAGTATATAAAACACACACCCTCATGTCGTTACAAATCTGTATGACACTGTTTCTTCTGTGGACCATAAAATATTATTTGATATTTTGTTTCACAGAAAGAAAGTCATACAGGGGCCGGTTGCATAAAAGGTTAAGACTAAAAAGTATTTTTTTTTAATACTGGACATATTTTTTTAATTCAGTTACATAAATCCAAAACAATGACTGATTACCCCTTGGCTAACTGCTAGTTGGTCAGACTAGTTCTTATGTCACTGTCTTAACATAGAGGCTTTATGCAACTTTAAGTTTATGCAACTGGCCCAAGGTTTTAAATGACACGAGGGTGATAGAATTTTAATGAATTATACTATTAAAGGGTTAGTTCACCCAAAAAAACAAAATTATGTCATTTATGAATTACCCTCATGTCGTTCCAAACCCGTGAGACCTCCGTTCATCTTCGGAAACACAGTTTAAGATGTTTTAGATTTAGTCCAAGAGCTCTCAGTCCCTCCATTGAAACTGTGTGAACGGTATACTGTCCATGTCCAGAAAGGTAAGAAAAACATCATTAAAGTAGTCCTTGTGACATCAGAGGGTCATTTTGAATTTGTTGTAGCATCGAAAATATATTTTGGTCCAAAAATAGCAAAACCTACGACTTTATTCAGCATTGTCTTCTCTTCCGGGTCTGTTGTGAGACTGTTCAAAACATTGCAGTGTAGAGATATGCGATTCGCGAATGAATCACTTGATGTAACCAGATCTTATTGAACCAGTTCACCAAATCGACCTGAATCGTGAAAAATGGTTTGCGTCTCCAATACGCATTAATCCTCAAATGACTTAAGCTGTTAACTTTTTTAATGTGGCTGACACTCCCTCTGAGTTTAAACAAACCAATATCCCGGAGTAATGTACTGAAACAGTACACTGACTGAACTGCTGTGAAGAGAGAACTGAAGATGAACACCGAGCCAGATAACGAACAAAAGATTGACTTGTTCTCGTTTCAAACGATTCAGTTCGATTTGGTGAACTGGTTCAAAAAGATCCGGTTACAATGAATGATTCGTTCGCAAACCGGATATCACTATACTGTTGTGTTTTGAACTCTCTCTCACAGCAGACACAGAAGGGAAGATAATGCTGAATAAAGGCATAGTTTTTGCTATTTTTGTACCAAAATGTAAAATTTTTGATGCTTCAAAATATTCTTACTGACCCTCTGATGTCACATGGACTACTTTGATGATGTTTTTCTTACCTTTCTGGACATGGACAGTATACCGTACACACAGCTTCAATGGAGGCACAGAGAGCTCTCGGACTAAATCTAAAATATCTTAAACTGTGTTCCGAAGATGAACGGAGGTTTCACGGGTTTGGAACAACATGAGGCTGAGTTATTAATGACATAATTATGATTTTTGGATGAACTAACCCTTTAAACTCAATGGAAAGAATTTGTGGCATAATGTTGATCATAAATAAAGTTCAATTTGAACATTGAGACACCTAGATTGGATAGGTAGTTTTTTAAATATTAAGCTTATGTATATATATATGTGTGTGTGTTTGTGTGTGTGTATGTTATATATATATATATATGCTATCATAGTAATGAAGTTACAAAATTAGACCACAGAAAATATAGGCAAGTGGTTTTCCACATTAAAATTGTCACGTATTGGTTTCTGTTTAGTTCCTGTCTGTCATTATTTGGTGTCATTATTATTCATCTCATTTACTCCTTAGTTGCCTGCCCTTTATAAGCCCTCAGTTTCCATCTTTCTTTTGTGTTGGATTAATGTTATTTGAATGGTCTAGGTGTGTTTATTAAAAACTCCTTTATTCCTACTTTGTGCGCTTTTACTAAAACCACAACCGCGTGACAAAAATCATGTTATCATTTTGTTTAGAGGCTCTATAGTGCCCCAGATTGGCCCCATTAATGTCCATTGAAAGTGCCTCACTGTATGCCAGATATTTTAGCTTTTTTTAAACAGAAATATCTGTGTAATCAATATTACGCCACAAATGCTGTTAATCATGTATTGAACCCCAAATAAAAACCCACACCAGAGATTTAATTCAGTCTAACTATCTAAATATATTAAAAACTAGAGTCTGAAGAAGAATCAACTTTTTCCCAGGCTCTTTAAGAAAGGGTATGTGACTTTTCCCCTTAACTTGTTTCGGAGTGTTTCGCTTCGTATGAGCTGTTAAGGTTCGTTAAAACTTACAAAAGTGGCAGATGCTGCTATCAGCTGCAACACAGCTGGGTACAAAACATCCAACTTGTTCCAGGACCATCCAAATGTGAATTTACAGATGCTTATCCACGCGAGCACGAGCGAATGCAGTGGGCACATGAGATAGAGAAAGCAAGGATCCCAAACCGACATCTTCTCATTTACACTGATAGGGCTGTTGTATCTGACTTCACATTACTATTGCAGCATTGTGAGTAAATGGTAGTCTACCCCCACCTTCTACCCGCTAGGTTGAGTCTTTAACCTTGACCTCTCGTGCTTCTGCCTCCAGTAATGAAGTCAGCCCCCCCCCCAGCTCCCCATTCTCTCTCACCCCCCGTCTTTCTGCCCCCAGCTCTGCTGTCCTGCACTCCTCTCATTCATAGTAAACACTATTGATTTTTCAGCACAGAGAGTAAAAAAGCCATGAATTTTAATGCTACTATCTGTCCCTCGCTCGAGCTCCCTCTCTTCCTCTGTCATCCTTTCCTCTCATGCGTTTTCCCTCCATCCCTTCATCCCATCTTTAAGATGTGAGGGAGGGCAGAAGTTGAACCAAGTGTGTGTTTGTTGGCTATAAACTTTGGGTATGTGAACGTGTGTGTGCGTACGGAGCGCCAACTAACGCTCTCCTCTCTTTCGCCCTCTGTGACTGAGACCGATTGATTTTGCTATAAGCAGTGTTGAGGCTATGACAGGCCAGCAGCGACAGACAGAGGAGCTCATCAACGTCCAATGAACACGGGAAAAAAAATCTCCTTAAAAATCCCTCCATCATGCCACACCAGGACTGGAGGAGAGAGAGCAAGAGATACGGAGAGAAGGACAGGGGTAGAAGATAAGCCTTTATAAAGAAACTCCATTAAACATCCCGCACTGTAATATGACAACAATACGGAGAGAACAGACAAAAAGGTCAGACAGCATTTATGAGGGATACCATTTAAAAATCATGTTATTGTCTGGAATAGACATGTAAGTAAGGGATAATGTAGGCTACAGACCAGAGACAAGGACACTATTCAGCAATAAAATAAATAAAAAAAAGTCAAATAAGTAAATATGAAATACTCAGTTGATTTGAAACTATATCACAATATTACCTACACAGTACCTTGTATCTTCCACTAAGGAAATTATAGAAATGATCCACTACCAAGTACAAAACAATCAGCTCCGCGACGAGTTGAACAATTAAACTTTATTACAGTATTATTAATATTTACTAACCCTTAGTTCAAACAAAATTGAAAATTCTGATATTTCTTGCTTTCTTATGAGTAGCACAAAAGAAGATCTTTTGTAACCAAACACTTTTTCGAGTCCTTGTTTTACATGATAAATGTATTTACTATAGTAATAACAATAATGCTATGCAAAACTATGCATAATGCAAGAACTCTAAAACAAATCCTAACCCTAACACTATCCTTATAGTACATGTTGTCCATAATATTACTCAGTACTGAAATGTACAATTACACTGTAACAAGTGTAACATTGTAAAATAATTTGTAACCTCAAACCATTTTGGTTGCCATTGACTTCCACTGTATGAAAAAAATGCACAGTTCTCAAAATGTTTCACATTAGAAAGTAAGTAAAACAATTTTGGAACAAAATGAAGGTGAGCAACTATCAATTACAGTTTAAGTTTGCTAAGACCATTTTTACTACAATCGATAACTAGAATACAAGATGGTGCCAACTGCATTTTTATGAAAGGAGAAAAGTTGCGGTGACGTGAATGTAGTGACGGTTTCAGTTGCTCGGTCTGATATACAGTGTTGCCACCGCCAATGGCGAGTATTACAAATCCAAAACCATGAGCAACATCAGAATTTTATCTTTCAGAGAGCTGTAAATGAGTAATAAAACAATTCCTCATAAAATCTGCAGTTCAATGTATTTTTGGACCATAATCACTTCTGCCATGTTGCCTAAGCTCCCTCATTGTACGTCACCTCAGATACGTTCCACAGCCGTGATCCCTCCAGAATTCCTGGTTTAATGCCCATCTGCATCATCAAATCCCGGACACCAAACAAGCTTATATGCACTGATGGTAATAAACTCTCAGTACAAATTGCTTTCGGGGAATACAATTATGCCTTCAAAGCATGTATGAGTAAGGCTGTCAAATTAAAGGCAAAATGTCTCAGTATTCTGCTGCTCTGTTTTAATGCTATTGCAAGTGAATGGAAACAATGTGCTCTTATAGAAGTGATGAGAACATGCTGCATAATGGATATAAACTTCGAGTAATCTGATGCAATAGGCATTTTATGTACTCAGGTGCAGAGTACAAATTGGCAAGCCACGTATTGATCGATAAACCCAGATTGAAGGAAACCCTGTTAACAGCAGTCTGTCTGGGGAGTCGGGCTCCATCCCTCCCCTCTCTCCATCTTAATTTGATTGATGATCATACTTGTCACTCAAGGCAGCATGTGGCCAATTACAAGATTTGTACGGGTAGGTGGCTGGTGGTTTCGGCTTGTGTTGTCAGTTAAAAATACTGTGTGGTTCTAAGTGCCATGTTTGGGGTAAAACTGCATTTATCTACTTTAAAGGTTTTAGTGGGGGTTTTGTTTTCTTGTCAATGAGTCAAGTCCATAATGTTTTGGTTACCAACATTCTTCCAAATATCTTGTTTGTCTTCCACAGAAGAAGGAAAGCCATACAGGTTTGGAATGATACAAGGTAAACATGTTACTGATGTTTTTTGACTATCATTTACTTAAAAGCATCCAGTCTGAAATACTTTATACTATATACGCATAAGTTTACACTGCAACAGTAGACCACTAATTTAATCTAAATCAAATTGTATTTATAAGATCATATAAATAAGATGAGAAACATCATTATCATACAAATATGAATTAATTCCCAAAAACGATTTGTTAATAACTAATAAACTAATTGGCATTATTAATCAAAACATGTCACCAGAACACATTTCAAGCATGAAAAGAAAGGGGGGAAAGCCCTTAAAAACATTCACTAAGCCCTACATGTGAACGGGAGACCTTGAACACTATAAATCTTAAATGAAATGGAGGAAGAGAACAGATTTAGGTCTCGAGCTTGTTCATGAGGAGTGAAGGACATAATCAAAGAGCAAGCTTTTATTACACATTTTCTATTATCAACACACACACACACACACACACACAGCAGCTGCTGAAAGGACAAATTACACTAGTTCATGTCTGTTTTTCACCTTATAGAGTCAAAGCAGGAACCGGATTTAAAGAAAGTGGCATAATTCTGTTTCAATCCATCTGCTTAACACACACACTCATCTAAATTTCTCTCATTACATCCATTTGTCAGTAAAGCCACTATGCACCTGCCATGTCAAATATCAACACATTCGTTCATGTCTATTTACGCTCATCTTTCATTCTAGTCCCGATCCTCGATCCATCTACACACACACAACAGTTCTGTGTGTCTGAGGTGAATATATCTCTCTATGTGAATAATCTCTCGCTCTTTCTCTCCTCACATGTGCACATACACACACAAATACACATGTGCAGCCAGATAATCACAGTAAATTAACACAGCAGCGCTGAATCTGTGTGAGTGCTGCTGTACTGGTAGGGGGTGTATTGACCAGGTGCCGTCTCTCACAGATGTGTTGATTAAGGGCCTGTCTGAACACTTCGCCTACTTTTGTGCCATCATGTAGCCACCAACACCTCCAGAGTGTTTTTGTATGAAAAAAAAAAAAAAAAAAAACAGGTAGAAAGACAGTATAATAACGAAAAGATTTGCATTTCCTGAAGGAGAAGTTCTTTTTAATTAAAAACACACCTGATTTTTCGCCTCAGCTCATTAATAGAGACTCGAAAACCTGAAATGGGTGGATCAAATAATGGAGACCTGGTGTAAAGGGCCGTTCACCTAAAATGCTTTTTATGAAAACATCAAGCTAGAAGTTTCATGTCTTTTGCAGTGTCCCATGCATGGCACGCCATTGTCAACACATGGAGCTTAAGTAAAAATATATTTTTTTAAATATATATTTTTTTAATTATTAAATTATAATTGAATTTTTGAACTGTTTATGTGTATAAACAGATAAAAGAACACAGTTAAGGTATACATATGGCGTATTAAGCACACAGTTGGTATAAAAAATGTGTAAAAAATTTATTCATTTGAGGAATATCAACTTGCAAGCACTTGTGAGTATCTTTAAACTTTGTATGTGACAGAAAATTCAGTCTAAAATCTTCATCATCAGTTTGCAGAGCAGACTCAAGTGTAATGTCTTTCTGGTTGTATAAAGACTCAATGTGTGTGTGTGCTTGTAATGGTCACTGGGAGAAAAGAACTCTAGGGAATGTCTTACAGAGTGAAAAGCCGCGTCTTCCAGTAGTGCTAATGAGGAGAAGGGTGCTGTCAGTGTTAATACACCACAGAAGGTCAACCCACACGGATGCAAACACATTTCTGCTCGGCTGAAACTAACAGTACAACTAAGAGACCTGTGGGAGTACTGTCACTAAACGAACATCATGATGACATTGCATATCACTCAGAGCAAGAGAGGGTGGAAAATTGTGTGTGTGTGTGTGTGTGTGTGTATGTGTGTAAGAGAGAGAAAGAGAGAGAGAGAGAGAGAGAGAGGAATGCAGTAGAAAATTCTGTATTGACATCTTCCTTATATCTACTGATTTCCCATTATGCTACTAACTAACCCAAGCTGACATTTTGTCATTGCCAATCATCTTAACACCAGGACTTGCCCAGATCTATAAAAACACTTACTCTCACATTCGCTCACACAAAGCTACCAAAAATAAATAAATAACTAGCTACAAAAATATATGGATTCCATTTCTGACACTGTCAGCTGTCATTGTGACAATGAGACAATTATCTTTTAGTACTTTTAAAGTCATTTTATCTTAATCAATCAAATGTTTAATAGTTCTTCTTTGACTGTGTTGAAATCAGTAAGAACAGATAAGAAAGATTTTCCTTGGTTCATAAGTCATGCAAAGCTGAATGTTGCTTAATGTTCACTTTTTTTCTCTCTCTCAGTCAATATTCTCTCATCCTCCAGGATCTGCCTGTTACTGTAACGCACATAAAACTTTAATGGAGCCATTAATGGCAATAATTCCCGAGACCACTTACAAGAATAGGTCTTGATTATCTCTATCTCTGCATCTATCCATGTCTATATCCGTTATCTAATGGGAAAAGGGTGTAATAGCTGCATATTTTAGTAACTGGATCATAGTTAATAGGTTCTGCTCTCTCTCATGGTGATCAAGAAGCTTCGATGAGATATGCATATTTCTGCTGGCCGTAATGGTATTCGACAGCATAAAAATGAAGGATTGCTGCTTTCAGATTTTGCTGAGGTTTAGTTGACTGTAAAGAAAAATTTACATAACAAACGTTTAGTCAAAATGATTTAAGTTTTGTGAAATTATTAATCAGATAGTTTTCAACATGTCATTCACCCACTTATGTGAAATTAGGTGTTATGTAGATCTAAACATCAAAGTTTACAGCCTTGCTTCTCATTCATGAGCTAGACAACTGCGTCCATATAAACTGTGCCTAGAGCTCAAGATCACCTCTCCGGCTCAAACTCGGTTTTCCATACTCGTTCCTATTTTTCACTGTCATCTGCACCTACTTTCCTTTAGTGGTCCACAGCTTTTTTTTTTCTGCCTTCTTTTTTTTTATCTTCTTTTGACACTCGCTATTTTTCAGGGAAAGGGGCATGATACTCCTCCTCCTCTCCCTTGGCCCTGTTAATCTCTGAGGGGAAGAGGCTCATTATCCTTCCCCTTTACCATCCTACATCATGCTATAGTCCCAAAGCCCAAGAAAACCTGTAAGACTCTGAATTATGAAAATTCTGAATTGGTAAAACCACACAGCTAGAGAACAACGCAATCCCACTAGGTAAAATGAGGTTGCAAATAATAATAATAATAATAATTTCTGAATAAAAGCAACACTTTCCTTTGTCACTTTAAAACACTTTCTGAAAGCATAAAAATGAACAAAAGTAATGTCTGAAGACCTTTTTAAGCACCATCTTGGATTTTCTACCATAATAGGAAAAAAGTCCTGTATGCAAATAACTTGTCAAAAAAAAAAAAAAAAAAAAAAAAAAAAAAAAAAAAAAAACAATATATATATATATATATATATATATATATATATATATATATATATATATATATATATATATATATGTATATATATATATATGTATGTATGTATGTATGTATTTTTATCTTTTATTAAGTTAAATTTATAAGGAGAACTGTATTTTTTTTCCAAATATTTGACGCAATCCCTCAGTTAATGTGCTCATTAGGGCATGAATGTCTACAGTATAAAACAATTATCAAAATGATGATTACTGTATACTTAAAGCATAACAGTTTACACCAAATGGAATGTACATTTTCCAACATATAACTCATATAAGCTTTATATAACATAATACAAAATAATCAATGCATCAGTTATACAGAAAACAGTCTCTATATTAAATTACTGAATAATTTCATTGTATTCCCACACGTTACATAGCCAGTAAACATAAGAGCAGCTTGCTTATGCAGTTATGCCTCCTCAGTTCAGACTACACCCATCCCTCCTACTCCACCCCCCGCCCTCCTTCTCCATCCCCGCTTCCTTGTGTTTTCATCTTTATGTAGCCACCGAACAACCGGCAAGTTCCCGCAATGAAAAAATAGTGAAAACAGTCGTCGTTTGCCTTTCGGCGTCTCTTACTACAAAAGACGAGGTGCAAATCACATTCTACACATAAATGAATGTGATAATGAATTCAAAGCGCTTATAGCCGATCACACGTGCAACTATCTACCTGACCATCACACTATACATCTATAGCTATCTGTGAGCCAAACATAAGATGTTTAAATAGCACAAATGCTCGTTTCTGTGTTCTCTGTAGCTGCTCTGATTCTCTCCTCTCTCCCCTCGATCCGCCGGCCCCGGAATCGATCCTGCGGAGATCGATAAGTTGGCATGAATATTCCCAGCTCACCGCGAGTTTAGTTCGGGGGAGACGGAGGCAGAGGCAGAGGCGAGAGGAGGAGGCGGACGGATGCGGAGCCCTGAAGAAACTAAGCCCAACGAGACGGGAATATATTTAGGAAACACCTTGACAAAACAAACCGGACCTGAGCTGCATTTTAAGGCGCGATGGCGCAGTGTTAGTTTTGCTGTAGACAAACTTGACTCGCGTCGGCTGGACTAAACTGAAAGGTTGGAAAGGGCGGCAAGCGCGCGCGGCACAAAACATGAGGATGAGGATGTTTCATTCACACGAGGGATACGGGGATTAGGCCACTGAGTGCGGTCACTGGATTCGGTGTTAGAAGAAAGAAAAGGTGGTTGCTCTGGAAGAAAGCCTTACCGGAGTGAGAGCGCAGAGCCAGCGGGGACTTGAGGCGCCAGGCGTGGAGATCAGAGGCAGTTCTCGGCAAGACAAACGGCACCGGCAGAGGAACAAACATGATCCGTCTTCTTGTCTGGTTCTTATCAGATGTTCTTTTTGCTGTTGATTTTTCTTTGCAATTTTAGCAGTTGTGGCAAGATGCTTTATCTCACTTTGGTTCCAAGCGTTTTTGACACAATACCTTGTTATTCATAAAATTGCGTTTATGCGTGGGTTTTCCAGTTACATGTTTTAATAAAAACCCTTTTCTTTTGAGCTTGTAGTTTACTTTTGATCTACATGCATAGATACGAAGACGCGCGCAGCCCGACTGTATTTTCCCAGCGCGCGCACACACAGGCGGATAGACGGATTAAAACAAGACAAACGTGGGTTATTTTACTATTACTTTCACGTTTGTCTATTCGTTTTGGTATTCAGCTACAGTATTTGGTATAACTGTTCGATCTGCTTGCCGAACATATATGTTTCTGTCACTCAAAGGCATATATTTACTATGTTTGCGAGCGTCTATGAATGCATATCTCTCGCTGTAAACTGAAGTGTGTCTGTCCTCGTCGACACGGACCACTGTATGTTCAGCTGGCCTGGTCTCAGTCGCTTTAACTTTGGCTATCTGCTTGTGGAATAAAATGAAGGTTCTGCATTTGTCCTAATAAAGAAAAAAGATTTCACACTGACTGTATAACGTATAAAAGACAGCGGATTCTGTTATTACTTGGATATGTGGTGCATTTTATTGGTGAATCTATTTGGTCTAGCTCTTCTATAGCTCTCTTCCTTGTTCTAGCAGCTACAGGCTACACATTCATTTAGTCACTAAACGTGGTTAAAACCCTCTGCTCATTTTTGCTCACTGAAATTAAAAATCTATAGAAAAATAAGGCAACTCAACGTGTACGCCGGATTCGCCCCTCCTCCCACGCACCTTGTCACACGCCAGTAATTAAAACGCAATCAATCGATACATGACTAAACAAGGCAAACAAATAAATAAAGCACGAAAACATCAAGGGGAAAAGAGCTCGTTACGTCGCTGGTTTTTAAGATCACTTGCCTATATTTCCGTCCATCCGCCTGCGTGTTTTGGTCTGTCTGTCTGTTCCCGTTATTTGGGAACCCCAATAGCTCATTCGTGCACGCTCTCCTCCCCTACTCTCGCGCGCTCTGAATCCACCACGCTGTCCGCAACATTGAAGCGCGAGCGGAGCCGTTACAACTCTCACATCACCCCCACCTCACACCCCTCCTCTCTCTCTCACACACACACACACCCTGTGCTCGCCTCGCTGAAAGGTAAAATCACAGTCAACTACGAACATCTCTTTCTAGCAACACTTATTGATCTCATGTAGATTATAATGGTAGAAACATCAACACACTCTTTAATATAGCGAGCATGACAAGCTTCTTCATACTTAATACAAAAAAAGGCTTTCCCTCAATGTCCATGTTTACATGCATACCATTTTCAGATTAAATTTAATTTGCTTGTAGCTTATTAAAAAAAAAAACATTTTAAAACACACTCTTGCATTACATTGCATTACATTTGACACATTTCATCTCTAAATTTTTGTCATAGTCATGTCATTTATTTATGCTTTTATTTGTCCTTTGTTATTGACTTTAACTGTACAAAAAAATACCTAGTCAAGGTATTATTTTTGATATGTGCTCAAGAGAAGAAAGAAAATCATATTTGGAAGAACATCATAGTGAGTAAATTATGTGAACTATCATTTTAGTTAACTCATTAACCACCATTCCTGTGCTTAATAAACAAGGGCACTATAAATACTGACCATGCGTTTTTTTTTTTGTTTTTTTTTAATCATTATGCCTTGATACGTAAAAGAAAATTAGTCTAATTCTAAAATGTGTTTCTTCAATGTATTTAATATTACCAAAATGTATGTAAATTTTATCCTTTTGTTTGGACTTTTTGGTTATTCCAAATGAGGTGTTCACGTGTACCAACAGACTGATTAATAAAACCACATGCGAGTTGTTCTAAAATGTAATGTTCGCTTAAGCTGCTCATTACTGACATAAATGAAAATCAACTAAATTTTGTTAAATATCAATCAGATTATGCAGAAATGCATAGAATGTAGAGTGTAAATGTTCTTGGACACACCTGAGAATCTCTTAAGTCACACAGGCTGTTGTGTTTTTATTCGTCAATAACCAACATTAAATACCAACATAATGTGAAGAACAACAACAGAAACAAAACGGGCTGATCTCAAGAGAGCCGGTGTGAAAAACATTGTTTCCTAAATCAGTTCGGACCCCAAACAGAACATATTCAAGATGTCTTCAGTTCAAGCACCTGATCATCAGCTCATCAGTAAAATACAAAAAAAAACTATTATATTTGTATTTGTCAATAAACATTGTTTACCAATACGATGTGCAGAACAACAGCAGAAGCGAAACAGGCTGTGTGCTACACACAGTTTACCCAATTCTGCTGCTGGAGCACCCCAACAGGATGTCTCCCAAATCAAACACCTGATTATACCCATCACCTGATCAGTGTAATACTGAAAGGCCTGAAATGGGTGTGCCAGATGAGGAAGACATCCAAAATGTGTACAGTTGGGGGGCCCTCCAAGAACAGGGTTGGGAAACACAGTGCTCGGAAATCTCATGCCAGCAAAACCTCCGGGGGCCTTAATCACCGAGCGCTCGCTGCTCGCTCTCCTACCGCCAATTCATCACGTCCTGTCAATTACAACCATGCTGCGGCACACTTACACACAAGATTATTGTCAATATAGATTTTTAAATAGAAAAATCTATACACTAAACACTCCAGTCGATAGGAGTAAATCGATTCCACTACGCAGCAAAACTCTCGGTGAGCTCAGGCTCAGAAGTCTTGGCAATGACCGAGATGCAGACAGATGTTGCTAATACAAATCATTTCAAATCTACTTCTATGCAGCAAAAAAAAAAAATTGTCATTTTATAATGGTAATAAAAATAACATGATTATGTCTCTTGTTGTAGTTGTTTGTTGTGTTCAATTTGGAGGGGTCTTTCCATCTGCAACAAAACATGTTTTCTCCTTATTTTGTTCAGTAGAAGGATGTGCTTCATTGTCCCTGTCCTTCTCTTGCATCTCGCTATTGACAGATGACATCCGCAGGTCAAGTGAAAGAGATGAAAAGCAGTGACCGGTTGTCCCTCGCGTACCCCCTCGACGTGCTGAGGTAACGGGGCGCTCGGGCCCCTCCCTCCAGTACTCCTTTCAGACAAAAGCAATTATTTCTTGTAGAATATAGTGTGGTTGTGCGCATCTAAGAGAAGGAGAGAGGGACTGGAGGGAAAGAGAGAGTGCGAAATTGAGGGAGAGGAAATAAGATGGTGTTGGAAGGATACAGAGCTAACACCACCTTCCTAGCTGTGCTCTCCTCATCCGCACATACCGAGCCATTGTTCCTGTTTGTGTTGACTTCCTAAAGTAATACACTCTTAAAGGTTCCATGAAGAAGCTTTAACATCCAGGAAAAAGGATTTTTGGATTAAAAAAATAATGTATTTTCAAACAAAGAAAAAAAATTGTTATCTTAATACTTCACTGTAAGTTACTTTGGGGAAACTCAAAACCGTTCTTTTATCCCACTTTCACCCTTATTTCATGTCTTTCCAAAAATGAATGACTTTTTCTTCTTTTGATACAATCACAGTCAATTGGGTTTAATGTTGTGGGTCATTTTTACTTTATGGACAAAAATTAAAAACGTTTGGACAAACATTTTTCAAAATATTTTTGTGTTCCACAGATGAAGCCAATTTAAACAGGTTTTAAACATTACAAGAGTGAAAATTCCCTTTCACACATAGTCTTTACTGCTAAATTACTGTTAAGAGATGTGTGAACAGGACCTCTTCAAAAATACTGGTAAATTTGTTCTGTCAACTTAGCGGTATGAGCATGTTCAAGTTCAAAACACGCTGACAAGACTTTATTCTGAGCCAATCGTAACATTCTGAGGCAGATGATGCATTGTTTACGGAAGTTAAAAGAAAAGCAGCTGCATAAATTTGAACATTTAACATAAAAATGAAAACATCAACAACAATTATAGATATAAAAAAGTATACACAAAAAAGTATTTTGAAACTGATGTCTGAAAGGTGCTTTACCAATAAAAACACATTTTTGCCAGTGTGAACACCATATTTTTGTATTTACCGGTAAAGCTATTCCGGTAATTTTACCGGAATTTACTGGAATTACTGTGAAGGGGCTTAAGATGGTGATTTTCTTTTTTGGGCGAATATTTGGGTTAACATAACACAATCCAATCCAAACAGTTTTATTAAAAACTTAACGAAGAAAAACTCTTTAGTATAACATATCCTCTTAAAATATAAAGAGTCTTTTTTGTTTTCTCCAGAAATGCAATAAAATGACAATTTCAGTGAACAGCTCTTTAAATAGACATTTATTTAGTTTGAATAACATTTTTAATATCTAAAGAACCTTTTTCCACTATAAATAAGGTTCCAATGATGTTAAAGCTTCCTCATAGAACTACAGGTGCCAATAAAGAGCATTTTTCCCCCCAAGAGTATAGCAGCTTGTGATTTTTCCACACAGTGCTGAAAACAGACAAAACATGACATTCTGCTTATTGCTTCAACTCATATTAATTATTCAGATGAGATCACAAGAATCCTTAAAACCCAGTTTGCTGTTAGCAACTGCCTGTCTAACAGAGAGAGGAGACGGCTTTAGTGCGGAGATCTTCAAATGACTCCACATGAGCGAGGAATGAAACGCATGCATGATTAATGCAGCTGTGTTTGTTATTGATGATTAAACTGTCACGTCTTGACAACCGCAGAAATATTCCATGCTTATGTTCACAGGAAATAATAAATTCTCTTAGGGTCTAACACACATTATTCAGACAGAGACATATAGCAGAGTGGAAAGTGTGATTAATATATTGGAGCAAAAGAGCAGGCTGTGAGAATATTTAGGAATGAAGAAGCACAGAATAAGCAGTTTTTTATGTGTTTGTGATGGCTGCTGCTAAACAATGATGCCACGTTGACAGATGAGTAAATCAGATTAGATTCTCTTTCATCAACAATATGGTAGTCTGATCAATAATATCTCTCTGCTACATCCAGCAACACATTGCGTTTCTTTCATCTCGCTCTTTCTTTCATTTGGTCATGCGTACAGACACATTCAAAGAGCTCAGAAACCGTCACTGCCTTAGATAAAAGATTCTATACGACACATTTCGCCACAAACATAGAATATTGCATAATTATCTAATATAGTTTCACATTTCTTCCACCGATTTTAGTATTAGTAAAAGTGAACATGCTCATCTAGGTCTTGTACATACAAACAGATGGACAGTCTACCACACACACATATTTTTTGCTTTTATTTTAGAGCAGAAAAGCAGATCCATCTAAAGCCCTTGTTCCTTCCTCACTCGTTGTCTCTTTTATTAGTTTTTATGAACTCCCTCTCCCCTTTTCTCCTTCTCTGTCTCTGTCAGTACTCTCAATAATCAATGCTGATATATTGCCAATATCCCAGCCGGTCCCCGGTGCCATCCCTCACTGCTCCTCTTTTATTGTGGGAGATTGGTCCAAAAATAATGATATTTATTAGATATATTTATTATCCTCAGCAGTGCTGCAGTGCTCATGTGCGAGCGCGTTACTGCAATATACTCCTTCGACGACTTGTGATTCTTAGTGTTGTTGCAATACAAGAAAAGATACAGAGCATTTTGTAACAGTTACTGGAAGGAAATGTTGGAACATTGATCAGGACTGAGGCCCTAAATTTGATTTCCTCATTTCTTTTTACTTTTGACTGCATCATTTTTATGTTTTTCAGCGGATATATAATTTAGGGGTGCTTTAGCTCCTGTGGCGTACAGAGAGATTTACTGAGGAGAGCTCCAGCCTCATGGCTAAGTCCTGAGGCAGCCCCCCATGAACCCCCCCGGACCCAAGGCCTCCAGACGTTAATCTACACCTCCCTTCCTCATCACTTCTCGTATCGATTTCCTCTTTCTCTCTTTCTCCCTCTCCCTCCCTCGCTCTCTTTCTCTCTCTAGGACACAGCAGGTGCTGCTAACTCATTGGTCAGAAGCAAATGGGAATCTGGCCACAATGGAGAACCAGCCACAGAACAAACACAAAAGAAGAGAAATAAATACATTAATGAACAAATACAACTGTCAGTGGCATGTAATTAAAAGACACAATAAAAAATAAACCCATGAAATCTTTTTAAAATCCAGTTTTTTTTAAATGTGCCAAATACTTAGTAATGTAATCATAAATTTAAGTTGGTTTTAAATGGTTTTATACTATATATATATTTTTTTACCATTTTCAAGAAAAGTTTCAACTTAAAAGTAAATTAAAATGTTGTGTAACCATCAAGAATAAAAAAATTTTTTTAAAAATCACGGTCCAATTCTATTAACAAATCATTAACTATGACTTTTGCCTCAACAAACTCCTATACAAACTTCATTTTCTAAGGTCACGTAAATAAAATGTAGTAATAAACAGCCATTATGTTAATAATAGGCATGCTAATAAGCAACCAGTTAATAGTGAGAATTTCTCCCTATATTAAAGTGTTACTGTAATATCAGGAATGTTTTTAAATATAGGCTATATTTACAATGTGAAAAGTATTTTTCATATAATTTCAACAATATAATATGAATGATCAGGTCTGTGTTTCCCAAAAGCTTCATAAGCCTAAGAAGTTCATAAAAACGATTGTACGACTGATCTTAATATTATGGTCTGTTTCCCAAAATCATCGCAACTTAATAGCACAAATAATCGTAGCTCTCCAAGTGCTCTGGAGTAAACGTAAAGCCATAAATGCATCGTAAGAAGACAGATTTATGCGGTCACCTGCAGGACAATCAGCAGATTGTACCTTTAACTTTATTCAAGTGCTTTATTCATGTGATTATAGTTAGATTTGAATTTATCAATGAAATAATCAATAAGGGCAGAAAAAAATGAATACACATCTAGATTAAATTACTGAACAAAAAAATTAATACAAGAAGTAATGTAGGATATAATGTCTCCACAAATATACTTATATTATATTATATTATACTCAAGCTTTCTAGAATCTATCAATAGGTTAAAATTTCAATAAACAAGCATGTACAACAATTACGAGCTATTCTAAAAGGTGACATTTCAGCACTTGACAAACGGAGAGTGACTCCTAAGTAGCACTTAAAGCACAGCTACGCGCGACTGTGTTAAGTGCATTTTTGGGAAACGCATATGAAACAATAATTAACCTTCGTAAAATTACTTGTAGAAAATGCTATTAAGCGCTAAGATCAATCGTTATCTGGAAACCCAGCCCTGATATTTTAAGAGCCTTGAAACAGATTTTTATTTATGCATGTCAGTCAAAAATATATGCATTTAATTTGGTAAACAAGTGCTTAATGTAAGGTAGTAAAATACTATTTTTTTTATAAAATACAAGAGTATACTATTTAAATCAATGCGATAAACTAGTTAGATCAAAAGTAAAAGTAATCAAAAAGTAGTTGGATTATATTACCTAAAATGTTATTACATTATACTTTGTCATGTAATTTGGAATCAGTAATGGAGTACAATGAGTAATTTATCCAGCACTAGTCATTCACAAACCTACATGAATAAGACAATAGTCAATGGCAACAAAAGAATGAGACTTGTGTTCGAGATGACAGCAAGGCATTGTGGGGGCTGAAGAATAAATGATTACGAGGATGATACGGGAAATTCAAACAGACCATATAGAGAGACTGTGTGTATGGTATTTGGAATTTGAAACAGAAATCAGCAACCATAAAGACAACGATAACAGAAGCAAGGACACAGCGTTGTCAGGTGAAGAATGACAGTTCCAGCAAACAAGAATAACACATTGTGCTGCTTCTGTGTGGAAAAGAAAAGAAAAAGTAGAATTCAATTACATTACCCCTATTCTCATTCCAAACTAGATGAAAATCCTCATAACGGCACTTCAGAAGGAGGCTGGGGAAAAAAGGTGGGATTCTCTCACTCTACTGTGACTGAGCACACATCACGGCAAATGGACAAGATCAGTTCTATTCCCCATGAATACACACTATTTTAGAGGAGACGCAGGCCACACTCTCACATTTGGTCAGGAAAGGTCTCTCAGCCTTTTCATCAGTGGTAACCCTCAGCTGTGTCCAATCACTCAGAAAATAAAAGAGAAAAAGCAAGTTCTTTTTCTTTATATAGATATCCCATCACCTTCCTTTCCATCTCACTGACTATTTCTCGTTCCTTCTTTGGGATCCTACGAGCTGGCAGATGTTGATTATTCTATAAATTCTCTGTTTATCTATTTATCTGTCCATCCCTCTATTGACTCATCACTTCCATTTCAGTGCTGTTGCGTGTGGATACACAGTCCATGAGAGAGCGAGAGAGTGAACGGCAGAGAGATTTAAGCCCGGGATCAATGGGAAGTTTCAAAATCAATGCACTAACAACCAGAAAATCAATGAGCTCTAATGAGGATGCCAGTTGCTTCAGTCAAAACAATTAAGAGGTGAAGAAATGTTTAACGGGAGTCATGAGAGGGCTTATGCAGAGAGAGCATGGGGGAAGGGTGCAGGAAATAAATTATTAGAAAGATCTGACTTTTTATTCAATTAAATAACAAAAACAATATGGTCTGG
This sequence comes from Carassius auratus, assembly GCF_003368295.1. NCBI lineage: Eukaryota > Metazoa > Chordata > Actinopteri > Cypriniformes > Cyprinidae > Carassius > Carassius auratus. Next base: position 18,215,805 of record NC_039258.1, read on the forward strand.
CTTGCCGTAATAGTTTGACATGACCACTGCAACATAACATTTTACTGATTATATTTAAGTGATTTATTTGCAGAATGTCTCTCAAAAACTCTGTACTTAATCTAGGTTCTTCCAGTGCTTTGATGGGGTCTGTCCTGAATGACTCTGTACTCTGAGGGAGGAGGATGGAAAGAAGGGGCTAATTTGGGGTCAATCAATCAACACCACCCACAGTCTCTCGCTCTCTCTTGTCTTGTTCATTGTTGAAGGCAATCAATAAAAAATCCCACAGCTTGTCAATTGCTGAACATACATCTAATCAGATTCTCACACACACTGACAAAGCTGCAATTAACCTATTGATTGAGAAGACATGCAAACATGAGTGCGCACATCCAAACAAACACTTGTGGGATTGAGGGGAATTTCCTTGTTGTCAACCACACATCCCTCCGCAGCTCCGAGTGTTTGGATGAAGTATTCAGGCCATTAATCACACTTCACAAATGCAACATTTAAGTACAGTTCTAATTATGTTTCTTAAAATGAACAATTAAATTAAACAACAACAAAATGAAATGATTATTCTTGTGCTTATTAAAATTGTTTAAACATTTACCAGATGAAGACTCATTCTTGTGTATTTCCAGGGTATTTTCTCATTCCAGGGTGGTTGTAAAAAATGAAAGGAATAGTTAGTCCAAAAATTCAAACACTCACATGTTGTTCTGATCACGTGTGAACAGTCTGATCTGAGAAATTATTATTGGGGATTAGAAAAAGGCACTGGGTGGATTTTTATCATAATAGGATGGATGTGTTCACATACGTTTATGTTCAAACATAAGTGAATTTTGCATCACATGACCCCTTTAAGTTTATTTAAAGACCCCATTTTTCAAGTATCTGTATACTTTATCTTATTCTATTTTTACTTCACTACATTCCAAAACATATCATACTTTTTACTCCAATACACTTCTTAAAAACATGATATAGCCAACCTCATTATTTTCAGAAATCGTCACCCCCTATCATCGCTGTGATAGATAGCGGTGTTCGATTTTTGAATAAAACTATTAAAGAGATCACCCAAAAATGTTTATTCTTTCATCATTTACTCACCCTCATTTTGTTCCAAACCCATAAGACTTTCGTTCATCTTCGGAACACAAATTAAGATATTTGTAATGAAACCTGAGAGATTTCTGTCCCACTATTTAACAGCTTCAAAATAAATTGTAAAACTAATCTATATGAATAGAGCAGTTTAGTCCAAATGTTTTTGAAGAGACTTTATATGATGAACAGATTTAATTTAGGATTTTATTCACATATCTACATTGATCAACAAACATCAACAGAAGCCTACCTGCTTGATGCCTAAGAACAAACCTCACTGGTTCTTAAGAAAGCTTAAAATGCTAAAATGCAAAAAAAAAAAAAAAAAAAAAACATATAGAAACTTAAAAATCTCCGTCACACACAAGAAAGAACTCAATTTGCCATTTGCCATACCTATGTGCGCAATGATTAATGTTTTTATGTGAATAAAAGCCTAAATGAAATCTGTTTATCATATAAAGTTTTTTTTTCACATATGCATTTATTTGCATGACATGTATTCCAAAAAAACGTCAATGTGATAATATCATCAGTGCTACAATGAGTGCAAATGTTGGTTCGACCTTTATTTTAGAACAGCTTTGTAGCAAATATGAAGTATTTTAAGATTTAAGGTCTTACATACTTATTTGCATTAATGTTTTTCTTGTTGACTGAATTATTTCAGGTCTGCACCAGCCCTTTTAATACGGATCAAGCTCAGTTGAATTGATTGAGGTGTTTACATGGAGACCAAATCCATTTCTAAACAGATTATTAGGATGCATGTAAACGTAATTAATAAAATTGATGATGACTTAAAATGGAGAATAAATGGTGAAAGAACATATAGAACATTTTCTACTCCGGCTCTCACTTCTGTCCGTTCCTCTACCTCTCTATTCTCAGAAGAATATGTTCTGTGCTTGGTGTTAATAAAATGGTACTTTCAATTTTCTAAACAACACTGCAAAGGCCTGCAAAGATGATTGTAAAAGGTTTTCTCCATTCAAAGAAAGACCCATAATAAAAACTAAATGCAGCCAACCCTTGAAAAAGCTTATTTTAATGTGGGTTTGTGGGTATTAGGGGATGAGCATAACATACAAAATATAAATATACAAACAGTGCAAATTCCCCTGGGGCCAAATGTTTAAGCAATTTTGGGACGGTCAGGCAGTGAATAAATGAATCTGGACAAAGAAATCTCCCCCAGATTACGTGCTCTTGATCCTACAGTGAAACGAGAGAAAGAAATGAAAAAGAGGCATTTGGGGCTGTGGGGAAGCATCCAGAGATCATTTTTCTCAAATAAGCGTCTGCATCCAGTCCCTTTCATCCCTCTCAGCTGAGAGCCTTGTTTTCAGAGCTCTCTCTCCCTTTCTTCATCCCTCACATTGCACTTTTCTTATGTTCGTTTTGTTTTCTTGGTCATTTTCTTCCTTGTAACAAATGAGTGACCCAGAATATCTGGACTCGTGCTGGAGGAAAAAAATCAGCAAGGAGAAAATATATGATTTTCTCCCATACGCCACCTCAGAAGTAACATTCAGCAGTTAGTATCAGCAGGAAAATCTCAAGAAACAGACAATGTAAACACACGATGAAGTGTGTAGAGTATCTTTTAGCCTGTGCTATTTGAACGGCAGAGATAAATGAAAGACATCTGGATCATCCGAAGGCAACAGAGTCTAGGCCAAGCCCCTGTCAGTGAGATTGGGGTTGTATTGGTATCGTAAGGTACTTTTTCCTGTCAGTCAGCCAGACTTTCATCTCTTCTCCCTGCTTTCTACTCGTCATACTCGTCTTGCAGAATAAACTACAACTGATATCAGTACATGAGAAACACTCCTATTTCCCTACAGTGTTTTCTCAGCTCCCTCATTATTTCTGTGCATGCAGAAATGTTTAATATATATCATAACACAAATGTATCTTTATTTTTGTTAAGCATATATTTTTGAATTTATTTTTATTTATTTATTTTTCACCATTCTGATTTGTGTGTGTTAGATTTACATATTTACACTACTATTCCAAAAGCTTAAAGGTCCATAAGATTTTTTTAATATCTTTGAGACTGTCTAGATTTTTCATAAGAATGATCTTATCCCCAGGCTGCATTAATTTGATCAAAAAAAAAAAAAAAAACTATCATATTGTGTAATTATTTTGAAGTTTGTATTTTAACATATTTTAAAATGTAATTTAGCAAAGCTGATTTTTTTTAGCAGCCATTATTCATGTCCTCAGTGTGACATGATGATTCAGAAATCATTCGAATATACCGGTTTACTGCTCAAAAACATTTACTTATTATTATTAATAATAATAATAATAATAGTAAAATAAAGTTAATCATTTTAATAAAATAAAAGAGTTGTGTTGTATAATAATTAAAAGAAACTGTGATAGATTTTCATTTTCAGGATTCTTTGATAGACAAAATGTTCAAAAGAACAGCATTTATTTTAAATTGATCTTTTTTTTATCTTTACAATCACTTTTGATCGATTTAATGCATCCTTGCTAAATAAAAGTATTCATTTCTTTCCCTTTTGTAATTTACTCACCCCAAACATTTGACACCAGTGTAGTTATTTGTCTAAACAATATATATATGTGAATATAAATAACCTTTTGTAATGGCTAAAATAAGTCATTTTAGCTTGAAAGGAAAATTTAATGTAATTATTCTTATTAAAACAACCAGATGTATATTAATCAGGAATAATGTCTTATGTAAACATCATATTTGGGATATTTTATTTTACTCTTAAAAACAAAATATCAATATAAAACACTACAGTACACTTTCCCAAACTATATTGACAACAGACAATTCATGATTAGTGAGGTCACTAATCTGATAAAAAACTAATCTGAAAAGATCTGATGTCGTTTTAATCCACATTCATTTTTAGAAATTTCTCAGTAATTTTAATCTTGTCCTTCATATAATTACATCTGTTCGTTTCAAAATCTGAAATATGCAAGTGCACTACAACATGTTCTTCTTTTGATTCTCATTGCTTTACTCTCGATCATGAAGCAACTGTTTTCCAAATACCAAATCACAAAATCAAATAAAATACTGTACTTGAAATTAAGATTTCTTACTGAAATAAGTGAGAAAGAGTTTTGTTTGATCTATCTGTAAACAAACCTAAATGCATGTCAGCATCTATACACCAATGCAGAAAAAAAAGTCATTTTAAAAACCAGAAACCAAGAAGTAACAAAAAATCCTCCACACTTCAACCGAAACACCTCGAGTTGTAAAGAAAATTCACCCTAAATACCCCCATCAAAAGGAAAATGGCCACTAAACAGCCCATCTCGAGGTAAAAGCCGACTGATTGGGTACCAGCACAGGACAGATAAAGGGAATGTCAGCCAAACCTGCTGTTCTCCTTCAGCGAGAGAACACACAGATATACCTCTGGATCTGGCCCATGACGACAGATGGGAGTAATTGCTTAAATGGGTTATGGGACAGGGGCTTTCACACAAAGAAAAAGGTGAGAAAATGACAGCTTAAAAGTGTTCAGAATCAGATTTTACAAATATAAAATGCTGAAATATGGGAAATTTAGAGGAGCAAGGACAGATTAGCATGCTTCAATTAGCACGTGTAAAAACAAAGCTCATGTTGTGAGCACTGCAATAAGCTTGAGCACACAAACAGACCCTTTGGTGAGCTCTTTTCATGTCATCTTCCTCACCCTCAGGCTTGCTTGCATCTTCTCTCTCACTCCTGTATCCTCCCCTGGTCATTCGTTAAGATAAGTAGCTAAACTAAATGAGCCGGACAGCCAGCTCTCTGCTGCCAAGCGCAGGTCACTAATAAAACTGCAGCCCGACTCACACTACACCCCTATCATCAGCCCCAGTGGCCCCCGCTGGGGCTTTAAGAGCAGCCATCAGCCCTGATTCTTTACTAACCCTCACTACCTGAGGGTGAACATGGCCAACTGCAGGTGTTTAAACCTCAATCTTGGGTTACAGAGGAAATGCGTGTGAATGCATAAGAGATACAGAAGAGTTCATCTATAGCAGCTGGGGATACAAGAACACCGTGGAGCTGGGGTGAAGATAAGGGTCAAAGGTTAACTTTTCTTTTGTGTAGGTGCGACTGAAGCAAATGGGCAATACATTTGGAAATGAAAATGGAGAAATTGGACAACAAATGTGTGAGTTTCATAACAAGCTCTGTATTTATCTTTTTACCCTTTGCCTTTAGCTTCTGCTCTCTCTCTCTATTTTCCCCTTTACTGCCATTTTCTATATCCCTTTGAATCCTTCCCCCATCCTCGTATGACCCCAGGGTCATTCATAAGGGCAAGGTCTTCCGTCTGGGGCTGAATTTGAACTCTGACCCCCTCGTCTCATCAGGTTCTAAACACACGCGCACATTCATAAATGGCGTGCGTGTTCTTCTGTGTATTATTGTGGTCATCTTGATTCTTTCAACAGTCACATGAGCAGCAACAGAATAGAGCTGCAACCAGACCGGCCACACATGCAAACCAGGAGCAAAAGTCACAATTGTAAAGGTTACAGCAACAGCCATAATTTATTAGTTGCTTGTATTAAGGTTCTGCCAGGTGGATTTTACAGCTGTGAATGTGGAAAGGCCAATAATATCTGATCTAAATCATCTAAATAAAATAAATACATTTTATGACACACAGAAACGTCTCTAAAATACCTTCATTTCAAGAAAAATAAATTATTCAGCACAACAATGATTTATTTAAAAAAAAAACATAACTTATATTCTGCATTCTGTAAATTGATATCTGAGGAATTAGTATAACAATATACAACAGAGATCACATCCTTAATGCTAAATAATAGTAGAATAATACTTACATATTTTGTGAATATGAGGACACAGGCTTTGTGTTAGCATCAGTATGGTCATATGCTTTTGATAGCATCATATTTCTGAAATAAACTGCCTGCGGTTTTGTTCTTTTGTAAGAGGAAAATTGGATGGGGCCATAATGCTCCATCTCTGTCCGTTTTAATTGCACCGGTGGTCGTTTGGCCTTTGACCCACGGGTCGTGAGTTACGCTGACAGCTGCTTATGAAAAAAAAACAAGATTGATACCAGACACTAAATATCTGCGGGCCACTTTTTTATAATAATAATAATAATCATCATCATCGTAATAACTCGAACATACTGTATGCATTTTAAATAAGTGATATAAACAAGACGACAGTCGCGATTTCGACGACATAAATGATCTTCTGGCAGATCGACCGATACTGAGGGTCTGTCTGAAGACCAGTCATTTCCTAAAATTACAAGAAAAAAAAAATCCTGGCCGAAAATACAATCTTCCTGTTCTCACGAAGGAATTTGGGCCAGTGTATTGTAACATAACAGTAAACAACCAAAAAATAAAATATTAATAATCTCACATAGGGTGATATCAGCTAAATTGGGCCACTTTTTGGTAAATCGTTTGGGACAATAATACAATACCATATATGCCTATTCCATGTGTATTTATGATTAATAATGACTGTTTTTGATAATTTTGTGTTGAAATTATGTAATAAAATATAATTATTTAGGCCCTACAGTTCTTGAAACATCAGTTGTGCCAACTTTTTTTGCATGAGCAGTTTAAGGTAAAATGGGCCAGCTGTTCAGGTAAAATGGGCCGTTCAAACTGCAAAGGGAAATAGTAATTTATCATCAATTTTAATTTCAAAACAACTGCTTATACAGCCACATAACATTTAAACTGCATTAAAAAAACATATCCATATGTGCCATTAAAAAAAAAAATACATTTTGGGTGCAAACCCACATACTCAAATGTGCAATTAAAAAAGTCAATTTTGGAACAACATAGATCAGTGAACTGATGTCAGTTGTGTGTGTGTGTGTGTGGGTGTGTATGCGTGTGTGTTTTTGTGTGTGTGTGTGTTTGTGTGTGTGTGTGTGTGAACAATATATTTAGAACAAAATGTGCAAATTACAAAAATTCACATTCAAAATTGATAACTGATAACTGATTTGTGTGTGTGTGTGTGTGTGTGATGAAAGTTTTTTTTCAAACACAGTCTTTGCAAATTAAACCATCGTCATCACAGATACCATTCTCTTCACCACAGCTCTCATGAAACCAGGCAGAACATGGATCACATTTTATGTTTGTACACCTTTGGTGTGAGAGCCCTGGGTTCAAATCCACCAATGTGTCCCTGAGCAAGACACTTAACCTCTAGTTGCTCCAGAGGCGTGCTACCTCTGACATTATATATATATATATATATATATATATATATATATATATATATATATATATATATATATAATATATATAGTAATTGTAAGTCGCTTTTGATAAATTTACACACATGTGTATATGTGTTTGTGAGTGACACAGATGATGGCCCATTTTAGCTGAAACCATGTGGCCCATTTTACCTGAGTGGGTTAAGGTAAATTGGGCCGCCAAGAAAAACATCACTTTTTCAAAAAATATGTTCCTATACCAAACTAACAACATTTTTTCTGATTGATGCCATCAAGGCAGATATTATGCATATTTTTTTTATGTGCATGTTTGTTTTTTTATAGATTTATCATCCTTATAACAGTTTAGTTACATTTGGTATGCCAGGCTACTTACCATGCAGCTCTCTGGTGCAGTCTTGATAAGAATTATTACCCCACCCACCATAGCAACCATAAACCAATTAAATCACCTGTTACTTGTTAAGCACAGTTATGACAATAGTTTGAAATATTTTGTAGTCATTGGTTTTAAATTCCAGAGGGACTAGGACCCCCAAACCTTAAATGGCCCATTTTACCTGATGGCCCATTTTACCTGATATCACCCTAGGTACTAATTTAAAATAAAATCTTACAAAGGTATAATTTATTAACTTTAAATGTTTATATGCAATGTATTAACTTTTGTCGATTTGTTAGCTGATAGTTTTAGTTGAAACAGGCTAAGACTTGGAGCCTAATACCATAAACATCAAGAAAATCGTCGGACTTGGTAATGTCATGTAGGAATTTAAGTAGCCTAGATAATATTAATATTTTTCGTATATTTTATACTGTTATAAAGTCTCTACTAAACGAGTTCACCGCAGTTTTAACCGCTGTTATTTATGTGTGTGCTTGTCTCATTGCTACTTTGGTTATGACATGAATATAATGTCGATAATATTATTAATTTGCATGGTATCAAAAACAGATTATTTTGCAAGATTTAATATTTGAAGTGTTGATATAAAGGACCACCATTCTGCTGAAGAGAGATTTATTCTTGTCTCCACAAAAACTGCTGCATTGTTATTAAATGAAAGAGTAGGCTATATTTTGTAAGCTTTTAACAATAAGATTTTTTTTCTATTTCAAATTGTATAGCCCAGGCAAATATTTCTATTGCATCTTTGGAAAAGTCAAGACACTTTTGTTTTACCCCAAAATAATTTGATTTATTTAAATAACTGATGCATACAAAGCATTCCTTCGATATATCACTTCGTTTGCGTTTTATAGGCCTATTAATTAACATGGGTATAAACGCTAAACTGCAAGGTTTTATGGTCGTATGTAATGCTAAGTAATTTGCATATCAGTTAAACTCTTTATTTTAGACTTAAAATAAATCTGGTGTATTAAATAAATGTCTGATTATATTAACATGACAGAACACGTGACAATTTTTGTCACTAAAAATCTAGTCAATAATCGTCGTCATTAATTAAAAAAATGCTAAAATAACATTTAGGCTACATAGGCTACTCAAAATATAAATCTGGCTATTTAAACAATTAAGAATCTAAAGACTACAATAATTATAGAAATACATCTCCGGATTGTATATAATTAAGGGAAACCGGGGGACGGAATTTATCTAGTTATGTTTATTAGACCATTAAGCTATTCAGATCAGACATTTTAATATGCATATTTGACTGGATTATTATTTTCCCGTAATTCAAAGACTAAAAAGAGTAAATGTGTGGAAAATAGCCTAGGCTATCACGTCTGTGAAATGTTTCAGCTCATATACAAACGTCATAACTCTTTAGTTATACCTTAATGGTAAAATCAGGATATATTTTGAATAACACGAGAACTCGGTTTTCAGTTAAAGTCTTTATTAAAATCATAATGTAGTGTTGATTTATGCAGTTTTAATAGCTTAAAGAGATATGCGTCTTCAGAGCATTTTGCATGAGAAAATTCTATAAATTGCCTAATAATGCATTTCATATTTCAAAACTTTAAAACTAAAGATGACCAGGTCCTAATGGTTCTCACAATTACTGCATCATGTTAAAACTCCCAAATATGGCATCGATGATGAGTCCTGAAGATTGAATGAGATCGTAGTCCATCTTCAGATACGGCAGCCGTGAAGAGGTTGCTGTGTGTCATTTCTCAGTTAATCTTAAACCAATGAAAGGTACATGTGCCCGTGTATGCCATTAAACGTGAGAGCACATATACAGAGAGTCAGGCTCTTCAAATATTTGATGGCTCATCTCCACTATGTCAACTTATAAGAGAACGTCTCCACCTTTCCTCCAATCTCTACAAACTCATAACTACAAAAAAGCATGAAAGAAAGAAAGAAAAGAAAAGAAAAGAAAAGAAAAGAAAAGAAAAGAAAAGAAAAGAAAAGAAAAGAAAAGAAAAGAAAAGAAAAGAAAGAACTGTTCACTATGAATCATGACATCGAAACACGTTTGTTTGTTCGTCGGACCCAGTTTGTTTATGAGGAAAAGGGTGATGATCTCCGCGCGCTTCTCGCCATCACCAACACCTGCAGATGATCTTAAAAGACCTGCTGTAATGAAATAGCCCCATTACAGCACTGTAAATGTATTTTATGATCGGCTGACAAAATTGCAAACATGCAGGCCAGTTTAGCAGCATAAGCCAGGGAGAAAGTGACCGAGCGGTCGCGCGTCTTGAATAAGACGAGAGGAGTGAGAAGACGGAGCCCAGAAATGTGTGAACAGGCTTCTTTATTCTGTCCCTTTACCTTAGCGATGAATGCCCTTTTAAAGCCAAAATCTCCACCTCTTAATTGATTTTCTCATAATTAACTCAGTCTGCTCATCGATTTTTGGCCATGCTGATGCTGCGTGATGGCATTAGTACAACGTCGTTATCAAGGATAGGCCGCCAAACAAATATCGACCAGATTGATTACAAAGCTTCCCAAAGGAGTCCAGATTTTCCTCAGTTCCAGAGAAAAAGACAGAAGATGCACGCCTATACGCGCGTAACCGCGCACAATTAGGCAGAAATAAAGGAAATATTAATAGCCTACCAAACCATCACAACAAAGCCAAAGCTCGAAGGGTAACATTTTAACCTCGATTTTCAAACGTTTGTCAAAAACTGCTAAATAAAGCCTTTGACCTTTCGTAAACCTTTATATTCCTCCCCTATATCATAATAATCGCTAATAGCTCGTTTTTGGTCTGCACTTTTAATACAAACAGCAGTAGGCTAATGGCCAAAAACCTTAACTGAAGCGTGCTTCAATCATGGTGTCAGAAAGCAGTGTATTTATCATCCCTCGACAAATCTGAGCATCGCAAGATGTTCGCAGGAGCATGACTGTAAAACACGAGGGCATCGCATATTTTACAGGGTGATCTAAGCTGTTCAAATCAGATCAAATATTCCCGCGATGCCCTGCGCCAGTTGCAGCATGCAGAGAAACACACGCAGAAGCACCGACAGAGAGAGAGGAGAGAGAGAGAGAGAGAGAAAGAGAGAGAGGAGGCTGTCTCATCAATTCATTTCTATCTAATCAATAAAAAGAAAAGCCCGGTCCGAGCAAGAAATCGTTACAGGCAATAACCCTGTCCGCCTCTGTCCGGGACGGGTTTAAACGAGACGGCACAACTTCAGACGGAAACGGTTAGATGGAATATAACGGCAGAGAACAGGCATAAAGTACAAACCAATATACATTAGGGAGGCAAAAACAGAAAGAGCGAGTAAAGTAGAAGGATGACGTCATGGTATGGAAAAGTTGTAGATACATACGCAAAAGAATAACTGTATGAAGCTGTGAGTTTGTTTACACAACATTACCAGCGTTTCCATCGATGATGAACGCGGCGTAGGCTATGCGTCACGCCAAGAGCTGCTCGGACGCCGAAAAGAGTCGGACACAGCAAACGGAGGAGAGAGGGCAGATATTTTGGGGTGGTTTTGTGGGAGGGGGGGCGGTGGTGGTTGATCGGGTGAGAGCCTGAATTTAAAATTAAGGGCGAAAGGTGAGGGGGTCGAGTGGAGGGTGTGTGCTCGTGCGCAAATCCTTCATGTGTCTCGCGCTACCTCTAATGGTTTCCATGACTACGCGTTGACCGCTGAAAAAAGGCGCCTCTGTGTGGACGAGAACGAGAGAAAATCATCAGATTTGTTTGTAATCTTAATTTCCCTTTATTCATTTGATGACTTCATTATGTTTTGCGTAGGTTTGACTGGGATTGATCAAACATATAGCTGCCATCTACTGGTGAAATGACCGAATTTCACAAAAAACGCGGTGAAGGCTCAGGGTCACCGTGATGTCGCCAAGACAGGTTCCTGGATCAACATTATTGTCCCAAAATGTATACTCTACCCAATCCCAACCCCTAAACTCAACCCTACCCATCATTTATTCCTAAAATCAGTGGGAAATGATAGCTGATTAACAAGGGTGACACTGATTTTACCATCAGCCCTGATTTTAAGCCTAAAACAGATATTTCCTGAAAAGTTATATCTCTATTGTGATTGGTTGATTGAAGTGTTGCTCCAGGAACATGGTATACCTGGTGAAATCACCGAAGGCTCAGAGGCCTCTCTCCAAAACACTGTGCTCCAAGCAAACCGGTACAGACAGTTACATTTACACCCTATATGAAAAGAATAGTTACATTTACAGTGCATTTAATGCATTTTCATTTAAAAATATCAGTCAAAAGATACACACCTCAGTTCTAATTAATGCTATTTAAACTATCATGAATTGACTGAAAAAAAACCACACAAAAAAAAACAGCAATACTTCCAGGAATCCACTTGGAGGATTTGACTGCAACATTTCCCAAAAATATAAAAAAAACCCCGAAAGTAAAGGTATTTTAGCACACAGTATCAGAAAGACGATTATTTTCTGACAGGACTTTATTAAGAATTATACAGTTACATAAATGTACATAGTCCAAAACAATATTAAGTGATATAATTTTAAACAAAAACATGAAAACACAAAAGCGTTCGACGTTCCACTCAAAAATCACTTACATGAGTGACATGACTGGACTGTTCCAAACTCCGTTACCACTAAATACTACTGAACTTTTATCTTCTTTGTCATAAGAGTACAAATGTAACAAAAGGGTCAAAAAATTATTTCTTCATAAGAACACTTTAGTCCAGAAACATGACTAGAGGTTAATCCAGTTGTGTCAAGGCTGGTGTCATATCACAGGTCTTCTAATTATAATTAACAATCATTTTTCTATCATCAGTTTACCTTGATAATCCATGACCTTGTTTCTGAGACAAATAACAGATGTTGGGACACGTGATCTCACAGCGGTGCACACTGTAAAAAATCCTTGTAAAAAAAAAAGCAGAGTTAATCTCAGTTTCATCTTGTGGTATTTCCCCATCCTCAATACAGCTTCAAATTTGGCAACTTTGATAGATTTGTTACGATCAGGTACAGTATGAAGGATTTCCAAAGTTATCCAAGTCGACTGTTATAAGCAGTACAACAGAGCACTCTGGAGCAGTTAAATTACACAACAAATTAAATGGTCCAATGGTGGAAGTGTACATTTGGTCATCTGAAGCATTGTTAGCATCCCAAACTCTTAAACAATGAAGTTACCATTCAATCTTCAATCCAATCAAACAGGAGATTTAACAAAAATAAAAATCCTGACAATCTTTTTGATAACTATACATTTGAATGTTTATTAACCATTCTCTGATTCATATATTTTTTCGGGTTACATATTTGTGGTGTATTCCCATCTTTCCTATCTTTTATCAAAGAGGTTATTTTAAATTCATTCATCACATTTGGAAAAAAACTTCTATCCACATACCACCTGTGTCAGAGTGAGTGGTACAGATGCAGAACCTCCATCTTTTGTGTTCTATGGGTGTGCATTTGTCCATGTTTAAACTGACCTGCAGCAGAGAGAGAGAAAGAGAGAAAGACGGCCCTATATTTGAACCTAACCTCTGCACACTCAATTCTTTCTCCTTCAGAAACAGTCAGTGTCCAAAAAACAGCTGTCCAGTTTAATCTAGACTCTTCCAACAGGCTCTCCTTCCCAGGGTCACCAACACTCAATGGGCAATGAAATAAAAAGGCAAAACACATTTTCTTCATCCATCATAGTTGAAGGTCCCACGTGAAACTGACATTTCTCAGGGCCTGTGATGGAAACAAAATATACTTTAATATCAAGATTTAAACTGGCATCTGAGATTCAGGGAATTTTATTTAGGCTGTTAAAGCTAATGTAACTAATAAATGTAACTGCCATTAACTAAAGATGATACTTATAGAAGAAGATATTTGAACATTTACAGAAAGTGATTGTTATATTATATAATATTGAGCATCTTTATGTATGTTCCTGTTCTCATTATAACTGATTTGGAAAGATATTTATTGCGAAAATGACTTTCAAAATAAAATTAATTAAAAAAAAAAATTGTAAAGTTAACACTAAGCAAACACTAAGATTTTCTAGAAAATATTTAAAAAATAAATATTTTGGCTTTAGTACAATGACAGCATTAAAAATATTTTTTAATCTTTGTTAATAAGGTTCTCCCCAGTGTTGTTTTTGTTAAATAAAACTATGAAATCCTTTTGGTTAATTCACATAAAGCTCAAATAAATAAACAGCAGAAATATAGCCTTGGCAAGTGAAAATTAGTATAAGCTGAAGTAAAAAATACAAATTAATAAATAATGAAATATAAAAAACAAAAGCTAAACAAATATAAAAAATTTTAATCAGTACATAAACTGGAACCTTAAGGCAGTAAAATAAAAAACACTTTTTCATATTGTATAAAAGGGGACAAGACAATTGTTTTCTACTGCCCCCTGGTGGTTACATGCTTCTATAGAGGCAAGAGAGAGAGTAAAGCCTGTATAAAACTCTACATTCAGACCACAAAACCCCCCACAAATTCAAATGTATAAAAGTACTTACAAACTTTGTGTTCCCCAGTTTGTCCCATTATGTGTCTGGCTCCTGAGCAACAGCTTCCTGCCCTCCTCGTAGTCATCTTGATCCACACTGACAAGCAGCCGGACCCCCTCCTGCCCCGCTGCCCTTTTCAAAGAATCTGTGATGAAGACTCCTTTCAGTGCCTCGAGCAGCGCCCCGCTCAGATAGTCTGCCCAGAAGGCATCCAGGTTGGCAAGTTCCGAGAACTTGATATCACAAACAATACAGCCCAGATCCCGGGTACGGAGCAGTGCACTCGCTCGGCTGAACAGTTCAAACTGCCTCTCCAACGGCTGCTGCTTGTCTGAAGAAACTCCTCCACGAAGGGCCGACTCGTGCTCCGAATACTCTGCACGTACACGTAGCCGGACATCTGAGAGCGGAAGAGTGTTGGAGACAGAGAAAGAGAGGAGGGTGGGATGAAGGATGAAGGGTGGCATGCAAAGGGGCAAAGAAAATCATGAGGGGATGGAAATGGATTTGAGAAGATTGTGTGCAAAGTTTTTTTTGCAGCAAGGATGGAGAGAAAGAAGAAAAACAGTAGCAGGGGGAAGGAGAAGAACATAAGAAATGACACAAATCAGTGGGTGTTCAAATGTAGGGGAAAAACTACAGTGATAGTGAGACTTGACATTCAGTTTGTTTGTTTACATTCAAAAATTGGTTGAAAAATAACTAAAAATTAGCACTGATTCATATACATTTGCCTAAAAATAAGTTCCTGCCCTGTTTAAATTTTGATAGGTTATATATGGACAAAAGGTATTAAACCAGAAGGCACAAAAGTCAAACTCTTTCTGGTACGGCATCAGCTCTGAGATCTACTGGATAACTGAGGTCAACATCCTCAAAATTGTTGGAGGTCGAGATTTTTGGAGTCGATTGACCCTGATTTTTCACTTGTAGTCAGTGAGGCTGCAAGTGAAACCAGTAGGCTGATTTAGGTTTTGCACAAATTCATCATGAGGTGGCTTTCAAATTATTTGCAGGCACACAGGACTTGGAAACAATGTTAACTGAACATTGCACTTGTATCACGAAGACGAGAGAGTTTTAAAGCACATGATCTGAGGCCGCTCGGAAAGTTCAGGTGGATTGAAAGCACCTCGAGCAAAATCCAGAGATGGGCTTGCATTCGAGTTTCAGGCGACAGATCTGGTGATATTTATGGTTTGATATGTTGATCCAAATTCTGTAGGGGTCGTTATTAACGCAGATTAATGCAGGTTGGCTTTACCAAACAGTGGAGGTAGAACTGATGTCATGCAACAGCACAGGGAACAAAGATGGCAAAATACGATTGGAGTATACATACTGAACCAGAGCTTCGCAGTGATGTCATTTCCTTTCATGTCATTAGTTCAGAGGTCAGAGGAGGAAGTGGACCCATCAATCTTCAGAACATTGCTGCAACACAAATCCAACCTTTCTACAACCAACGATCCAATGCAAACTCCACCTTTTTGCATGTTGGGACGTTTACAAAGCAACAGTGAATATGAAAAACTAACCATTAACGTAAGGGTTTGAGTGACACTTATTCATTAGTGAAAAGATGTTGAATGTACTGTATTTATGGATTGCTTGTGAACCGCAGCACTTCGGGAATTATAATTTTGTCCCCTTTTATTCCTAAAGTGACTGGAGTTAAATACATGACTGGACACTTGCCCTTCATTCTATAATCAATCAGGAATACATTATAGGACTTAGCTAGTAAATATAATGATATATAATTAAATATAATTACAGGTACACTATTGTCCAAAGATTTGGGGTCAGTAAATAAAAAAATTACTCATTAAAATTGATCAAAAGTGAGAAATACAGACTTTGACACTGTTACAAATATTAAGCAGCAAAATCGGTTTCAACATGAATAAACAAATGTTTCTTGACCACCAAAATCGGCACATTAAAGAAAGTAATAACTTAACACTGAAGACTGGAATCATGGCTGTTGCAAATTAGCTTTGCCATCACAAAAATAGGAACAGATAACATAATATTTAAAGTGTTCTAGTTACATATGACATGTTTTCACTATTATAATAATAAGTTAATTACATGCAAGAAACCCTAATCCAAAGCCTAACCATATAGTAAGTACAATGTAGTTAATTAATATTACTTCGTATTTATATGTATATTTACATGGTAAAAAAAGGACACCTTAAAAAAAGGGCATCTCAGGAATAAACTACATTTTAAAATCTTTTGATATAGAAAAAGTATCAGACCATTTTTATCCCCTTAAATTTTTGAACGGTACAGTAATTACAAGATTGTTCAAATGCGAGACATGTGGACCAGGAATAATGTGCTAGACAGTGTAACTGTATGCATGTATAGAACATTGCTGCTAATTATTTGGCAATGTATGGCATCTTTCACCATGCCTATAAGGATTTTTGTACTAAAAGATTGATTCATATAATTGAAAAAAAATTTCACACAATGGTCTTGACTAAACACTTTTTTAAGATTATCCATTTCTGATGAAGAATTAACGTAACACTTGACAAGGAAACCAGCCAAAACAAGCATTTCAATTAAGGCTGACATTGTGGCTATAATGGTGGTCTCCCAAATATAACTAGTAATGCAGGTTGTAAAGGAGACTCGAAACACAAGAGTTATTTAACGTTCTTTTAAACACAGCACACATTTACAGAGCAGTTTTTTAGTTAAATTAAACAAACATTATCAGAGCTCCTCAAAACTAATACAGGACATTCCAGAAGCTTCCAGTTTCAGTAGACAGAAGGTACCTATAATAAGTGGCACAGTGAAGGTAAGCATTATGTTTATTGTGCATTTTGTGCATCCCAGAGCATTTCAGAAAAAGAACATGTATTCAGAAATTCAGATATTATATGTTGAAGATGTTGTAAATTTCTTCTTACAAACAGTATGTTTCTAAAAATCAAATAAAAATGTGGTGCGTCATTTTATGGGGTGTTGCTCCATGCGAAGAGCTTCCACACTTATTTCGATCCCTCTTTCCTGCTGAACAACAAACCAAGATGGAGGGAGAGAAATGAGGACATAAAAGCTGACCAACTGTACCCATATATCAGGGTCATGCTTTTCTTTTAATCGTTTTTTCCCCCTTTCATTCTCTCCCTCTCTTAGTATGTGAGGATGGCCAACTTGTTTTTGTTCCTGACACTTGAGTCAGTACGTTTTTCAACTGTGGACATAGAGAAAGGAGAGGAAGACAGAGAGAGAGAAACAAGCAGTTTTGGATGAATGTTGCTGCAACAGTTTTGCTATGTCTTATTGTTTTGGTCAAGCAAGGCAAAGTTCATATTCACAATCTTCTGTCTGTGTGTAAAAGCAACATTTACTACTTCATTCCTATGGAGGCTGCAGGTTTAAGATTGCCTTTGGTCGAGAATGAGCTTGGACTACTATTTTACTAAGTTCACAACCAGTGTCTACTTTTATTCTACAAAAATTAAAACAATGGCAGAATTTGATTGAATAAATTAAGGTATCTAAGGTAACGTTCCAATACTGAAAGCCTAAACACAAATACAAAACATTGGGATGGGTCTAAACAAGAACTGTTGGGTCATTTTCCTCAGAACTGCTCCAGCAAAGGTTCACGGAGGAGGATTTTGTAAGGGCAAATCATTGCAAAACTGAGCTTTAGGGCGGAGTTTGGTCAACGACTGTAGAATGTTTTGTTTTTGAACATGGATTGTGCGGAATTTGAGTCATGTAATGAAATGTTGCATTACAGGCGAATTAATAGGACATACACAATGGTATTTAATGAGTCAGTTCTGTGAAACACTGAGGCCAACAACCCCTCCAGAGAGGATTTTGTTCCCATTTGTTCCCAAATTAAGTTCATAGCACATGTCATTGGGAAGTGGACAGCAACATCTGAAAACTGAAATTAGATTCGCCCCTCGTCCTATGCGAGTTAGGAAGGGGGTTCTTTACCTTAGGACATGGACCAGGCGCGTGAGTTAAAGCACACACAAGTCTTGACTGTGTGTGATCGGACAGAGCGGACAGCACACACTTGTTTTTGTTGTGAGCGCTCTCTTTCACTCTATCCATTCTCCTGCTTTTTCTACTCAATCTTGAGTCAACCTGCCAAGATCAAATGTGGAGTCAACACAGCACACAGCATGTACAGCTAGTTCAGGTGTAAAACAAAGGTGAAAGTTCATAGGTCAATCATGGCACAGAAGGACTGTAATGTTGGAAGTTGTATGGCAGAATCTGAACAACAGGGAGGATCTCGTAGTGAATAGAATGCATTCAAATTGAAGCTTGATACAAGATTGAAGTACGCACATTTTATAGGTTAAAAAAAAAAAAAGCTCACAGTGCAGTGTAACCTAATGTTTAAGGGACAGGTGAATAAGTTAGGGCACAAAGGGTTCTCATCACACTAAACAAAAAAAAGGTCAATGCAGACCGTAGACTAGCCTTGGCTGCATCAAAGCTCAGGTACAGAAGAGAGAGGATCGATGCTTTAAATAAGTATAGTGACAATAATGAGTGTTTTACTGGGCATGAGACACCAGGAAACACAGGCTGATGCAGCTCAGTCTCAGTGGCCCAATATTCAATAATCTCTTCACAGAAAAATTTCATTCAGACACACCACAGGAGTTAATCACACTGAAAACTGCTTATCCAAAGGAAAATGAAAAGGAACAGAAACAGGGATAGAGAAGTTGATGAAAAATGTGACCGAGATAAAAACAAAGAATGTGAGTGTACTTTCCTCTATAGAAATCGAACCATGAAGGAAGCAGGGGAATTGAGGCAAGTCTAAAGCAAAATGCAAACAGAAATGCTCACAACTTTAAATCTGTAACAAATCTTAGCTTTACAATGTTATTGAGTAAGAAGGAATATATTAACTATTAAGCACTACTATTAAGGATTTTCTAATTTCCTGATTAGCCTTTTACAAAAGCTAAATGCTTTAAGCAGGTGAAATGAATATGCAGAGAAATAAGCAGCTTCAAATGAGGTGTTAAGAGCCCCGCAGTGCACATAATGAGGAACCAAAGCCATGCAGTATTAGTACAGGCAGGTCAATAAGCGTTTGTAATAGGGTTGGGTTTTGTTTGAAAATTATCAATAACAGTTCCGATTCTTATCGATTCCTAGTTTCGTTTCCAATGTGATTAAACTGAAGTCAAACATATTTATTCTGTCTCTTTTTCCAAAAAATTTCATGGCTACTGAACACCATGAACAAAAAGCCAACTACATAAAAACTGCACTCAATAATGAGCTGTCTGTGTCCAAAATAGAGCCACAATGGAATCTCATGTAATTGAAATGGAATTGAATTGAACTGAGTGATTCAGTGACTCACTCAAGATTTACTTGTTTCATTACTGGATGAATCAGTGTTTTTGAATAACAAACTATTTAACAGTCCCTTTTCACCACCTAAAAAAAGGATGTGCACACAGGAACTGATAGGTAGAACTGAAATAGTTATTCTACTACAAATATTCAATTCCTGGCCTTCAGTATAGAATTCTGGAATTTAAATAGATTTTCGATTCCCAACCCTATTTGTAACAGAAGAGTACAACTGACTAGTGGCAAGCATCTGAAGTGAACAAAGAACATGTCAAGAGTCTGACTCAAACACGTTTGAAAAACAACATGGCACATGAATAAGGCTGGATGCAGATACTTGAGCGTGTTTAAGGAGTGCAACAACAACTTCTCCATGTTTAAATATGTTTATCCTGTTAAAATATTAGCATTAAATTATCTTCTGAATTTCATCCACCTTGGCACACAGAGTTCCCTGATTTTCATTTATGTTTTTAGAAGTGAGGTTTAATGTGTGGCTCATGCAGAATACATATTTTCAAGAATCCACACATTATAAAAACACATTTGATGGTGAAAATCAGTTTTGTCTATTTACATATATCTGTCTATATTTATATATGTATGTATATTTATATATGTATGTATATATATATATATATATATATATATATATATATATATATATATATATATATATATATATATATATATATATGTATGTAATATATATATGTATATATATATATATATATATATACACACACTGTGAATGGATGATGAAAAGTGTTAAGACAGTGAGCAAGACCAAGTAGCTTAAATGATTACAATAGATGTATCTGCACTGTTACAAGAAAAACAAAGACCTATTATAGTGATTAAATCTGAGAAATTATTTGACGTGTATCTGTATTATTTAAACATTATTATGAGACATTCAGCTCCCACAAGAGTATTTTGCAGAAAAATGAGGTGGGTTTTTTATGCTATACCGCAAATTGAAGCGTAAAATAATTTATGGCTCTTGTTATTTTGAGTTCTGAATGTCCCCCAAAAAAAAAAAAAAAAGTCCTTCCAGAAAAAAAAATACTGCACAAACCACTTCTTTCAAGGCAAACAGTTTTGGCGAAATTTGAGAAAGCAGTTTTTATCTTGGTATTTCCTTACCTACTGTGCCATTATTGCCACTCAGTGTGTCTCATGTGCTCTCTTCTGGAGAGATTTTAGCAATGCCCTGATGGCAGGACAGCTCCCATCTAGCAAAAGCACAAAGATGCTTTGGTGTGAGCAGCCTTTGAGTCCAGTCAGAATGAAACTCAGAGTGATAATACTGCAGAGTGCAGGGAATTCACAAAGGGATGAATGATGACACACGTTTAACATGGACCTCTTTTGTGACAGTTTCACTTTCATTCTGACAGCATTAGAAGTTCAAGCACTAATGAATGGGTGACTGGTTATTTATAAACTGTCAAGAAATGGAGCGCTAAGGTACACTGTGGAGCGTTTTATAGATAAAATCAAACAAAAAGATAAGAGAAATGGAAAGGCAAAGATTTATACATTTAAAAATTGCTAAAAAGAGAGACTAAACAAAAGAAGAAGTGTAACAATGATGATAAAAAGTGATCTTACCGCAGGTCACTTTGTTTGGTGTTGGCTGAGGCTGAATTTCAGGCTTGCCCCTAGATTTTCTGCCCCAGTGGTGACCTCTACCTCGCTTTCGTCGGACAGGGGTGGTTGTCATCACGGAAGAGCCAGTCCCTAACAAAGCAAACATACATTAATACACAACCACCTGGGATGAAAATATTTGGCAATGTTTTGAATATTCACCATTTACTCATTTAGACTCCACATATATACAATTAAGCAACAAGGTGTATCATTTTAATATGCTTTATGTCCTACAAACTGAGCCATTTGGCTGTCTTTGCTACTAGTTTAATCAAGACTACAAATGTAAGCAGTAAAAAGGGAAACTTAAATTCAATTTCTTTATTTTAATGAGTTTAAACTTTGTGTCATTAGTAATATAAAATATTTTCATAGATTTATGAATTATAGAAAATATACAGCTGCTACTATGCATTGTTAGACTGGAGTGCATAAACTAAAGTGATAAAATATCCTTTAAGTGTTTTTTTGTTTTTGGTAAAAAAAGAGGGTGGAAAATATTTTAAACTTAATATACTATATCATATATTATATTATACACATATAAAGTCCCCATTAAATCAAAATGAAAGGTTTTTTGGGTGTTAGTATCAATACGTTAGTCTTAAGGTCATCTATAAGCCAGTGTGCTCCGAAACAGTGACAAATTCGCATTTAGAAGATTGCAGTTCCTCACTTTTGCCAAAAGGGATCACATCGTACTTCAGCTTCTCATTAAATAATCTGACCAATCAAATGCTCTCTAGAATCTGAAGCGCCTGCCCCCTACACTATAAACAGATGCCTCACAGTGTAGTATTTCCTGTACAGTGAATGGCGTGTAGAGCACAATGTAGGTGATAGGGAACGATTCAGACAGTGGTAATATGCTTTCGATTGAAGTCTGGTTTCGTGCTGTCTTACACGAACCGTGGCAGTGAACACAGTCTGCGCCAGATTTTGGGTCCCATCCAGAGATGTGATCGCACAGAGCGATTCATATGCACTAGGCGGCATTTATTGAACACTTCAGCAAGATTATGATCACTATTGTGTTTTACTATGAGTTTCATATTGTATCTAACATAAAGAGGTAATTTATTAGACTGTGGATGTCAAATGCGGATTTACTGAGCTCAATGGCTCTGGCGCTAGAAGATATAAACAAAACACTATTAGATGTTTTAAAAGGGGGGTGGGGCTGCTTGATATGCCCCGCCCTGTCTCCCCATTTCAGTTGAAATTATGTCACCACATAGAATAATGCTGTGTGTATTAAGCAAGTGTGCTGAACTAGTCCTAAAAACTGAAGTCATTATATTTAGATCGCCCCAGGTGTCTGGTCCCTGTATAGGTCATAAACCCCACCCTCTCCATGTAATCTAATGGGATGTGAGACAAATGAAATAATTCAATTTCACTTAATATATTTTGACAGCTGAGACTGACAGCTTCTCGGAGTGAACGGAGGTGCCAACGAACTTTTACTGCATCTTTAGTTAAAGACTGGAGTTGTATTAACCTTTTTTTTTTTTTTTTAACAAAAGCCTCTTATATGAAAAAATCAGCAGACAAAAATTGGACCATTCAGGCCAATTTAAAAAAGGGTCAGGGGCATGTGTTTGCGATTGACTCTGTGGGAGTGTGGGTGGGACGTGGCTCCAAGTCATTTTTTACAGCTCAGACTGGTCCCAAGTCAGCATAATATGGCAACGCCCTATTGAGACAATGGCAGCTTCATTTGCTTCAATGGAAGTGAATGAAGCTGTGAAATCCATTTTTTTTTTTTTCTATGTCTATGGTTTCAAGGCACTTCTGGGGACCTTTAATGTTAAACTGGGTGCAGTCATTGGTAACTTTAAACTCCAAGGCTTCTGGTGTCTTCCAATTCTAGTTATATTAAATGTACAAAAACAGTCCTTTATGTCTGATACTAGCTTTTATCATCATATTATTCTAACCTTTTAGCATAAAAATAAATTCAGTGTAGTGCAACAGTGATTCTATTTACTCATATCTGCCAATGAACCAGAAGTTCTGCACGTTCACAGAAAACAGCTTATGCATTGAAAAATAAGGTGATGATATTATACAATATTCTAATATATTTCCAATAAAGGCTGAAAAATATAGATACAAAAATTTTAACAAACAACATCAGAAAAAATACATTTATAAATGTATGTGGTGAGATTTAAGCGCAATCTTTTCACACCTGCTCTCCACTGGTGATCTAGTGTGTTTCCCAAGGATGGTATATCTGTGATTGAGCTTAATTGTGTGTCCCGGCTGGTATCCACCGCTTGGTATTCTACCTTCTCTCGTTCTGGAGACACTAACAGTACAGGTGACACATTAGTATGTAAAAAAAATTATTGGTTTTGATTACTATTCACTGTTTTTTGATACTCACCTGTTCTTCTCTTCTTTTGTGAAACAAAAGGCAGGACATCATGTCGTGTCAGAATTCGCAACAACTGCAATAAAGGTTTGAGGTTTGCTTCGCTCAAGTATCCTCGTCTCTCCAATTCCAACAGCAGTTCGACACCACTCTTGGGTCTGAGGCACGGCTCATTCTGCCGCTGTATGCTTCGCCATGTTTTCAGAAGGCGAGGACATGGAGAATTACCTTGCGAAGGCCCATCAGGACCTGGAGGCAACTCATCAGTCCATCCCTCTGGATCAAGGGGATGTTTTCCAGGATAAGCTTCATCGAGAAGAAAGGACAAAACCTCGACATCAGTCTCTGTGAGTTGGGAGCCCACGATTTCAAAGATCTCATGGAGGGACAGCATCTCATAGTAGCTCAGGCACTCAGTCTCCTCCCAGTACAAGGAATATCTCGAGCATTTTGCTGAAGCCATGGGTCTGGTAAAGAAAAACAAACGTAAATGTTAAATGTGAAACAAACAGACAAACTTTGCTGTCAAAAATGCGAAGTACACTGTACATTCTTTGTAGGTTAGCCTACGAGCTAACTTATCAGGATCGATTGTGGGTTAAAATAAACTTCTATTTAAACATTGAAATCCATTTTTGTGTCTCCAAGTGGTACAAAAACAACATAGAAAGATATTTACACTATCTTAGTGGAAACAGCGTAGTTATTTTGATCCGAAAAGCGTTTCTGTGGTGACCTGGCCTCAGTGAATCCCTCCGTCAGCTGTTCCGTCAAACGTTCCTCTCGCGCAGGGTCACGTGAGCTCTTTATATAACGTCACGTTCCAGCTGAGGGAACAGAGCCGAGGTGATAAAAGAAAAAAAAAAGAGTCAATGACATGGATTTCGGTTTAATTGTATAACACCGTTTAGTTATGGGAAGGAAAGATGTGGTTGAAGGTTGAGACTACGTCCAAATGTTCATTTTTGCGGCGTCAGTTAACATTCCTGCAGCGGACTTCCGCCTCTATACGCGTCTAGATGTTTCTATGAGCTAACCTGACATCACACTGCAGCAAAACCTCTCGATGAATAAAAATAAATAAATAAATTCCTAATAGGACCATGTTACATACTAACGTTACACACTGCACAAGACTCCATTTGTTATCAACATGTTTGTTATTAACGCCCGGATAAGGAATTGTGTTTTTTTAAACAACAAGGTTTGATTTGCTTTCTTTTGATATTTGCTGTATAAATAAAACACTCATATTTTACGTCAATAACCGAGGTTAAACAAGTATCTTACCTGTATAAACTCTTTATCTGGATTGTGTTTACACTCTTGTTCTAACCCCTTCGTAACACCCACAGAACTCAAATGGAAAAACACCGTTGGAGCGCGAGCCGGTTTTGTTGACTGAGCCCCGAACAATCGCAGATAGACAGACGTGTTTCCAACATAGACAGTAAAAGAAATGGACACAGCGACCCCATTGGAACTCAATTGAGCTAAATGAAGCCCAGTTTTAGCGTTTTTTAGCACTTCCGTTTCTGACGCGCAGACTCAAACGAAGCTTGACGACGTCAGCAACCTGTCTGCCAGATGTAAATCTTCTAAGTGGCTGTGCGTGAAAACTGCCATCGTTAATCTTGCAGAGACGTCGAGCTTAAGCGGGGAGTTCTTTGTCGTGAGTGAGCAGGAGTAAGTATTCTGATGAATTATTTTGTATAGTATTTTAAAATGTAACGCCAGTACGCCATATTTAGTTAATTGCCTGCGAGCTTCTCCACCTGTCTGTACGGTAATGCGACAGAGAGCCGAGTGGTTATGACGCAATCGTTAGCCTATTTTTTACAAAAACTGTTTATACGGGGCCATAATGTAACATAGAAGGTAATGGAGCACTTTATACATTGTCGTGTATCTTTAGAAATAAATAATGGACAAACAGAGTCTTTAAACGCCTCAGATGTAAAGTTATTCGCTGTCAAAGTGACGCCAAAATGAATGGGAGTCAATGGGAATGCTAACGCAAGTGAAGTTCTGCTAAAAGATGGCAGCCCCCACCCGACTTCAACTTCCGGTCGAGTTCCTTGCCCCTTGGTTTCCAAAGTACATTCACTCTCAGATGATTTGTAGATCGAGGCTCCATGGCGACAAAGCAGTCACGTCACGTTTATGAGATATCGTCCGCGAAATGTCGCCATATTGAGAAGGGAAATAAAACACACAGAAGAGAGTAGACGTATACACGTATTTACCGTAGTCTGAAAACAAGTTACTTTATAAGAACTAACGTTACCGTTATACAATTTTTTAAAGCATCTTTGTGCTCACGTTAGTTGTAGTCCACGAAACATGCACTTTAGTAATAAGTAAAATGATGTATGGTCGTGCATTATTTATGTTGTTAGAACAAAACGTCCACTTCTATCCACAGACCTAAAATTAAACAACAACAACAATTATATTTTAGGCCCATCATGTGCTGGGTCTTCACCCCTAGCTGGCCTACAAATGGTCGTTATGACTTTTAGATAAAATAATAATTTATTATAATTCGTAATCGTACCATATAATCCGTCATATAAAAAATACGTGTGAATTAATACAAGGGTTTTTGATTAATATCTGTTTACATGTCTTGTTGGTTTAGTCCATGTCACTAGGAGGCGAAAGAAGATCGTCACGGCTCATGCTGGGCTGGCTAACCACGTCATTTCCGCCGCACACATCAACACTCTGAACACAACTACAGAAAGTACTGTGAGTAAGAGCTTTGCTTTAGGGTTTATTTTCCTCTCAATTTGACGTTTTTTTTCGCAGTATCTAAATTAACAGTCGCTCCTCAATGCTCACTTATAACTTTAGCTGATTTTCATAGTTGTTTGTGAAAAAAAAAGTTTTTTAAGAAAGAGCGAATAGTTTCCGTAATAGATTTGATAAACAAACTTTAGCGTGTGTTTTTATACCAACCCGTCAAAAAAGTCGCGTTGTTAGATGGACTTATTTTATAACTTAATATGTTTTGGACACATCTTGACGTAATACCAGCAGCTTTACAAACTTGTTCTTCCGGATTCTTTGTAGTTGTTGATGCTGTGCCTTCCGACCCATAAGAAGTGACTTCGATTTTCCATTAGCGCACATAATGTTGTTTTATAACTTGTTTTGAGACATTTATAACTTGCGGAACAGAAGATGGAAAGATTTCCAAACGAACTAGCTAGAAAAATGAAAGCTATTATGTTTATTTAATTAGTTTTTTTTTTCATTGTTTTATAAAAATGGAAGAGAAAAGTTTAGACTGTGGTTTAACTGGGGAGTTAATAAAGTCTTTGTTCATTCTGTTCTCAAGAGACCTTCTTATACCAACATTTTCCACTTTTAAAGTTTCCCATAGCTCTTACCCTCTTCTCCTCTGTGTACTATGATAATGTAACAGTGGAATGACTACAGTAATGCAAATAAGCTGAAAATATTTTGAATAAGCAAAACAATGGACAAGTGGGGATAAATTCATCATAAAATTATCCCCACTTACCCAGAGTGTCCTCTAATTCTCATAGCAGTGCAATACAGTACAATATGCATATAGTACATGTAGTGGCACTGAACTGAGTTGGAAAATAACTATGTGTTTTAATAGTTACAGTACTAAATATATTCCTGTTAACTCCATTCTTATGTTATTAGACACACTGAAATGGATGCAAAAACAAGTGACCCCTTCAGCAGTGAGGCAGAATCGCTTCCTGATGCTGGAGTAATGGGGAGGTGAGTAAAGTGTTTATTCTTTCATTTTAAGTCATATAACTCTACAGTCAGTAACTTCCTTTCATTTCTGTTGTTTGCCATTTATAATGAATTTCACATCATTAAAAATATTGTCATATATGACGTGTTATTATAGTGTACATGTTTTAAAATGAGTAAAATGTATAAACGTTATTATAACTCGTTTGATTCTAATTTCCTTTCTTTTGTGGATGTCAGGCTGTGGCTGCCCAAAGGTCTGTCTGGAAATGTGGTTAAGGATTGGGTTGACCGCAGGAGGAAGTCCATCCGTCCGTGGGCCAGTTTTGTGGACCAGCGCAAGTTCTCCAAGCCTCGCAATTTTGGAGAGCTGTGCCAGCGTGTGATGAGGAACCTGAACACCTTTCACAGCAACTACACCTTCATCTGTCTGGGACTCATCCTCTACTGCATGTAAGGACCTGCTTCCTAATGATCATCTAGAATGTATGTTACAAGTGAGGTGATATTCAAAAATATGTCCCTTCTTCCAATTAAGTAAAAGGCTCACTGTAATAGAAATACAAATGTTTGATAAGCCTCTGTTCTTATGTACACAGCATGGGTGTGTGTGTTTAAGTTTCTGTTAAGGTCCACATTTATGCAACCATCTGGAAGGCGTTTTAACAGAATAAAATATTCTCTCTCCTTTTCTCCTCCAGTATCAGTTCCCCAATGCTCTTGATTGCTTTGGCAGTGTTCGCTGGTGCCTTCTATATAATTCACTTGAAAACGCTGGAAAAGAAGCTGGTGGTTTTCGGTAAGAGAGTTAGATGTTGTTTTATATGTGAGGCTGCATGAACTGCGTCATTGGATTTGTTTGCTTAAAATGCTGGATATTTGATGTGATGTAAGTGATCTAAGCAGCAAACGCACTCCTCTGTGTCTCTCAGGCCGTGAGTTGACTCAGGGACACCAGTTAGGTTTAGCAGGAGGGGTTTCCTTCCCTGTGTTCTGGATCGCAGGTGCAGGAACTGCTGTGTTCTGGGTACTAGGTGAGTTTGTCAGCCTCATCTCATTGTACTCATTGTTGTAATTATTCCAGAAAAGGTTCCTCTGAAACTTAATTTCTTTTATTATTATTATTATTTATTCAGGTGCTACACTAGCTGTTATCGGGTCTCATGCCGCATTTCGTGAGCTGGAGTCGTCTGATATCGATGAGCTGCTGATGGAACCTGTTTAAGCCTCTCACCTTTGAGCTTTTGGCTCATGTTAACCTACAATGTCTTGCCTTATCTTTTATATTGCCACATATTGGTTGCACTAATTTAAAAATATCAGTTTACTCGCAGATTGGCCAGAAATGCAGACTGTTAAACTGACATTGCCCTAAACAGATCAAGCTTGTTGAAAGACCTCAGTTGCCTTTACTGGTACCTATTGGATGTCATATTCATTTGTTATATATGTATTTCTACAGCATCCTTAAAGCACAAACTAAATAGACTGTGCCCCAAATGCAAAAAATCCAGTTTATTCAATTTATACTGTCTTTAAAGGCATAGGTGACCCAAAACTGAAAACTGTTGTTCTGTGGAATACAGAAAAAGATATTTTGAAAAACATTTTTGTTGCACAGGACATGGTTTATACAGGTTTGAAATGACATGAGGGTGAGTAAATCCCAGGATGAACTATCCTTTCAAAGGTTTTCAGATCCCCTCGCACTAAAGGACAAATACAAGTAATAGTTATTTATCAAAATGTTAAGCTAGATCATCCAAAATAAAGAAATTCAGACAACAAGAATGTACTGTCCTGACAGTCTGTGTGATTTATAGAGTACCGATCATTACATAATCATTTGTCTTAAGCTATATTTATCTCCTATGTTGTTAGATATGTCTTGTTAGGACAGCTAGTAATGTATGATTTCATAACAACATGCGAGATCAAAGAAAATATATTATTGCTTTTTTAGTGTAACCAGTTTCTGATGCCAATATTCCCAGTGGAAGTTTTTTAAAAGTTTTTCTATGTACTCAAATTATGGAAATGTTTGTATATCATCTTTTATTTTACAACTTGCTTCTGTTTTATCAGTGAATGGGAAGTGCAATAAAATGCTCAGCCTGTGCAGTATTTGAAGTCTAATGTTTATCTAACGACTGCTCATAGAACAATAACTAGACTTATTGCCTATTTTCAGCCTTTTTCTTTTTTTTTATCATTGTCTTGACACATCACACACATTTAATTTATGTGACCTGCTTTCATGACATCAGGCCAGTGACAGTCCATCTCATTTTTAAGTTGCCATGGTGATGACCTTGAGTGGGCTCTACCTCCTCCTTTAAACACTGCGGCAAGAGCAGCCGATCGATACTCCATTACAGCAGTGCAGTAAGGATGGAGGAGGGGAGCGAGAAAGAGGAGCACTGCAGTGAGCCCATAGCATTCTCCCAAGGGACATTAGGGATGTGTGTGTGTGTGTGTGAGGCAGCCCAGTTTCGCAAGTCAGTAGATTGCAGTGACATCAATGTATGATGAATGCTGCGGTCAGCATATTACAGTCACTCTCTGCTGTGGCCTAAAAAGACCATTGTTTAGGGAAGGAGATAAAATAGTGGAATTGTTTAGTGGGTATTGTGTGTTCTGTTGAAAGTGACAATTTTCATGTTTGGGATGCTGGGGACCCCAATGATATACGAGTACAATAATACAGTAATTTTAAATGAACCTTAATTTTATACTCAGTAAATGATGTTATATGATTTCTCAATAAAGAGAAAGCAGATATTATTCAAGCTTTTCAAGATGTGTCACAAAGCAGGATGGATGATTTTTATATGAAAAATATATATATATATATATTTACAATAACAAACAGGAATACCATATTTATGTCAATACTATCAATTATCATAAAACAAAAAAAGATTAAATGAAACTGTTGACCTGATGTTTGCTTGTTTTGTGAGCTATTAAAATGACCTTGACGTTAAAGATGGCAAAATGAAGAGTTCAGAAACCTTTTCTCAAATTTTTTTGGCGACTTTAATTACTGATATGATTTGGTCCAGATTAATTTGTCTCTTGGTAGACACTTGGTAGTCCAGCAGGTGCTGATCCATATAAACTGCACGTCCTCTTTATTAAAAACCGTGAATACATCTAATCAAGGTAAAAGATAAAATGACATTACAATATTGTAAAATCTTTTGAAAACCAGTTGAGAACAGCGATGTTGAAATACTGCTTCAGTGTTGGTGTACTATGTGTACTATTGTGTACTATGATAGGATATAACATCTCAACACACACAAAAAAATAAAATTAAAATTTTTAAAATCAATTCTACTTATGTTCAAAAATATTTTTTGGTAAATATATTGTATATACAATATCATTTCAAGCAATTTGGAACCAAATTGAAAAGGACTAAAAATGTCCACCCTGTTTGGGACAAATCAAAAACAGTTTAAAATATTTATGAATATGTCAAATTTAAAATGTAAAAATAAAATAAAAGGTTAAATACACAACTTCTTCAACTTTAACATCAATTGCTGGCACTCTCACTATGTTCACTCAATGTGTCCAGTCTGTTCTAACTCAACAGGGTTGACATTTTGACCTAAAATCAGTAATTACACTAAGTGTGAGCAGAAAATGCAAACACAGAAGTTCAATCTAATAAAAAATAATTAATGGATTTTTTTTTTTTTACTTTTATAAATAATAATTTCTATTTACTTTTTTCATATTCCCCTTAACAGGGTGGACATGTTTAAGTTAAGCACATCAGATTGGAAAAATAAAATAAATAAAAACAGACAATTAACAAAACAGAGGCTCTGGCTCACCTTCCCCAGTTGTTTTCCTTCAAAGAAATATGTCAGCTTTTTGAAAAGATGCTTTTTCCATTTGTCATTTAAAGGGCCAGTAGTCGACTATAACATGGTGGACAATATTTTGAGGGACAAGTTAAACACGTTTGTTATTTATTTTTTAACATTATATATATAGAGGCGCAAAAGGTTGTGGGTTTGATTCCCAGGGAACACATGTTAGGTAAAAAATGTTAGCCTGAGTGCACTGTAAGACACTTTGGATAAAATGCATGAATGTAATAATTGTTTGTTTACATCAAAGACAACTTTAAAACTGATGTTGTTGAATCATTATCTTTACTGGGGACATAAAAGGTACTGAATCCACACTGACTAGCATCTTCAAAAAAAGAGTGATTTAACAGTAACATCCCATATTACAATTCTTAGAAAGAAAAAAACGATTTTATTAGATATTTGGAAAGAAGAAGATAAAGATGCAGAAATGAAGAGTCACACATCACTTGGTAATATTAAATGTACTAGATGTTTTATTGGATTTGACCTTTCAGATACATGTTAATGCCAGTAGTTTTGTCCTTCAGTCTTTAATCTCAATATTCACAAGTCTGCCAGATGAACAGCCAATAGCGCACTGTCCCTCACCTCACAAAACACACACACACATGCGTGCACAGACACAGACAACAAGACCTGATACTGCTTAATCACATCTCTTGATAAACAGCGCTGGAACCTGCACACACCAGGCTCAATTGGTCGGTCCAGAAATGATTGGACGATAAAGTTTGTGTCTCGATTAAGATATTAGGAGAACCAATTGTTGATATGACAGATAAAAGCTGAAATCTATCTCAACAGTTACTATAAAGATACAAAAAATAGCAAATTGAACTGGTATAAAAGGAGGACAACAAAACCTAGTGTGTCTCGGTTCATGTCGGCAGTTGATTTTATTCCAGAGATGCTGTTGATGTTCAACACCATATTAGTTTTCTGTGCAAAACCTGACCTGCTTCAAGTGTGTTTCAGTTATGAGAGTTTAAACATACAATATAATCGTTTTATACTGTTCTTCAGTGTTTCTGTCTTCCCAGATATGCCTTTATTTGATTACTCAGATGTGGCATTGTGTTAACGTTTCCCTACAACACAGAGACTGAGAGTGTATTGAAGGATTTGAGGTTAATAAACAAACAAGCACACAAACAAAGAACGCACAAGTGAGAGAAGATGCTGATGTCAATCAATCAATACAAGTAGAAAATAATATAAACAAAGCCACCAAACCACCTCCATTAGTGATTAAAGAAATTCAAATCATCTAACAAGCACAATTATTAAAACATGAGAGAAATATGTTAACCTAGTCTAGTGTGTCCATTGGGGTCCAACAACAGGTTTGGTGTGATTGGTGTTTCTGTGTGTGACTGGAGTGTAGGCTGAGGGAAAAGGCCTAGATGTAAAGAATCGATGGAGGGACGGCCTTTTTTAATAGGTGCGCGTACATACTCCCTTTTCAGTGTCAAAAGCTCCTTTCGAATCTACTTAATGATTATGCAGCTGCCAGTTTTAGATATATAGTAGACTTCATGTACACAGTCGTGTGAAAATACATGCAAAGATTATTATAGGAAATGGGGGGCATGATGTGGACATTTGAGAGTTTGGATGTCTTTGGGGAGAGAGACGTGTTATTGGCTTAAAGCTGCTGTCTCGTTGAGGGCGGGAGAGGGTGGTTGTGCGTCTCGGTTGGGAAGAGAAGTAGTAGAACAAAATGGAAGATGGAATGTGAGTAAAGATGATTTGTTGATCAATAGTATGTCTCCTTTTCCACCCATCCTGCAAAAAAAGATAAACAGCAGGATTCATCATTTGCACACTGATGAAATATCATTTATAATTCTATACTGAACACACAGTTGTATTGTATCCCTGATATAAAGAAAGAACTTTAATAAACCAATTTGGGATCTTAATGTAAGACATTCTCATAAGAAGTGTGTGATTTTGTGCATGCATCTATGAGACCATATGAAGGAACACGTACCACCGGGGTTACGGCGAATGAGCAACTTTCGAACCTCATCATACACAAAGATTAAGAAACTGTATGGGAACGCACAGAACCACCAGCTCGGCCTGGAGACACGAGAGAGACAAATGAGAAGAGAGTACCATATACTTCATGAAACAGATTATGAGATGTTTGTGAACATTTGTGGCTGGATCCTAATTTTTATCTGGTGTGGAGACCCGATCTAACAGTGTTAAACTCACTTGAGCGGGTACATCCTGAGGGCCACATCCATGCCCGGGCAGTATGAGAGGAACGCAGCAAGAGCGGTTTCTTCAAACAGCCCAAAAATCAGAATCTTATTCCTGTGAAAGGAGAAACACAATTACATCAATTGTTCTTGTGAACACAAACACATAGATGAAAACGCACACACGTCCTGAACTCACTTCATGCCCTGCTGGAATACTGAGTTGCGTCTGGTCTTGCAAATGATGACATCAGCCCACTGTACAACCACAATACTGACAAAGAACGCTGTGTGGCATGTGAACTCGACGATCTTCCTCTGCTCGTACGTCTGGGGAACATGAACACAACACCTTACAACATCTCTGGACCTCTCATGAGACATGTATGAGATCTAAACACTTCCACAACACGTGAAAACACTCACCCACTGCTGTCCGTAACTGTCCTCCAGGTCGTTCTGCGAACGATCATCCCAGTTGAGTCTGATACCCACCAGCAGTGAAGGCAGGAAGCCATTCTCAGCCAAAATCACAAAGTAGCTGAAGAAACCACCCAAAGCCTGGATCATACCTACACACACACAAGCACATGATTAATTTTAATTTTGTTTGTATTTTAATATCTATTAGTTTTTCCAATTTATAAAAAGATATAACAGTTTAACACTGGTTTCTTTGTTTTCAAACAAGTTTGTCATATATTCTAGTTTTTTTTTTTTTTTTTTTTCTGTTTTTTTTTTTTGAGCAAATGTGAAGTTGAGCTGATTTGTTCAAATGCTTTATGTTAAATGTTCCAATGTCTAAATGATAAATATTCTATTGTTTTGAATGGATCGGTGATTAAAATAAAAGAATACTTTTCTTCAGCAAGGATGCATTAAAGTAATCAAAATGACATTGAAAACATTTGAATGTTTCTAAATATTTATATTTCAAACAATCTATGTTGGTTCTACTCATTAAAGAATTGTAAATACCGGCTTCCACAAAAATATTAACCAGCAAAACAGTTTTTGCCATAATAACAAATATTTTTGAGCAGCAATTTAGTATATTAGAATGATCATGTGACACAGAAGACTGAGACCTAGAGTAATGGCTGCTGAAAAATTCTGCTTTTTACATGAATCATTTAGATTTTAATATACATTAAGTATTCTCTTTTAAATTTTTTAAGTTCATTTTTGAAAAACTTTTCCTTTAATTAGATAAGAAATTGTTCAGGCCTTTAGCTCACAATTGATTTTTTTATTTCCAGATTACCACCCAAATATCAGTGGCTTGTAGCACAGCTGACAGTTCTAAAGTTGTTTGTGACTAACCAATTTGTCCGTAAGCAATGCTGATGAGACGCTCGTTCACAAGTTTGTCTCTCAGAGGGTTCCTGGGCTGCCTCTTCATGATGTCACTCTCCGCAGCTTCATAAGCTAGGGAAATAGCAGGAACCTGTGAAGGTAGAGAGAAAGTTGCATTTTTGTTCATGTTTGTGTGTGTATATATTAGTGTGAGAGCAGGTCATTATTTCTCCTGGTTTCCTTTTCTGTTTTTTGTGCTTACCATGTCAGTTCCCAGGTCGATGCAGAGGATGGTGATGGTGCCCAGGGGCAGAGGGATATTGACGATAATGAAGAACAGGAAGGGAGTGATCTCAGGGATGTTGCTGGTCAGGGTGTACGCAATGGACTTCTTCAAATTATCAAAGATAAGTCGGCCTGCATGGGGAGAAATGGATTTTCATATGTTGTTTGATCATTGGTCCTGCCCTCCAATTCACTAGACTCTTCTTGTCTTACTCACCTTCTTCTACTCCAGTAACAATGGAGGCAAAGTTGTCGTCCAGAAGAATCATGTCAGCAGCCTGTTTAGACACATCAGACCCAGCAATGCCCATAGCGACCCCGATATCAGCCTTCTTCAGGGCCGGAGAGTCGTTCACACCATCACCTGTCACAGCCACAATGGCTCCCTAAGCGACAGAAACATAAACAGGACATGTAGAAAGCTATAATCGAGACGTTATTAAAACTACAAAGGATGTGTGTTTACCTGTCGCTGGCAACCCTCTACAATAATGAGCTTTTGCTGAGGAGACGTCCTGGCGAACACAATCTCAGTGTGGTTCCGCAGAACTTCGTCTATTTGCTCTTGAGAATAGTCCTTCAGATCTGTTCCATGAATCACACAAGCCTTGGCATCCCTAAAACACACGAAACATTAAATAGTGATAAATACTTGTTTGTAGTAAATTGCAATCACTTCGTCCGGGACACATTTTAAGGCAAAATCTAATATTTTGCCATTCAGATATTTCAATAGGTTCAAGTGGGCCATGCTGGCCAACAGAAAACTGCTTGGCTTGGAGATGATTTCTGTGTGAGCTATGCTATAAATTAAATGCTATAATATTGACAGAGAATTAATCTTTTTTTTCACACAAAATTTTGCTAATCTGAGCGCACCATTAATGCATGTTGAAGTGCCATGTTGATTTACAGCGCTGGTCATTGCATTACCTGGGATTGACCTGACTGACGGGGATGTTGAGGCGGGCAGCAATGTCTTCCACAGTCTCGTTGCCCTCTGAGATGATGCCCACACCTTTGGCGATGGCCTTGGCAGTGATGGGGTGATCTCCTGTCACCATGATGACCTTGATTCCAGCAGAACGGCACTTTCCCACAGCGTCAGGCACGGCAGCACGGGGCGGGTCGATCATTGACATCAGTCCCACAAAGCAAAGGTTGTCTGTCTGGAAATTCACATCTTCTGTGTCAAAGGCAAAGCCTTTAGGGTACTGGTCCTCAGGCAGTAAAAGGTGGCAGAATCCTGTGGAAAGAAGGCAAGCTTACACGTTTTGCATAATATATAATTGAGTTTTTAATGTTTTTAAAGATATTTCTTATGCCCATGAAGTTTTTTTGAATGAAAAAAAAAAAACTGTAAAAATGTTTAAATAATCTGAATTATTATTACAATTGAAATAAATGTTTTTTTATTATGATATATTTTTTAAATGCAATTTATTCAATTTGGGAAAAAAACAGAAGGAAAAAAACAACAAATCAAACCTTTTAATGCAAAAAGTTTAATATAATCGATTTTTAAATATACTACATTTTAAGGCAGTTATGTTTTATAACCATTCATTTATCATAAAGGGGTTTATTTTGTAACAATGTTACACTTCTCTGCTTATTACACAGGTGCTCAAACTCCCCAAAATGAACATCAACTATATTAACATGTAGATAATGAACTATGGTCAATTATGCAGTTTAGTGACCATTATACACAAATATCTGACCTTGAATGCTGTGACTGACCAATCAGATTTGAGTTCCAGAATGCCATGTAATAATACCATATATACGCACCCAGCACTCGCTCCCCAAGTCCTCCAAGCTCCAGGTAGGCATTCTGGAAGGCCTCCTTCATCTCCTCATCCATGGGCTGTTCTTTACCCTGCAGCATTATGGTGGAACAACGATCTAGGATGCGCTCTGGAGCCCCCTTCATCACCAACAGGTAGCGGTTATCGTTGGGGTCTTCTGTCTCATGGACGGATAGCTGGGAAAAATATGTAAAGAGGCATTATTACACTTAACTAAGTTTGTGATTACAGCCTGTTTATATGCTGCAGAGGAGCCCCAGACACTTTATTATCCATATCTGTCTAAAATAAAATGATTTCAGATATACATTTAGTCTTTTATCAGAACCAAACAATATTTAGTTCCACTATTTTCACAATAACGACTATATTTGCACTACACAATGTCTTATTGTTTGTTTGTTGAACCTCAGCTTTTTTTCAGCGATTGTAACATCACTATTTTCTGTTCAATTTTGAAAATCAGTAACCTGGTATTTGTTGGTAGAGTTGAATGGGATTTCGGCTACTTTCTTGTTCTTCTCTCTCATCATCTTGACTGAGCCACAGGACAGCTCGATACACTTGAGCAGGGCGGACTCAGAAGCATCACCCGCAACGTCCCTTTTTAGGATGGGTAGAGAGTCTTGTTGTGCCTTGAACACAGCCCTGTTACACAGAGCCGCCACACGGGCCAGAGCCACCCATGTTGCTGAGCTCTTATCAAATGATGCACCTACAGAAAGAGATCAACTTAGACTCTGGAGGGAAAAAACTGGTGTCACAAAGTGAGTAAGACTAGATCATCATTCGGATCTTAAAATGAAGAAAAGAACAAACCAGACTGATCTTCAGTGGTGTCAGCTTCATGGATCTGGTTGTCGAACCACATATGTGCGACAGTCATTCGATTCTGGGTCAGAGTTCCAGTCTTGTCCGAGCAGATGGTTGAGGTGGATCCTAGTGTCTCTACAGCCTCGAGATTCTTAACCAGGCAATTCTTCCGAGCCATACGCTTTGCCGTCAAAGTGAGACACACCTGAGATTAAAGAGCCATTAGAGAGATTAATTCAATTACATTAAGGGATAAAACATTTGTCCTAATTTGTCTAAATTGTTATTTTCCTTAATGGATCCATTGTTCAATATCTGAGTGATTTTGAGGAATGAATATAAAAAAAATATAAAATAACAAATAAAAAAGATTTTAATTGCAAAATGATTATGAATTGATCATTTTAAATAATAAATACATTTATTCTTGCAAAACTTTTTAGATGCAACACATTAACTGTTATATTCACTCTATGTTTTGATGCAATATAAAGAGTCTGTTGCCCAGAAATCGGACTACACTGGTTGTGCTAAATGCTTCACTAAAAATATACATAAATGCTCTAAAACTGGTGTGAAGTCAAGGTTCTGATGCACTGAAAAGAATTCAGTCATTCAGTTGGGAATCAGACTACCCTGGTTAATTATATTATGGACTTCACTGTTCAAACTTTATGTTTTTGATTCTTAATTCATAGAAGGGGTGGACGATATAACCAATATATTATATCACAATGTAAGTATCTTATATCTTGATGTGGTCATTTTTTTATTGCTTTAAAAAACTAATACTAGCCCAAATCTAAAAATAGTTTTGTTGTTTCATTAACATGAAAGACAGACAGCAGGAATATTAGACTGCTGTCACTTTAAGAGCTGCACAGATCCAATTTATAGTTTGTATCCACGATAGAGACAATAGACCAAAGTCTCTACTGGCTGACAAATTTCTACCGTTAACAGTGTCTACTAGAACTACCAACCCCTAGTCTCTACCCTTACTGAACTGTAATGCTCAAATGCTTAGATGACTGCACGTGCTCACAGTGACAGTAGCCAGCAGACCCTCAGGCACATTAGCGACAATGATTCCGATGAGGAAAATGACGGCCTCCAGCCAGGTGTATCCCAAAATGATGGACAGAATGAAGAAAGACACTCCTAGGAAGACAGCCACGCCTGTGATGATGTGAATAAAGTGCTCGATCTCCTTAGCGATGGGGGTTTTCCCCGTCTCCAGTCCTGAGGTCAGCGTGGCAATGCGGCCCATCACGGTGCGATCGCCAGTACAGACCACAATACCACGAGCAGTGCCTGATAGAGAAACAAAAAACCTCACACCTCTGAACTTGACTTTTACACAGTTCATCACTTCACTGTAGCAAATCCCGAACCTTCCACGCAGTTAGTGGAGAAGAAAGCGATGTTACGGGTTTCCAGAGGATTGTCATGAGTGCAGTCAGGTGATCTCGTCTGAGGTTCTGATTCGCCGGTGAGGGAGGAGTTATCCACCTTCGGATGATATCAGAGACACACAGTTTCCCAATGGGTAGCAAAACAAATACGATTCCTTACAAAGGACTGGAGTTTATAAACCACAAACCTTGCAGCCATGAGAAGAGACGATTCTAAGGTCAGCTGGGATTCGGTCTCCACCTTTGACCTCTACCAGGTCGCCTGCTACCACTTCCTCAGCGTTGATCTGCATCTTCTCTCCTTCGCGGATTACTAATGCTTGCTGTGAATAGAAAGACAGTCATTTCTACTCACTGTTTCTGTGTATTTTAAGTTTGCATGGATTGTTTCCAGTACCTGGGGGACCATGTTTTTAAATGACTCCATGATCTTGGAGCTTTTTGCCTCCTGGAAGTAGGAGAAGCAGCCCGTGATGATGACCACAGCAGACAGCACGATACCCAGGTACAACTGAGAGGAGAACAAGGAAGACACATTCAAATATCCTATTCCTGTATTCATATTCAATGTGGATTCACTGAAGCAGTATGCAGTGCTAGCGTGTGAATGTATACGCACGTTATCTCCAGCTGGCTCATCTTCGGTAGCAGCCTGAATGGCGTAGGCCAGGAAACAGAGAATGGCTCCTATCCACAGCAGGATGGAGAAACCTCCGAACAGCTGACGACAGAATTTAACCCACTCGGGAGTTGTGGGAGGTGGGGTCAGAGCATTTGGCCCATCTCTTGCCAGAAACTCCCTAGCCTTTGCATTAGTTAAACCCTTTTGTGAAGAGAGAAAGAGAGACGATTGCTTAAAATGACTAAATCAATGTCGTGCCACTCAGGTTCAAACAAGTAGCTAAAATGCAAAAAATGTAATTGAATTAATCATTAGCAAATGTTACTTTCTAACCAAAACTGTTATTGTTTCACTAGATGCTGAAGAGGCAAAAAAAAAAAAAAAAAAAGTTATTCAACACCCTACGCAGATATGGTTTCGGAGAGACGTTGATCCATTGGATACAAATATTAAACACTTCACCTAGGGCCACAGTAATCACAAGGCTTCACACTTCAACTGGGGACCAGACAAGGATGCACACTTTCACCATCATTATTTGCCATTTTTATAGAACCTCTTTGCAATAGCAATATGACGAATCAATAAAATTCAAGGAATACAAGATATTAACACACAACATAAGATCTGTCTTTATGCAGATTACTTACTATTATTCTTACAGGATCCTCATAACTAATCAACAAAAAGAAACCTTCAAAATCACCAGTATTTTCCCCAAAATTTCAGACTACACAATAAACTGAAAAAAAAAAAAAAAAAAAACTATACTACCGCTTTCAAAAGATGCTTGGGATCCTACAGCTCATAACTTATCTCTCCCACTTTGCACAGGTAACATCACATATCTGGGTATCAATATTTCCCCCAAACTGTCAGAACTGTTTCATCTCAGTTACACTCACCTTTTAAAAAACATTGAAGATGATCTCAAACTATCTAACTAACTATGATCTATCACTTATGGGTCGCATTGCTACAGTTCAAATGAAACATTTACCACAAATCAATTATTTGTTCTCAATGCTTCCAATAACACTCACAGATGAATGGTTTAAATCACTTGATTCATTAACTTCCCACTTCTACTGGAAAAACAAAGCACCAAAAATACCACTGACAAAATTACAGGGTGGTCTAGAAGCCCCAAACTTTCAATTTTACTTCTTATCAACTCAGTCACAATATTTAGTTAAATGGATCACAAAAACAACTATAGTAACTCATGGATAGAACTGGAACAAAATCAATGCAAAAATATCTCAATCGCAGATCTCGCTTTCTTGCCAACTTCAATCAAGAAAATTAATTACTTTCAGAACACTACAATTGTGACAAATCTGATAGCTTGGTGGAAAGTGAATAAAATTAATAATTCATCACTATCACCATGTAGATTCACCTTAATCTGGTTCAACCCTGACTTTCAACTATACAACAAACCTATCTATTTTCAAGCATGGCAACAAAAAGGAATAACACACCTCTATCATTTATTTCAAAATAACCAATTTATATCATTTAACACACTAGTCCAGAAGTATGTTCTTGGGGGAGAACAGTATCTCCATCACTTTGTTTACTGGGTAATACTACAGAAATTGATAATCTTCCTATTAAATACAAAAATCCACCCCTCATCTCTCTAAACATCACCCAAAAAATGATTCTGCTAAACTGGAAATCAAAAACAGATTATACATTTAAACTACTGGACTAACCTTATAGAATATATTGCATTAGAGAAAATAACATACACAAACAAGAAAAATATATTCATATTTACAGGCATCTGGAATCCATTTTTGACTTATCTTAATATACATCAGAAACCTGGTACCGGACCCACGCACTTTCCTAACAACAATTATACAAACATAAAAAGAGAAGGGGAACAAGGGGAATAAATATAATATGTGTAGATATACAGATATACAGTATATATGTGGATATGTTTTTGTATGTTTATATATAAATATATACACATTTACTGTTATATTGTTATATGCTTTATTTCTACAATTATAATAATACCACCAAAAATGGTTTATATGTACATCACCAATCCACACATTTGTTTTCTTTTTATATATTTAATAGTTGGGGAAGGGTGAAGGACAACAAAGAGAAGTAAGCACTAATAAATAAAATGAAATATGGGTGGGTGTGTGGAGGTGGTGTGGGGCATGGGGCTTGTGTCTCCCCGCCGTCTCTTTGAGCACTTTCTTCCAGGATCTCTCACCTTAGCTGGTTCTGACATAAATGCCTCACTTTTTTAATGCATCACATATCTAAAATACATGCACACCTATAAAAATGCATGATGTGTGTGTGTATGTCTGTGTGTGTGTGTACATTTATGTATGCTAATTGAACAAAAAAAAGGGGGAGACACATACACAGGGCAAGTGGGCCGTGTGGGTGGGCCGGGTCCCTAGCCTGGCTTGCACTACAAGTCTCAACTTTTAATGCATCACAAACTAGCTGAGACATAGACACATCTATACCTCAGAACATATACGTAAATAAATAAGACAAGTGTGGTATGCAGGTAGTGGCCGGGGTTGGCTGGTATTTTGAGGGATGGTGGGGAGTACTTTGGGCCCTGTTGTCCCACATCATATTTCCCAGGCAATCCCACTATGGCATGAGATGGGCATGGGATTAAGCTATGGTATGTTGTAGCCACTAAGACATCGGGGGCAACCCTAATAATCCATTATTATTACTTGTGGCCTTCACTGTCCTCCACCCTTTTCCAATCTCAGTGAAATCCTTATTATTATTATTATTATTAATATTGCTACAGTTATCTTTGTCATCATTATTGCTAACAATACTTGTTGTCTCCACTAGTAAACCCCTAATTATTATATATATTTTTTAGTTATACTTTTTAAATCTGTTATAAATCTGTTAGATACTCAATGATTTGTGCTTCCTCCCACACACCTAGATACAATGACTCGCACACGCACACACACACACACCCACACACACACACACACACACACACACACACAAACACACACACACACACACAAACACAAACACAAACACAAACACTTACAAGAATACATATACAGGAGTTATCAGAAGTATCTTTAAATGTTAGCTATCAGTTTATATGTTCGTTTGTCCAAGTGATTTTGTATTTGGCACTTGTAATCACTGTCCCATTCTTTACTTGCATAATAAAAAAAAAAGAAACAAAGAAAAAGTTACTTTCAAATGCAAATTCAAAGTTACTGTGTGAACATATCAAGTATGCTGTGTACTAATAAGGGTCTATTATGCTAGTGGTTCTCATCCAGGGGGCCTCAGTAACCATACAACGAGGTGAAAAGATGACTTGAATTTATTTAAAATACACTTTTATTTGTTTGTTTCTCAAAAATAATGCATTAAATGTATTACATAGAGTATAGTGCTCCCTAGTGGTCAATAATAAGTAGATCAGCACAACAGCCATACCCAAAAATTTTTTAAAACAATGTAGAACTAAAGTTAAGCATTTTCTGAAATGTGTAAAAATATATAAAATATTAATAAATAGTTAAATAAATTAACAAACACTTATTTAAAATAATCTTAGTGATACAAACAAACCTTAAAATGTATCATTTGGCATTTTATTTCTTATTTTTATTTCTCCCGTCAAAAACTGTTGTTTTAATTAAATAATATATAGTTATAGAAACACATCACAGTCAAATATCTTCTTAATATTTATAATATTTTTTATATTCCATAAATCTGCTATACCTACTGAAACTCTTAGTTTCTGTTCATTGAAAAGTCTGAAAAACAACCAGCTTTGTCATCATTACAGC
The DNA here is from genome assembly GCF_003368295.1 of Carassius auratus. Taxonomy (NCBI): domain Eukaryota; kingdom Metazoa; phylum Chordata; class Actinopteri; order Cypriniformes; family Cyprinidae; genus Carassius; species Carassius auratus. The sequence goes on from NC_039258.1 coordinate 18,259,456, forward strand.
TAGTGTATGTATTCTAGTAGTATAGTTTAAACCAATGTATTATACAGAGTATTGAGCTCTCTAGTGGTCAATAAGGAGAAGCGCTTCCTAAAATGTGAGTATTTTCTGCTCTATTATATGTAAACATTTTTTAAATCACCTATCCACATCAAATGTGTAATTGGACAAGGGTGTTTTTTAGCAAACATGGAAGCCTGATTTTAGCAAACACTAAATCATTTGTGAGTTTACCTGAACAATGTCTGTCTGAAATTTCCGGCATACTTCCTCAACAGACATCTTGTGTTCAGTCTGAAATGGAAGGTAATAAGGAAAATTAACAAAAGAAAAAGAGCTACCATGCTGCTTTGTCAGTGTGATTCTTACCAAGGGAACTTCTTTCTTCAGATCGTCAAGATCCTTCGTCCCCTTCTTTTTTGGAGAATCTTTATCATCTTTATCTTGCGTGGTGGCCACGCGATAGCTATCCGATCGCCCATACTAAAACACCGAGAATAATCCGTTAATACACTTTAGACAATCAATCACAGAAACTGAGAGTTTAGTATACCTGCAATGCAAAATCACAACATTTTAAGTAATTTCCTCTACATTCACTGTGATTTCAGTTTGAAATCTGAAGGTCTGGCAGATGGTGGATCATGGGAAGTGTCCGAACACAACCGTCCATCCTCTCACCTCAAAGAGGTCATTTCACCTCATTTCATTTGCTGAAAGAATACAGAACTTGAGAGTGTGGCATCACAAAGACTCTTGATCATCAAAGACACTCTGATTAGGTTGAATATGAGTTCAGAGAGTGTATGCGCATCAAACCATCTTAAATCTAATTTTTCACACTTTGTTCTTTATCTTAAAGAAGACAGAGCTCAAAGTTCAGACTCTGGAGAATATTCAACTTCTGTTTTCTTCTAACAGGCTGATGATTTTATCCGATTAGAAATATATAGCCTGAGCTTGAGTTAATTAATCTATCATGGACAGTTTTGACCTTTCAGTGTATTAACATAATGCAGTACATCCCCTTGCATAAATCCTCCCTTTCTATTGGCTGGATGTGTAATCCTATCATAGCGGAAGACTGCAGCACAGAATAAATCCAGCAGAGCCAAGATGGCTCCCGTGAGACTGGGGTGGTGCTATTTTAGTGGAGCAGTCATCATTAAAGCAGGAAACCGTGTATCATCTGACCTCACGACTGATCAATACTGAGGTTCCATCCAGGGAATAAACAACTATTCTTGTAGCACAGTCCATATGTGAATAGTGAATCCTTTTTCTAGGAAATGACTGAGGAAAGACCCTGTGTGACAGCAACTCTCACATGAGTAGAGCCCCCTGCTGGTCAATGTATTGAAAGAACCAGGCCAATTCGGTAATTATTATGAGTATGATTAAAAGTACACAATGTATATGTAGTAGTGCTGTCAATCGATTAAAAAAAATTAATTAATTAATCGCACAATTTTTTAAATTAATCGCGATTAATCGCGATTAATCGCGATTAATCGCAATTAAAAGACTGAAACTTTTTGGATATGTAAATGTAAAATGTAAATAATTAATGTAAACTCAAGACAAAGAAACTATTTAAATTCAAAATATTATTGTTTATTGGAATTTTTGTTTAACTTGTAACACAGATTTTCTCATGTAAACAACATACCTGCAATAAACCATCAATATCCTCCAAATTAACTGTTGGCTTGAAAGCCATATTTATTACAGAAATAAAAGCACAGTCATGTAAGTACCATTTGAATTTCAAAACAATCAATGCCAATGAAAAACAAAAATGATTTCCATGTTGAATTCTAAGTGGACTGCAAAAAAATTCCAAAGTATAGTCATTGCCAGTGCTTTAAGTGGGCCGGTATGCACCGGTACAGCCACTTCCAAATATAGCTCTTGAGCGTACCGCCACCTCTCCGTGCGCCCAGAACGTGCTTGTAGCGTACCGGTACGCTCATCTGGACATCTGTTTTAATAGAGGTTTTAATCTTTTACCTGCACTGCCGATTTTCAGAGCGCCCTTCACAATGCAAGCTTCCTAATTCATCCCACCCAGAGCAGAAACTACATTACCCATTCACCCTTAAGTTATACAAGTGAATAGCGCATGTGTCGCTTTCCCACTGTTAAGTGTCAACAACTCAACGTGGCCGGAGAAGGTGTGTGAAACTCGTTGTGAGTTATACTAAAGCAAAATCTTGAGTATGTATTGTCTGATAAACATTAAAAACTGTCTGCGGAGGTTGAGTCGTCCTGCAGCCCCCGCTGGCTGTTCATTGGCTGCAGCATCTTTTTTCTAAGTTCTAAAAAAATCCCGTAGACGGCAAGGCACAAATTTAGATATTCATTTATCTAATTAATCTATAGCCTATGCACAAAGACAATATGATCTTTTTGTCCCCTTTTTGTTTTAAAGCTTGATGAAGAGAGAGAGCGCAAGTTGCTGCAGCTGAGGAGGACAGTGATGCACGCGCACAGGAGTGATTGACAGTTCGCGGCACTGTGTACAAAAAATACTCCGCTACACAATTATTTCCTTATTTTCGTTTAAGCTTATTAACGTTAGCGTTACAGAAAGGTCTGATTTACGCACTGTTACAGTCATTGTTTTTTTTTTTTTTTTTTTAAACAATGACGTTTGAGTTCATGATTTTGATGTTGCTGTTTCTTGTGGCAGATTGAAAAGTAATCCGGCAGAGTTTTATACTGAAACTTTCCGTCTAAAAGTCCTTCCTTGGTCTTATCCATATTTCTTTGCACGTTGAACACACATAGGCCACAACTGGAAATAAAAAAAACTGCAACCGCGTTAATTGCGTTATTTTTTTTAACGCGTTAAATATTTCAAATTAATCGAATGCGTTAACGCGCTAATTTTGACAGCACTAATTTGTAGTATTGTTTAATAAAACAAATTTTTTTATAAATATATAAAATATTCAATAAGTTTGCTGTTATGTTTAAAAACTATTGCATTGGTTGTGTAAATAAAATATTTAATACAAATATATCAATATATTTATTTGTAAGAACTGTTATATTTAATATTATATAATACATTTAATACTTATATAAATAACATTTTTACATTTGAGCTACTTTTACATTATATAGAATATATAAAATTACAGTATTTAATATTATTCAAATAAAACTATTTGTAAATGTTACTTTTAATCCAACATTTCACTTATTTTTAATTAAAATATATTTTTTTTAATTTTTGTTTTGCCAAAATATGAGCAGGTAAATACTGTACAAAAGAAGGGGGGCCAGCAGAAACTATCCTTACTATCAGATCTTATGTGCAAGAGGAGGTTTTTATCAGCAGTCCAAAACAGACCTATGTCTTTTGAGTACATTTGCAAATTCAAGCAGTGATGCAAAAAAACACATAACACAACATTTGACTGAGGTTTTTAACGCCATTTTTATGGTCAGCTGACACGCCTGCTTTAGAATGAAAGACGTAGACTCACGCCCACACCCAGGTGACGCCTATTAAAAGAGAATGAGAACGTGAGACAAGAAGATGGATGGATAAAGAGGAGAAACAAAAGAGGGGTCAGATGGAAAGAGAGAAGAGCATGCAGAGATGGAGACTGAGAGAAGAGCTAGACAGACTAAGTGAGATATCCAAAGAGAGAGAGATTAGAAGACAGAGGAATATATGCCACTTCCTGTGGGGTAATTAGATATTGACCTGCTGCTCTCTCAGTGTGAGAGCTTGTCGCCGTCAGCGGCTGCATTTAATGCCTGATGACTCTCAGCATCACACCACCTGCCCCAAACCAACTGGACACCCACACACGGGACACACGACAATGCCACAGATCCTGTGACAAGAGCAAGTGTGTGTGTGGTAGGTGACACCACTCAATAATTAAACGAATAGAAAGTGAGGATCACCCTTATCAGCTCACATTGATCTTACAAATGAAACATCTTGTCACTACTGAAGAACATCTTAGTAGCTTTTATAGTAGTGGCTAAAAGTGTGAAAGCTTGCAAAAAAAAAAAAACACCTGGTGAGACACACCTGGAAACACTGCAAACACACCAAGGTCCTCTTTCATCTCTATGAAATTAAAAACCAGCTGAACACACAGACAAAGAACAAAGGGACCGATGAGAGAAATGAGATGAGGGAAACCCAAAACTAGAGTCAGGGTCAGAGGAAAATACATTCAAAAGCAAAATACTGAAAAAAATGTATGCTATGTAATATGTTTCTATATTTTTTAATGCTTTTATGATAGGTGCATGTTTTGTGATGTGAAGGTGGATATGTGTGTGTGTCGGGGGGGAGGGGGGGGGGGCACCTGCCGCAGATACATCTGCAATGATACCTGCACTGCGGCATAAGAACAGAGCACAAATAGGAGAAGAGTGCTCTCTTCTCTCACAGACAAACCTGAGGCGAATTTAGAGAAATATTCGATTAATAACTTTGAGTAAAGCTCATGTGGAGAGACTCACTGTCAGATAAACAGAAGAGATCAGGCTCCAAAACTTTTTGCCACACGTGTCAATGGAAGATCCATTGAAAAGAATTACCAAAACGTATGTATGTGTGTGTGTGTCTATTTAATTTATATAAATATACATTTTCTCTCAAATTTACTGAATTATTGTGAAGAATATTTAAAACTTCAGGCATCCTACATAACCTCTGACAGTAAATTTTCCCCTGAGATGAATGTTGTTATAAGATGCACAAGTTACTTCAACTGATATATTTATTTGTATTAAATTACAGTGTGGTTTACAGTAGAAGCCTTAGTTGTGTGTCATTAAGCGGTAACAGTTGTTATCCTATTCCAGATGAGATATAACTGTGCTCTTGTGGTAACATTACTGACTGAGAAAAACATACTGCTTCTCTGTGAGAGAACCAGAGACGATGGGCTGGAATTACATGCCAGTATACTGACATTTCTACTGACTAGCCAGAACACACACACACACACACACACACACACACACACACACACAGTCTCTGATACTGACTGAGGTCTGTCCCTTGAACTCTTGTGACAAATTATTGATGCTCTTGAAACCGAAGGAACATTCAGTCTGCATGTGAATGTTCACGTATGTTCACGTTCTACAGAGCAAGAGACACAAGGACAGGAAAAGTGTGTGGCGGTTGAGCTCAGGGACTTTTATGTCCTACATAAGTTTGGACAGTGACTGAGATAGACTTTCTAACATAGAGAGAGAGAACGAAGGAGAGACAAAACACAAAATTCTAATTTTTCTTTCCAGTCATATTTTCTGTGGTTGTAGGTGCTATTTATAATTTATGGTGAGGGACATTTTCATTTTTAGAGAGAACATGACTGGACCAAAATCTGCAGTGCAGGATGAGTCATCAATATGTTTTGTCCATTTCTCCAGAGGAGAAGGCCTGTACATTTTAAATGTGTTTATCTATTCATTTTTCATTTTCATATTCAAGTTCATTTTGCAAACTTGCAAGCACAACAACATGCAGATGTTAGCCTTAAAGCTAATAAACACTGTCTAAAAAATGACTTAAATAACTCAACATAATACAAACATTAAAATAATGTAAAACAATGAAAATCAACACTTTATTAATTAATACATTTTACTTCAACTTTTTTTCTTTCAAGAATTAAGGTTCTCAACATTTTGGAAAATCAGGACATATAAGGTAGCCTACTGGTTAGGGATGTAACGATTCACTCAACTGATGATTCAATTCACGATTTTGATTTCAGGATTCGATTCAATTCACAATTTTTTATTTTAACAAACATTGTTATGGACAATGGGTGTCTTGGAGTCAATACGGTTTTGTACCACTGGACAAAAACAAAAACAAATTTTGCAATCTCTCCAGGCAACTTTGTTTTTATTTTCAGAAGATCAGTTTTATATATTTGTATGATTCTATCTGTTTGTTTTTGGTAGACCTATTCCCAAAGACAAGAATTGATTTCAGTATTATTGACAATGAAGTGTAAAATACCACTTGTTCCTTACTGAGTTTGTCCTTGTGATTATAACTGTGAATAAGCAAAGCAAACCTTCCCTTAGGAAAGAGTGAACCAGGGCACTGCTGCCTTCATGAATGTTGTGTTCACAGAAGTGTAAAAAGCACACTGATTCTCCAGGGTGTGCGTGTCATCCTGCCCTTAAAAGCTTTCCGTGTTAGAGGACAGATTTTACATTCTTACATAAAAACTGCACGCATATACTTTTTCACAAATGCCCTAATCTTCATTAATACACACATCCACATCAAGATTTTAGCAAAGAACTGAATGGAAATTTCAGTCCGACTTGGAGTCTTTACTATTTTTCTTTCTCTCTCTCTCTTTTTTTTTAAAATACTTTTATTCAGAAAATATCCATTTAATTGATCAAATGTGACAATAAAGATTTTAAGTTACAAAAGATTTCTATTTCTACTGTTTATTAAAGAAAGTTTCCACTGAAACTGTTTTCAACATTAATAATTATAAGAGTAAGACATTTCAAGATTAATACTCATAAGAATAAGACATAAGTAATACTCATAAGAATAAGACATAAGAAATGTTTCTTAAGCAGCAAATCAGCCAATTACATTTTTTTCCCTGAAGGATCAAGTGACACAAATTATAAAACAATATTACAGTTCTTACTGTATTTATGTTCAAATGAATGCAGTCTCTGTGAGCATAAGGAAAATGTAAAAATCCTACCAACCCCAAATTTTTAAATGCAGTGCAACTTGCTACAATGACTGCATCATTAGAACATTTTACGTTATCATCAGTCAATCAAACTAAATACACTGTTTGTATATTGGTTTATATGTTAAGATGTAGCACTATCCTTTGAGAACCAATGAACTGAGCAGCCTAATTTGATTCTCACAGAGCATGAAGCAGCACATCTGCCAGCAGCAAGATCACTCTGTTCTCTTTTATCAGCCTCACGCTCTTTAGCATGAGGACTGCAACCCACTTTAGTACAGACATTTAGTACAGTCTAAAAAAAAAAAAACTTTAGAAATGTTCAAAACCAGAGGGAACCCCTGCCAGATCTTGTCTTCTCTGTCTAGCTATTTGTCCTGATGAATATCTCTAGGCAGAACGAATGTTATGGCAGCATACACATCAATACTGCCCTTAGAGAGCTGTTCAGTGTGTGAAATATTACTACGAGTGTGTTAATGACTTTTACACATGTCGATACAGCCATAAAAATGTCTGTTTGATCTGGCATGAGAGACCTTTAAAAGTGATCTTAAGAGTCATGAAGTACTTGTTCAAGAGCAGATAAGACTGAACACTTCATCCAGTATGTGATTAAATAAGTGTGTGTGTAAGTGACCTTCCTGTACCATCTGTTACACTGTGAGATGTAGACCAAACTAGGTCTGGGCCTCAAAGTACAGAATAAATAATCTGATTACAGCACTTTGGGATTAGCTCCTCCTGAATCGTCTACGTCACAAAAAAGCCTGACTCGCTTTATTCGCTGGCTTTATGTCTTCTTAATGTGCAAACAAACTTGTGTCAGAATATTTAAATGTACTGTTTATAACAGAGGTTCCTAACAAGGGGCCCGGACCCACTAGAGGGCCTCATAATCAAGCAAATAATAATATATATTATTAAGAATTTAGAATAAAATAATAGATTATGTAATATATATAATTTTTAAATATATATTTTTATTATATATTTATACAATCTTAATAATTACAGACAATTTATTCTAGTTATGTCAAGCACAAAAAGATTTGATATTTGTAAGAAATAAATATTTTAAAAAACTTGTGCTCTCACAAATGACTATTAGTCATTTAAATTTCTTGATAATAAAATGCTAAATACTGAAGAACATTATGAATTTATATAAATTGTTTATTTATTTACATTTTATAAATATATATTTTAATATATTGACAATCCTAGTTTGATAATCACTGGTTTAAATCAATGGGAAAACTCCTTTATCAATAAAGAATATAGAGATTAAATAATTACAAAAATGAGATTATTTAATTTCTTTATCCATAATCCTCACATAACCCCAGCACAGCTCAACACACACATTCAGATAATTGAAGAAAAGAAAAGAGAAGAAAAGAAAAGAAAAAGTTGCAATATAATTTCATTTTGTTGGGCGATTTCTAAAATTAACTTTAAACAAAATCTGTAATCCTTCTTGTTAAAGTATTACCTCTATATCCCCTCCTGTTCTTGTCTATCCATTATTCTTTCCTGCCATCTGTCTATACTTTATCCACTCAGCCCAGCAGAGCCAAGCAGCTTTGCCAGAGTGTGGGGCATCTGTGTGCATGCTCTTGATTGGAACAATAAATCACTGTCCCAAACTACAGTCACAGCAGCGCACAAAGATTCTTCACGTCTCAAAGGGGTTGTCCAAGAATTCCTCTCTTTATTCTCTCTCACACAGACATACTGTACACACTTCAAAAGCAGTTTCTCTTGCCATTTCATCACTTTTTTCTCCCTAGTTAGTCCTTTGTCACCTTCTCTCTGATGCCTGACACTGATTGTTCATTACAGCTCTAGTAAAAGCAGAGCCGATGGTTAGCTGAGCCCCAGAATTCCCTTCGTCTGAATGGACTGTTCTTTCTCTGCTCCTCAAACAAAGGATTGCATTAATAAATGATGGTGTTGTGTGGATGTGCAACGTGGAATGTGAACCAGGCCCTCCTTGCATCCCCACAGATGGACCTGAGGGCGCAGTTATGCTACATCAACACTGGGGAAAGAGGAGGAGAGGGTAATCTGACCTTGAGTATCCGCTCTATTCACAGACGTCCGGACATAATGTGATAATGAGACCTAACAGATTCAATCCAACCCACTTACAGAGAAATGCGTCATGTTATGGAGAGACAGGCCACTTTTAAGTCAACTTAAATGTGTAAACAGAGTGCATTAATTCACATAACCCCTTGCAACAACATATTTTTCATACCCCTAAATGTGGTCCAACAACATTGATCCACTGAGAAAAAGTAGGTATAAGAAGCGTATGATGTGCAAGTGTTTCCATATAAAACAGACTCATTAAGCTAAAAAGCTTTTTTAATATCAATCCGATACTAAAGTCATATTAAGGCAGCTATAAAAGGCTCTATTTATTGATTATGTGCTCAGCTGAAGGTGAAACACCGCCTGGGTGTTATACAGGAGGTTAACTCAGGATGCGATGTTCAGAGAGGGCATGCATTAATTATATTAATAATTCATTCAATGTAGAACACAATCTATGTTCTTTATATTTATTTACTATGCACACATATTTATATAAGATTACATACTAATAATCATTATACTTAAAGGGAGGGTGAAATGCTATTTCATGCATACTGAGTTTTTTACACTGTTAAAGAGTTGGATTCCCATGCTAAACATGGACAAAGTTTCAAATATTAAGTTGTACGTTTGAAGGAGTATTTTTGTTCCAATTTGTCACAATTCGAGTATGGCTCTGTGTGACGTTAGATGGAGCGGAATTTCCTTATATGGGTCATAAGGGCACTTCTGCCTTAAGAGCGCGCGCTCCCGTAGAGCAGAGCAGAGACATTCTCTGATCAGACCGAGAGACCGAATTGTCGAAGACGACATAAAGTGGAACTTAGTCATTTTCCAAAACCGCTAAGCAAATATATACAGTTTCAGTACATACCACATAGAGACGATGTTGCTGATGCTGCTCCTGTTAAATTTCAGCCTCTGGATCTGATTCTGGATCATAAATATACGGCTGAATCTGACTGTTAGTCATGGTTTGTTTTGGATGTTTTTTTCCTCATGGTAATGTCACAGTTTCCAAACGCTCTCAACGCAAAAGCCTACTCGCGCTCGTGATTCTTTAGCTCCGCCCACATGTCACGCCTCCAGCCAGTCGTGTTTTTCCGGGAAAAATCGGTACAGACTATCTTTCTCTTATGAATATAATAAAACTAAAGACTTTTTGGAGTTATGAAGGATGCAGTACTACTCTATAGGTACTCAAGATTAACAGGATATTGAGTGAAAACGAGCATTTCACCCCCCCTTTAAAAGTTAGGTCGTGACAACTTTCGGTGTGATTTGCATGATAATATACATGACAATGTATTGTGTATGTAGTAATATATAATATATAATATATACATTAATGTATTTGGTCTTTGGTGGAATAGATCTGCTACACTGCTGCTGCTGCGGCAGAGCAAGTACTGACACTTGCTCAGTCTCAGTCAACATGTATGTATAACCCCCATAGCATAAATGTTCACCCCGTAGCAGATTAATACAGGTGGAGCTGGGGAAGGTGGAGGGTTTCTGAAGTTGCTGCTACTGCAACGTCAAACACTCCCGAATATTTAAATGTTGAGCAATGAGCTAATTGGCTACAGATACAGGAGAGAACCAATCAGCTGTGCCATGTGATAATGATGTCATCATGTCATACTGAGTTAGATCTATCGTATCACAATTCTATTCATCATTCCCTCCATTATAATCATTCACTGTTTCTACATCCTGAAACCAAATTCATCAATACAATACCAGTAAACTTAAATACTTCCAAACATAACTTTCCTATAACAAGCAAACCATCCAATAAAAGTCTGGTCTAACTTTTATAACATTTTATTAAATCATGCACTTCATTACAGTCTAAATACTGATTAGTTGCAGGTTACAGACACCTCTGTGCCCTCATCTTTGGGCACTCGTTGTCTGTACCATCTGTACCCAGGAAAACCTAGCCCTGCACTCACTCTGGAAACACAAGCTCAGCCGGGCTAATTACATGTAACATGATCTGTGCCTCTACCTCTCCTTCCCCTCCTCCCAGCTACACCGTCCTGCTGCAGCCCCCCCCCCCACCCACCCACACACTATGTACATACTGGTGCATCATGGGTCTAAAGATTGATGTACACTGAATTAATAATCATTATAGGCATATAAATGTAAGATTTTTTATTTAGGTTACTATGAACAAATTTTAGGCTATTAAACGGATGTTTAGTAGGACAAGGCCCTTCTTTATTTAATAAATAAGTTAATTATTTTTTAGGTTTTACAATTAAATTAATATATATGAGGGACTGACAACCACTTTCAATATTTTTTCGTGTTTTTTGCCTATAGGATCATATTTTATGTCCCACGTCCAAAAAAGAAATAAAGATATGATGACAATTTTGTATTTTTGTATGAACTATCCCTTTAAGAGCCCGTTTGAACTCCACGAATACATGAACTCGATTAACTATTTCAATTCTTCTGTTTCCGTATCTGCATCTCGTGCCTATCACAGGACGGTCCCGGGAATTTCCACTCGCGTGGCCCCGCCTCGTGTTTGACGCAGAAAGCGGACTTTAGGGAATCAAACAGCTGGTGGTGCTGATGCTGCTGCACTGCCTCGAGCATCACTGCGATGGCAAACCGCTGTCAAACTTAAAGGAAACCATGGCCGCGGGAAGTGGGGGTGCTGGGGGTGCTGCAGCACCCCCTAGTGACGAGAGGGAGATAAAAAAAAATGTAGGCCTATTAAAATATTTGGAACGTGCTTGTAACATTTATTTTTTTGGCAACAAGTGTGGGATCAGCTTTGACTAGCCAAGCAATTGTAAGTACTATAGTATTTTTTTAAGGTGGTGGGGATGGAGATGGAGAGTATTATTTCGTTCGTGTGTTCTTTGTGTAATGATGGTTGAGAACTGTTATAACGTTTAAATAGTAGGGCTGGGTATCGATTCAGATGTTCCAGATCGATTCGATTTCGATTCACAAGCTCTCAAATCGATTCGATTTCGATTTTCGATTCGATTTTCTATTAGAGCTGTAATCGGGCCTTAAATGTTAAGCCCGATATGTCCCGAGCCCGACACGTACATTTTGATTGACAGCTTTTTAAAAGCCCGAACCCATTTACAACCCGACATTATTCAAATGTAGGGTAGAGTGGGGGAAAACGCCCCCATGGGGTAAAACGCCCCCCACCTGTTTTTCCCAAAATAAACACTAGAGGGAGTCAAGATACATTTTCACTGTTGCTATGCACTACGTTTGACTACGGGGATAAACAAATCTCCTTGGAGAAGCTCACACCAGCGACGTATTTGAAGAGAAGAGGATTACATGGTGTTTAAGAGAATATTGTTCTGCAGGATATCACAGTGATGTATGATAGATGAATAGTGAATTATGTAGTTTTAGAGGATATGTTATTTATAAGGAATATAATTATATTAAAAAAATTAAACATTTTTTGAAAAAGTCATAGGTTGTGGGGTAAAACGCCCCCTACGCTGAGGGGTAAAACGCCCCCCAGAGGGCATAGTTTCTCTCTATCATAATTACTATGATAACATATTTCTTTCTATCAAATCCTTTGTTTTACACTTAATGCAGTATAACTAGGTAGTAAAATCAAAATATTTGAACAAAAGAAAAAAAAATACCTCGAGTGTGCATAAGGCTAGCTTGATAAGCACAGTTAGCTCACTGATGGAAGGTGGTTAGGTGACCCAATGATAAAACATAGGGTCTTTTAATGCATTTATTGAATGTATTTCACTACATAAATATACAAATTTATTTATTTATTTAGGGTTTTCTGTTTGTCTTGGTGATAGTGGTGAACAAATACATCAATTATCAATCCCCTTAAAGGCCTAGTGTTGAAATCTCAACCTCATATATGTATTTTTTCTCTCCATATAGATGCGGACATATAAAATAAAAAGTAACCGTGGTGCTTAAACAGAGCAAGCTCTACAAAATGCCATCAGAGCGATTTACTTTTAGAGATTAAAAACTAGTTCATTTTGCTGTTGATCTATGAAGCAAACTGGTTGGTAAGAAAGGGGGCATTTTACCCCACCTTGGGGGGCGTTTTACCCCACCGCTGGGGCAAAACGCCCCCTTTGTACAAAACATATTTTCAGTCAAAAACTAATTAATTATGAAGGCTGAGCAATTTTAATATTTGGTGAATAATTCCTGCCATAGTCACTCAAAACCGGGATGGCAATTCTAGTCACATTTATGTTTTGTTTCACTATAATGTCACATTTTCCTTAAGGGGGGCGTTTTCCCCCACTCTACCCTACGCATCACACAGCTCTTTTGCCTTTTGTCAGGAATGAGTCATTTATACATAGTTTAACATAATTTATACATGACTAACGTAATAGGCCACTTGGAAGTTTGAACAAAGAAATAAAATAAGTCCTCTGTAACATCGTAACATCTCAGCACTCTATAAATAGCCCTAAGGTATAGGCTCATTTAGCATATAAATAGGCCAACGAACCAATAAAAACAAGTCTTTCTTAAAAAAATTAATTAAGATAAATTATAAATTTAAGATGGGTATTTGGCAATAACGAAATGAATTAAGATAAAGGCTCTGCCGGATTTGCTTCGCCATAGCAGCTGACATAATAAAATAATAATGCCAACATTAGCTTATATAGCCTACTCTGTCTACATTATGCATTTAAGACTCAAGTAATATTAAGTTATTATTTGAAAAACATTTACTCACGAAGATTAGGTAAGGCCTAAGTGTTTATGTGGAGGAAAATGATTGAATTTCCAAACCTCAGACTTTGCTTTAGTTGCTGGTGCTACCAAAACGTAATCGTTAGAAGCAAGCTCCGTTTCAACTACTCAGCATACATTTTCGCATCTTTCTCGCGCTAATCGAAACACATTACATGACCGCTCATTTACCGCACAAGCCCAAGCCCGAGCCCGATTTGTTCGATTGGCAATGGGCTTCTTCACACTGCCTAAACATGTGCAATTGTGCTTTTGAAGACAACTGACCACGCACACCTGTCCGCGCGGTTGTCTGCTCAGACTCGGTACACACTCTCCGATGGCGATGTTTACATCAAGCCATAGCGGACTCGAGGACGCAGAAAGTATAAGAGGCTTTAAGATGCAGTCTGTAAAACGCGAACGGGAGCATGACCTGACGCACATTGCAAAAATGTGTTCAGCATATGGTGAGCCGCATTTGAATTCGTGATGGAACCACTGCTTTAAACTGAATGAATGAATGATAGATTCGTTGGTAACATCGCACAAGGCACATAAGAGGGTGACATCTAGTGGAGAAAATTTGTAATTAGATTAACGCTAATATTTTGGAGTTAATAGAGTTGCGTGTGACATAAACGTGCAGTGACTCAAGCCAGCTGACCAAATCGATTGCATTGTTTTAGCGTTATTGTGAAGTTTGATTAATATTATATTTTGTTGTAATATTATTTGTTGTATCTAAATGAGTTGCATGTATGTATAGTCTATCTGAAATTGTAATGAAAGTAATTATTTCGTTTTTTTCGATTATTAAACTATTATTTAAACTATTATTTCTGCTTCTGCTTCAGATTAATAGCGCATTGCGCATGTCTGAGAACTGATGTCTGTGTGTTTCAGACCCTGGCTGGCTGTGCACTGAAGTGTATATGACAATAAAGTAGTAAATCTCAATGTATATATTTTTAAAATGTATTTTAAATAGGCCTATAGGCTCATAGGTTTTTTGTAAAAAAAATAAAATAATTCACAGCACCCCCTGTTCAAAATTACTTCCCGCGGCCCTGAAGGAAACTGTGAGAAATAACCAGTATGTCTGTTAATATCCGTCCCGTTTAAACAGTAAACTCACACCAAGCGCTCGGATTTTTCCATGACTTGACAAAAGTGTCCGCATAATCATTTTAGCACTGCTCGCAGACATCAGGGTCGACGCATTCACTGCAGCGCGCCGTGACATTCACGAGCTGCTGCGGTGTTTCATGTTTCTAACGGATCTTTTCTGTCTAATTAGCTTTAGCCGGTCTCTATGAACAAGATTAGCTGCTCGACACCGGCATTCACTGCTGCCACGGGATGCACCTGCTTACTCAACCCGCCATTCAAACGTCTCTCCGATCGTAACTTGGTAAAACCACGAGGAGGCAAATAGCGCAGCACAGACACTGTACTTTAATAACTCCACATTATCCGCAATTCAAATACGACCTTTTCGGGTCATCATTCAGAGTCAATCTATTAAATCTGTCCTGTCAGTGATTACCCGCGCGAGGTTATGTCACAGATGCAGGAAATAAGCCGGTTGAAGTACAGATTCCCGGTAACCGCATTATGACGCATGGACGTCAGCGATGGACCGGCTCTGAGGTGTGTATGTGTGTGTGTGTGTGTGTGTGAACACCAGTCACTTAAACACATTCAGCATCGCCGGGTTGTGTCCATTAATACAAAGATGATTTAAATTCACATTCAGTACATCCAGATGAAGTGTTCAGATCTGGAGATACGAGCTGCGGTCATTAAGCACAGAAGGAAGGGTGTAAAGAGGGTGCTGGATGGGGACCCCACAGAAAGAGTCGTAAAACGTGTTAAATAAATAAATAAAAAACACTTACAAACAACTTTTGAACATTAATAAGTTGAAAGAGACATCACACATTTAAAATGCAGACGACGTTACTCCGCACTGTCATTTAGAAAGTCTTTAACTAGCATAACCCGATTAAATTGGCAATTGAAGGTGACCAAAATAACCGGTGTCTAGAGATATCATATCTTTAAGACAACACCGAAAAGCTTTCAATTAAGATGTAACATTATCTGTGTCTCCGCTGAATGACGGAAGCATCTAAAAGTTTGAAAAAGCAGATCCTTTGGACTGACTGCTCACCATTCATAGCCTTTAATAACGATTTCATATTTGTAACATATATAATTTGCGTAGTGTGTTTCCAGAGTGTCCTGTCCCGTCAGTTTGTCGCAGTCTCCACATCTGCATGTAAGTCAATGTCATTCTGTCACTTCATGTTTGACGCTGCATTTTGCAGCATTTGCTTATTAAGTTGATGCAGTAAAACAGAGTTGTCGGTCTTACCCCCATGGTTGCGCGGTCAGTCCGTTCTCTTCAGGTAATATGAGAGTGATGGAAAGAGTGACAGCCTTTCACGAAGAGAGAATGACAGTCATCAGAAATGATCTTAAGAAACACGAACAATAATACTTGGTTTAAAAACTTAGTTTCAGTGCTTTACCTCGGCTGAGGGACCTAAAGCGCGTATAGTTTAACGTCAAGGAATAAAATAAGTTAGGCTATTCGTTGCAACATTAAGTTAATGAACCTAACAATATTGTAGAGATTAAACAAACTAAATGTTCAAATAAAATTCGACGACTAGGCAGTGCATTTCGCAGGACGCCGGTCTCGTGCGCTGCTCTTGGTACTTGCGATAAAGCCGGCAAAACTAAGAAGCCTCACTGCTGCCCTTTTAATGGTCTGGTGTCCCTCCGCGAGACTGCCAGCCGCCGCACCACTCCGCCTGAAAGAAGCACCGGTGGATGTGAGAGATGCTCTTCTCCATCTGACCGACCTCATTAACGAGTACCTCACGAGAAACGCCCACATTTACGCTCTCAGCCTATAGACGCACGCACGTCTTAATATCGACGTGTCTTCTGTCCAATAAACGCGCAGGCAGCAGGTAGAAGTCATCAATCGGAAGCGGCTGAAGCTCCTCCTGCGGTTCTGCAGAACTCCAAAGGTGACAGTCGCACGGCATCATCGTGTGCTCTGAGAAAATCTCTTGTTTGATAAAACGGACTAAGAATAAGCTAAGTCATAATCGGTGTGATTGCATGATTAATGTATTGTAAACGTGTTTGATTATTGTTGTTTCTCTGTATTTAAGCCTAAATGTTAAATTTGTCAGAGAATGAGCACACGGCTGCATTTCTAGCCAACACTGCAGTAGGCCTTAAGCACACTATGTTCAGTATGTTAAAAACTGTCTTTTAATACTTTAATACTCTAAGACCTAATATATATATATATATATATATATATATATATATATATATATATATATATATATATATATATATATATATATAGGCTATATATTCTAATGCTTTATAATAAGTTATTGTGATTCTGCAGTTATCGGATCGATTTTAGTGCACCAGTTTTAGTCTCTTCATTACTTGTGGTGCATGTAGTGAAGACAGAATTTTTTATTTCACTCTGAAATAATTTTTTGTCGTTGTTTCATTAAATAATAAGTGACTAATGCATCTTTAATGGCAAACATCTTATGCTAAACTTAATTTTAAACATAACATATTCATACATACTTCATTCTGTACATTACTCTCTATGACCATCTGTCCTTCTCTTTTCTTTACCCTCCTATACTGAAACCATAGTTAACTTCAGCCACCTTTGCAAATCTGAATGGCAGTTTTTCTAATATTTATTAGCAACATCCAGAATACTGAATACTGTATAATGAACATGTTAACTGCAAGAATAGTTTCATACTGCATACTGATTTACAGTACATTGAAACAGAACAGACTGTACACAAGTTCATTAGAAAGAGAGAAAGATGGAGAGAATGAATCAAAATTTGACCTCAGAAGGTCAAGCTTACAAAGCAAACACATGCTGTTACCTTAAAATATCACAGATGCCCTTTAAGTAAGTCTCCTAAAGGACATTAGCACAAATTTCATATTTGATAGAAAACGCATAAATGTCAGACCATGTATAACAGACTGACAGTTTTTATCACAGCTAGTCTATGCTCAAAAGCATCTTAATGGTTGCTAGATTTTCATCTTAGTTAGACTACTGACTACTAAGGTACATGACATAGTGTAGTAAGACATACTTTAAAGATATTGCCAATTGCATAGACAAAATGCTTGCACCTTCTTACAATAACTACATTTTTGGTGTTCAGTTACTTGTGGGTAAACATAAAGGCTTTAAATGAATACTTCATGTCTGCCACAGAAAAACTAGATTCAATCATTGACTCCCATATAAACATTTACATTTATGCATCTAAAGCGACTTACAGTGAATTCAGGCTATACAAAGGTTTTTTAACCAGCATTTAGCACAGACACTCACACACATAGGGCCAATGGGTTGATTTGCAATTGAAAGTGATTGTGTAATATGCAGGGGGGAAACATTAAGTTTTTATTTTTTCCCTTGGTTAAACTAGTTGTTACACCCACATAATTTGTTTTGAAAGAAAACCTGTAATTCAGTCTTTATGTATACATACTACTGGTATTTTGCTTTTTCTTGTCTTCTGAAAAGCAAAAAAAAAAAAAAAAAAAAAAGGTAACTAAATTGCATTTGGCGACCTTTGAAACACTGTTTATGTTGTAATCAGCTGTGTGGCCCAGCAAAAGCCCCTTAAGGTTGATGTATGGCAGTATTGTCTGTGGCATATTGCTGATAAAGTTTTTTCAGAATTGTTAAAGAACCAAAATGGCTGACACCATGTATGCTCTATCCTTCTTTAACCTTTAGCAACACCCCCCCCCTCGCTGCAGAGAGAAGTAGAAGGGGGAAAATCTCTGTCTCCATGGCAACAGCGGTCAGGTGATCATATCTCTTAGTCATAATGCTGACTCAGAAAATGGGGGATCGAGGAAGACAGGGAGGCAGTCAAAGAAACCCTCGTTTCAATCTGTGACAGTTACATCACCATGTGAAGTTGTAGCCTGAGAACTGCTGTTGAGAACCAAACCCTCGTAATCTCAAATCTGCTTTTAAAAGTAAGATTATATGATCTCTGAAGTGGCCAGTATAGTCAAGGCAGTGAAGGAATGAACTTCGAAGAGAATAAGTATTCAATAAAAGGTGAAGGATGGGGATCAGAATAAAAGGAGAATAAAATCAGCTGCTATAATGTCATTAAAGTCAGTACAGTGTGTATGTAATGCAGTTAACATCTAACCCAAAGAGCAAATCTTATGGTAAATTAGATTCAAGCTGTGAATGTACCATCAAATGTATTACTATATAAATAATATATATAAAGATACGTCTTTTTATACTGTGCATATTATAAATAATATAGTGTACTCACCTTATAAAATCAGCTAATATCTTTTATTATAATGACAAATATACAGATTTAGTCTATATATATTTAGATATATTTATATAGCATTATGTATGTGTACATACATTACATTAAATAGGCTATGTAAAGTATATATGTTTGTATAACTTTAAAATGGAATTCATAAAACTTTTTTCAAAAGAATCTTTAAGGATGCATTAAATTGATCAAGAGTGACCGTAAAGACATAATGTTACAAAGATTTCTTTTCCACGTAGAAATGCTGTTCTTTTCAACTGTCTAAGGATCCTGGAAAGATGTAGCCTATCACAATTTCTGCAAAAATATTAAGTTGTGCAACTCTTTTATTTTTACATTATTAATAATAACTATAAATGTTTATTCAAAATCAAATCAACATATTAGAATGATTTCTGAAGGATCACGTGACACTGAATACTGGAGTAATGGTGCTAAAAATTCAACCTTTCTATCACAAAAATAAATCACATTTCTAAATGTATTAAAACATTATAACAATATTAATGTTAACCATGTTTTAAATTATAATAATAATTTACAGTATCACTTTTTACTGTGATACTGTAATCAAATAAATGTTGCCTATATTAGCATAGAACATTATTTGGACGGGAATTTTCAGGTACAGAATGTTCAGGAATGTTACTTAATCTAATTCCTCACATTTTGAGTCAAAATTTAGACTGTCAGAGACGAACAGTGAATCTTAAAGTGGCAAGAAGTTCCCCAAATAAGTTTCCTTAATGTAAACTGACTACAGGAAGAAGCTGCAGCAGCTGTATTCTGAGCCAATTAATCATATGAACATGGTTTTGTGCGGCTGGACAGAGAAGAGAACATTCTCTCCCAGGAGCGATGTGCTTCTTTTTTTTCTTCAAGTAACTGCACAGCTCTGATGCTATGATGGCATGACTGCTGACTCTGCAGTCTGTCGTGATGCTGCGGGAGCGTGACGTTACAGTCCTCGATTCAGAATGTCATATGCTTACTGGACCGCTTTTGCTTTAAGATGTATATAGCCAATCAGAGGGCCGAACAGTAATGACCTTGCAGTGAAATAAGAGGTCACAGCATCATATATACCGGGAATAAAAACTGCATGTCAGTTCACAGAGATAGAAAAATGAATTAGAGATCATGTACAGTATGGGAGATAGAGAGACAGTTGGAGTATTAAGAGCACAGAGGTCTCTGTTACACACGCTCAGATGTCATCCCCCTCCAGATTAAAGTGACCGCACAACATGCGTCCTCATTGCATAATGACTTCCCTGAAAGGAGTAAAGGACAAAATAGGAATAGACCAGGATTAAGGAGAGGAGGACAGACATAAAAGAGGAGGAAAGAGAGGATGGGGGGATGAGAGAGGTTTTAAAACAAGCAATCAAGTTTAGATTAAACAAAGAACTTGTTTCTGTCAGGCCTTTGTATAAAATGTGACTCCAAATCCTTGAGGCTTTTGAGCTAACAATAAACTCTATATATTTCCTGTGCCACAGACACACTTATGTGTAAGTGCAACTATTAAACTATTAATCTGCTATAAAAATGTCTGTTCATAAATCAAACATTACACTTTTCTGTTTACAGAACTTCAGGGGCATTATATACATTATTTATGATTTACATTTTTTTCCCAAAACCATAAGACTCATTCTTCTTCAGAACACAATTTAAAGGGGTCATATTGTTTGTCGTTTCTCCGATCACAAATGCAGACATGTTTTTTTCTTTACGCAGCACGATGCTTGAGGCCAGTCATAATGCACTGGATAGCTGGCCAATCAGAGCACACCTCGCTTTTGCAGACCAATGATCTTTGTAAAAATTTATGAGTTTCAGAAAGGTGGGGAATAGAGTAGAAAAAATAATGTACATGGGTATGGGTTAACTTTCACTTTAAGGGACAAATAGTGGGGCATGGGGTAGTTGCAAAGCTATTAAATAGCCAAATGTAGTATTTTAAAAAAAAAGGTATTTGAAATGAATATGGCAGCATTAAAAAAGGTATTGTATGAAATATTAAACCACTATTTGGTGCAACAAATATTGTTATTAATGCATTTTAGAATTAGAATTTTTTACATTTAACATGAGTAAAAGCTTACCCCATCCTACCAAAATAGCTTTGCACTGACAACCTTTCAGTTAAAATCCACCATGGTTATACATTTGACTCTTGCCTGAATGTTTACTATTGTGCATAATGGTGATGATTTAGGATTTTATTCTTAGTAAGAAAAAAATCACAAATACATTTAAGATTTAAACTAGATTATAAACTACTATACAAATGAACTCTTGACTCAAAACCATAGTTACGGGATACAGCCATGTAGCCTCTGTGTCTCCTATCTAGAATATTCACGTCCAAAACAAAAGTAATTTTTAGTGTACTGAAAGCAGCAAGAAAAGAAATGCAGTGTTTGTTGGTTTTTGTTTCTCAGTCAGCTGAATGGAGGAGGAGAATACAAAACAGATACCCCATGCTAGTTTTCCAGGTGCAGGTTCTCAGGTTTTATTAGCATTAGGCTTGCATTTAGCACTATCTGAAACTGCTGTGTTGACCATAAATTCTGTAATGATAAAGAACACATGCACATGTGTGTACTCACACACAGTTCAGTAGCTCTTCGATCATTGCTTATGATAACGTTTTTTTCCTTATTATTGAAGCACAAGTTGTACAGATACACCCCACACTTTTGCCCCATTAGTTTGAAAAAGTGCTGTGGCTAGATTTTAGACACATCATCAATTTCTCTCTCTTGTATTGCATATCAGAAAAAAAGCATAAAGACACATACGCAAGCACAAAATATCAATTTTGGTTGCAAGATTTGGCGGCATGTATGTGTTTGTTTCACACCTGTTCTAAGGGCATTACATTGTTCTTAAATGCTGTATATCAACACATAGGCCTCTGCACCTTACAATTCAGTGTTAGTAGTATAATCTCTGTATGCTTCTGTATCTGGGTAGAAGTGTATGTATAGCATTTCGTAATGAATATGATGAGAGGAGATTTCTTCTTTCAACTTAATCTTCTCTTTTGATAGCCCCCATGCTCTCGAAATACGCACAAGCAGGAAATTCTCGACGTAAGGTAGTCTATAAATAGCATCATGACATCAGAGCCCCTCCTCCACATCTGTTAGTCATGCTACTTATGCTCCACACACACACTAACACACTGATTCATACATACAAGTTCCAGGCTCATAAATTGAGAAAAGATGTACACATTCATGCGTTCAAAAGCAGTAGGACATGCTAAATCAACCAATCAAACTGCCTGTTAGTGAATGCATGTCTAAGGAAAGACCATATCATATGCATCTGAGATAATAATTTACTGCAACATAAATCTTAACATGAAGCAGAAATTTCCATACAATGCAAGATCAAATCTTCTTTCTAAGGACAAAATCAATGGCAATTTTCAGTAAATATGTGATATATGATACATGTAATATAATATAACATGTGATTCATGTAATATAATATAACAGTATAAATAAATAAATACATACATATATATATATATGTGTGTGTGTGTGTGTGTGTGTGTGTGTGTGTGTGTGTGTGTGTGTGTGTGTGTGCATTTTATATATACAGTATATACATAAAAATATTTTCCTTCCTTTACACACACAAAAGTTGAGATTCTATGTTTTATATGATGCCACATCTGCACACTTTCACGCACGCACACACACACACACACACACTCACACTCACACACGCACACACGCACACACACACACACACACACACACACACACACACACACACACACACAAACACACACAAATATTACTTGGCCAAAACTCAATTGGCCATTAATTGAATTTGCCTAATAAAAATGATGTTGAAATTAAAATGCGTGTCCTTAATATTATTGATTTTACGTAAGCAGTTAACGTTAAAGATCTAAAAGTATCAAATCAATCCAGTCTTATATAATATTGCCAAATATTAATGCAAAGTAGCTTCTATTATAATTGCTTCTCTTATAATCAAAAGAGGTCCAAAATCTGGAGTGGGATAACTTCCTTTCCCTGTTGTGAAGACCATGTTAGACCATGCTAGCTCAGGCTAATTTATGCTGGTTTTGTGCTGCTTGGTCAAGCTGATTGACAAGCATTGTCATAAATCTATCTTAACTACCAAATATTGCTTGTCAAATCAAGTAACCTAATGGTTTCGATGACTTTCAACTTAACGGTTTTGAAACTTTTTTTTCTTAAACAATCGTCTCTTGAACGTGATTCATAAAGATGTAAGACTTATTTTAGAGAGACAGAAGAGGTTACAATAAATGTATTAACTGTAACTCCCCCCCCCAAAAAAATAAATAAAAATAACTGTACACTGTTTCTTTCCTATTTATGATTAATGTTATGATTAATGTTTCAAATGATCTTTACATTTTACAACTGACTTCTGAGTGTACTTAATGCAATGCATTTTCCATTCTTTGTCCTCTAAGAATTACTAAAAGAGTTGTTTAAAGTAGAATAAAAGAAACCAGAATCATGAAGTGAACAGAACCACAGTGTAATATACCTCCAAAGAAATGACTTTAAGAATCCTGGATGAGACATCAGCACGCTGGCATCCAAACACAACATACGCTGGTGACCAGCCGCGCTGCTCTCTTCAGCAGAGCAGAAAGCACGAGGGAGGAAGCGGATCCAGTGTGACCAGTGCTGACTAATTATGTGGTTATCTCACCAGTAACAATGAGCCATGTGGGCCCAAATTCACATGAGCAGGTGGACAAAACCCAATCCTCTACGATTGGACTGTCTCTGGCAATCACACAAAAAATCAGTATCACAAATGTCCTATATGCCATTGTGCCAAATTATATTATTATCCTTTTTTATTCTAAAAATAAAGTCAGTCACCAGTCCACCTAAAATGAAAATCGCCATCATGTCTTTACAAACCTGTATGACTTTATTAAGACTGCAAAATAAGATGTTGAGCAGAATGTTCCAGTTGCTCTTTTCCAGACAATGAAACTGAATTCTAGTAAAATACCCCCACTCCTGTCTCTCTGACTCACCATTGTCTCCAGACGTCCTCCTCCGTCTCCTCTTTCTTCTTCTCCTCCTCTAGTCCAGAAGAACCTGCCCGCCTCAGGGTCAGAGGTGAACCAAAAACAATGGAAAGAGAGAGAGAGACGTTCAGTAAATGGTTCTGGGTGACAGAAGGCCTTTACTTTACTCCACATACAGAGAATAAGAGATCCTGTCCACTAAGCACCTCAAACAATCTGTCTAATCACAATGTCTATTACTTATCACACACAGAGCATATGTGGTCTACAGTCACATGACAGGAATACCATCCTCTTAGCAGGAAACAAGCAGTTTCAAAAGTAGTAAAGTGGGCCTGGTAGCTTCAAATACTCAGGAGTTATTATCATTTGCTATACATATCAATTATCACATGGTTTCTCTCATGTCTTCTGTGTTGAAATTAATTGTGAGGCGAATTAAGTGCGCCTTGGGTGCGGAGCACTATTAATATGACATATATAGTTACTGCCTATATAGAGCGTTCCAAATCAGTCACTTATGAGGTTACGTTTCTGTTAGGAAGCAGTGAAGAAGCCTGGTTTTGGAGCACAGCTACTGTGTTTATTCATCAGGCATGTTTTATCATAACTTATTACACACTAAAATTGTAATACATGTGATTTGACTTACAAACGTGTCACTGAACGGAGAGCAGACTCTGTATTCATTAAAACGTTATTTAGCAGCAATGTCTGGGTATTAAAAAGACAGTGGATTTGTTCACAAACGATGTACTCTCAGTCTTGTGGCCTTCACCCACACACTCCAAAAAGTTCACAGGATCGCAGGGAGTCCCATTTATCTTGGGTTGGTTTGCTATGTGCCATCAATGCACCCAACAGCCCATGTGGCAAAATGTCTGATAAAAACCCCACAGTAACAATTAGTTCCTAAATATTTCTATCACTGTAGATGGTTTCCAAAGCTCATTCGACGTCATATCTGAGCTGATCCCTCTCGAATCGTGACAGATTAGCACTGGACTGTGCAGAATCGGTAATACGAGGTGTAATCTGCACTACAATCCCGGAGTCCTGGTTATCTCCGAATGCTTTTCAGTGCTCATTATCCAGTGTCATTTAAAAAATAAACTGTAAAAAAAAAAATAAGTCATATAAGTCAATAAAGCACATACCTGGTGTTATTGTGAAGACTTCATCAATCCATGAAATTCCAAAGAAAAAAAGGATTTATCTTCACAATAAATATTGAAAGTGGAACAACGTGCTCTGCCTCTAAAATAGAATTCTGATGACATCACCTAGACGTGCAGATTATTTGATAAAGTTACAAAATAGCTATTTAGACATTGAGGTTTGGGTGCATTCCAATATGATACGTCCACATTTCAAATCTTATCAGTTCCTGTTGGATAAAATCAAGTCCCACCCTATATTTTTAGTTGTTCACTTCAAGATACACCACAGTACAAATGTGTTGTGAAGGTCATTTCATGTTGACTTTAAGCAACATAGATGTGTTAGTTATTATGTATGTTGAGTGTACTCTACTCTACAGGGAAACGGTCTTTACTCACCAGCCATGACAACAGTGCACATGCTGCCATGCTCATCATAGTCAGACACATGGTTACAGACAGGAAGGGAGGAGTGGAGTGGAGTTTGTCTATCAGACTACAGTATATATGAGTGAAGCAGACACATGCTAATAAGAACACATTTGACTGTGATTGGCAGAGAGCAGGGAAGGATCAGAGGGAAGTGTACTCCACCTGCACCCTCTTTAACCTCCTTCTTTTATCCTTCCATCCTCTCCGCCTGCTCATCCTCCTCTCTTCTCATTTATTTTTAGACAGCTTAGTTGAGAGAGGAGGATGTTCCCAAGGCCTTCTGCATCAAGCACACAGATCCTAAATGAATGATTGTACATGAAACAGAATCATTTATCTAGGTGTTTCTTAACCTGTTGACACTTTTATGTTGGGGGTGGTTGATTTTTTATAAATAAAACAGACTTCTTTTTTTTTTTTAAGCAGATCACATTAAAAATGTTTCACAATGTCTTTGTCATTTGTTTTGGCTACTTTTAAAATCCCTTTTATTTATATATGCATAGTTTACACAGACCTATCATTTCAAAACAACAATAATATAACAATATAACCATAAACAGTTTTGCCCTTAATACAGTTTTTTTTTTTTTTTTTGAGTCAGCAGTGTCAATGAAAATATGCTTATTAGGTGAAATGTCAACAAAATACAAAATAAAAATAAATTAAATGTCACCATTTTTTTTCGGACATGCCAGTTAAAACAGTTGTGTACTGTGTTGTTAATTAGTTTTTATTGCATTTAATTTACACGTTAGAAATAAAGTATCAAATAAAACAAACATTTTATTTAAATAATTTTTTATTAATCACGCTGTAATTTTTTCCAATTCTGCAAAAAGTGTGAAAATATAACTTATTGTTGGTACTAAACATACATTGCTAGCTAGGAAATTAGCCTTAGCAAAAATAAGTTTGTGATTTTACTTTAAAAATAAATATTTAAACACCAATTCCACAACAAAACTTTTAAATGTAATGGAAATGTAATATAGGCCTACAGTCTATATTATACACTGTTTAAAATTAAGCGAACTACTTAAAGTATTTGTCCAAAAGACTAAAATGCCCATATTTAATGAAACATTAAATTATTTTAGATTCAAATGCTGTTCCTCCTTAGTTTCTCAGTAATAAGCCCAATGTTTTGTTCTCAGAGCAGCTCTAAATCCAGAACACAGCTGTCAAATGAATGACAAACCCACCCACCACACAGTTCAGAGCCAGACACTCTCACACGTTCTGTCTCTCTTCTGATGAGGCTGAGAATTGTTGCTGTGGTGATGTCATTGCCTAGCAACAGCTGTCCCTGGGCAACCTGTGACCAGGGCCTCAGCAGGATTTTGGATTATTATGGGATGTCGAGTTCATCAGTGGTCTTGCAGCGATCTGCCAAGATACGACATGAGACTGTGAGGTCCAAAAGTTTTAAATTTCAACTTTTTATTCTAATAAATTAAAATAAAAGAATCTAATATTTTCTGTTAAATTAGAAAAATGCAAATTAAAAACATTTTTTCATGTAGCCCCAGACTTTAGGATCCCTATGTATACACCTTATTTTCATTTTTGGGTGAACTATCCCTTTAAGATACTAAAGAGATAGTTCACCCAAAAATGAAAATTCTGTAATTAATAACTCACACTCATGTCTTTCCAAACCTGTAAGACCTTCGTGCATCTTCAGAACACAAATTAAGATATTTATGATGAAATCCAAGAGGTTTTGACCCTTACAGCAATGCAACTGACACGTTCAAGGTCTAGAAAGGTAGTAAGGAGTGGGAGGACATCGTTAAAATAGTCCATGTGACATTAATGGTTCAACCATAATGTTATGAAGCTATGAGAATACATTTTGTGCACAAAGAAAGAAAAAATAACAATTCTTCTCCCCAGAGTAACCATCTAGCACAATTACGGAGAATACCATGACGCATGTAAACAAGGTGCAGCATATTCTACGTCAGCTGCATGGCGCTAAAGGGTTACTTTTGGGAGAAGAATTGTTGAATTAAGTCTTTTTTTTTTCTTTGTGCACAAAAAGTATTCTTGTAGCTTCATAACATAACGGTTCAAACACTGATGTCACGTAGATTAATTGAATGATGTTCTCAGCTACCTTTCTGGATCTTGAACGTTTCAGTAGCATTATTTGTGCTCTTCTGAGGGTGTTTGTGGATCAGGAAGTGGGGTGTGAGGGTGTGAGAGCCCAGAGGAGTTTCCAGAGCTCTGGGCATCTTTCAGTCCAACAGTTCACACTCTCTGTCTTCAATTACTGCCAGTAAATGAACTGGAGCAGTGCTGAAAAAGCTGATGGAAAACTGACACAGCATTCAGCAGTTCATTTTCACCACATCCCAACAGCTGACTAGAATTATGCTAATTATCAATTCTCCTTACATCTGCAGTTTATCAGTAACTGTAAATCACGTGTCATCCTTTTATTTTTGTTTCTAAGCGATTTTAAAAAAATTAAGGAAAGAAAATAATTGCTTAATTACTTTGCATGTCTGTAGGCTACTTTACGATTTTAGATAGTAGGAAAGATTGCTGACTGGCCGCAGGGTACTGGTTCTATACTAGTAGGCTTTCCTAGTTCCCTAGTTTTGAATGACTTTAGGTTGTAGTATAAGTATTTATATAATTACCTGTAGTATAAGTATTTACCAAGCCACTGTAATAGGTGTTCATCATTAAACGCCAGCAGACAGTCAACTAGGTGTTTTTCTGTGAGCGAGAGCGCCCTCCTGTGACGGGATGTACAAATTGAACACGCCGGTAACACGGTGGCGTGTTCAACAGTACAAATTGAACACGCCACCGTCACACTGACTGTACAATACAGTGAATAAATATATTGTTGTTATTCTGTCTGTTCGTTAAGGTACTTCTGGAACATGAAATGAGGTTGTGTTTATCCTGGCTGTTACCTGGCGGTCAATGTTGTAGTAAAGGCCGCAAAACAAAAAATAAAAAAATTAGATAATAACAATTTGTATTAAATCATTACCAAATTATTAGCATAAAACTAATGAAATTGTAATTATTTAAAAGTAATTGATTGTAAACTCCCTAACAAAATTAACCATGGTTTTGTTGTATGACCAAAGTTTTATCACAAATACCATGGTTAAAGTATGGTTAATATAGTAAAGCCATGGTTAAATTGTGGTAACCTTGGTTAAACTATAGTAAACATGTTTCTTTTTGGTTTTATATAGTAGTAAAACATTGTTAATATTCGTAAGGGCTGTTGTACTATAACTATAATATAGTGGAGAAAACGACCCCCTAGGGTAAAAAGCCCCCCACTGTTTTTCCCAAAATAACCACTGGACAAAGTCAAGATAGATTTTTATTGTAACTATGGACTACTCTGATGTAAAAGTACTCACATTGAAGCTTAAACTGGTGATGTAGGCTACCTGAGAGAAAACGGATTTCACAGTGATCTCATTTTCTCAATGAACTCAAGAGAAAAAAAGTAAACTGTAATGTTTGCATCGTTTTGTAAACATTACAGTTATATATATATATATATATATATATATATATATATATATATATATATATATATATATATATATATATATATATATATATATATATATGATATGAGAATAGTCAGGCCTGTAGAGAGTACATGTTATATTTGAAATGTATAATTATTTCCCCATGACATTTCTTTTCAAGCTATAGTCTGAGGTAAAACGGGGGCATGTCTTCATTACTGTGTAGTTACTCTGTTCTGAACATAAAATAATTTGTTTTTGCTTCAAATGTATGCTTCTTGGTTGAATAAACATATTTGCATTTATATTTAAATGTACCTCAAGTTAGTATCAGGTAGCTAATTTACTAACCAGTTAGCATCAGCTAACAATATTTTTCAAACTTAAAATTGTGTTACTCATAATTATTTATTAGATATTTTCTTAAATTTTAAGCTACAATTGCCTGTACTCTGATTTTAGTGTAAATGTATAAAGTATATTACTTGGTACGCCCCCTTGGTACAAGTGTAATTTTTGTCCAAAATCTAATAACATGAACATTCTGCAAATTTTGCATAACTGGTGCATAATTTATGTCACTGTCACTAAAATTGGACACATTTAATTTTTGTTTCATAAAAAAAAAAGCCTATATTTATTTATTTAGGCTATATGTTAAGAATTACTGTGTTTGGTTGTACAGTATTGTCAGATTTCCTTGCTTCCATTGTACACACAATGTTTCATGTCATGTCAATACATGTCACTAATCCATTCATGCATGTCAACAATATAACACACTGTACATAAATATAAATGCCCAAAGACCAATTCACCCAGTTTATTGAATTATAGAAGTACACTGAAAAACAATCCCACAAAGATTATATGCCAAAAGAAAAAGGAAATCAATTAAATAATATACAATTAAAAAGTCAAAAGGGTGCATATGATTAGAAATCTAGTGCAGTTTACTAAAATAAAAAATAAAATAAAAAAAAGAATTCAATACAAAATTAAATCTTGTAATAAAGTAAATAAAAAGTGTTTAAAATTTCACAGTGCAGCAATGAATAGCATCACTAAAAATAACCAAAATAATGCTTTGAAAATGTATGTTGATCACTGGCTCATTATGTCCTTTTTGCCATATTATACTACACACCCATAAACTAAAATATAACCCTTCATCAGACACAGAAAGAAGAATAAAGGTGGATATACACAAGTACATCTAAATGTGCAAAGATATAGCTGAGGTAATTATAAAACGGGGTGCCGTAGAACAGATCCCTTACAGTGTTTGGGTGAAACAAAGCGTTTGCAATCACACCCATACTTCATATTACAAGCATTCAATATAAAACAGTACAATCAGACTCAGATTACAGTATAAAAACCTACGGCTCAGTTTGATCCCTACACTATCACAGCTGGTGACATGAAGCTGCTCCCTCTGCTCGCAGAAGAAGTGACGTAGTAGCCGTCTACATCTCCCATCAGTCCGTCCTCGTCTCTGTCATCCTTCTCAGGAGTCTGTTTGGAGAAAGGTGAAGGCTCATGATGATCCTTGTCATCATGGTATGCTGAGAGATCCTGTCAGAGAAGAGATTGTAGTGTTGTGATAAGAGTCAAAGCACTATCAATAAAAGAGATGATTATGATCTGCGACTAATAAGCATGAATAATACATGGAAAATGAACATGCAATCAAATATGCATGATTTACCATTGTAAACGCCACAAAGGATTAGAGGAATAGAGAGAGTGAGAGAAAAGGACTCTTACTGTCATTGGTTCCTCGTGATACATGAACTGAGATTCAGACAGAGATGCTCTGCTGCTCGGCTACAGAAGGAAAAGAAAAAGATTCATTGTTAAGTGTAATAAAGTTTGCTAACAATATTGCTAATCTTGATGAAAGTTTTTAAGGGGTAATCAAACAGTTAAATATGATTAAAAAATCTGTTCATTACAAACTATAGGCTTTTATCAGTATAACAATCTGAGTGATAATATTAAAATGAATTTCAGTTTTTTTTTTTTGTTTGTTTGTTTTTTTACTACAGAGATAGCCTCAAGTTAAAATTTTCATCAAAACATTGTTTGTATTGTACAACCTAACTTGATTGGGTGATTTTCACCTCTACTCAGATTGTCCCTACCCAATCTGGGAAGTTAACTAAAACTAAACTACTAAAAGAATAAGCACAATTGAAATGAGTGTTTTGTTATTATTCATATACTAGTATAATATTTATTCAGTTTTTTTTAATTTTCAGTTTTTATTTATTTTTGCTATATTACATGTTTTAGTGATTTTGTATTGTATTTTGTCATTTTTATTATTTTTTTGTAAAAAAAACTTTGTATTTCTTTTGTTTTATTCTATTTATAATTCCATTTTACTATTTCTATAACTTATTATTTGGTTTAACATTTGATGCGTAAACTTAAGTGGTTTACTTAATTTAGTGGCAGGGCAACATTACTAATTTCCATCCAAATCTTTATTGGATATTTATTTCAATTTGAGCTTTATTCAAACACCAAATCAATTCTAAAAGATTGAATTAACAATAACAACACTGCATTCAGATTTTAACCTGAGCATATAACTTCAAGTAACATGAAATAAGAATTGAGCAAACATTTCAAAACTAACTCTCCATCAAAGAATTTTCATCACATCCCCTTTTGCTTTAATGACAGCAGCACTCGAGCTGCATGAACTGCACAAGTTTACATGAAATCTGATGTTCATGATCCTCTGAGTGTCTGTACAAGGAGTCACACAATCAATCTGACAAATATACTTATTTGATCACTAGGTTATAATGCAGAATATTTCCCATTCTTCTTATGTCAATGTTTTCAAAATGTTCTAACTTTCTATGTTCACACAAATTTGAAATGAAACTTTTTGTGGCTCAGACTTTTGTACCTCATTACACTCTTAAAAATAAAGGTGCTAAAAAGGTTCTTCACAGCGATGCCATTTGGTTTCACAAAGAACCATTCAGTCAAAGGTTCTTTAAAAAACCATCTCTTTCTTAACTTTTTATGTGAAACAAAAAGTTTCTTCAGATGTTAAAGGTTCTTTATGGAACCATTTAGATAAAAAGGTTCTTCTATGGCATCATGAGCCATTTGGAATATCTTTAAAAAATCTTTTTAAAAATTTTTTTAAAATAAAATTCAAATAACGGACTGTTAACTTTTTCTTCTCCCTTTAATCTAGAACTAATTTAGCAGCATGTGTAAAATAAAGTATGGATGGATCTCAGCTCTACTCACTCTGTCTGAATAGGAATGCGTCTTCATGGGAGGAGGAGGTTTGTGAGTGGGTGGACCGCTGTATAAGAACACACACAAACACACAATCAGTACAGAGGTTTTTTTAGACTAGGGTACCAGTTAAAGACAAACGGAATATAACAGAGAAGGCAGTACTTACTCTGAGTTTTTCCTCTGCCGTTTGCGGACTATCACTATGATAGTTGCAATTAAGGCTACCAGGATGATCACACAAAGAATACCAGCAATAACTCCTCCAGTAGGGACACCCTTTGGCCGAGGAAATTCTGAAGGGAAATACAGATAGACTTTCATCTCTGTGGGTCGTATAACTGAATTGTCCTTGATCTTCTGAACTCAAAGCATTCTCCTCAGTCAAAACAGCTTGCATGCTAACATAAGACATGACCACATGACGCACAGCACACAGCACCAGATCTATACAAGTTCAGGTTGTTTATAAAGCACCACCTAAACCCTGCTGTGCTGTTATCTTACTGCAGATCCCGCTTCCTTAGACTAGATAAATAAATCCCAGATTCCACACACATACAGTCATGCTCATCTGTCTTGTACAGCATATTCATACCATTGACATCTGCTAAGCCATAAAAAATGCTGCATTAATCTCTGATGACATGAAATGTCATTTATGATTATAATTTGTAGGCACATTTAGGGCAAGCTCTATTTTCTATACAAAGCATAGGACATACTGTTTGAAAGGAGTTGTTTTTGTTCAGCTTAGAAATGAAATCAGAAATGGCAAAATGTGAGAATGACATTCCTCTCTAAAACTGGGAGAGAAGTTTTTGTTCTTTCTTTCTTTCTTTCTTTCTTTAATTATCTATTTTTTTGTACATTTGCCACTATGGATTGTTACTTTTATGATATGTGAAAAAGGTATTTATTCATTCATTCATACATTTCCTTGTACATGTTTGGAGTCAGTTAGCAGTGAACAGTGTTTCATACTGTCCAATAAATAATAAAATAATAATAGTAAACAAATAAATAAAGAATAATTAATGTATTAAAGAATAAAATTCTAGATAAATAATTATTTTTTATTAATTATTATTTTATTTGATAAACCAGTTTAAAATAAAAATGTAAACAAAGAAATAAATTTTTTTGTTTGTTATATTTTAAATGTTCTATTAAATATGCAATTATTATTATTATTTTTAAAACTAAATCTTTAGTTTAGTAACTCGCTTTGAAAAAAAGTTTTTTTTCTCCCAAGCTAAATATGGTAAAGTCAGTGTCAATGTAATTTAGTGGAATAACTTGGCCTACACTAGATGGCGCTCCAACTGTATTAAAACACTCATTTCTTCTAACTTCATCTTGGTCACTGTATTCTAGACACAGACTCCGTGATGTCACCGACATAAAAGTGCAGCGTTTAGTGTGTAAATAAATCTGCTCTCACGGATCACTCACACTGCAGGTGTTTTACTGACAGCCAGGTTATCGAGAGCCTGTGCTGGCGATTTTCCACAAGTCATCAACATGGGGATGTCAGTAGGAAGAAGAGTAAAAAAAGAAAGAGAGAATGCTGGCCAGCTAGAAAAACCGGTTTAAAAGACACAATGGATGTTTTTGTTAAAGGGGGAGGAATTTAAAAGAAAGACGAGAGGATGGAGGAATGTGCGCACGTCACGTCTCGCGGAATATCTGCCTTGTCAATCACATGTCGTTCTTTCACTCCTTTCGTCTCGCGCTGTCAATCTCTTCTTCATGTCCTAAAGCCCTCTTTCTCTTCTCACTTGCTCGGTTCAGCTGAAATCTCTGAGCACCTAACATAACACATCTGAGTAGGTCATTTTATCACACGACCATAAAGAATATGCGATTCCGGTCAATCGCAAATATGAGTCAAATATTTTCAGAGAATGTTGCCAAACAGGTTATTTTCCCGCCGCCCAAGGCAACATACGGTCTTATTACAGTCACATTTATACCTAGCTAAGATTGTTCAGCCAAGTTTTTTTTAGGGGGAAAATACAGTAATTGTAATGTCCACACAACTAGGAATTTTGTGCATCGTGTTTAATCACACAGATTCGCCATACAATACGCACTGTAACAATAATAAAGGTTTGGAGCATACTACAGTATATACAGAGTGAGGCCCATATATATATGGACACAGGCTAATTGTTTTTAATCATTTTAGCTGTTGGCCAAAACATATTCAAGTTACAGTTATATAATGGATATGAGCTTTAAAGTGCATAATCTGAGCTTTAATTTAAGGGTATACGCATCAAAATTGGAGAAAAGGTTAAAGAATGACAGCTCTTTAATATGTACCCCACTTTGGTATATTCTGAAAAAAAAAAGAATGCACTGATGAGCTCAGCAATATAAAAAGACATCTCCATGGTAAAGAAAAACACTTTCACAACATTTTTTTATGGCTTAGAAGATGTCAGTGGTTTGAATATGCTGTACAAGACAGATGAGCATGACTGTATGTGTGTGGAATCTGGCCTTTATTTATCCAGTCTAAGGAAGAGGGATCTGCTGTAAGATAACAGCACAACACAAGTGAAAAACACTCTCCAGGAGGTGGTGTGGCACTGTGAAAGTCTACACTCAAGAGAAGACTTCACAAGAGCAAATACAGAGCGTTCACCACAAAGTGCAAACAATTCCTTGGTCTTTCCAAAAAAAAAAAAAACATCTTAAAAAAGCCAGACCATTTGTGCAAAAGCATTCTTTGGATGGCTGAAATCAAGATCAACCTGTACCAGAATGACAGGAAGAATAAAGTATGGAGTAGGCTTGGAAAAGCTCACGATCCAAAGCAATTTGAAGCAAAAAAAAAAAAAAAAAAGTGGAATATTCTGCAATGGCCAAGTCAATCACCTCTTCACCCGATCAAGCATGTATTCCACTTGTTAAAGACAAAACTAAAAGCAGAAAGACCCACAAACAAACAACAACCGACATCAGCTGCATTAAAGTAAAGGCCTGGCAAATGTGTGTGTGTATATATATATATATATATATATATATATATACAGTATTGTTCAAAATAATAGCAGTACAATGTGACTAACCAGAATAATCAAGGTTTTTAATATATTTTTTATTGCTATGTGGCAAACAAGTTACCAGTAGGTTCAGTAGATTGTCAGAAAACAAACAAGACCCAGCATTCATGATATGCACGCTCTTAACCCTCTGGAGTCTAAGGGTATTTTTGGGGCCTTGAGAAGTTTTGTCATGCCCTGACATTTGTGCTTTTTTCAGTTTCTTATAAATATCTAAATGGGTAAAGTCTAATATCACTGTAATCAGCACAAACTGGGCTATAATAATATGTGAAACCCATGCATGTACATGATTGTATTTTTGAGAAAAAAAATGTTATGCATGGTTAGTGAAAAACTAAAAATGTTAAATCACTTGAATAAGGGAATAAAACACATACATAAAATTGGTTGCCGGAAAAGTTGAGAACTGGAGCTTGTAGCCTAGAATTTTTCTTTCTGAATGATGTGAAAATCATCTTGTTTACTCACTCACAGAAAACAATATATTGATTTAAATTTTCTAAAACACTTTTTGTTGGTAAAAGTCATATGCGAGTAGGCGTCAACTATCATGAATATCATTGTGATTTACACCTGAGAAGACAAAGGCCTGCATAATGAGCTGCATAATGAGCCTCTCATTCAACTGTGCCACTGTGAGGGAGGACTTACAAGAAAGAGAACAAAATAAAAGTATATAATTTTATGTTTGTAGTTTATTAAGAATATATTTAATTATCCCACAACATAATTTAATATCCACTTGGGGGAGCAGTTAAAAAGTTTATTAGGAACAATCAAAGCTGACTTTCAAATTTTTTGGCATCCTTTCTCTAGTCACACAATACTTCAGAAATCCTTTTAACAATCTTATTTTCTACCAAATAAACCCCATTTATTATCATTATTATTATTATTATTATTATTATTATTAATGTTGAAAAGAGCTGATAATATTTTTCAGGTTTTTTTAGGGGGAATAAATCGAAAGAACTGCATTGTTTTTACATTTGTTAGAGTTATCTCTATTTGTTACATTTATATTATTTACATCAAGCTTTTGAATGGTATAGTATTGTATATTGTTATTGAAACTTCATAATGTTTCACTTGATTATACATTTAGTCAGGAATTATAGTTTGGAAAAAGTATTTGGAAAAAGTCTAACTAGTAAAATGTTTACACGTTATGTGAAAACTAGTACAAATAAATAAAAAGAGACTTACTCATGTTTATGATCTCTGCTGAATAAAGTGCTTCATTCTTTTTTCTGAGGAAATCCATTTCTCAAATCCTCAACCACATCACATCTTTTTGGGGTGAATTATGTCTTAGTCCTCTCATCGCGAAGCAAACAGTAAAATAAAATAAAAACTTGAAGAATAGTCTGGCTGCTTTTTCTTCTGTGTGGGCGTATTCAAGCCGCGCTTCAGTTTGAATCTGAATAGCGCGTTCAGCGCGGGGGCGTGGTCACATTAAATATAATGAGCGGAGATATGAAAAATAGACATCGCGTTGTTTTCATATGGATTACTTTATCTCAGAATATTTGTTTTCGGCAGCACTTGTTTAGTTTAAAAGTAGACATTCCAGGCTTTCTATAGATATCTCTCTCATGTCTCTTCGTTGAGTATTCACGGAGTTACAGTTCATTTTAATGAAATGTTTGTACATGACGATCAGCGGAGACAAAGACTGTAGACAGCGCACCTTGTTTGTTATCTTTATTTTATAAGTGCACAAAGGTTTTTTGTTATTATGTCTGTATCCAAAAAAAACTAGACCCTTTACAGATTCGATTGATGTATTGCTCTTATCTGTACGATTAAAACTGAGAGTGTAATTTAAGTTCTTTTCGGGGTTATCAGGTGAAAATGACTCAAAACGCATATATGCGTTAATCGACTCGAAAGGGTTTTAAGGCTGTGCAATTGGGCAATTAGTTGAAAGGGGTGTGTTCAAAAAAATAGCAGTGTCTACCTTTGACTGTACAAACTCAAAACTATTTTGTACAAACATTTTTTTTTTTCTGGGATTTAGCAATCCTGTGAATCACTAAACTAATATTTAGTTGTATGACCACAGTTTTTTAAAACTGCTTGACATCTGTGTGGCATGGAGTCAACCAACTTGTGGCACCTCTCAGCTGTTATTCCACTCCATGATTCTTTAACAACATTCCACAATTCATTCACATTTCTTGGTTTTGCTTCAGAAACAGCATTTTTGATATCACCCCACAAGTTCTCAATTTGATTAAGGTCTGGAGATTGGGCTGGCCACTTGGTTTGGAATCAAGACTTTGCCCGTTTACTAGTGTGTTTTGGGTCATTGTCTTGTTGAAACAACCATTTCAAGGGCATGTCCTCTTCAGCATAGGGCAACATGACCTCTTCAAGTATTTTAACATATGCAAACTGATCCATGATCCCTGGTATGCGATAAATAGGCCCAACACCATAGTAGGAGAAACATGCCCATATCATGATGCTTGCACCTCCATGCTTCACTGTCTTCACTTTGTACTGTGGCTTGAATTCAGAGTTTGGGGGTCGTCTCACAAACTGCCTGTGGCCCTTGGACCCAAAAAGAACAATTTTACTCTCATCAGTCCACAAAATGTTCCTCCATTTCTCTTTAGGCCAGTTGATGTGTTCTTTGGCAAATTGTAACCTCTTCTGCACATGCCTTTTTTTTAACAGAGGGACTTTGCGGGGGATTCTTGAAAATAGATTAGCTTCACACAAACGTCTTCTAACTGTCACAGTACTTACAGGTAACTCCAGACTGTCTTTGATCATCCTGGAGGTGATCATTGGCTGAGCCTTTGCCATTCTGGTTATTCTTCTATCCATTTTGATGGTTGTCTTCCATTTTCTTCCACGTCTCTCTGGTTTTGCTCTCCATTTTAAGGCATTGGAGATCATTTTAGCTGAACAGCCTATCATTTTTTGCACCTCTTTATAGGTTTTCCCCTCTCTAATCAACTTTTTAATCAAAGTACGCTGTTCTTCTGAACAATGTCTTGAACGACCCATTTTCCTCAGCTTTCAAATGCATGTTCAACAAGTGTTGGCTTCATCCTTAAATAGGGGCCACCTGATTCACACCTGTTTCTTCACAAAATTGATGACCTCAGTGATTGAATGCCACACTGCTATTTTTTTGAACACACCCCTTTCAACTAATTCAACTAATTGCCCAATTGCACAGCCTTAAGAGCGTGCATATCATGAATGCTGGGTCTCATTTGTTTTCTGAGAATCTACTGAACCTACTGGTAACTTGTTTGCCACGTAGCAATAAAAAAATATACGAAAAACCTTGATTATTCTGGTTAGTCACATTGTACTGCTATTATTTTGAACAATACTGTATATATATATATATATATATATATATATATATATATATATTTCAACTTTAATTTTCACATCTGTGTTTTATTTGCTTTGTGTAACAATGATAGTGACTAACTGACATTACACACAGCTCATAAAAACAGCACATACTTGAGTCTGAATGACAGAATAATCCCATCACACAAACAGAATGAGCAAAACGCCACTCAAATCTGAAAACACAATCAGGGAGACAGCTGATTCATTGGAGAAAAAGCCTTTAGCAGTGTACCACAAACACAGAAAGAGATGGACAGAGAATAAGAGGTGCAGAGGAAGTGAAGGTCACTGCAGACAGAGGAAGAATGAGGAAAGAATATGAGTGTGTCTGTGTGTGGAGCAATGGTGCAAGAAAGCAGGGGAAAAACTCAATCAATCATCAATGTGACATCTCCGTTTATAAACTCCAGTCTGCAGCTTAGAGTCTCAGACAGAACATCCATGTGAGGCTGTTTACTGCCACATAAACGGGTAGACACAGATATTGCAGTGCATTAACTTCACAGTGACCAAGTTGGTCATTAAAAGGATAGTTCACCAAAAACTTGAAATTCTGTCATTGTATACTTAACATTAATTTCAGTACAAATCTGCATGTTCACTTTTAAGTAATGTATTTATATTGTTACATATATTTAATATTCATTGATTTAATTTACACATTGCCCTGGTTTCCAAACTTTTTAAAATGAATTTAGTTTCACTAAATAAAATTTCCCTCTACTGTTTGTCAAACCACATTAGAGATGCAAGTTTGTAGTTTTGTTTATCTTTCCTGTGGCCTTGGCTCGTAGTTCAGATTAACTGAAACTAAAAGCATTTTGAAAGCCTTTTGGGCTCAATAAACCACAGTGTGCGGTAATTTAGTTATTTAGATTAGCATCGGGTCACATGACCCATCTCTGCCGAGACAATCCTATTTCACACGGTGTGTCTAAAGTGGCAGGTTGATGGGATTAATTTGTTGAATAAACAATTTAAGGTGAATTATGGATGTGTCAATGTGAAAAGACATATGCAATTAGGGGGATTATGGCTGTAGACATGATTCTCCGTCAAAGTAAGACCACAAATAGACCGTGTGTGTGTGTGTACGTGTGTGTCAGAAAGGAAGCCAAGCCAGATCCACGCTTAATGGAGTTAGATTATCAGCATCCATTCTGACTGAGTGGAATTTGACATCAGAGAACATTTCCCATGAGACATCGCATCCCGGTGAATAACAATAAGAGAGAGACAGATCAAAGAGAGATGATGACATATCTGACACTGGAAACTCAAATGTTCAAATACAAGTTCTGACATATAACCCCGCATACATGACAAATCCAACCTCTGAAGCTCATGTAATGCCCCCAAAAGCAGCCGGAGGTAAGGAATTGAGAGTGAATGTTAATATCAGGGCTTTTTTAAGTGGTTCCAGTGGTGGTCCTGACTTTCTGCCCTAGGCGGGATAAAACATGACCCGGAGGGGGAAAACACTTTTTAACAAGTAAAAAAGTAAGATGTAATAGAACAGGATTTTTCGTTTCAGGATTTTTCGTTTAGCGTGCAAGTAGATAATCACATTTATTTATATAGCACTTTATGCAATACAGATTACAGAGTATATATTGCAGCTGGTAAACTGTAGGCTACATTCAGTTAACAATAAAGAAATTTAAGAAAAAAAATATATTTTTTTTAACAAATTACAAAGTGACATGGTTTAACATGAATTTTGCACCCTCATTTAATGTTGAAACAATGTTGAAATTTAAGGTACTTGCAACACCCTGAAATTTTCATACTTGTTTTTTTGTATTCGTCATCCTTTCCTATCAAAATGCTTGCTACGAATACAAAAATACTGAAAATCGAATCTGATATGAAATTTATGGTGGATGAAGGCTTAGGAGGCAGTGTGTAAACATGACAAACACAACATGAGATAGTATTCATTTTTTAACATGCAAGAATTTTGGAGGAGAATTTTGGACGTGTGCAAAGACCTTTAGCAAAAACACTGGTAATATCACTGAACCAATGGTACACTGTAATGGTAATTTTACATCAATGCAGTTGAATCAACACTGACATTTCAACCAAACATTTTTTTTAAATCAACATTATACTGTGATGTTAATTCTCACTTCTGGTGATTCATCAATGCTATCATATAATATTAACATAATCAATGATAAAGTTAAAGCGATGTAACAATGAGATATGATAGTTCAACACAGTAATGCTCATTCTAAATCCCTTTTGTTGACGCAACATTGAAAATGCAATTATAGTGTTAACAGTTACATCAATGTTGCAATTTGAGTTAAAGGGAGAGTTCACCAAAAAAATATAATTCTCTCGTCTACTCACCTTTAAGTTGTTCCAAGCCAATAAGAGTTTCTTTCTTCTGTTGAACGCAAAAGATATTCTGAAGAATGTTGGTAACCGAAGTTGACAGTAGCCATTGACTTTAATCGTTTCATTACCCACACCTTTCAAAATATATATATTTTCGTGCTCAACATAAAAATACTCTTTCGGGTTCGGAACAACTTGAGGGAGAGTAAATGATAAAATAATTTTCATTTCTGGATGAACTCTCCCAGATAGCTTACGCACGTCTGCAAGATGTCTGTTAAACTTTGCTTCATCTGGAAAGCGTCTGCTTTGTGTACAAACATCCGATAGACGTCTAGAAGATGTTTCTGATTTAGAATGAATGTAAAACTGGCATTTTAAGGACATTTTCTAAGCAACTATATGAAATCTGATAGGAAACGTTCTATAGCCATATTGCAGATGAGTAAACATTCTAATAAATACATCTCGCAGATGTCAATGCAGACGTCTACATGATGTATGACTGCAATCAGGGATCTCTTTAGTGTTGAAACAACATTGACATTCCAGGCACATTTAAACAGGATGAACATGTAATATGCATGCACATAACATCACTGTTAAACAAATTTGTGTTTTGAAGTTTACATAGAGATGATAACAGTATTGTTTTAAAAAATGTGAACTTTGAAACATGTTTTCAAATGTTTGCTTGTTCAGGCCCCCAAAATGCTGTTGTCGTGTAAATGACTGGAAAAAATACATAAAGTTTTCATTTGTTAAATTATTAGTTGTGTAAACGGCCTCTAAAATTAAAGCTTCAGTAACACTTATAGTTTACAATTGTAAATGGAAGCATTGTTGCAGGGGTGTATAGTCTTCGAGGCACTTTCCAGCTGAATTTATCTCCGGTCCAAATTAATCACACACGAAAGGTCTAATTAAGGCCTTCAGGAACTGGAGAAACTTCCAGGCAGGTTTGTCGAGAATGGGCTCTGCATGAAGATGGAAACAATCTAATTTTTTTCTCATTTAAACCACAAAGCATGTCACAATTGTTCCCAGTTCAACTTGTAGAATTACTGAACTGAACTGAACTGACTAGGTGTTTTCAGTGACAAGTTCTTCTAAGTTCACTGACTGGGGAACAGCCTTTAGCATTGTGCATGGATGCTTGCATGATCTTGTGGTTGTCAGCTACAAATAAATAGTTCAATGTCCCAGTTTTCACCCATGTGTGCTTTAGATTCATCAACATTTCAATGCTGATCCAGCATAATTTAAACATTGAAATGTCAATCTCAGCCATGATGATGGTTTGAATAAAAACTCAACATTGTATCAATGTCACCTTAATATAAATACATGGGTCTCAAGGTAACATATTATGATAAGAAGTAATTGAGCTAGTTTTGCCACAGAAAAATGCTTTCTATAGCTGCAGAGCACCCTGATAGGTAAACTTTTTTTTTTTTTTTTTTTTTTTAATTTTTTCCTCAAACATTTACAGGCTGGCATCTGCGTTTCTGGTTAACATCATGCCAGCAGGTCTATCTTGTGCATTCTCTACCTCTGACTTTTTGAACGGACATGTGGTTCACAAGTTGTCACCATTCATTTCACTCGAGCTTCATCGAGCACTGTAATATGCTGCATATATACCGTGCAGTTTGACTCACTCATCCCTCTTCATGATAACAATGCGGCACAAGTGTGTGTGTGTGTGTGCGTGTGTATGTACCTTCAGCAGTCTCATTCATCACACTCTGCCCAGCACTAATCACAGCTGAGGCCTAGACTCAGCCCATGCATTTAAACTGTCTGAGGATTAAACTGATGTCAGCGACACTGAGTCTCTGTGTGTGCATGAGTATGTGTGCGTCTCTCCGGGGAGGCAGTGAGGTTTCTGCCACTGCGCATTAAGGCTGTAGACAGTAGCCACAGGAGGAGGCCGAATCCCCATCTCCAAGGTCACTGCTCCCCCAACACCCACAGCTCCTGATGTCACTTATGGGATTTTTCAATATTTCCAACTTTGTTTCTGACAAATACAGCTTTTCTCAGAAGCTAATCCAATCATTCACTCTTTTGTGGTCTAGCACATAAATGTTCACTTGGTTAAGGACATATTGTACAATAAACATACATTGTTTCTATATAAACAATAGAAAAGATCATTCTAACTCTTAATTAACAATAGTTAGGTATTTTTTTAAGGAATCTTTCTGCAGGCTTATACTGTAGGTGGTGACAAGTGACTCATTATGTGTGAGACACTGAATCATTTAATTAAACGATTAAAAACCCCCATGACCTCTCCATAAAAACAGTTTAGAGAATGCGTGTATTAATTGATTCATTCAGCAACACTAGAAATGTGGTAAAAGTATAAAGAGTAAAACCGCGGTCACACTAGACTTTTCGTTCCATTGACTGCCATTCATATGCTTGCAAATGTGTCAGACCAGAAATGCAAGCCTGTGCAAAAAAATAGCTTTTCGCTGCGTTCCATAGTTCAACCTTGTGACCAACGACTGATCGATGCATCACAGCATGACCTTCTATCGGAATTAAAAGAACATAAATGTAAAACTACAGGGCTGCAGGAAAGTGGAATTGATTGTATGTTTTTAGATTTTAGGTACAGCCTTTTATTATTGGTTATGTGTTGAATTTAAGTTTTTAAAAAGACATAATTTCACGACCGTTGCAGCATCAGAACAAATCTATTGTGACCGCAACTTAATGTTCTAAAATGCGGTTCAGAATTCAGGAACAGATTGAAGTGATTCAGTGATTCAGTGATTCATTGAGTGAGCAACGGAATCATTCAGTCAACTGATTCAGCACGTCACTAAAGTGGGTTGCTCGGAGATGCAACAGGCTTTGTATGGAACTGTAATTGTTGATGTAGGATCTTTATATATAGTCTTTCTCGCGATCTCATTTTCATCTATGAATAATTCAAAACGGTGTCTACAACACATTTGCAAATCATGCTGTAATTATGTGACATGCCTATGAGTGAATCAGGATATTCAACAAAGTCATTTGTAAATAAATAGGGTACTACTAGTACTGATTTCCTGTGGACCTAATATTATGTTATGTATGAATAATTTTTGCAATTGAGGACGACCA
The DNA here is from genome assembly GCF_003368295.1 of Carassius auratus. Lineage (NCBI taxonomy): Eukaryota > Metazoa > Chordata > Actinopteri > Cypriniformes > Cyprinidae > Carassius > Carassius auratus. The sequence goes on from NC_039258.1 coordinate 18,303,795, forward strand.
CAGCTTGTCCTCAAGGGGATGTTTTGTCACATTTAGCTCACTTCGGAGGACAAATTTGTCCCTAAAGTATAGCTAAGTAAACACACACACACATTGCTGTCAAGTGTTAAAAAATGACTCTCACTAGTGCCCTTATAGTCATCAGAATTATTTTTAAACTTGTGATCTCGCATACACTTCCGACCATTTCCTCTAAATGCACAACATCCACACATACGCTGCTAATTAAGTGCTGAGGAAACACCACACTTTCTGCTTTGCCCTGTATTCTCTCAATCATCAGGATTATATTTAAAGGTGTGATGTCTCATACATTCTCTCTTCCATAAACACCCACAGTCAGACATATGGAGCAAACACATTCCCTTTCCCTTCCGCTTCTCTCAATCATTAAGACTTTTGGGAGCATCTTCATCATCTCTCTGGTAATTTCTGCAGATATATAAAGTTTAATCACGCCTCTGTCACGTGCTTGTTTCTGTTTAGTTCCTGTTTGTCATCATTTGCTTAATTTCCTGTTCTCAATAGTTCATCTTCATTCATTAGTTTCCACCTGTGTTATATTAATCATCTAGTTTGACTTGCTTTATAAGCCCTCAGTGTCTGTTTCTTCTTCTTAAAGGGGGGGGGGGGGGGTGAAATGCTATTATAGAGTAGTCCCATGCTAAACATGGACAAAGTTTCAAAAATGAAGTTGTACATTTGAAGGAGTATTTTTGTTCCAACAATACTCCTTCCGGTTTGTCACAAGTTTCGGAAAGTTTTTTTCAAGTATGGGTCTGTGTGACGTTAGATGGAGCGGAATTTCCTTATATGGGTCCTGAGCACACGTCTGCCGGAAGAGCGCGCGCTCCTGTATAGCAGAGCACTGAGAGCACAACAGACTTCACTGATCAGAGCGAGAGCGTCGCAAAATGTCACAAAAGGAGTGTGTTTTTGGTTGCCAGGGCAAGACAACCCTGCACAGATTACCAAAAAAAAAACAGCATTAAGGGACCAGTGAATGGAGTTTATTTTTACAGAGCATCAACGGAGTTGTGCAAGTGTTTGTGTTTGTTCCCTGCATTTCGAAGATGCTTGTTTTACAAACAAGGCCCAGTTTGACGCCGGATTTGCACATCGTTTATTTCTTAAGGATAATGCAATCCCAACGAAAAAGAGTCACGATCGTGTGTTGGAACCACAGGCGGTGAGTAAAACTGCTTCAAATATCTCTGTGTTGTTAACTTAGCTATCGGCGCGTAAGCACATCAAGTAAACAACATGCGATGTTTTCATCAAACTGCACTTTCCACATGTACAGCTTAAAAAAAAAAAAAAAAAAAAAGACGACATAAAGTGGAACTTTTGTCATTTTGCAATCATATACAGTTTCAGTACATACCTCATAGAGACGTCGTTGCTGATGCTGCTCTTGTTAAATTTCTGGATCTGATTCTGGATCATAAATATACGGCTGAATCTGACTGTTAGCCATGGTTTTTTCCCTCACGGTAATGTCACAGCTTCCAAACGCTCTCAACTCAAAAGCCTACTCGCGCTCGTGATTCTTTAGCTCCGCCCACATGTCACGCCTCCAGCCGGTTGTGTTTTTCCGGGAAAAATCGGTACAGACTATCTTTCTCTTATGAATATAATAAAACTAAAGACTTTTTGGAGTTATGAAGGATGCAGTACTACTCTATAGGTACTCAAGATTAACAGGATATTGAGTGAAAATGATCATTTCAACCCCCCTTTAAATTAATGTTCATTTAAATGGTTAAAAGTGGTTAATGTTTATTTAAAGATTCAGTAAATCCTACTCCTTCATCATACGCCTCACTAAAACCACAACCGCCTGACAGTCTCACTATATCTCAGCATTCTTTTTCCAGTCCAGCTGTTTTCCTACTGTCTCTTCCAATCCAACTGCTTCCTACTGGCTTGAGCCTCTAAATTGCCTATTTTTGGACAACAGGCCAGGCTCATCAGTCATTTCTGTTTTGTCCATTATGAGAACACAATTAATTTTACTATAACTCTTTAGTAGGGTCCAAAAGTCTGAGAGCTCTAAAGTGAAAATGCTTCTTTTTTTTTCTTTCTTTTTTTTTTTTTGTATTTTAATTCAATTTTCTCATTACAAATGATATTAAGTCAAAGCTTAACAATAAAAATGGCCTGAGTCCAGCTTAAGAGAGAGTAAAAGTGAACTGTCATTTTGTGACTTATTGGATCAGCACTTCAGCACTTCGCTAATCGTGTACATACATTCTTTTTACTCTTAATTATCCTTTTTTTTCTTAGTTAAGAATGCTTAACATTTTATGATTTTTAAAAAATGCTTTCAATGTGTGAAAATGATTTTTTTTTAAATAATTTTAAAATAAATATTAAATAACTGTTAAAATGTACATATAAAATGTGAAATTTATATGAATGCTATATGTAAATATATCTTCATTAATAATAACATTTTTATTAGTGACCTCGATATAGTGCAGAATCTGTCATTTTTCTTCATAATGTGTTCTTGCTTTAAGTTCTTTTAAAAGCCCAAACTTTCTCTTTATTTATAAAATCACTTTTGAATCTCAGATTTTGAGTTTGTGTACTTATGCTACACAAAGCTGTACAGGAACCTGTGGTTTACATTTAAAGAAGTGTGACTGAATAAAAAAAGTGAGCGACAGTGAAAGAATGACAGTTTCCCACAAAGATTTTTCAGTTCCCAACTCAAAGTTAATTAGTTACTGCCGAGGGCAGACAGTGTGTTAACCTTTCTAACCTCTATCTGTATTACACACATTCACACACACACACACACACACACACACACACACACACACACACACACACACACACACACACACACACACACACACACATACACACACACACACACACACAGCAAGTCATTTATCCATGCACACTCATTAAGATTTCCATGTATTAGCATTTAGCAGTCGCTGCTGGGCAATAGTGCTGCGATCGCTTATGTTTAGAGATGCAGATGTATTAGAGCGCAATGGTTTAAGGTGCCTGCCCATGGCCTAAACAGTCTCGTGACTGAACCAACCAGTTCCTGATTACCGGGCCATTACCCCAATTACACTGCCGCATACAGCCACAGGGGCCCGATCGCTGGGTGAGCGCGTGTGTTCACTGATGTGTGTGTATTTGTTTACCTGTTCGTTAGCTGGGAGTTATTCAGCTTCATTAGTGAGCATTCATGCTTGCTACAGTCGTAATTGCTGTGTTTTCCCGCCACAGTCTGCAGCCACATTCCGAACTCGCCCCAACACAGCGGCTTTAACCCGAGCGAACACACCCCTACACAGCCCAGATATTCGAAGCATCCCAAAGCCAACAACCACACACCCCACACATCCCTGAATATCTGAGATTCTCCCAGCATTTTAAGGACAAAAATGATCTTTTAGCCCAAACCAAAGCCCGTGTGCTGTTTTCCAGAATCCGTATATGAACAGCCCAAATCCTTTAATTACACACCCGATACGAAGTCTTTAATGTGACTGAGTTATTGCGACCTAACAAGGGAATCTGTGGCTTTGTCCTGTGCCACAACACCCACTCCATTATCTGCTATAGAAATAATGAGCTGGGAGAGAGAAAGAGAAAAAGTGAGGGAAAAGAGAAAAGAGGACAGTAATGATCATTACAGACGTCCATGTTGTCCTTCACTGCCGTGGATGCTGCAGGGCGGGTGGGTGTCATTTTTTGTGTGCAAAGTCTATACTGCATTGATTAATGCTATGCTCTTTCACTCTTATTCATTATTTGAAATTATTGCTCATCTAGCTATTGGCCTGGCCCCAGTAAACATACTGCTGTATAATATCTGTGTGTGAGACAGCCGAAAGCGTGCAGCTTATATTTGCAGCTTACATGACTGTCGTCATCATCACTAATCAGAGCACCAAGACAGAGCAGGACTGCAGACCACTGAAAGACTGTTACAGACACGAGTCAAGAGCAGAGTCTGCCTGTGTTTGAGGAGCCACAACAAGCACACAGACCATTTTGTCCACACATGTATTATGCAAAGGGTGCAGATGACTCTTTGTGTGCGCTGAATGTATTTTTTGCTTGTATTATTATTTGGGTCAGTGACTTGATGCTCATACTGATCTATTAATGTATTCAGAAATGCATTAAAATGCAATTTGTATATACAGTGTTTTCAGTAAACTTCTGTGATGAACGTGTTTTAAATTTGTGAGTTTGTTTACAATTAAAATGGAATTTTTAACGTTTTTAAAAACGAAACCGCTTTGTTGTTTATTAATATTTGAAAAACCTTTGCAAATCAAAGCCATGCAGTGCAACCAAAATGAAAAAACATAAAACTATCACAGAGAAGAACCCTCTGTGTCAAGGGTGATGAGTATTAAATAATTTGACCTGGTAATGAGAAGGTTCAGGTTGTAAAATGTCATGTGGTGCGACCGCCCAAACAAAATATACAAAATTACCCTTTTTCCCTGCATTTTTGATCAAATAGAAACTCATTTTAAAAACATTACAAATCTTACTGATCCCAAAATGTTGAACGACTGTGTGCGTCTGTTTTGTAGTCTATTTGTGCATCCTGTCAGTCAAATGTGGTATTTAGAGTCCCATGCCATTTAGTTTTAGTCTTTACACACTGTGCCCATTGTATAGCGTAGAATGTGTTCTGCTTGTTTTTGTTCTTGCACTGTCAATCCAGTCCAATTCTACAGAAGAAATGGCCGATGCTGATTTTCTGCAATTTATTTGCACATACAATGCACTAGTCTTGTCTTTTGTGCCTGCTGAACTGTTTCTCAATGTGTTCCTGAATGATATGACAAGAGTTAGACTCCCAGCTCGCTCTGAATGCAGCACATCTATTTAGATGAACTTAATTAAGCAATCATTTGATCTGATTCATTTGCTGTTTTCATTGCAACGGCCAAATTTACTAAGGATGCAAGCATGATTTCATCAGTGGCTTTTAACACCGTCCCATTTTTTACGTTCACTCTCTCACGCCGAAACAAATACCACCACATCCTCAATAACTAAAAACATAAATCAAAAGCTGATCTAGCATCATAAAGATCTGCTCTCCATAAAATTTAATGAGACCACTATGACAATAAAAGCTATGTGTTAAAGGCTCTGACATTTCATAAATCAGCTAAATATTATATTAGTGCTATAATGTATTGCAGGCGCTCTGTTTGCATGCACATACATGAGAAGCTGTGCATCTGACCATCACACCCCACTGAAGCCTTCTGTCACAGCTGCTATGGAGACGGAGGGTGTAGTGTCATGGCAACCCTCTCTCGAGTGACAGCGGATCAATATGCAGTGTTAAGTGAAGAAACAGCGATGAGATGCATGGGACTGAAGTCTGTCATGAGTGCACTGACACTCAGACAAACACTGAATCAATGTGTCTGTCGAGTTCATTTTCCCTCAAACTCTCCCTTCATCTAATTTACTGTACCGAGACAAATCCGTGGCATTCACTGAGGCATCTGAACAGAGCTGTTGATTTGCGATATTTAAAAGTGTGTGCTGGTTAAATATCTGGGCTGGTATCTGAGCCATCAACACTAATGAGAATAGATCTATTGGTACCAGAAGAAATGTGCTCACTTTAGTTCTCATTATAGGCACTATTGAGATATTATCATTAATACAATTAAAATGCATGTTATTGTAATGATTCACTTTTTTCTTATTAAAAATAATAGGTATTGTGGGTGAAAAACTTTTAAAATAAGAATATAAAAATATAGATTATAAAATACTATAGGATTTATATGAAATAACTAAAGGTATACTGTAGGTGTATGTATTTTAATAATGGTTTGTTTGATATCTGTTTGAATTTGCGTAAACATTGTATCATAGCAGAAATCTCCTTCCTTTTCTTTTCTTTTAAAAGTAAATGTTAAGCTGTTTATTTAAAAAGAGAGAAAATATTACAATTTTATTATATAAACCACTAACCATATAACCATTTTATTTTATTTGGACTTTTTAAATATATTTTTTATAGCACTAATATTAAGTCATAATCTATCCATCTGTATGTCTATATATAATAGTAAGAAACATTTTTTCTTCTTCAATTAAAATTATTTTATGGGTTTTTGTAATAAATGAATAATAATAAAATTATAATTTATACATTATAAAAAAAGGTTTTAAAAAAATTGACACACACACATTTATATACATACTAGAATATATTATGTTACATATTAGAAAACCTTTTAGTTAAAATTACTTCTAGATATTTTTATATTTTATCTTATTTTATTTCAACAAATGTAGGTTCAACATAAAACATTTCTGAAGCTATCTCTGATTTGTAATCATAGAAATAAATGACAAATTAGTTATTAATACTCAATACAAATAAAATTTCAAAACAGACATTTTTGTGAAGTATTGACGTTTTTTAGATAAAAAAAATCCAGATTAATATATATATATATATATATATATATATATATATATATATATATATATATATATTACTGTGATGATGGCCATTTAAAAAATGCTGAATGATATCTAAAATAACACAAGGTCAACGAAACACATTTCTTGTTTAAGTAAAATAAGTTTTTTTATATTACAGCAATGAAAGAGATTAAGATGTGTTTTGGCGAATACGCCAAAGTATGTTCTCCCCCAGCTCTTTTCAGAGTTGTCATAGATGATTATGTAGGCCATGAAGGCATTCACAACACTGAGTTGACGTGGCATGTCAGCATTGAACAAATAGCCTATATGTTTATTTAAGGTTAAACTGCATTAGGTCAGAGACTGACTGGCACTAGTCATTTTTGGAAATGTCAGGTCCTTAGCAGCTATGGGCCTAATGACTAATGTTTCTCAGACTGGCCTACTAACAACTACACCGATCTGTGCCTAAGCACAAAAATAATTTGAGAGGAATGAGCAAAACAGGCCATCTTTTATAAAACCATCAGTTTCGCCACACCTGCCGCCAGCTACCTGGTCATGTGACTCACTGCAAAAGCAATAGCCAGAGGCAGGAACGTGGCGCTGGAGGTGAGCTCTGATAACCATCTGGGACATGATGCTTGAAAAGCGACCAGCTGATGACTCAATACTTGAGACTTCCTCTTTATGTCTGATCTCAGAGACAAAGATAAATTGTCCATGAATGAATCCTATCTGGAAGAGCATTGAAATAAATGTGCTAAATTTCTCAAAACAAAAGCCTGACATGTCTGACTACCGAAATAAAATCCTCATACAAGTGACTACCCACCCCATCCAGTTTATACAAAGCATACAATCCGGTATTTCCTGTCCTGTGGCTCAAGCTTAAACAGAGAAGGTCAGATTTTTAGACCGCCTTCAGCACATACAAGCCTTATCTTTTAATATCCATAAAGAAATGGGTTAGCAGCTCAAATGGTCCGGAAGCTATGGCAAGATGTGCCCTATAAAAACTGGAACAACTGAAAAAAAGACATTTATCCAGCGTCCAGTGCGTCTGTAAACTGCTGACAGGAGACTGAACTGCGAGAAGTAGACTACATGACTGTTTCTGGGCGGCCCGTTGATCCAAATTGACGTTTGTGCGATTGAGCTCAGTTCGGGATGCGAGTGTGTGTGTGTGTGTTGTCTGAAGCTCTAGAAGTCCTGCTGAATAAATAAGTAAGTGAGCGGCCGTCAAGCCTGATGAGGAGCTATTTCTGAAATACTGCATGTCGCAGAGCACCCTGCTCTGTTTGGGCTGCAGGGCATTCTGGGGGATCTCAGTCTGAAACGCTCTGGCCATGACCACAGTTAGACAGAGCAAGCACTGTCCAGTCTTACACATCAAAAACTGTCTCTTACTAAAATACTGATAAGCTGAAAATCTATTTTATATCTTTTTTATAGCGTTAGAAAAAAATGCTGATCCTGAAAAAAATGCATCTTGTTTACTACAAAAATGTAAAGCAGCACAACTGCTTTCAACATTGATAAAAATAATACATGTTTCTTGAGCACCGGATCAGCATATTAGAATGATTTCTGAAGGATTGTGTGACACTGAAGACTGGAGTAATGGTTCATGAATATTCAGGTTTGACATCACAGGAATACATTTCATTTTGAAAATATTATAAAACAGAAATTTCACAATATTACTGTTTTAACTAATAAAATAAATGCAGCCTTGTTGAGCATAAGAATCTTCTCAAAATAAAAATAAAAATCTTATACACACTTCCGTTTGCTTTTGTGAAAAGTGGGTTCGTCCCATAGGCGTAATGGTTTTTATACTGTACAAACTGTATATTCTGTGGCCCTACACCAACCCTACACCTAAACCTAACCCTCACAGGAAACTTTGTGCATTTTTACTTTCTCAAAAAAATTAATTTTGTATGATTTATAAGCATTTTGAAAAATGGGGACATGGGTTATGTCCTCATAAGTCACCCTCTCCTTGTAATACCTAAGTCATACCCAAGTCATTATACAGAGTTGTGTCCTGATATGTCACAAAAACAAGAGCACACACACACACACACACACATGCAATTGACCAACCAATACAGTACATGAGGGCTCATAGTAACATATTACATTAGAACAGTTTTGTTTCCTGGTGGACTGATAATACTGTAGCTACATAGTTGTCAGGCAGTCTGACTGGACAGTCACTGAACGAAAGGCTGACACTACATGTACCTTACCCATCAATGAGTGCACAATCGTACCCGCCATCACACAAGCACACATTAGAGCACGGCAGTTTGGCTTTGTGATCACGCAGGGTTACAGGCATGTCACAGCTCCACAAAAGCAGCAGGAGCGTGTGTGTGTAGAGCGGTCTAACGCTGCCCTTTCCAGCTGCAGAAATGAGACGAGGACAGGGGCATCTGAAAGAGAGCAAGAGCCAAAAGGCTAGGCAATGAAGGACAAGAGAGGAGAGAAGGAGAGCGAGAGAGGAAAAAGAGGGGGGGAGTGTCATCTCTCTGCCTCCTGGCCTTCCCAGATGCTTTCCCCTTCACATTTCATCTGCCTTCGCCCCACCACAGACCCCTCGTTCTCTCCGTCTCGGTGTCTCACTCTTTCTCCCCATGTTTCCCTCCTATTTTTCTCTGTGACTGTGACAGGTCAAGTGTTACTGAATTTCCCCTCCAGCTCAACCTGCCTAATACAAGACATGACTATTTAAAGGGGTAGTTCACCTAAATAGGAATATTGTGTCATCATTTACTCATCCTCATGTTGTTCCAACATGTTCCATGTTTTTTTAAATATCCACAAAAGATTTGGAATGACATGAGGGTGAGTAAATGAAGACAGAATTGTACTTTTTGAAGAAACTGCCCAATTAATTGTGCTTCTTTTCTCTTCATTGGAGCTTGGCAGGCTATGGTTTCCCTTCCTTTTTATCATCGCAGGTTAGAAAAATTAATGTTGTAAAAGTTTAGAACGTCATTAGGATAATTAATTGATGCCTATCCCTTTGATTGTAATTATTTTTCTTTTTGGAGCTTAGTAGGCTGCGGTCTTTGTCAATTTTAATTGCAGGTAAAAAAAGAAAATATCAAATGTTTGGAATGACATGAGGGTGAATATATGAAAACAGAATTTTCATTTTTGAGTCGACTATCGCTTTAATTATTATATATTTTTTTTTAGATTTTATTTTCAGGGCTTGGTACTCCAAAGTTTCTATTCATTTTCATTGCAGTTTGGTAAAAAAGAAAGTTGTCAAAGTTTGGACACACATGAGGGTGAATAAATGATGAAATAATTTACATTTGGAGTGAACTATCCCATTAATTGTGCTTGTTTTTGTCCATTTTGGAGCTTAGCAGGCTGTGGTCGCAGTTTAGAAAATGAAAGTTGAAAAAGTTTAGAATGACATTAAGGTGAACAAATGATGAACAAATTGTATTTTTGGGTGAACTATGCCTTTTAATGTGCTTCTTTGTCCTTTTGGGAGCTTATAGGCCATGGTCTTTTATCCATTTTTATTGCAGTTCGAAAAAAGAAAGTTGCAAAATCTTAGAATAACATGAGGGTGAATAAATGATAACAGAATTTAAATTCTTTTAATAGCTTTGTCGTTGCCAGGGCTTGGTAGTCAATAATTTCCATAGATTTTAAAAAACACAAGTTGCACAAGTTTGGAACAAACAAAAGGGTGAATAAATGATGAAAGAATCTACATTTTTGGGTGAACTCTCTCTCTAACACATTCACAGAGCACATAAAAACTCCCAATCACACAGATCATGCAGTGTGGCTCATCATTACCAGCCTATCACATTTTTGTAATCAGCCATCGGTGCTTCATTTGATGTGTGGTCCATATACACACACAGCACGAGGGCTGTGGAATTGACTCTGCGGGGAAGCAGATCGGCTGAAGTGTCGTCCAGTACAATCATATCCATGAATATGGCTCATGCAGTTGATTGTGTGTGTGAGCGTTGAAGGGTGACAAGATGTTTCTGAGTACTGTGCTGTGGAATAGATTTCATTGCCGACCCATTATGGTGTGGTGGAAACAAGCTGTAAATAACTGCTGATGAAGTGTAGACGGTTTAAAGTAAACAACCTGCATTTTAAACACCATCTTTGGGATTCTCTGAAGGTGGCATGAATGTTTGAACCTGATGGACCGGTTTAATTCAAATGTTTTAAATAACCAAAGACGACTTTTAATGAATGTGACCTTTTGAGGATAATGTAAGCTTACCACAGCACTGTGATTTAATGCAAATGCAAATTATTTGATGAACGAAAATCACTGATTCGGTCTTGTAAGTACAGAGTCGTTCTAGAAGGTAATTAATCCGCTTATTTAATATTGACATCTGGATTCTCAGTCGATTGCAACTTATTAACCTATTTATGTTCCTAAGACACAATATAATAATAAATTCTGCTCTGATCAAAATAGCCATTCATTTCATGCACTAAACGGATCCAGGAATAGAAGATATGAACAATGCACAGGCTGATGAGAAAAGAGATCATTTAGGTATCAGTGTAGTTCAAGGCACTCATCTTCAAATCTTATATATTTATGAATATCATATTTATATCCATTTTTATCTTCAAGCTACTTTTTCCATACAGTTGCTTTTTGCCATCTGCTTTGCTATCACAGAATATGTTACATTTTAAACTGTTTATATTTAAAAATTATAATAATTTTTATTTTATATTTTTCTCTTTATGGAAAAGAGTGTGAATCTTTGGCGTTCCACATGAAAAATAACAGCATGTGGGTTTGTAATGGACATGACGGTGTGTAAATAATGAATTTTGATTTCTGGGAGAACTATTCCTTTTAACATGAACAGTACAAGTTCAATGACAAAAGAAATAGTGTTGTGATGCCCAGTCCTCGTCGTGTCTGGATGCTAGAGTGGGCAGTGAAGTGTTCAGTGCAGTGGATGGTCTTGATGCGATATCGAGCAGTGGAGTGTATGTCTGGACTAGTTGTTTAGTGTGGAGGATAACGGTGGATGCTGTGGAATGGTTGGACGGAGTGTTTGAGTCAGTCACGCAGAAGTGAGCAGCACTGAAGCTGCAGAAATGACCAAGACAAGGGAAGAGGGAAGAGAACGCGCGCTCTGCTGGGTTGTCAGATGGATTATTTCAAAGCATCCCACACTCATTCATCCACATCACTTCATCACTATACACAACCTCTCCAAAATGAAAGAAAGAGAGGGATGGGTGAGAAATGGGAGGTGCTGTAGACAGACAGTGATATAAGAACAGTTAAGGAACAGGATAAGAATACGAGGAGAGGAAACAAGGTAAATCCTTAAAACGATAGTTCACCCAAAAATGAACATTTTTACTCTACTCATCCTTATATTGTTCCTTTATTTCCTCTGTGGACCGGAATGGAGACATTTCAACTTTTAAGCAACATTTTAAGCTTCAAAAATGCCACAGAAGGACTATAAAAAGTATCATGAAATCATTCTTCTAAATTAATCAGTCATAAAAACACTGGGATGCATTTCCCAAAAGCACTGCAAGATTTGTAGTTAGCCGTCCAATGCTTCAGTGTTTCCCGAAACCATAATTTCACCAAACGTTTGCAAACAGCAAAGTTCGGAAATACAGCATAGCTTAAAGCTCAGCTTCTTTCTCAAAATAAGCAAGCTACTGTAGTAAAATCTATATCTTTCTTTCCCCATACTGTATATACAAATTTAATTCTACATCATTTATTTTGTCATGAGAATTAAAGTGCTGTTTTTGAAGAGTACATGTGTGAATGTGCTTTAGAAACCTAAAGGAAAAGTGGAGTATGATGTAAGAGGTGATCCGCGATTTAATCAAACATGTAAATAAAGTAAAACAATGGAGAACAAAAATAGCAGTGTATTCCTCAGATGCCATGTAATTTGAACTCAAACCAACAAATCAGCAGAAGTTATTACTCCACGATCTATGTTATATTATTAACTGTTCTATATTGTTCAACCAACGTGGTTTGAACAGTGAGTTTGGGACCAAGTTACTACAGTTTCAGGAAACAGTCATGACTAGCTAGTTGATTTCTCCACCAAAGCATTGTACCCTGGTAGTAAAGCAGTGAGCTATGTTTTTGAAACACTATCCAGAATAATGAATAGGACTGATTCAGTTCAAAGACTCCTTCGAAAGACTATTACATAGCTCACTGTCATAACACATTTACAGTGCCTTTTTTGAAGCATAAAAGCTTCTGTCCTTATTAACTCTAATTGCATTGGAAAGAGTGACCAGCATAGTCTTGATTTATTTCTTCTTCTTTTTGTATTCTATGAAAGAAGGTTTGGAACAACATGAGGGTGAGTAAATGATTAATCATTCCTTTAATCTTTCTTGTAGATATCCAATATAATGCAGTTTCAGTGTGTGGAATAGTGCATGAGAGGGGTGCTTTGTGAATCATTATACAAGAGTGGCAATGTGTGCTTGCTTTTTGGAAGAGGGAAAAGTGTGTGTGTCCGTTTAGAATGCACTGAACACAAACAGTCGTCTTCCTTTCATCTCACACTCTGTTTTTGCAGGTGGGCCGTCTCTCAGGGGAGGGGACAGAATGAGTGAGAGACTACTAGATAATTTCCAAGTCTTCTACACATCAAAAAGCAAAGAATACACAATTTTTGCTATATAAACCCTCCAGCCTGTCCAGTTTGTGTCTTGCAATCATTCTAGCTGCAGAGGTCCACTCTTGTAACACCTTTGGGATATCTTCCTCATACTGGCTTCTTTTTTCCCTGTGACAACCCCAATGTCAGCAGAAGGCCAGGACTACAGTTGTTTGAGAATGATCGTGTTTATGAGAGGAATGTCACCATAATGCTGTAATTGCTAGTGGGGATTTCTGGAAGCTCTGACTTTCTGAGTTTAGGGTGTGTCGATTTAAGAATAGTGGCGGAAGCAAACTGGTATTGGTCTTGTTGTCTATGCTTATGATGACTAGATTTATTTAGCAGTTTTGTACTGTTCAAGAAGATTAGAGTCTAGATTAGACAACTGAAGGAGAGTAGGTTAAGATGTTTCATGTGCAATATTTGTCACATGATTGTTCTGAAAGGCCAGTATACAAAGCTTGTTTTGATAGATAAAAAATTTGAAAAATGTTAAGCAATTTTTTTTATACTAAAAATTTATTTGTTTTGCATTCGGCAGCATGCCAACATAACCACAATAAAACGCCAAAAATAAATAAAAAATCTTCAGAAAAAAAGAAAAAGAAAATAATAATTAATTTGTTATGCTTGTCAAAGTGAAGTATTTACATATGGTTCCAAAAGTTTGGGTCAGTAAAAATTGGTAAAAATTTTAGAGAATGTTCATTAAAGTTCAGTAAAAATAGTTATATATTATTAAAATTTAAAATAACTATGTTCATTTTAAATATATTTTAAAATGTAATTTATTCCTGTGATGGCAAAGCTACATTTTCAGCATCATCATCAGTCTTCAGTGTCACATGATCCTTCAGAAATCGTTCTAATATGCTGATTTAAAGAAATATTTCTTATTATCTCAGCTGAAAAACAGCTGTGCTGTTTAATATTTTTGTGGAAACCAGTATGCAATCTAGTTAACTGAATTTATGTCAAATTAAATCAAGTCTAAAAATATACATAATGTATACTGTACTAGTGAATTTCAATTGCATAAAATTGTTTCCAAGATTTATTAAATGAAGCATTTCTCCCAAAATGGTAGCTGTGAGGTACACTTTGTCAGATGCATTGAGGGTAAGCTGTGCATGTGTGTGTGTATAATTTGCTTAAAGCATTAATTACACACTTAATTTGCATCCTTTCTGCTTCATTTTGTTTCACTAGCACTACAAATCCTTCCAGTTTTTGTCAGAAGTGAATAAGACCGAAACATGAAATTGGCCACTGCATCCACTCATTTCAGAGCTTGAATGCTCATCTCATCAAAACCCAGACTTATAAGTAAGAACTTGAAGGAGTATACCTGACAGAAAGAGAAACAAAGAGAGCGAGACAGAGAGCCAAGAGCAGATAATGGTTACAGAGTCAACACAAAGTACTGGTGTTACTATGGCTACCTGTCAGATCCAGTCTATATCATCATCCCTGCTGATTGATTATGTGTTCTGTCCCCTCTTAACACACGCGCCAACAGCCAATCATTTCACTTAAAGGGCAGTGTGTGTAAAAGGTCACTGGACGTTCTACCGGTGGTAACAACCCCATCACGGAAGAGCGGCAAACTGACCGTGAATTACTATCCAGTACCAACTGATCAATCATCCATAATCAAACCAATTGATAAGGTCAGGCAGGCCACCAGAAGAACCCCCATTGGGCCTAATCTATCTATTCATCTGTTATCTGTGTGTAATGTTGTAGCCTCCGGGTGCCCACGGGAGACGAGGGATACCAGACGATCCTCACAGTCTGACAGCTCAGGGCAACCCGGGTCAATCCAATCTCCCACCGAGCGCGGGTGCGTGCGCACACATGTCCAATTCACGGAAACACTACAGATGACGGAAGTGTCAGGGCTTCAGGGCCAAATCACACCAGCGCATCCTCACTTTTCACTCGTCCCTTCATTCCGCTCTCTTTTTCATCTTTCCTAAACCGTCCCTCTCCATGACAGGGAATAAAAATAGAGCCTTCGGACCAGACTCGTCGCTCGCTATTAACCGCACATTCATGTATAAGGAATGTGATGGGCGTTAAATAGAGGTTTGTGTGTGTGTGTGTGTGTGTGTTTGTGTGTTTTTTTAGAAGAGGGTATTTTTTTTAGTGAATGATATCATGAACCCGGACCACCACAGCATCACTGCTCCAAATTGACACTGTGTTTCCCTATCCTGACATCATTTCCCACTTTAACATCTGTCTCGTAGCACTGTGAACTCCTAAACCTCAAGGGGCTGAGATATGACACAGTTTTATTTAAAGGGGTCATGTGATGTAATTTCAGTTTTTTCTTTCTCTTTGGAGTGTTATAAGCTCTTGGTGCATAAAGAAGATCTGTAAAGTTGAAAGACTAAAGTCTCAAATCCAAAGAGATATTCTTTATAAAAGTCAAGACTGGTCCACGCCCCCCTAAAACGGCTCGTTTCAACACTTCCTCCAAATGTCTACGTCGCGATGTGGAAATATTTGCATAACGCCGCCCAAATGTTCACGCAAGGAATGAAGGCATAACTTTTAATCTCGCTGTTGCCGCTGCCGCCATTTTTCTGGAGACGCTGTGTGTTTCGTTGTTAAAGTGAAACTACTTTGTATGGTCTTCTAAAAGAGGGCGATATCCAGCCTAGAGCTGATCTGTGCTGGTTGCTGAGGAAATACATCAACTTCATGCTGTGGATCGTCGGATCAGCTTTCACCATGGATGAAGCGGAGTCCAGCCGTTGGTTATCACATGTGGTTGCCAAAAGCCCGCCAGCCGTGCCGTTCTTTATTCCGCAGTGTGACGCTGTGTGATGCATTTTATGGAGGACAGTTTCCTGAACCTGCAGTTCTGCATAGCTTACAATGGGTCTGTGCTCAAAGGCTGTTTCTATAAAGTGTGGCAGTTCCAACTTTGTACGTTTATATATTTAAAGAATTCGCCACTGATGATTCAAACACAAGTTTTGAGCAGTGTAGAGTAGTGCTTGTTGTTTGTCTTTTCTCCAATCACAAATGCAGACATGGTTTTTTGAGATTTTATGAGCTTCTCAGTAATCCAGAATCTTTGCTTTTGGCCCAGTCCGTAATAAAGGCTATTTAAATTCCATTTATAGCTTCCATATAGCAAATATGCCAGGCATAACTAATACTATTTAGTTGTAATGAAGAATAAATATTTGATATTAATTATACTGCCAGGCAAATGTTTGGAGTTAGTACATTTTTTATATTTTTTATTTAAAGGTTTATTAACAACGATGCATTAAATTGATCAAAGGTGACAGTAAACATATTTATTGTTAATCTGAATTTCCACAAAAATACTGAGCAGCACTGCAGCTGTTTTAAACATTGATAATAATAAGAAATGTTTATTGAGCAGTAAATCAGAATGTAAGACTGAAGACTGGAGTTTTGATTCTGAAAATTCAGCTTTGCGATTAAAGGAATAAACTACATTTTAATACGCATTCAAATAAAATCATATTAAATGAAAAATAATATTACCATTTTTACTGTATAACACCTTTAAACGGTGTCATACATTGAATAAAATAGAGATACTATTTAAAATAAGATTCTAATGTTATTTAATGCACTTATGGATTACCCCCAACCCACATCTGGTTCTATCAGAATATGGATAAAAAAATTTTTTTTGACATTGTAGCAGAGACAGATATACAGATCATGGCTTTACAGGATATACTGACTATCCTGTGCTGGGAACAGCAGCAGACAGGGAAAAATTCAAACCAATATCATGCTTTCAAGAGCTCTGCAAAAGGAAAATGGTCAATGGTAAAACCTCTACTATACTATACTAACATGCAGTATTACAGTTTTTTTTTGTAGAAATGCACTATTATTAGTAATTAGGGTTGGAATGATACATGTATTCATACAGAACCGTCATGGTACGGACATCTCGGATCGGTGCATGAGGAATTACAAAAAATTTAGGCAATTCACCCCCAATTTAGGAGGGGTAGCAAGCAGGGCGGCTTTCAGGACAGATTTGGGAACCACTGCTTGTGGTTTGTGAACTCAACTGTTTGTGAAATTGAGCTTGTGTGTCCTACCTCTCTCATTCGGCACAAATCCAAATATTCCATAATATTTCCATATTTGTGATGTAACGTAACTGAATGCTAAACTATTATTTATTCTGCAAATTATAGGCTTTGTACTTGAGTTCCAGCTGTGACACAGAGGCAGGCACGCTGATGTTTGGTTCACTGTGTTTTATTTTTAGATAAAGTACCAACTGTGCTGTCAAGTTAGCAATGCTAAAACTGATGTGTGCGATCACTTCAACTGTTTCCTTATACCCGCAGAATCAACTTTAAACATTTATTGACCTACTAATAATGCATCACTGTTTAAAGGTCTGCCTTTATTTGTTTACACTCACAATAAAAAAAACATTGTGCTTTTGTAAAATAATGAAAACCAATAGGACGTCGCATTCTGCCATTTGACATATTTGCTACTTATATTTTCCCCCCCTTGTTTATCTGTAAACTAAAATTTTATTTTAATAATTTATTCCTTGTTTATATGTACTACAGACTATATATATTTAACATAATATTTATTATTTTCACATCTAGGTGGATTTTATTTTATTTTATATGTACTACTGTCTGTTATAAATATAAGAAAAGTACGGAGCCCCACACATGGCATACAAGAATAGCTAAAACAGTGTGCACAATTTACCATTTTGTTCCCTCGATTTATACATTGTCAGCACAATTTACTAATTCATTTCCTCCATTTGCTAAATAGTGTACATGATTTATAAATCGAGAGAGCAAATTAGTAAATTGTGCAAACGATTTAGCAAATCAAGGGAAAGAAATAGTATTCATGTGCACGTTTTAGTACATCGATGGAACAAATCAGTAAATCGTGATCACGTTTTAGTACATCGATGGAACGAATCAGTAAATCGTGCACACGTTTTAGTACATCGAGGGAACAAATTAGTAAATTGTGCACATGATTTTTTCTTCCATGACATGTGCGGGGCTCAGTAGAAAAGAAATCGAGATCAAACCATGACCCAAGGTATGTAGTGAACTGTGACATCTGCACTCCACCCTTTTTTTTACTAAATTTTTACTAAATTTACTTGAAGCTATAGCAGTATTCTGCTGGTCATGTGATCTCAGCATGGCATCTCCATTAAGTGACTTGCTCCATATAAAATAAATCAGCTTTAATTAAGGTACTGATATGACTGATATGAATCTCTTCTCACATAATTTTAAACATTTTTCTGAAAGTGAAGGTGAACTGAATAAATAACGCTGTAAATCTTCCTAATATACGGATTTGGAATACTGAGAGAGTAAATGACCAAATTTTCATTTTTATGTGCACTATGCCTTGAAGTCTGAATTGTTTTCATTGTGGGAAAAAAAAATGACCAAGTGCACCTTGAAGTTCACATCTGTGTTAGGCCATGATTGTGTCTCAGGACAAGTGGAACACACCATTACACAGTAACATAAGGCTATTATCATGATACATTCAGCTAGTGTTGTGGGAAGAGAGAGCGAGAGAGACAAACTAAGAGAGGAAAGAGGCAGCTGGTCCTCACTCCAGGTTGCAACTCAGAGCAATTAGAGCAGGCAGATGGCTAAATGGCCGAGAAAAAAAACCCTCCAACTCCAAACGACAGTGACAAGTGTGCCAGGAGCACCGAGATTCTGACCCCATCAACTGAAAGAGAAAGAGCGGGAATGGGAGGAAAAGGACAGAATCTAGGGCACAGCTACTTCTGGAGGAAAACGTCTGTTGTTACTTTAACAGGCACATTTCCATCAGGGTCACACACACACAGCACTGAGAGGAATTCTGCCTGCTGAATACCTTTATTATGACAGTGACACCAACTCTTTCGGTTTCACTCCCCACTCCTTTGCAAACTGTGCGCTTGGTTAAATTTTAACCTGTTGGGATATGAGATCTGTTGCCTTTGTGTCAACAAAGAGGCTTTATTGAGAGCAGAGTTCGTGTAGGGCTGAACTATGCTGAGGCTGTCAACTTTATAACCTGAAGGAGAGAAACTTGAGTATGAACATTCCTGTGCTTTTTATATTGCGTGTGGTTTATTTCTGACTTGCATAAAAACAAGTTTGTTTGTTTTGTTGCATAGTTGCAGCGGTACATCTGAAAGTGTGGACAAACAATCATTTAAAATGAGAAAAAAGAATGACAAAAAACACTGAACATATGTTTCATAAGGCGTTTTTGATTTCACCATCAATAAAGATTAAATTAATTATGAGCACAATTATCATGATTAATTATAATAAACTACTGAATAAAATATGACTTAATATGATTTTTTTAAAGAAGAAAACTCAATTGTCAGTAATGTTAGCAACATAAAGCATTCACAACCTTCTATTGGTTTAATTTTACTCTCTCATCAACAAAATATTATGGTGGACTATCATAAATCATCTGGCTAAATGAATCTGGATAAAACGAAAACGTCAAGACTATGCCATAACCAGAATAGGAAATAAAAAATTGAGCTTTATTTGGACGCTTTATGTGTCGCTCTCTTGCACAACCCATTTAGCTCCATTTCAGCCGGAGGTGTTATCTGTGACAGGTGACTTATCAACACACACACACACACACCCCTGAACATTCACAACCTAGCCTGAAAAACACTGCAGGGAAACCAAACTAGAGATTTGATCGAGCCCCAGAGCATTCAGCACAAACCAAGAACACCAAATGTTTTTAAGACTTTAATAAGCAACCAAATAAAAAAAGACAATATTACAAAGACTGTGAAAACATTCAGGCAACCAAAATAAAACCTAAAAGCAACGCAAGGCGGTAAAGCATTTAGTAGCATAGATGTGTTGTTTTCTGTGTCCATGAGAGTTTGAGAGCACCGCTCAACAGTTTACAGCACAAACACATTACAGGCATCAATAAATCACTCTGAATAAAAACAATTAAAGCACAGATCGTTTAAAAAAACAAACGAAAATCAACTGATATAAAACGCATTAACATTTTACAATATAGTTCAATATGCTAACATTAACGCATTAAGAAACAAAAACATTTTTAAAGCATATATTAATTTAGGTTAATGTAATTTTTGCATTTATGAATGTATTTTTTTAAATTTCAAGTTGAATAAATTAACATTACCCAATGTATTATGAACAATCAGTAGCCAAGATTTAGAAATTAACATTAGATTCATAAATGCTGTAAAGATGATGTTATTTCATACCTAATGCATTAAAAATGCTAACAAATTGAACCTCATTATAAAACATTATTAACTCAAAAAAAAAAAAAAAAAGTTGTATCCTTCATGCTCACAACAGTGAAGTACGATACACAAGGATGTGGCATCACTGTTTAGCATTATGAATATCATGTTTATATATTTCTAGTATATACACAGGAGGGATGGTTTGTGACGGTGACATTAAGGCTTTTAAATGTGCGTATGTATGTGTTTACCAGGACTGTGGACCAGACAACAAGATACGACGGCATCGAGGAGACCGCAACATCCCATATTCACAACTCCACTACTTAAACCATCTCCCAAAGCAGAGGATACTTCCTTAATATTCTCAAGGCATCCGTTACTTCATTACGGAATTCCTGGAGGAGACGTTGAGCTAGAAGGTCAGTGCGTTCTCCTCTAATGAGGAGATAAAGCGTTCTGCCTCTCAGAGCACGAGTGACGAATTCACTTCCTCTACTCACACATTCACTGATCGCAGTCTGACCTTTCAATCAGGATGTAAACTAGGCCGCGTCGAAGCCATGGCCTATTCGGTGCCAGACGGATCGGAGCGGCCCGTGTCCGACTGACCACCCTTTCAGAGGTGAGAACAACATCTTTCAGTAGCATTGATCCAGACCTGGCACTAATAGGGTCACTGAATCAAGACGGAAGCCCAGGGAAAACAACTATACGGTACCTACTATGCCCTCAGAACAGACAGGGACACTTATAGACTCAAGGGCAGTTGGTTTGACGGATGATTTAGAGGGAGAAAGAATACGTGTGTGTGTGTGTGTGAGGTCCAGTTTAAATCACACTGTGTTTGTGTGTGAGACCCTGAGAGACTAGAGGAATAACTCACTGCCCTCGAGTCAGACACCACTTAACATGCTGACTCACTCTCACACACACACACACACATACACTCTAAATACACCCCATAGAAAGCTTCCCCATGTGAATGTGTTTTGATTCT
This sequence comes from Carassius auratus, assembly GCF_003368295.1. Taxonomy (NCBI): domain Eukaryota; kingdom Metazoa; phylum Chordata; class Actinopteri; order Cypriniformes; family Cyprinidae; genus Carassius; species Carassius auratus. The sequence continues at coordinate 18,325,213 of NC_039258.1, forward strand.
AGATCACAGATGTAAATATATGTAATATGTGCTCTCATATATATAGTACTGTACGCACTGAGCCGTGGTTGACATGCGCAACATTCGACCTGGATATTCACCTCGCTCCGTCTCCATATTTACAACATTTAGAAGTATAGATTTTTTCATTTTTAAGAAAAATAAAATGTGTACATACAGTAGTTTACAATCACCTCACATCGAACAATAAGCACGATCTTTCACTCAGCTTCTTCATTTTATTTCCCATTAGACAAGGCAGTATATCTCACCGGCTGAGAGGAACGATAATAAAATAAGGAAATAACAGTATGCGATGCAAACTGTGGTGTATATTTAGCTGTGTGGCCATGGTAACCCTGGACTTGGGTTATGGTTAGAAATATAGATTTGTTGATAACTCATTAGCAATAGTTAATGCATTAGGTATCATCATCTACTGACTTTTAACAATATATCCACAGCATTTATTAATGTTGGTTAATAATGCCAATTTTGACATTTTTAAATAAATCAACATAAGTGAGTGAATTATGTACAAACATTGATATTGAATGATATTATATTTATAAATTAACATGAACTTAAGATTAATAAATGCTGTAAAAAGTATTGTTGGTTCATGATAACTAAAACCAGTATTAACAAACTGAACAATATTGTAAAGTGTTACATGTGTGGCACACAATCCCTTTAAGATTAACTGTAACATGTTACATTTAGTCGAATTCTTCCTTTCTGTCAGGGTTTAAAGTTCACTGTGAAGAAGGATGTAACCCTGACTTGCTGTTTTTATTGCTACACCGCTCAGCTACACTTTTTTACAACTGAATGCATAAGGAAATTGTACAAGGAAAACTATAAAAAGCGCTGTCTTGAACTCATCTTTCCCTGACTAAATGGATTGTGGGTGAGAACAAACAAACCATTTATTAATGTTTGATTTGATTAGCCCCGAAGAACCAAATGATTCACTGGCGAGTCATGTCACAGGATTGAGATACTGATTGCCATATAATGAGTGAACTGTGCACGTCATCTCGAGACTGATGAGCGCGTGAGGATGAAATTACAGTTATTAATATTAGACATGACTGAGTGTATATCAGATCAAAAGCACTGGGCAGATTTGACTCTTCAAAATCTACACAATATGCAAGGACGGCTTCCATAGAGATGTAGGGTGTACTCTACCCAAACTCAACTCACTCTGAGTGAATCAAGATTGAAACCGGTTTAAGTGTGAAACCATGACCAATAGAAAATAAGAACAAGTTAAAACTATTACACAACAGCACAGTGGATTTACATATATAACTTCATGTGTGTGCATGTCATATATATTATATATATATATATATATATATATATATATATATATATATATATATATATATATATATATATATCACTCGGTGTCAACATCTGCAGTTTTGCGTTACTCAGAATGTGTCACCATGACAACAAGAGCAATAATTAGAAATGGAAGCCTGACAGTTCTGTATTTAGTGTGTCCATTTACTTCATCTGATCCTTCAGTGTTTTAATCTGTGCTATACCCAGCATATTCATTCATCCATTCATTAACTCAATCCATCCATTAATCCTTCTCTCATGGTATTTGATGCCAAAATTTGTTTTTACAATAAAATGAATATTCGTTAAGAGGAAGAATTTCAATCCTTCCGGAAGATGCCCACGAACACCCTCCTAGAACCTCTTTCTGCTTTTCTTTTACACATAGACTGCAGTCCGAGAAATCACAGAGCCGTCCCTCTGGGACTCCATGTCATCATCTAGGTCAACTTCATGTGGGCGGAGCTGTAGGATGGGTCCGCCCCCACCGAAATGATCATATCGCTCATCTTCTTCTTCCAATTCATCGAATTTCTTCCTTTCTACCTCGTCCATCTCTCTACTAAGCAGGATATCCTCCGCTGTGTGAGTGTGTGTGGTCTCGAGCAAAGCCACGCCCCCCAGGTGCATGCCCTGATTGGGAGTTTTCTCGTTAAGCCCCACCTCTCCTCTGTAAATGGGCGTGTTGTTGTTTCCGTTGTTTCCAGCGCCATTTTTGCCCGATTTGGCAGATCCAAAGAGGCGGGTGAAGGAGTCGTAGGGAGCACCGGCTGGCTTACCGGTGCCACGGTAACCATGCTGTTGGCGGCGATTATGGAATACCAGGAAGTAGATGAGGACACCTAACAGTATGACGGCCAGAATACACGCGAAGATCACGCCTGCAATCACCCCCGTGTTTGAGGGGGGAGGTGGTTGTTCTAGAGGCAGAAAGGTTAAAAAAAAAGAGAGAAAAGGAGAAGAACAGAATTTAACAGAATTAGATTCATGGAAAGGAAATGGAAGTCAAATGTTAAAAGAACCAATGAATTAGTGGCTTATAGTCCATGTGAATTACATTTGAAGCCTATATTTTAGCAAACAACTATTCATTACTCCATGTTTTAAACCGATTCCTGTCCAATAACATAAAAAAAAAGGTTCATGATAATGATACAAGTCTTTCGATATTTCCTATGATGGCCGACATTTTTTATTTATTTATGTGACTAAGTCAATAAAAAATTAACTGAACCAGTTTGCTTAGACAACAAAAATCGTATTCCTTTGTTAGAAAATGTGTAAACATATTTTACAAATGAATAATTCTTACAACCCTTTTCCTCTCATGTTGTGAACAAGACTTGCATGCCAAACTGAACAAATGCCATGCCCGTCTAATTCAGTCAGTCAGTAAATCACACTGTGTGCCTTAGTTCATTCAGGCCTTTCAAATGATGACTCATTGAATGTATGTGAATGAATGAATTAGAAGTAAAACAAGAACAATCTGTTTACTTAAAAGATTCATTAAAAAAAAAAACACTAAATCATTCACGCGATAGGGGTTTCTCTAAGTGATTTCATGGGATCTTTCATGGGACAAATGTGTGTGTATATGTTTAATCACATGAATGCATGTGGGATGGTGACATTTCTGTGCAATTCCTTAAGGGGGACTGCTTTCCATAAGGCCAGTTTGCAGCATTCACACTTACAACTGCACAACACAGAAGGAAACACAGCACCAGCATGCAGCCTCACATAAAACAGAAAAGAGAAGAAGATGGACAAAGAGACGGATGGCTGGCTGATGGATGGATAGACAGATGGATGAGAGGAAGGAAGGCGTAAGAGAGGAGTCTGGGATTGACAGGGAAAGACAGCAGACAGACGCATCGGCCTTGAAGCCACAAACACACAGCAGCGCACAGCTTCTTCCTCGGTTGCCGGCGAATGTGTGTACGAGATGAAATGAGTGTACGAAGATGTGACTAGCACTGCTGAAAGAGAGCAGTGCATTGTTAACACCCAAAATAAACAACATCATCATCATCATCTCGAACTCTTACATTTTTTATTGATTGCCATCGGTTTTTCTTGTGGATCTTGCACAGAAACACCTAACGGCAGAAACAACAGGAACACAATCATGTCTGACTGCGTCAGTCGCCGTGTTCCCATTAGCCACCCACTGTGGCGGACTCTCTCCCACACACACACCTCTGCCTCCCACTGTTTCAGTCAGAGTGAGCGTGTTGTTCTGATCTTCGAGTCAATCTCTCACTGCCTGCCCGAGTCCTCTGAATTATACATGACAGTCTGATCATATAGCGGCCACACACACACCCACGGATCTACATGGCTTCATTAGCGGAAGATTTCACACTCACAAAAAGCCACAGAGGAGTGCTTGCCCATGCCGAAGTCCTGTCACAATGCCAGGGTGTTGGCACATGAGTGTGCTCTGAGCAGCTTTCAGCACAATGTTATGTGGTTTCTAGGGTGTTCAGAGTGGTTTCTAAAGAAGACAAAGATCAAGAAGTAGCAAATTTCTCATAAGAAATATAAAAATACAAATAAATGAATAAATATTACCTACTGCTTTACTAAACTGTAATCCACAGAGGAACACTGGAATATTTTATGAAAAATGTTGGTCCATTAAGAAAGAGGAAGCCTAAAATCAGCAATAAGAAAATTTTCAAATTCATTGAATTTTCTAATTCATCCATGCATGTTTTTTTTCTTTTTTCTTTTTTTATTAGTTTGACCTTGTAATTTTACCATCAAGTGTGTCATGTGACATAATACTCTTGTGAATGGCAGCAGAGACTGACTAGAAAATAATAATTATTTTAGTTTTCTTTGCACACAAAAAGTATTCTCATAGCTTCATAAAATTAATGTTGAACCACTGATGTCACATGGACTATTTTAATGTCCTTACTACATCTCTGGATCTTGAACATGTCAGTTGCATTGCTGTCTATGTAGGGTCAGAAAGCTCTCAGATTTCATCAAAAATGTCTTCATTTGTCTTCCAAAGATGAACAAAATGTCTTAAAGGTCTGGACGACATGAGGGTGAGTAATAAATGAATGTGAACTCGTGAACATCACTAATTATATTGTATTACCACTGATGTGGTCTCTTTATCTTTCTCTAAGCACTAGCAGTATATTAATAAACGTACATATTAGTGCTCTGAAAGACTCTAAGTGAACGGCTGAGTGGATGAATGAAGCTCATTGATCTTTCCTAGACAGACGAGAGGGGAAAAATCTCTCTGAATGCCTCATATTCTCTTTTCATTTCGTCACACCATTGGACGAGGGAGAGCAGGATTTTTTTTTTTCCATGACAGCTGGATGGAGAACATGACAGAATCTCCAGAGTTGAAAATGAATGATGGAGGAGAAAAAAAAAAGAAAGAGAAGTGGGGGTTGAATCTAGGTTAGCGTGAGAGCAACATGAGGCACAGTGTTGAGAAATGATTTTGGATTTGTAGTTGGATTCCCAGCTCTGGCTCTGGTGGTGGAGCTACAAAACATGCTCCAAGGTATCTCTGTACCGCTCTCGTGCTTTCAGGAGGAACACCGAGACAAGATCTGTGCGGGCCGACCTTAGTCACCATGGAGATGGCTGCCTGGGGTGAAGACAGCCACGCAACTGAGAAGGTAGTGGCCATTTCATGGCTGTCAAAATGGCTCCACTTAAGCAGAACCACTTCACGGCTAAGCAACACTTCCCGCGGCGCTCAACGGAAGATATCTCCTCTTGCACCTGACTCCTACACTTCACGCCGCAAACACCAACTGAACACAACAAATTTTGTCCACACACGCACGGCACAGGCTGGCTTTGCATTACGGGCTTGATTAGCATTTCCCTTCCGCTCTTCCTTTGACAGGAGGATAAGAGGCCGGGAGCTGAAACAGCAGTGACTGACTTATCCTCGCCGAGAGCCTCTTTTGTGAGGAGATGGTTGGAGAAGGAGGGTGGGTAGCAGGATTGGAAGGCACAGAAGTGGTTCAGGCGTACAAAACAAAAGAGTTTGAAGCGAAGAGGATGAAAGTAATGCGAGCGGAAGAGAGGAGGAGAGTGAAAGGATGCACGTGCGATGGGAGAGCCGTAGGTTCCCAAGGGGGTAGAAATGCCACCAGCACTTATCCGCTCCACCCTCCTCTCTTGGTTCAGTCTCTTTCTGCTGGTCCTTTTCTCTTGCTTTCACTGCGTGAGAATATGGGAGGAACCAAAAGAGGAGGGAAGGCAAGATGTTGTCAGTTTAGTGTTTGGTGGGGGAATGCATTTTCTCTAAATGAGCTAAGATCTGCCTTCAAACCACACTGATCTGAAAGGACACATATGCAAGAGAGAGAGGGGATACGAAGGGGAATGGAGGAAGGTAGAAAGCTTTTAAATCCCAAGTTGTTAGAGAAAAGCACCTTTCCTCCACATTACCTAAGAGCTATTAGTCTTGCTCAGCACTAAAGCAGCTCAGTCGCTCCGCAGTCAACCATGTGGATATTTTATTCCATCAGCCTGTCACAGGACATCAGAACAGACCAGAAAATGCTAGGAGAGGACAATTTTGCATCCCATGATGGCCATCAAATGTACTGTGGTGCTAACTTTAGCCATGAAACTCTGGGACGGGCAGGAGGATTTAACCAGGGGTCACAAATCCAACCCATACCCATCTGAACATCAGTGATAATACGGTCAAAAGAAATGGAAAATCTTAATGCATTTAAAAGAGAATGCCTAAAATATATTGACTTTGTCAATAAAGACCAGATGGACCAAATGGATGGAGTAAAATATGAAGGAAAAAAATTTACTTGTTTCAATAGAAATGTAAAATACAATTGATTTATATAATCCATATGCTGGGTAAAGACCTGTGTTTTTTTTTTTTTTTAAGAGATTTATTTTTTAAGAGATTTATTTTTCAAATTAATGCTGTTCCTTTAAACAGTCTATTCATCAAAGGATCATAATATATAATGATTTAAAGAAAATAATAAATAGCAAAACTGTTCTCAACATTGATAATAATAAAAAGAAATGTTACTTGATCAGCACATTTGCATATTAAATTGATTTCTGAAGAAATATGTAACACTGAAGACTGGAGTAATGTCTGCTAAAAAATTCAGTTGTGCCATTACAGAAATAAATTACATTTGAAATGAATTCTACTTAACAATATTACTAAATTTAACTGACTGTGGCTTTGGTGAAAATGAAAGCATGACAAAAAAATAAAAAACGTACGGACCCAAAGTGTGAGAATAAGCAACATAAACTTGTTCATTGCTTGTGTGGTGAAATTGCCTTTATAGCATGCTGCAAGTGAAGCAATATCCAACTAATTTTTGACATTCTTGTGAAAACCAACACTGCTCAACACCACCCAAATACAGCTGCACTCAACTAAACACTGCACATCTGAAATCACAAACAAACACAAACTCCTCTCTTAAGAAAACATCCTTCAGAATTGTATAGGAAATGTGTTGCATGTTTTACCAGATCAAGAAAGTCTCAGACTAAAGTAAAATACGCCACCAGAGAGTCAGGAACAGTTGAAGGCTGAGGGATGACAGAGCATGCGGGGTGATCTTGAGAACAAATAGAATGACGAACAAAACACATACAGACAAGAAAAGCCCCAACAAACTGCCTTATGTCTGAACTGTAAACCTTTGGATGTCTAAAATTAGGTCTCATTTTTCCAGCTGCTGCCTCTGTCACCACCTCACACTCAACACAGTGGAAATGTGTGGGAACCTGTAATCAAATACTATTTAGACCGACTCACCCCTCACGAAGACGGCGACCTGATCTCTGCCGGATCCCAAACTGTTTCTGACCTCACAGATGAAGGTGGTGTTGATGGTGTCATCCACTTTCTGCACAGCGAGACGGTTTTCCTGCACCTGCACCGTTTCAGGCATCAGACCAGACAAACTGAGGGACAAAAACCAGACAACATTAGCACAGCATTTATGACAGAAACTACTCTTAAAAGATTTATTGACTACTAGCATTAAGTCTGGTCCACTTTGTAGCTTATTCTGGCCGAGAACCGCACACTTAAGCCCCTTTCACACTGCACGTCAGACCCGGCATGTTGCCGGAACATTGCCGTGTCGCCTTCTGTGTGAAAGCAACCACGTCCCGGGATTGACTCCGGCATTGAACCCGGGTAGGGGACCTAGTAACATTGCCGGGTTCGACCCGGAATGAGCGCTGTGTGAACAAAAGCCAGATCTAATGCAGTGTCGAAATGATGACACACGTTATCGTGCGACTCTTTTACCGGCTGTTTTGAAGGAAGATCAACGTTCGCAATGAAAAATATATGTGTAAACTTTAATGAAGCAGAGATCGGTTTGTTCCTCGCTTTCCGCGCTGACGCCGAGATCGTTCGCTTACTTCAGTGAAAATATAACGTGCCTAACGTTTTCGACTCGTACATTACACGTCACGCTCTGATGTCACGTGTCGTTACGGTATCTTTACTGGTTGTGTGTGAAAGCACGCACATATACCGGGTCATCACTGGCAGTGTTAAAGTGCAGAATCTAGCGACCCGGGAACAATTGCCGGAACACTTTACCTGTGTATTTGCCGGAATCGCAGTGTGAAAGGGGCTTTAGAAGAAGCCTCACATTTTATGTTTTTACATGCCGTTTAGAGGAGGGTCCTTACTCCCAGAACTTGTGTCAAAGCCAGCCAATCAGAATAGAGAGCATCAGATCGAGAACTTGCTCTACATTTTTGTGTGCGATTTGCATCAGAGGCTTCATCAAAGGACAATCTGTGGTTATTTTGTCATTATCTTAAGCAGAGTCCAGTGCACACTACGATTTTCACAGTATTTTAAAATTGCTGTTTGTCTGACTATACGATATGACCCCAGTGAGATTTTTGAGTAAATGCCAAGGCACACTGTGGCGACATCAATGATACACAGCCTAGCCAAGACTTTGGTCATTCCTTTGACTTTCAGAAGTTCAGCAATCAAACTCCATGCTAAATTTCAAGACACCGCCAAAACCTCCATCATTCATTTTCCTATCCTGCTCCTGGAGGGCCAGTGTCCTGTGTTTAACTTCGATCTGCCCCAACACATTTGCCTGAAAGCTTCTAGCAATCCTGAAAATTTAGATTAGCGGGTTCAGGTGTGTTTAATTAGGATTGGAGCTAAATTTGGCTGGAAGGCTGCCCTCCAGAAGCAGCACTGGACAGCGCTGAACACACCTGAACCAGACAGGAACACTAGAAATTGCCGGCAGCTGTTTTGGAGCCAAACTATGCAGGAAACGGGGCCTCCAGGAACAGGACTGGAAAACCCCGCACGAAGCAATCAAAGACTGAACATTGTGCCCAATGAAGTCATTAACGAGCTTTAAAATATGATCAAATGTGGCCTTCAAATCTACAGTGTAAACCTGGCTAATGGGAAAGACAAATCAGATCTGAAAGTAAAAAGAAATGCTCACGTTTTCCAGGTGAAGGTGGTCGGGGCAGGGTTTCCATCTGCCTGACAGATCAAAAATGCATTTGTCCGACCCTTGTACCAGTTATCATCATACCCTTTGATCTGCACCTGGGGAGGATCTGACAAAGAAAAAGACAGAGTAAAAAGGTGGATCGAACAACTTGCCTTTATTAAATGAATTTAGCTCTGAGCCACTGAAGTCTTGGACAAATTGAACATTGATCAGCGACCTCTATAATGACCTCATTGACCCTGTTTCTGGTCCAAGCAGCTCTGTAAAGCTTTAGGGTAATTTGCTTGATGGCCGTTACTAATGTCTGGCATATTGTGTAGACACATTACTGGACCAATAGAGACATGACTCACTAAAGCAATTCTCGGCTATAGCAACAGAAATTTATATCAGTAGTTTCTGGTGTGGTTGAAATCTTACATTCAACATTAAGTTTCATCGGGAAGATCTCGGGCTGGGACATGGTGCGGTGTGACACCACGCAGCTGATGTCTTTGCCATTATCCGACGGTTGCGGAGCCAGCATGTAGGAGCTCTGGACGCTGACCGTATTGTTCGGATTATTCGTTGTTCTCGGCGTCGTCACGTTTCCGTTAAGTGGTGTGGACCAAGAAATGGTCGCTGCTGGACGGCCATTGGATGATTCACAGCTTGCCACGATGACTGGGGTTTTGCCGGCAGTAACTTTGACAGTTGTAGCGGTGTTCATTGGTTTAGCTGTGGAAAAGAGAGAGAGTCTGACCTTTATTTAATGCTATAATGTGAGAGAGGGTAAGGGAAGATGAGAGGAGGAGGGGAGGAAGTAGAGACGGGAAGATCACAGCTCGACTTGTCCTGCCACACGCTAGCACAGCGCTCACATTGTACTCATGTTTCGCTCTGAGAAAGACATCAAAGAGAGGGAAAGGAGAAAAGCAGGGGAGACGGGGAACGACAGGGAAGCGACGGCCTCTCAGCATGATAAGCAGGCAGATCAATAGCAGGGAGCAAGAGGAGGGAGGGGGCAAGTGAGCGAGAGCCTTGCCAAGGTTACTGCCACATTTCACACACATTAACAGCAGCACAATTGATCTGACAATACCATTTATAAATTCCCTTTAAGCCCCGCAAACGGACACAGACGTGAGTGTGAGTCTAAGTACACACATATTCTTTAAAACGACCAAGGCTGCAACGGACAAATATTTTCAGAATTGATCCAAGCATTCACTTGACGTTTCAGTCCTCTACAACCCCCCCAAAAAATTTAAAAAATTGTCAATTATATTGTCCCAGTAATTTATCTAAAATAAAGTTATGTCGATTAGTACTGCAAGTAATCAGACATAAAAATGTCTAATTCTCCTTCTGATTTTGTTGATTTATTCACCATTTTTAGATTAGTTGGATTCGAAACTAGCTATTTTCCTTTCTTATTTTCCTGTAGTTTATTAGGAAAATTTACATATTTCTATTAATCATGTAAAAAAAAAGAAAATTCGCACTGATTTAAAATTTTCAAGATGGCTATTTTTTTTTCTCCAAAAACTGGATTTAAAAAACAATTCTCCTTTGATTTTAAATGGAAAACAGTTCTGTTAATTTTTTTTTTTTTTACGTTTTTCTAAACTAATCACATTTTTTTAAGTTAAACTTCCTCCTTATTTTACTGTCTTGTTCTCCAACAAACAATTTACAAACGAATTAAAATTCACCTATTAAATAACTACATATACTTTGATGGATGCACACATAGCTCGATGCTAATGCTATACACATATATACATATACATTTTATTACTCCAGTTAACTGATAATTAAATCTGTTGATCATTTTCTTTATAATTTTTTATAATTTTATTGATAAGTTGCAGTTGTCGTTTCTTTTCCTCCTCCCCACACCAACCAAAGACTACAGAAATATAAAGACGGTTCACTCCTATACTTTTAAATGGGAGAAACTGCAACGTGTATATGGTGGGATAGTCCCTCCTTCTAAATGAAAGAACCAATCGTTGATTGGTAAAGTCATTGTGTCACTCAGCGGCTGTTAGAAACCATAGTCATAAACGCGTTGGAACGACGCATGTGCATTGGCTGCTCTAGCCTGAAAAATACACTTTTTTATCACTATTTGAGTGGTTCATTCAGATTATGTTGCTAAGTTGAAATTGAATTAAGTAATTTAATCGCGAGTTTGGCGAGCAGTTTTTGAGATTTCAGGATTCCCCCATTCATTTAAATAGGACTTGGCGTTGCAAGTATGGAGGCTAAGTGAACAGACTTTCCTTGAAAGGGACTATGCACAAACTCGTACTCACCCAGCATGACCAGAGAAGAGACGCCCTGTTCGTTGCCAGATGGGTAGGTGGCATATTCACAGATATATCGGCCCTCATCGGTCATCTTCACATCTTTGATCTGAATGGATGGGTTGTCCAAAGAGGGTGGAACTGATATAAAGCTGACACGTCCTACTAGAGGGGATGTTGTTGGGTAATTTACACCAAAGCCTGGATGGAAAACTGCAATGTTGGTTCGCTCCATGTCAGTCCGTTCAAAGATCCATGACACCTGCATGCCAAAGAAAACAAATCCAAAATCAATTCGGATGACCACCAACACTTTCAGAACATCAAATGCTTTTAAAAAGTTATTTCCATGACTCCAGCGAACAAGTTCTTTCTACAAAATCTTGTTCACTGCGTTGGCAAGAAAGTTGATTTCAGACCTGAGTGAGCTGGGTTTCGCCTGGGTTTGGAAACTGGCAACGCAGTGTCACTGTCTGACCAGGATATGACACGACTTCTGGCTCCACCTTCACGCGCTGAGCCAACGCTCCTGGAAAGAGAAAAAGAAAAGGCCATGAGAACAGAAAACAACCTTCACTTCTGTCCGGATAAATTCAGGTGACCCGGCTGAACCACCTCGCTGACCGCGCCAGAGAGAAATTCAGCAGCAGTCTAGGAGTTCAGGGATGGCAAAATAAGAAATGATAAATGAGGTTACAAAAAAACAGCAAGTAGGCCAATGTTTCTGATCTCAGCCAGGTTGTGAGAGTGTGTGAATGTGTGTGTGCAAGCGTGTGTGAAAGTATCTATATAAAAAAGAAACATTCAGCTCGCTCTCACCACGAAGCATTCATCATCCACCACCACCATCCTGACAGAACACATTCAACGAGTGCACGTGTGTGTGTGTGTGTGTGTGTGTGTGTGTGTGTGTGCACATCAGTGGGGATTTAAAGTAGTAAAGAAATGAAAACTGCACACAAAACACAGTTAAGTATCATGGGAGCACTGTATATGTCGGAGCCTTGGTGCTTATGTGGACCTGCTAGTTTGAATCCGACTCGCAACATTTTCTAATTCTATTCTCCCCCAATTAGTTCCTGTCTTCTCCTACTATAGCTTTATGAAAGTTGCAAATCTAATGCATAAGGTGTCGCCACATTTACCGTTTTTAATGAATTTTTGCCGGCTCATTTCAGGAAGAATCTACGCAATCATAGGTGGCAATAGTCTCATGGTTAGTGTGCCGACATAACGCAACTATTTTCACGCCAACCCGAGTTTGATTACTGTCTGGAGGTCCTATGCCACTCCCACTCTACCTAATGCTTTCCTTTCAATTTTCTACAGTCCTTCTGAATAACAAAGGAATAAAAAACCCATAAATAAAGCTTAAAAAATAATCTGATATGTAGACTTTAGATACTAATACAGTATGTATGCTCAGTGTACTCATATGCTCCCTTTAGGGTAAATGCAATACAAAGTCCCAATGTCACCTTTTTTCCTGAGTGTACAGTATATGTAGGTATAAAACTAGTTTGACCAGTTTGTCTGCTAACCAGCTGAAAAGACTGAAACTCACGAATGAGAAAACACAGCCTTATCAAAACTGTGACGTTTAGAGGGAAAAAAAAAAAGGAAGAGGCGGCTTGAAAAAGTAAACAGGGTTTATGGGAACTCTGAATTGTTTCCTTATTAGTTTTATCAGGAACAGAGAGTGGCGTTCAAAAGTCCTTATTGAAAATATGTGATCCAAGATTTCTCGGTCACAAAAACAATTTGTGATATTGATAATGTGACTCTTTGTCTTCTTTCACTAAAGCTCAATATGCTCTGGAGAACATGATCATCAGGCTTTTACACAAACTTACGCAGCTTTAAAATAAGTGTGGAAGTACAAACTAAATACTTAGACATTCTCTTTTCACCTAAATTGTGATGCTGAAAATACATTTATATTAATAAAACTATACATTTAATTAGAAAATGCAAGCATTTTTTCCAATCGTGGTCTTTTGGATCCCACTGTGTCTCTTTGTGTCTCTTGCAGGTGCTCAGTCTGAGCCGAGGGGGTGTGTGCGCGATTACTTCTGAGCCTGCGTTTAGCACCGCTGAGCCCTGTTATTGAAAATCTCTCCCTCTCCGTCTCCGTCTCTCTCTGGATGGAGAGTGAGGATAGGTCATTACACCGATGTGCAGAGCAAGTCAGCGGTCCATCAGAACACTAAACACATACACTTCTCACCTCAACATACAGCAGTGCGGAGTGGAAATGGAAAGGAGGGAAGGGGGCAGAAGATAGAGAGATTTAATAATAAACAAAGAACAGGAGAGATACAAACCACCTCAGTCAGTGTAGATTGCATTTTTTCTCACAAATGAAAAAGGTTGTAAAGAGATAGACGTACAGTTCCTTGTATGTCATACACTGCATAGTTGATCTTCCGGTCCTGATCTAGTTTTTTAAACTGGGTTTAGAGGAAAAGTTCCGAGATAACTGTAAAAACTAACAAATCTATATTTTTAAGTAAATTACAAAAATAGTATATGTAGAGAAAAAAAAATCAATGTAAAAAAATATGATGAAATAAATATGTACATGTAAAAGAAAAAAAAGAATAACAATATAAATATAGTAAAATAAAAAAGTAAGAAAGCCCCTGAGCTGAATGATCAACCACCCAATTAAACGAGTGCTTGTCTATACAGCAACTTCATTTTCATTGATATAAAACTAAAAATGACAGCTCCATGGATCAAGGTCTAAAGCAGCATGTAAAACAGAATGAGAGACAGAGGCTGTGTGTCAAGAATGTTTCTCTTTGCTTGCCGCCTGCAGGTGACATACCACACACACACACACACAGAGAGGGTGTTTATGTAAATCACACAGCGCCATTCGGAGGCCTGTCACCCACCATCATGTCTCACACACACACACACACACACACACACACATGGAACACCGCTGTCTTAAATCTGGCCCCACTTCCGCTCCTCATCCTTCCATTCTGAAAAAAAAAAAAAACGGTTCAGTCCAGTGCGGACGGTGACAGACGAGTGCCCAGGATGAAGGTTTAGATGGGAGACGATGCACTGTGACTACCAATTGAGTGTGTGTGTGTGTGTGTGTGAGTAGACCTTCATTTTGTATCGCAAGGACAGATGACGGAGCATACAGGTTCTATCCGCAGAGTTTATTATCACTCACACTCAAACATAAGCGGAGTAAATGCGTGGTAAGCAGGAAAATGGAGATGTCCAGTGGGTGAATGAGAATCATTCATGACACAGCGGATGTGAGCAGAGAGAGGAATAAAGACTGAGGGGTGGGAACAGACGGAGATGAACAGCTGGAGGGGGTCCGTGGGGAGCACGGCTGTGCGTGTGTTTGCGTGTACAGTAAACATGTTTATTTATGTGCATACGCAGATGTCTCCAAGTGTGAAACTGTACCGTCTGTTTTGGGGAACTTTTTGCTACTTCTTATTGGTAAAGACAGTAGAACGGAGACCAAAAATCTATTGCTTTTGAACTTTCTATTTATAAAAAGAGTGCTGAAGAAAGTATCAGAGGTTTTTACTAAAATATTAAGGAGAACGGTTTAAAAACCATTAAATAAAATCTTACCAAATCCAAGTACAGCAGTGTTTATTGCATAATAGCTTAAATATTTCCTTCTCAAGTAAATGCATCTTGCTTTAAGGAAGTTAACGAATCCAAAAAAATGCAGTATGCAAATCGCAGTGTCAAATTAACGAGATCTCAGATGTCCGAATACTCAGTATTCATGAAACAGGCAGTAAAGAATCCCCAGATGACCTGCTGCATCTGCTGAGAGTCTGAAGCCAAAGTGCAACCAGTGGACACGTCGCTATCCCATGAGGCCGCAGGAGCGGAGTTAAAAAAGTTGAACAAATATAGTAGAGAAGTCAATCTGCATTGTTACGAGTCTAAGTGCAATAGGTTTCTTTCATTAATATTTACTGCCCCTCATGTCATTCCAATATTTTGACAAACGTTGGTAACCAAACAGATTACACTGGCTTCCATTGTACATATTATGTATTATGCTCCAAAGAAGAATGTCATGCATTTTTTGAACAACATGATAATGAGTAAATGATGAGAGGACTTTCATTTTGGGGTTAACAATCCCTTTAAATTGTGCTTGTAAATTGCTAACACCTAGGTAAATTATTTTTAGCATGTGTCAAAGTTCCCCACTGACTAGTACACAGATATGAGAATTCGTACACAGCCATGTGTCTGGAACAGATGCCCTTCAGAATCAGCAATGTGTTCATTCAATGTTCAGAATCATTCAATGGCGTTATTTTGACCAGATATTTTTGTATCAAGGGTATGTGATAAGGAGCTCAAATGATAACCCCTCCCCCCACCAAGCCACCCACTCTCCACACACACACACACACACGCACACACACAGGAAAAAGTGCAGTTGTCATGCAACTCCGTTCACTTCTACCACACAGACACACACATACATTCACAATTATGAGCTAATGAGGCCTGAGAGAAAGAGCGAGGGCCATGTGCGGCTTGAAATGAAGCACAAAATAAATCATCAAATATTTGCGTCTTTGTTCAAACACGTGCAACACACACACACACACACACACACACACACACAGAGAGATGAGAGGAGTGACACATGACCAGGGCGAAGGGACTTCCATCCTACAGGCTAAATTATTCATCTGCCACTTACGACCAAGGCAGACAGAGACAAGAATAACAAGATGTTTTCTGCAAGGCCTGAAAGAGAAGTGTTTCAATCAAATAAATCATGGGCTTCTCGTTGTTGATTAAGTGTGACAGTGTGTGCATCGCTACAGTAATTCTTCGTTTTGCTGGAAACGTCGAGCCTTTGCTTGCACATATTCTGGGCTTGTAGCAGCCATCAATCATTAGTGTATCTTGAATGTTACTGACCAGAGGTGACCAATCAGATGAGGCGAGATAAGGAGATGAATGATTGCTGTTTGTTTGTGCTCACAAAAAGATTAGAGACAACGAAAACCAAACACACACACACACACACACACACACACACAGAGCTCAAAGGTAATCTGAGGACTAATCTGGAAAACTGTGTGTGTGGAAAAACAGGTTTTGCTTTCCTAGTGGGGATAAAATGTCCCAGAAGAGCTTTTTAATGACATCTGAAGCACTCGATTTCTATAGTATTCAATAGTATTGATATTAAAAATCTAGCGAGCTTACAAAACACATTTGCCTTTAGCCCAAACCACATTCAAACTAGATGTTTTGCATCTAAAAGTCATAAAAAACTTAAACGAAATGAACTTCCTCCTTTCAGTCCTCATGATGTACATAATGCAAACGTAAGTGATATGTACAACATGTGACTTGCCTTTGAACAAACAGATAATCAAACACTTCTGGTTTCTCTTTACTTCGGTTCCCCTGCACACATACAAATGCCCTGGTCTCCGTCTGTGTGTGGTGTGTAATTGGATTCCTGTATTTTCCAGAAGGAGGGAACCCGTCCGGGTAGTCGCTTCTGGGTAAAAGTAAAGAGACTGTACAATCTCCAGCCACAGCTAAGAAACCGCAGCCAATCACATTATACTAGGCTTCACTCGGGTACAATACCAACTCAAAGAAGGCTCGAGTTTACCTAACAATCCTCTGAAGAAGAAGGACCTGCCATGAGGCAGAATGACTTTAGTTTTGTCTTACTCTCTTGTACTTAGTTTTTTGTTAGGTTTTATGAATGTAATATCAGTAAGCAAGCAAGCAAATAAATCAATAAATAAATCAATCACATAACTTGGTTAGCCCTTACAATAACCTTCAGGATTTATATTATACAATACCAGTTCAGTAGTTCATGTAGATTTCAGTCTAAATTAAATATGAAATAAATAATATTATTGCATTGTTTATCTAAAAGTGCTCTTTTCTTTTCAACCTACAGTCAAAAAGCCATATGTGTGGACTGTGAAACAGCAGACTTTACTTCTATGCATTTATGGAGTAATTACTAAATTTTCATGTCAATCCATGCTATTATTTACCGCAAACAATGCGCTGTCACTTTTATTCAGCGTGTGTAGTGGAAATGATATCTGCACTGCTGCAGACGCAGCGCTCATGAACTCACTGTGTGAACGCTTTAATCCATTTACATGATTGCCAAAAAAAATCTGCACCGCATCCGCACTGGAAATGGAGAAAGTGTGGTCCTGACGTTATGTGTGTGCTGCGAGTGCTGAATGATTAAATTCTGGCAATAATAAAAAAACAAAAAAAAACAATGCAATTTATAAACTTTAGAAGGTGATTCAACACTACCTTGATTGAGCAAGTGACAATTCCTATGTCAACTGTGGTGCTTCTAATCAGACGGGATGTGATTTGAAGCCATTTGCGCATTTTGAGAAAGAAAGTGAGAGCGCGCGCATTGATTCACTCAAACGGTTTGTGAAATTACTTCTCACATAAGGTTTTCAAATTACTTTATAAGTTATTTAATAAACGAATATGAATTGTACCTCCCCTTTAGCATAATAATAACAACATGTCATGCCAAACCTCACAGCAGGCACATCGTCAGTTTAAGACTGGCTTATGAGATCGGCCTTTTTAGAGACCGCCATTTAAACATCCCAATGAAATTATCGGCCAATAGCGATCAGTTTACGATCAATCAGAGCACCCTAAGCACATTCAATTACTCATTCAGAAAGACTCAAAGATGTCAGCACCTTGTGGGCAGCAGCATGCTGAAATACAGCGCCATTGCACTACAGGCGTCCCGAGTTTAAATCCTGACTCTAGGACCTTTCCCGATTCTGCCCCCATCTCTCTCCCACTTCGCATCCTTTCAATTCTGTTTTATCTAATCGTAAAAGATGAAAGTGACTTTGTAACTTTGTGAATTTATAGAATGAATTTCACACATTCTAATAATAGTTTTCCAACTTAGTGAAGAGTGAAAAATGTCTGTTATTACTGAAATACAGCCCCAAAGGAATCAGAATCGAATAATGTCTAACTTGAACTGGACTCACACCAAACCGAATTGAGACCTTGTGAATTAGAAATCTGAACTATTTAAACATAAACTGTATTACACCATGTCCTTACCATGTACGATGTCACAAGTTTCCTGTGGCAATAAATTAATCTGTTCATACCGAATGTGGACAACCAATCAAAACACACATTAATCAATTGCACAACACCATAGAAACAAAACCAAACAACTGACAAAATATCACGTTGTGTGTCAGATTCACACTCAATAGATGTTTTGCTTGCTTGAAGCTTTTTAAGAAGTAGTGTGTCACACATAATAGTGTTATTTTTGTAAACACAATGAATTGAAGTATTATAAAGTGTCAGCCAGGACTGTTTAGAGTACGGAGCATGGATCAAGGTCCACAGACCCCTTCAGACGCATTCACAGCACGCTTTCTAAACGTACATTCATTACAGCATCTGTAAACACACAGAGTCAGTAAACACTCAGCTCAATGGAGCTAAATGGCCACTGTTAGCAAAGCACACAGGCACAAAACAGCCCTTCTGAGGAGAATGAGGGGGCAGGTGGGGTGAGGCGTGTGTGTGGACAGACAGCACCTCATTTACTAGGCTGAGACATGTTCCACTGAACACATTGACCAAGCATTTCACCACTTTGGTGTAGCAGCATTGATGCAAGGTTTAGATGATATCACTATATGTCGAATTCATAGCTAGTAATTAGCTCACAATAACACTGTTAGGTAATCTTAGCACTTCACCCAGTCTTTTTAATGAATTAACATCCATGAGCCACAGAAACTCTATTATGCTCGGAGATGTCAGTTTTTTTTGTCTGCGCAGATATTTTTTACCTTATATTATTATTGATAAATCCACAGCAGAAGAGCTCCTTTCAGAGATGTCAAAATCCTAGATTATCAGGTTTTATCATAAACCTATACTGCATTCCTTTGAGCCTCAGTGTCGATGAGGAATGAAGACCCCCACACACAGACACACACACACACAGACACACACACACACACACACACACACACACACACACACTTGGGTCAGGTTCAGGTCTAACATTACTCCATCACAATGTTTCTCTTGATAAGCCAGAGAGGCTTGTCTTGTGGAAAATTAAATGTGAATCATCTGCCTTTATCAGCATGTGTCATGTCAAAGTCAAAAAAAAGAAAAAGAGGAAATCAATCAAGAGATCAGTCACTACCTGCACAAGATCGAACACCCCCAATTAATTAAACTAGCTCTCTATAATTACACTGATCTTCAAAGAAGGTGACAGAGAGAGAAAAAGAGAGAGAGAGAAAAAGAGAGAGAGGGAAAGGTGGGGGGATAAACCAGAATAAAATAGAAGGAAAGAACAAGGGGCTGATTACATGAATACATGCATCCGTGTTGTTGACTTCTGGGAAAATTGAACAGAGGTACAATGTACATTAAGCAGATCATCAAAGAGCTAAATACGACATGTACGAGAGGGGCTAAAGGAAACACACACACACAAACACAAGTATTAAGCTGTTAAATGAGCTGGCTGCCGGCATCTCCTTTTAAAGGATGTGAAGGAGATTAGGCTGAGGCGACAGAGATTTGCCACCACTTCTGATTAGGAACGGATCATCCTGGATTTTCTTTACATCACACGTACACACTCGCACATCAGAGACGCGGCTAATTACAAACGCACACAGGCACACACAAATGTCCTAACACACTCCTGCAGCGGTGTCTAACTAATTACCTTCTGGAAATGACAGGATCTGAAGGAGAGGGGAGAGAAAGAGACTTTAACACCTGGGAGAGCAGAGATGAGACAGTTATCATTTTAACACCTGAGAAATGAGAGAAGAGAAACAGAGCGCTCACACAACGCTCGTTCCGGGACTGAAACCGGCAATGTTACTAGGTCCCCAACCCGGGATCGATCCCGGAATCAATCCCGGGACGTGTTTGCGTTTACACAGAAGGCGATCTGACAATGTTCTGGGTCCAACGTGCAGTGTGAAAGGGGCTTAATACAGATAAGAAAAGAACAAGATGGTCATCAAAAAGTTAACACTTTGAAGAGATGAGAAAGAGTTGAGAAAAGTTAAGACTGCTATCATTTAGCACCTGAGAAAGGAGAAGGTAAAGAGACAAGAGACCTTTTGGATACCAAAATGATTCATCAATGAATCATTATTCCATCTTTAATGATTCTGAATCGATCCAGAAAAATTGGCACATTTACTAACTAGATCACGCTGTTCAAAATGGTTAAACTTTAGATTCAAACATGAGGTGCCGAAAGACTCCGATCCCAAGAGGAGAGGTATATAACAAAACCTGGAAAAGAAAAGAAAAGACAAGATGATGGGAAAGCAAAAGGTTATCATCATCTGCTTCTCCTCAAACACAGCGGTTGACACATTCCAGAGCAATTCAGTGAAGGAACTCTGCTTATCTATGAATGATCAGCCAAAAAAGATCCAGACGCTGGAAGTCACCCTCATTTAGGGATGAAACGATTCCTCGAGTAACTCCAGTAACTCGATTACAAAAAATGATCGAGGCAAATTCCTCTGCCTCGAAGCCTCACGTCACGTCCTTTCGCAATTATTTTTTTAATGTGATAACGCGTTTACGTCACCCACAAAGTCACCCTTAAATGCACTTAATTCATCAGTCAACTTCCTTGTCATTGTTCAAAGTACAAGTACAAACAGAGAAACAATGGGTAATAATAAAATGTTTATTTTTGTATGCATTGCATTCTATGCATTTAAAAAATAAAAAAATAAAAATAAAAAAAAAGGACACTTAGTTGTTCATTTTAAGAGACCCAGGACTCTTATTTTCTCTTGCATAATTTATATTGCACTTTAAGCAAAAACGCATTTTATCCGATTACTCGATTAATCTATCAAATTTTTGGTAGAATACTCAATTACTAAAAATTTTGATAGCTACAGCCTAACCCTCATTACCCTTCTAATTCCGGGAATAAGGAAGGGTGAAACAGAAGGAGGGAGAAGAGAAATTTTTTTTTTTAAAAAGAGCAAGCAGAGAAATGCAACAGCTGTTTGCCATCACATCTGCACATAGACACGGCCATCAGCTCACAGATACTGCCCTGCAGAGAAGAGAGACACACACAGGGTGGTGTGTGTGTGTGTGTGTATGGATGGTCACGGTGGGGGTGAGCAGTAGATGAAATATGGAGAGAAAGAAGGGGGAGATAAAGCGAGAGTTGGAGTTGAGCTGGAGTAACCTGCTCTGCATTCCCCTTGAGTGAGTCTCTCACTCCCTCAGACAGCTGAAGTTCCTCTCGCTCGCGCTCCTTTTTTCTGACACTCAGAACAAGAAGGGCCTGTGTGAGTTCAAAGATGAAGGAACCCAAAGGAAAGTGTGCGAGTGTGTGTGCAAATGTCCTCATCAGACCCTGCTACACTGTCAAGGCATGGCAGCCGCAGCAGCGAGAAGAAATAGGACACATCCATCTGAAGCTGAGCATGTCTAAGGAATGGCACCTCGCACAAGTGACAGGGTTGTTTTTACATTCATTTTGAAGAGAAATTAAACTAACATTTACACATGAAGCAACTACAATAAAACACTGTGGACTGGAAGCACACAGACACAAATTGCTGCCATGCGGAGTTGCTCATATTTCAGTGACTGAGAGATTAGGCAAATCCACTTTGTGAAAAAACTACACTCACACATACCTCTAATAGGGTGTGAGGTCATAAGACGGGTTGGGGGGGGGGGGTATGCAATTTACCTCCACCCACCCCCCCCCCCCCCCACAACACCCCTCTGAGTTTCTGTCTCCGGTAACCGCTGGGGATGGAGACACACACACACACACACACACACACACACAGTTAGCAGTAGGTTTATCTCATTCCAGGTCACCATTGAGAACAAATGTTTGAAGGATGATAATGAATCAAACTGAGAGGAGATGAATCAGACTGAAGGTCTCGTGTTGAAACACACAAACACACACATCTCCCTCTAAATCTCACTCTCACAGGCTTTCAAAGCATTTGTTGACTGATAATGGCCACTTGAGTATACAAACCCTATGTTGTTTGCTTTGCTTTCAGTCTGAATGACTGAACTCTCCACAGCAAAGAACTAAATCAAAATATTTAATTGTTAGTTCAAAGAGCCATCATTTAGAGCATCTCTGATCTAAACTGATTTACACACGTGCACTTTACTTACCAATGCAAACTAAAGGAAAGCTAATTAGTTCTACTTCAAACTAATTTTTACCTTAAAATCAAACAAAAACAGAAAAATAAACAACTTTAATCATGATCTTCCAGTGAAATTTCACAAGCATTTTGTTTCCAAAATGCATTTGCACACACATACCAAAAGTCTCTGTGCACTGTTTAACCCTGTCGAACTCCATTATAATGCACCAGGTCAAATGGTTATGTCTCGCTTCTTTCCATCTGTTCTTATCTCTCATCATCCATCTCTTTCTGCACTCATCCCTTTCTTTCCATGCACTCATCTGCATTCATCCATACATAAATGCAATAAAATCTGGGAGCTAACCACTATATGAAAGACATAATGCAAATTAGCGTTAACATTAAATTTTCCCTTTTTAATTTGCTTAAAAATTCATAAATGACAGCAAGCCTCTTAATTCATATTTAAATATGGTATAAAGTGGGCATGCATTGTTAATTCACAAGTTTTCTCAATGCATGTTATTGATCTTATGAACAATTTATCCATGAAGAAGCCAGACTTCTGTCGGTAAGTCTATTTAAACTCTGCTTCTTTCTTACAATCAACTGCAAGCTTGAATTCAGATCTGCCTCCATCCAATCAACAACCTATAGAAACAAGTCCATAGCCTACATTTTTTCTTTTTTGAAAAATAAATAAATAAATCCTTCAAAACATCAAAATGTGACTTCACAGTGAAGTCTCTCGAAACCCATTTAACTTCCATAATGTGATGTATTTCTGAGTGAAATGGGATATTTAAAGAGGTAAAAATAGAGGTTGATTTTATCATACCAGATACATACCGGCACAGATGAATTATTCACAACAAGACCAGGAAAGTGCATTAAGACAAAAATAAAGTTAATTTTAATTTCACATTTACTTTAACACCTTCAATCTTCGACTGCTAGCAAGAAACTACTGCAAATCTCCAAGTACTGCCAGGAACCCTCCAAGCACAAAAGTTTTCAGTTTTGCGGGTTGCGTTCCCATCAAAGCAAAGGACCAAACGCGAGAAGGCAAGAAGAGATCTCAGAGAAAAGCAGAATGCTAAAGAAGGGAGATTTGTTTCATCTGCTTTCACCAGCTACGACATCAAATAAAATCTCTCACACAAGGTGAGCACAGAATAACCATGCGGCTCAATAAGGCTGTTTGAACAAATCCATTTCAAATGCTAAAAATCGATCTGGAAATACGTTTGCAAAGCCTCTCCACGTGAGAGCTGCTTGTTTGTCAGCCACACTTCCACTGAATGTTAAAATATCAATCTTCCTCTCTCGCTCCCTGACACCTCTCCTTCTCCTCCATCATCCATCCACCCATCTATTCATCCCTCTCTTCCTCTGCATCTAAATAAATAAAAACCAAGAAGGGAGCGAGGGAGACCAGGAGAGAAAAACTAGGACACTACAACCTGGGACCCATAGACCTCCCCCACACACAGAGAGACTGACAGAGAGAGGGAGAGACAGGAAGAAGTGGTATATCGGCACACATTTAGGTAAAGGAAGGAAGGAAAACGTGAGGGATAGAGAAAGAGGAGGGTAAAGATGTTCAGGAAAGAGGGGGTGGGACGAACCAGGCACTGGAGGGTGGTCACCGGCACTTCAGTTTATTAATAATCCATATCAGATAAATCTTTTCAGTGTTAGACTTCAAGGAGGTGTGCAGGGGGATAAAGACAAGACTGAATAGAGATTCCTGCCCTTCTAAGCTGCATCTGCTTAATCAAAATGCTCCCGAGCTAATCACTTAGTTGATTTTACATCCCTTCGCTCCGCCTGGGGCTTTTTTCCTGTTCTTTTCTTTTTCGTTCTCTCACAGGCCCGTGTTGCCCCGAGGGCTTGGTTATGGCATAGACAAATCACTCACAAACTGAAAATGAACTTACAAAACACATATCATGTTAGTCTACTCACACATACAAGCAGAGGTTAAAAACACGCAAGGTTACATGCAAATAGAAAACAACCAGAAAAAAAATAGAAAATTTCATATGAAAGCTCGAACTATGCCCTATTCACTCCGAAGGCAGCAGGCCATCTCATATGTATGTGTTTGTCACAGCCTATATATATATAGACAGTTTTAGAATTGAATATTTGCTTGATAACAAAATAGCAAAATTATTTTTGGTCAAATAAATGCAGCCTTGTTGAGGATAAAAGACTGCTTTCTGAAACGCTTTTGAACAATAGTTCACATATACAGTAAGTATAAATAAATACACAAATATTAACAAGCTTTGGTACAAACAAACTGAATAGGAATCAAATGAATCATGAAAATCTGTCACCAAAATTACAAAGAGCAAATTTTCTTTCTTGAAATGACTATAGCATGTTCTCTTCAGAAGCCTTACAGAGAGATTGAGCTGCTCACTTGAGTTTAGTTTGACCCTACAAGTAGCATTCTCTTCTCCCACATTGCCATTTGAGGGCACGAACATGGCATTTGGAATTCGCCCACTGCGTCAGCGCTTTTATTCCCCATCATGCTTTGCTTCTCAGTGAGCACAGAGGGCCATAACAAAGGCAAGCAAGGGTGAAAACTATCCATTCACCCCTCATAAGAGTGCGAGGAACATTCTCTCCTCTCTTCATTCTTCGGTCCTCTAGAGAGCAGAGGAAGAGAAGGGTGGATCCTCCGGCGATGCTATATCACTTACCTGTATGAATGGACACGGCTGAGAGAACAATGAGGGGCTTTCTTTAGTCTCACACACACACACACACACACACACACACACACACACACTTGTCTGAAAGGCAGTGTAATTCTAAAAGAGGTAGGGGACAAACACAATCTTCCTATATGGTCACCGTTTCATGTTCCCTTTACTCATCACTGACCAACTGAGCTGCGACTGACAGGTACTGTGTTAATGAATAATTATGTGTCATTTAGAGAGGAATTCAATACAAACAACACAATATTGCATTGTAATTCACCTACCATCTCCATCAAATGAACTGTATCGGTGTGTAATGTGGCATAAGCTAGTAGGTTTTTTTATTCATTTCAGTGACTCAGATCTTTTGACTCGGTTCACATTTACCTCGATTAGATGTTTTATAGAAAGCTACTTAAAAATGAGGAACCATGAGGAATCCAAAAAGTACTTTCTCCACTTGTCTTCACGTTTGCTTTTTTTCTTTCAGCAATGGAAAAAGAGCCGATTCACTGACTTAACCTTCATGAAATACACGTAATGTGACAAGAAAAGAAAGAGACAAGAGAAGAGAGACTACTGGGAAAAAGGAAAGAGAGGTCAGACCCAATTTTAAAAGAAATGGTGCGATTGGGAGCAAAAAAAATGGCCCTTCCTTTAGAGGAGAAAGCAAAGGGCAGAAGGAAAGAAAGAACCAGGCATGACTACATAAAGAGAAACAGACTGGTTGCATTTGAAAGAATGATTTTACATGAAAGGTAAATCAGAAAGAGAATCATCCCTGGGTTCTCCCGTCATAATAATAACCGCAAACACAGGCACCCAAAACTTACTCTGACTTGTAGAAGAATCAACTGTCCTGATTTTACAAGGCAAACTGGATTAAACAACAACTAGACAAACTCGGCAACAAACAAAAAGATGCAGAGGAACAACTCAAGCTGAGGTAGAGAAATAAGAAAGAAAGAAAAAGACATGGCTAGAGGAATAATGAGTCAGGGAGGGGGGGGGAGGAGGTCGCTGGAGAGTGACAGATGAACATCTTCGCAGTCAGACAGACCTGTTAAGTGGACTGAATCCTCAAGATGGAAGAAGTGAGAAACAAGGGATAAAGAGGAAGAGGGTGGGAGGAAGGACTGCGCTCACAGAGGGAAGTCTGAAGAACACAATGAGGATCGGAGGTCAGAACAAAGCTCAACCACCTGCTTAGAGGAAAACAAAGAAGAATGGTCAGGAAAAATAGCTATGTGTGTGTATGTTTGCATGTAAAAACGATGCTTTAAAATGAGGGATGGTTCACCCAAAATTGATCATGCTGTCATGCTCTAAACCTGTATGAGCTTTTTCTGTGAAACATAAAATGAGAGTTTTGGGTCAATCTCTCTCACAAAATCTCATTTTAAAACCTTTTTTAACTTTTTTTTTATATAAATGTACTCTAAAATAAAAAGAAACATTATTTTTCATACCTTGCCAATGTACTCTAAAATAAAAAGAAACATTATTTTTCATACCTTGCCAATATAACCTGAACTATCTTAACCCTGTCATTAAAAATGTCAATTGATCCGATATTTTAAAATACTTTAAGGGACTTCAAGGGTCCAATCTATGATTTAATTTCCTGCTTTATGTTTTAAGCATGTTACTTATGTGTTTTATAAAAAAAAGTTTTATAATAATAACCAAAGATTAATCCAAAGTTTTTCTTTCAATAATTTCATTTTAAGGAGGCTTCACTCTCTTTTTCTTCATTATGATATCAGAACTGTTGTATCACCCTGACATTTTTGTCCACATTTTAATTAAAAATAAATAAAATCATGCTTTTTTAGAAGGTGTATTCGTGTCATTGCACATCAGAACATATTTTTTAATTTATTAATAGTTTCGGACCAAAAAAAAAAAAAAGGTCATGTCATTGAACAATTTAACAGCTGTTGGACGATTCACTGAAAACTCTTTTAGTGATCCACGGAAGAAAGAAAGTCATATGGCTTTGGAGCAGCATGAGGGTGAGTAAACAATGATTGAAACAAAGTTGTATCATTCAATTCTACGCCTTAATAAGTCACCCAGACAAGCTCCAGTTCTCCTTGGGAGAACAAACTCAGGAGAACTGTATTTAGGCATTTCACACACTTTTTCTTAGTTATTTTACAGTACTTCTTCAAATACACTGACCTTATAAAATACTACAGAGAACATATACTAGCATTCACCAAATCTACCCAACAGAACTCACAGGAGACGGGCAAAATTATCTTAAAGGTCACTGCTGTTTTTCTCTGACAGCTCGCTACGTTGGGCATGCTAATGACATTAGCGTTCTCTGAGGAGCGATGTGCCGCTCACATTTACAAGAATAAGATAATTCAGCTCGCTGACTGTGCTGTAGTTACTGTATCTGGTCTGGAATAAGACTGCACAAAAAAAAAAAAAAAAACGAGGCCAATTCTGGCTGGCTCGGATCCAGTCTGGCTTCCATCACGACATTCTGTGGACCAGGTGCAAGGCACTCAGGAAGAGGAGGAGAGGAAAAGACAATGACAGACAAGGGCAAACGGGCGCTAATGCCATCGCTAACCATAACTGACTGCAGGGATAAAGAGTGTGAAAAGGATGTGAAAGTGAAAAAAAGGACAGTAGGGATAGAACAGAAAGCGAAAAGTAAGTAAAAAAAAAACAGATCAAACGTCCTCTGGAAATGGGGGCTATATTTCACAGTGATGTCAGTCTGATGGTCAGAGGCGTAATGTCTTCAATAAGCCGTGTCGACTCGCAAGGGCATCGCTGGCCTTGCTGATCGATACAGGATCAATGGAGCAAAGCCTCGCTTCCTTGTCTGCCTCTGGCTAGCCGACTCTATATGGACGAGCTAAGGACAGTGAGGAAAGAGGGAGGGCGAGAGGCGAGATTCGAAATAGTATCGCAGTCACTTCATAAAACCAGTGAGGGAGAGACACCGAGGCTAATCAGAGGAAGATCTTCTGCGTGATTTGTGAACGGTGACTGGGCTACTGAAGGTCACATGCTTTGCCGCAGACTGCGGTTTTAATTTTCCCTCCTGTGGAGCGTAACGTGTGGACATAATGACACTATAAATGACTGAGGACCTGGCAACTATTGTTTTAATTATGCTTATAACTTTAACACCACAGCTGCAGTAACTGCCAATGACACAGGAGAAAAATATCATTGGAATCACTTTCAGAATGACTTTTTTCCTGCTGATGAATGCTAAAGACATTTAACAGCCAATCTGAGGTTCATTTTAGCTTCACTCTTCTGACCAATAAAAAGAGAAAAGCGATTTTGAAAATAACCTTGACCACAAAAGTTACTTATATTTCAGCCATCACTCATAAGTCAGAGGTTGTTGTGTATGTAACTTGTTTGTCAATGAAGGATAAAAACATTGACAGCCAATCAGAATCTGCCAGAGTGTTCAGAGTGATGACATCTCACAATTATAATATGTAGAACTTTAACATCTGTTGATGTGAATGTCAATATAGTTGTTGTTTTTGGTGTGAATGAGCCATACATTTCCACACATTGTGACCAAATCATAATGTGTGTATGGGCTAAAATGGTATTGTTGGACTTGGACGAAGACTTTTTTTATAGCACTAGTCATAATATAATGCAGTTCTCCATTGAAACCCTGCTTATGCAGTTATTTAGAGGCACCGGTATCCAGCCAGACATGTCTGTTCACACAACCTTGTCTCTCCACACTCAGCTGTGCCCAGTGTGCAAGAGCATTTGCAGTGAGGAGTCCTGAAACCACTGACATGCTAAATTCACGAGACAGCACGAGTGTGCTTTTAAAAAAATCCTCAGGAATCAAAACCACTTTCACCCCCCTTGTCCCTCCCTCTGTCAAACTCTTAGGACACACACTTATTCTGCAAAAAGAAAAGGGCCTTTCAGTTATTTCATCATCTGATGTTTCTGCCTCAAATGATAAAGCATCTGCATGTGTTAGAAAGACTCGGTAGGCATCTCATTTCAACTCGAGGACAAAAATAGGACATTTTTTTTGCGATATTGTTCGTAAAATTGACAATTTGATGTCATCCCAAATTTCTCTGTGCCTCCAGGATTCATGCCAGTGAACCCATAATAAAAAGAATTAATTCATGATCACTCTGTAAATCAGACTACACTGGTCACGTAGTATGTTGTTTTTGCATTCAGCCCGTGTGGACAATTGTGATAACTGTCCAATTGTGGACAGTCTGTTGAATACAATTTGCAAACTTACATTCATAATTGTCTTTTCAGTCCTTCTTTGGTTGTACAGAATAGAGCAGCTTGGCCATTCTACAAATTATCTACTTATATGCTCTACCGAGAGTGAAAGTCAGTGTGGAACATGAGAATGAAACGAAGACAAATGTAATTTTTTGGTTGAACTAATTCACTAGATTAAGACCATTTCTATCAAGTTCATGACTAACCAAAGCTTAGTGAATACGGAGCCAGCAAACCAGACAGAGTATCTATAGCATCCCAAAAAACCTTCAGGGTTGTGATGTTAATCATAAAACGAACTGGATGGCATTCTGTCTAGAGGGGATGAACACTCATCATGTCCTATTCCTTTTTATGCCATTTGGCATCTATATTAAAGAGGGCAGATCTGTGGTCATTTTCCTTTGAGTAGCTATGACTGCAGCAATCTGGCAACCCTCGACATTCCCACATCAAACTGGCAACCACATACCACTATTCAGACCAACTGCTGACCCCTGGAGGGTCGATGATCCCCCTGCATGCAATGGGACAGGGAGGTAAACTCAGCCAGCATGGGATGGGATAACATGTTGCCTTATGTGCATGTGTCTCCCTGAATCAGGTTGTGTCTGCATTTCCTAGATGCATAAAACAGAGAACAATTTCAGTGCATGGTAAACCACAGCAAGAGCAAAACCCTGCTTTCTCATTCCTGGCTGCCACTTTTGTTTCACTTCTCACCATCGTGTTGCAGCCACAATGGTCGGTTGGCTTTCCATCACCAGGTGCAAGACTAAAATATGAGGTCCAATTAACTGGACAGATCAACCCCATGAATCTCTAATACCATAAAAGCATTCTGAGATCTGACATCTGTTGAACCACTGAGAGCAGAGCGAGAGAAAGAAAGTGACAAGAATAGAGCCAGACAGTCAGAAAAGAAACACTCGAAAGAGCCTAGTCCTCTAAGTGCTTCAAGGACCAGTTGAGATTCATTTTAGCTCCACTTTCGAACAAATAGAAAGAGAAAAAGCCATTCTGAAAATAACCCTGACCACAAAACTTACTTATATCTGACCCATCACTCTGAATTCAGACTTCATAGTGTGCCATGTGTAACCCCTCTCTCCCGGGTATCGCACTCGCTCTGAGTGGTCCTCGAACCCGGGTCTCCGGCATACAAGGAGGCTAAATGACTGCAGCCACAAGTGTCTGTCGCTAGTGCGTCTCTTGAGATCGGGGAGCTAGGTTTACCTGCACAGCACTACTCGCTGGCCTCCGTTACATATGGATATCGTACAAACCTTTGCGGGAAACCTCTAGTGTTCGTATTAGTGCAGGTTGATGTTAATTACAAGGTCAGTCATTGATTTCAGCAGACTGCATTCCCAGAGCCGCATGTAAAACACAGACCTGCGACAAGTGTTAAAAGCTTTGGTCCCCCATCCACAAATCCCCCAACATTCATCCAACCTTATCTTTACAAGAAACCAGAATGAGACATCCAAAATCACTGTCGGATTCACCTGCACACATGGGGTCTCATTCATGAAACATGAGCAGAACAAATTTTTGTGTAAATCGCGTGTAAAGTGGTTTTGGCGTAAATTTTCGGATTCATTAAAACGTTCGTATTTTCCAAATGTTAGTTGTAAGGAAATAAATCTACACCTGCTCCCAGCCACACGTAAATAGTGCATTTAACGTCTGAACGTTTTGCTCATTAATACGGCTGCATTTTAATTCACCTTAATCGGGTACATATTTACACAGCATTTTGAAAAAAATATTATATATATTAATTACATGCGGTTTTTCTTTTAACTTTTATCATGAGAGCCAGTAATAGGATCTGTAATATGCTGCCAAACTTCCTTTTTTAGGACCTGATACGCCACTAGTACGCTTGAAAATAAAATGTGGCGTTTTGAATGAACTTCTGATAAAACTTAATAAAAAATAAGTTTAAGTTTATTAAAAAATAAAACTTATAAAACTTCAATTTCTGCAGCTGAGAAATGTTTCTTTTTCAGTCGCTTTTGAGAAAACATGTTGAAATCCTTCGTTTGGTGTCATAATATGATGCTCATATATAGTTGTCAGTCAGATTTAATAGGCGGGATTTATGGTAATTGAGAGTGAGCATGCACGCGCGTCCCATTTACGACTGATTGTAATTCATTAACACACACACACATTTCACTATCACATTTGACGTTTACGAAGTTTGTGTGAATCAGGAGAAGAGTTTTCGGGAAGTTCTCTTTACGCGCAAATCACTCAGATATTTACTCGTATATTTACGAATGTTTCATGAATGAGACCCATGGTTTCCAAAAAGTCTTTGAATAGTTTCTTGACAACCATATTTAGAGGAAAACTACCTCGTTTACACCCCTAAAAATAAAGGTTATTTCCATTGTACAAAAGGTTATCTTGCATGTTGTTGTTCTTCACACTAACAAATAAATGGTTCTTGTAGGAACTGTTCACTCAAACTTTGGGCAGCCCAAAATGGTTCTTCTATGCAAAAACTCCCTTATCCAACCGTTATTTTTAAGATAATACTGACTGATAAACTTGCGTAAGAGTTCTCACAGTAATGAAACATTTCTAAATCAATGTTGTTCCCACAGTCTACCAGTTTTGTCTACTGCTACACCTCCTCCCACGTTCTCTCACCGGCTCAGACGCTAATAAACAGCGTGGCCCTGAGGTCAGAGCGAGGGGGGGGTGGGGGGAGAGATTTGAATACACCAATGACAATCATCTCTCAAACAAAAGCAAGCGGATAAGAACGGCAATGGACGCAGAAACAGAGCAAGGGAAGGAAGGAAACTGGAGAAGATGGAAGAATGGAGGCTGGAAAGCTTCGGTTTCATTGCGACTTTTGTTTACGTGCTCCCGGTATGTGGAGCTGGTGGACAATGGAGACGGTCTCGCCCGTTTACTCAACACTCCTTCACTGTTTAAAGCACTTGAGCCGGTGCTGTCGCAGTCGCTGCGTGTGCTTGTTAGTGTGCGTCTGTAACTGCTGTGCTCACACAGTTTAGAATAAGGTCAGCTTGGCCTCTGCCTCCATCAGTGGAGCAGCCTAACATTGTTGAACCCCCTCCGCCTCCTTCTCCTAAACACACACACACCACTTGATGCATTCAGCCACAGACACCGCTACAGTAGCCCCCCTAAACCCAGCTTTCAATGAAAGCACAGCGTCGCCATGGCAACGGGTTCAAGCATTTTTTTGACCCGTGTTCACTAGGAGGGTATTATAACACAATCAGTAGTTTCTATTGTGCAGATCTCTGCTCCCTGTAGCCTACATTTCAGTCTGGAACTAGAAAGATAAATTGCTGCAAGTTTTACAATCATAAAACTAGCTTAAACCTGCTTCCTGTTTATATAGCTCTTAATTTCAAAAGCAACAATGAGGTTATTAAAATAAAGCTTTTATATTACCGTGCTTGACGTTGGTCTGATTGTATTTAATAGGCACGCAATGAAAAGGAGTCTGCAGGGGCCACTGAGGCAAGCATACAAAACAAAGCTTTGACCCTTCAAATATTTCGCGACTGCTGCGTATAAAGGCAAAAGCTCCCAGGACACCAAACTAAATGGAGGCAAGGGGAAGGGGAAAAAAGAAAACACTAGGCCTGTTTATACTGTTTGCTTAAGCGAGAAAATCATGACCCCTTCTTCCGCTGCTCGGTTCATAAATAAAACAAATCCTTTGTTTCGTTATTCTAGTTTTCCTCCTGAAGTGCAGTCGATGTACTGTGAAATGGGCCCAAGCAGAAGAGGTCCAGACAATGAATAAGTTAAAGAAGTGAATTGTTTTATAAGTTACGACAAAGAGCTCTATACTTTGATGTCACAAACCTTCGACACATCATATCCTCCTAATGCATAATGTCATATACATCCAGCGTTAGCCAAAATTATTAAAACAATGGTATTTTCGCCAGCTAAAAAATGGTTTTAAGTCAGTTATTTCTATGGTTTGCTGTAGTGTGTCTGTAGGAAATATCAGTTTACATTTCCAAACATTCATTTTGCCATTAACTGTATTAGTCCAGAGAGATTTTTGTTAGCACAAGGAGCCTGACAACAGCCAGTGCTCCTCACAGAGATCTGATCTCACCATCATCCAGTCTAGAATTACATGTAGAAACAGGAGGAAACTGAGACGGAAAACTAAATATTTATAGGCAACTTACAGTTAACCAGTAACAACTTGTACTGTATTGTAGCACTGACATTCTTTTTAATTGAAATTTCTAACATCTTTTTCAGTGTCTGCGCTCGGTTTTTTTATGACACTCACACCAGCTCTCTGTCAGGTGTAGTGCCCCTGCGAACCGTGACATGGCCCATGAATAATTAAACTGCAGAGACAATGAAGAAAGAGCCCCTCAGTCTGCGATCAAGAGGAGCTACGGTGCACGAGACATGCAGTGAAATATGACTAAACAATAGGCAGTGACGTCAGCCTGTTAACAGCTCTTTGATATTTCGGAAAATGAAGGATTGGCAGTCAAATTATTTATATTATTAAAATTAAACAAAATGACGTTCTGAAAGAGTGATTTAATGTTAAACGGTAAAATAATACCAAGTTGAAAACACACTTTTTAAAAAATTGTAAGAAACACCCTGTTGCGTGATTGACGGATTGATTTACATTCATTTGTGTCCCTTCAGCTGGAAATAATAGGATAAGATGTGAAGGAGAAAATACGCCAGGGACGTGAGGAACCTAGAGAAATGTGGTACGAGGAAGAGAGAGCACTGAAGGACGAATGGATAATGTCCGTAGTTTCGCAACAACAAAAACACACACACACCTGTCAAAACGTAAGAGGGGGAAAAACACTTCCAAGACCACACCTAGAGAAACATGGCGCTTATCGAAACCAAACTCACACAGTCTCCAGGGAAAAGAAACCAGATGCGAGATCACACAGGCAAAGTTATTTCCCCCATACTATGATACACTGGGCTAGTTAATACAATTATTTTATAGTCATCATGAATTTAGTCTGAGAAGCGCGTGCACGCTTAAAGATTGACTGAAGCATATTTCTATCATGACATAGAGTTGCGCAAACGCGTTTGATTGAGGTTATGAATTAAAATGAAAGCAAAAGCGAATCAGTATATTTTATAACCGGCAACAATTAGTGACTACTTATACTATAAACATGATATGACATGTCTTACCTTGAATAATTAGGAGAATGAGTGCGCTAAACAGCCCTGACATCTTCATCGGAAGGAAGGGTGGACAGTCCACCTATAATAATTTGTCCTTTTTTTCGCTTGTTAAACTCAGTCAGCTCAGAGTCGCAAAAATAAGAAAAAAAAAGGTTAGTCAGATGGAGATAAAAACTGCTGTGTGGTTCCTCTGGTTTCCTTTAATGAACGAGCGCAGAAACTTAATATGGTAAGTGCGTCGCTGTATTCAGCGCCTTCCTTCAGAGTTGGTTTACAATCTAGAGTCAGAATTCTCTTCTGAATTGAATTGATAGCTCAAGTCCTCCGAAACTGTGACGCGGCGTCATGCGACCAGGTAAAACCGTCCCACAGGTGAATAAATATCCGGTGTCCTCAAACCTGTCGCGCGGGGATCGTCGCTGCTCTGTTGAAACTCTCGCAGAAGCGCCGCTCTTTGGACAGAAGCGTGTGATGTCATACGCCACGTCACGCTGCATTTAAAGCCACCTAAATTTCAGAAAAGGCTTTGGTACTTTCCATCTTTAATGAGTTTTTGACCGTTGCACTATTTTAAGTTAAAACAACCAAACGCTAATTTAATCCATTCGAGATAACTTGTATCATAATAATGTGTAATATCGTAATTTAACAATGTAGCTAATATTTTTAATCCGTTCAAATGGGCCATTATACGGTCCACTCTGAATATAGCCTAAAATAAGTTTTCGTTTTAGGTGGTTTCTCGTTTCAACATATTTAAACTAAACTCTGAGATTAGTTTCTTGCTGGATTTGTGCTTTTCCTCTTTGTATTTTTGGTTTCGTTTCCAGCTGAACGCAGATTTATTTCATCGTGAGGTTCGTGGAGTTACTGGAAATGCAAAGGAACAAGTAATAAGTGCCAGAAATATATTCCGGCCAAGTTTTGTTTCAAGTTGTAGTCGAGTTGTAGTAATGAACCAGAACAGGTAGCTCTAGCGCTCCCCCTGCTGGTGACATGTCGCTAAAACAACGATCATTCTTCTGCTCATCTGTGAAATAAACGAAAATATCTCCAGTTCTACAGACCTCCAGCTTTTGATCAGAAGTTATGTTATGCTTTATATATATATATATATATATATATATATATATATATATATATATATATATATATATATATATATATATATATATATATATATATATACTTTTTTTTCTCAGATAGAAGGCGAAATAGGGAAATCTGCATGTTGGAGTGAGATCATGTCTGCTGAAATAGGTCTGTCCTAGGCAGAATTCTTGATTGTACCTCACTAGTCACGTTCAGTATATGTCTCTTCCCCCACCCCATTAAATCATAACCCAAGCATCTCTCTCTTTACTCATTCTCTCTTTCTGATTGTTTACACGGGGCCAATGGCACGCACAGTACTATGACTCTCATTAGCTGCTTTGCCCTAGTTTGCTCTCTCTGAAGTTTCTCTTCCCCTGCTCATTTACCCAGTCCATCCTTTCTCCATTTCAGTTTTCTTCAGTTTTATCTCTTTTTTTGTAGACCCTCTTTCATTCTTTAGCTCAAAGGTGATTAGGAGCTGAGCTGGTAATGGGACTTGGAAGTGCTGATAAGTCTGTTAACTTTAATTAAAGACATTTACGGGGATGTAAAGACATTTAGCCAGAAGCTGAAGACCATTTCTGATTACATCTCTAAATCCTTTTTCTTATGCTCTCTCTCTCTCTCTCTCTCTCTCTCTCCCTCTCTCTCTCTCTCTCTCTCTCTCTCTCTCTCTCTCTCCTTTCATAAGCAATTCCCACAGTCGACTCTTGCCTAATAGTCTGCTCTGTCCAATTTTATGGACAACTAACTTCTCAAATGATTTAGAGTTCAGAAATGCATTTATTTGGTGTTATTTGTTCTTATATGTTCCTTGTTAAAGCCAGAAGCATAACTATGTGGCTGCAGAGAAAAGCATGGACTTATCTCATTGTGATTATAGCTGCATATAAATAAGTGTGTGCTCTGTTTAATCGTCCTTTGTTTGTAAAATTGCTTCTGTGTTTTTGTCAGTGTTTTGACATTTGTTGTGTTTATCAGCTTCTGTCAGATGTTGCTCTCAGCTCTTAATGTCACGCCCTTTTCTGGTCTTGTTCTTGTGGTCAAATGTGAAAAAAGAAGACAAATTTGTGCACTTTAGCTAGCTAACTGTTAAGAAAATGTTGCTTCCTAGCAGCACCATGAAAAAAATATTTTCATGCTTTCATACTTATTTGTTCTGGTTCATATTTCCTCATCTCTCCACTCATGGCAGGTATGATAAATCTATATATGTGTGTGTATCATTATTATTATATTTTAAACTATACATAATATATTAAGATAATATGAGTTTTTTTCACCCACCTTTATGGTTGCCTGAAATAAAGTTGGACTTAAAACTTGAAAAGTTAAATTTCCAATATTATTAATTTAATAATATACACAGAAATCAAACATACATTAGGGACTAGAAGCACTTAAGGGGGATTCTGCATTATCTTAATGAACCACTGAGACACTAAATTGCATTGGGCTTATATTCATTGGCTGATTAACATAGATAACTGCAGCTTACACTATACACTACAGGGGTTCTCAAACTGGGATAAAGAGACCCCCAGGCGACTGAAAGGGGTGTTTAAGGGGGTCTGCAAAAAAAGATTTTACAAAATGTTTATAAAAAGACAGACTTAATACAAAGATATGTTTGTTTAGAACAGTTTTTGAGTTGCAATGGTTTAAAATTAAAAAACGTCTTGATGCATTTGTTTATTACAAACATGCAGCTTTGTGATGTTTTTATAAGCTGTTTGGAGTCTGACGGCACCCATTTACTGCACAGGGGCCATTGGTGAGCAGTGTTATGTGTAAGATGTTTGGTTGGTTTTACCTGCTGGAGCAATGTTGCAAATATTACTTTGTTGCTGCTTTATTAAATAACAGAAGTTGTTTGAAATATGTTGGCTTGTCATCATTTTGAGCCAAATGTACTCTTCATTTATCTGTAACTTTCACATATTAAGAGACTCCAAAAATTATGCAGTTACCAAGTTGTTGGGTTTTAATAGAAAAGCAATGTAACTAGCCTACTTACTGTTGGCTGGCAGTAATAAATATATTACTTTTGAAAGGAGGAAATAGTAATCAGTAATATATTACATTTTATGAGAACTAACCCAACACTGTTGGTGAGCAAGTGACCTAATTCTAAATCTTGTATGGTGTGAGGGTGAGGACATTTTTAGCAAATCTGAATGTTTGGGTGATATGATATGTTTTATTTATTTAAATGTTATGCATTTTCAGCAAAAGAGTCTAAGTGACTTCTGGTGCCTAAAGAGTCTGGTCTATAAACTGTAGGTGATGTATGGAATGATGTGGTCATGGTAGGTGAGGACACATCTGTCACTGTCCTGCTTTGATTCACCACCCACATCTTCTGTACTGGTTACCTGGAAGATGACGGCAGCCAGGGAGGATCGCTGGTCCTATTTGTTATCAGCCAACTGCATCGATGGACAAACAGATGGACGCAGCAGCAGAGTGTTCGGAGGCAGAAAGTTTGGGATCTCCGCAGATGCCTCTCTGACCTTCAGGGCGGCAGCAGCTGTGCAAGGACGCTACTCCTGTGTGATAGAGCAGAGGATTGTTCTTCTCGGCCTGATTAAATGTATGTGTCTGATTTCTCTAGGTATTCTTCTCTCCTTCTCTTTTGCAGTATCTGTCACTCCCACGCCCCCCGTCACAGTGGACAGTACTGTGAGACTGGCAGCTCAGGTGTCTGGGGAACGTGGGTGTCTCCCTCGGGTGAACAGCTACACACTGAAATCTCCCATGGCACGGGAAGTCTGCTCAGCAAGCTGCCTCGCGTCAGCAGTAAAGACAACGGTGTCTGTACCTGCAGAATCTGTGTCCATGGTAACATAGTCTGTCTCAGAACACTGTGTGAATGTGACAGTGAATTGTGAGATTTGGAGATATATTTTTAAAACATGCCAGTCATTTAGTCAATGTTATCTTTGAAAGATTTAAAGGGATTTAATGTAGCAGATTTTTTTCTTCTTCTAGCAAAAAACAAATTTTATACTTTTTTAGAAGCTCTATATACACTATATTTAAATAAACTAATTGTGTCAGTTTTGGATTCACAAAAAATTGACTTTATACAGTTAGTTCTGTTCTTCGATTTATTTTTTCTTTTATGTGTGCTGATATTGGTCCAAATTGACTAATTTTGTTCATTTTTCCTCTCCGTACAGTGGACTCAAATGTCATTCACTGTATTGGGAACAGTAAATGAGTACAATTTCTGTTAAGTCTTGTGACTTTCTCTTTTTTTGTAAGTATTTGCACATTCTTGTTTGTGCATTTGTGGATTTTCAGCAACTCTTTCTGTAGGTTACATTGGTATTTTAGTAGATGATGAGAATGTTTTGTGTAAGTCATTTGGATCATTCACTCAACCAGTTTGTTCAAATAATTGATTCATAGAATGAAACAAAGACAGGCTGCATCCAAATATGCATACTTATCTTCTAGGGTGGCAATATGACTAAATATGGCCACTTCTCTTGCAGTCATATAGTAAAATGATTGCTTTTCAGTGGCTTCATATCACTTGATTTTAAACCACAAAGCGTTAAAACATGCAAATGATAAGTTTTTATTGTATTGTAACTGTGATAAAGACAATAGTCCAACATCTCAACCACTTAATTGTATCTATATAGTAGACAAAAAAATCTGTACATGAAAAGAATGGTACAGTAAAATTCACAGTATTCATAAAACAGTAATGAAAAAAATTTGGATGACTTACTATTTACAGTGAGATTTTGAAGTGTGAATCCAGTTGACACTTTACTATCCCATAATGCAACAAGAGAGGATTTATTAATAGCAGTGAAGAAATGCAACTGAGACTGGCAGCTCACATGACAATGACATCAGGATGAATTTACTGTAGTACTGTACATCTGGATTTCATTTATACTACACAGATTCAAACTATATAGAACATTTTTTTTTTACTTTCACAAAGTAATTACTGCGATTTCACATGCAGCTGTTTTCTTTATTAGTCACTGAATCATTTATTAACCAGTTCATTCCAAAACACTGATTCATTTAAAATAGACCACTATTAGGTGTTGCTCACATAAACAGCGGTTGGTTCTGTTTTGACTTTGTTTTCGCTGATGAGAAACAAAATGAAGTGTCTTTTTACACTAAGTGCAAAAAGCCTGCCTTGTTGGCAGAGGCTATTTACACTAACTCTGCCCAGCAACATGTGTTTGGGGTAGTCAACACTATATACAACGCTTTAAAAATATCACCTTCAGTGGCATGGATAGTTAAGCACATGCATTTCGACACAATTGACCTGAGTTTGAGTACGTCAAACTTTTTTTCTCCCTATTCCAATCTCATATCAAAACCAGAAAGGCATTTATTTTCAATAAAAATTAAGGAAATAATCGAAAACCTGAATGTTATGAAAAAGTATGTGGTAGGGTAGGTGTAGCAAGGGCTTTATTATATCAATAAGATGGCATTAATTTAATAATTTTAATTAAAGGGGGGGTGAAATGCTCGTTTTCATCCTGTTATTCTTGAGTACCTATAGAGTAGTACTGCATCCTTCATAACTCCAAAAAGTCTTTAGTTTTATTATATTCATAAGAGAAAGATAGTCTGTACCGATTTTTCCCGGAAAAACACGACCGGCTGGAGGCGTGACGTGTGGGCGGAGCTAAAGAATCACGAGCGCGAGTAGGCTTTTGCGTTGAGAGCGTTTGGAAGCTGTGACACCGTGAGGACAAAACCGACCAAAACAAACCATGGCTAACAGTCAGATTCAGCGTATATTTATATATATATATATTTTTTTAAGCTGTTCATGTGGAAAGTGCAGTTTGATGACAACATCGCATGTTGTTTACTTGATGTGCTTACGCGCCGATAGCTAAGTTAACAACACAGAGATATTTGAAGCAGTTTTACTCACCGCCTGCGGTTCCAACACACGATCGTGACCCTTTTTCGTTGGGATTGCATTATCCTTAAGAAATAAACGATGTGCAAATCTGTCGTCAAACTGGCCCTTGTTTGTAAAACAAGCATCTTCGAAATGCAGGGAACAAACACAAACACTTGCACAACTCCGTTGATGCTCTGTAAAAAATAAACTCCATCCACTGGTCCCTTAATGCTGTTTCTCTTTTGGTAATCTGTGCAGGGTTGTCTTGTCCTGGCAACCAAAAACACACTTCTTTTGTGACATTTCACGACGCTCTCGCTCTGATCAGTGAATGTGTCTGCTCTGCTCTACGGGAGCGCGCGCTCTTCCGGCAGACGTGCCCTCAGGACCCATATAAGGAAATTCTGCTCCATCTAACGTCACACAGAGCCATACTCGAAAAAAACTTTCCGAAACTTGTGACAAACCGGAAAGAGTATTTTTGGAACAGAAATACTCCTTCAAACGTACAACTTAATTTTTGAAACTTTGTCCATGTTTAGCATGGGAATCCAACTCTTTAACAGTGTAAAAAACTCAGTATGCATGAAATAGCATTTCACCCCCCCCCCCCTTTAAAATTATAATTTACACTCAATACATTATTATTGTGTACTGTTTAATAATGTACTACAATACTGAGGTGCAGGTAATTGCCACTATTTGCAATAAGTACCATAAATTGCAGAAAATCCTAAAGGCTAAAACTCTATAGGTCAGAAAAGAAGTCATATCTAAACATGATCAAGAAGCGCAGGTTTTTTCTCTGGGCCAAGGTTAATTTAAAATGGACTGTGGCAAAGTGGAACTGTTCTGTGATCAGACTAATCAAAATTTGAAGTTCTCTTTGGGAAACTGGGACGCCATGTCATCCGGACTAAAGAGGACAAGACAACCCAAGTTGTTATCAGCGCTCAGTTCTGAAGCTTGCATCTCTGATGGTATGGGGTTGCATGAGTGCGTGTGGCATGGGCAGCTTACACATCTGGAAAGGCACCATCAATGCTGAAAGCTATATCCAAGTTCTAGAACAACATATGCACCCATCCAGACATCGTCTCTTTCAGGGAAGACCTTGCATTTTCCAACATGATAATGCCAGACCACATACTGCATCAATTACAACATCATGGCTGCGTAGAAGAAGGATCCGGGTACTGAAACCAGATCTTTCACCCATAGAAACATTTTGCACATTAGATACGACAAAGAAAACCTAAGACAGTTGAGCAATTTTAAGCCTGTATTAGACAAGAATTGGACAACATTCATATTCCTAAACTTGAGCAACTTGTCTCCTCAGTCCCCAGACGTTTGCAGACTGTTATAAAAAGAAGAGGGTATGCCACACAGTGGTAATCATGGCCTTGTCCCAACTTTTTTGATGTGTTGATGCCATGAAATTTTAAATCAATTTATTATTTGCTTAAAATGATACATTTTCTCAGTTTAAACATTTAAACAGATGATATGTCATCTATGTTGTATTCTGAATAAAATATTGAAATTTGAAACTTCCTGTAATGATGACAGACTCGACATGGGATCCATTTGCAAGCTTTTATTAGAACACTCGTAGTCGTACAGGCGAAGGGTCAGGATCAGCAAACACAGTATAGTAGAGATATCAGAATCGTAGTCAATACCAAGCAGTGGGTCGGGGTAACCAGCAAGTATCACAGTCCGTATTACAATCTGGGTTCAAAGGTAGGCAGCAAAGGTTCTAGGATCGATAATCATCAAGGGTTGGCAACTGGGATAGCAAGACAGGGTATAACGCTCAGAAATGTTAGCCGTGGCAGAAACAAGACTTCGCAATGAGGTGACGCCAAGGTCTGGCTTATATGGCAGTCTCTGATATGGAACACCTGGCCGGTGATCAGTCCAAGGTACGGGGCTGTTGGGTAATGTAGTGCGTATCAGTGTAAGTGAGTGTTTGGATGCCTGTAGGTGTCAGTATTCGGGCGATGGTGCCCTCTGCTGGCCTCTGGAGGGACTCACGGGGTTCGTACTCGTGACAGAGCCCCCTCCCTGCGAACGCCTCCTGGCGTGAGGTGGAGGGCGACGTCGGGGTCTTCCTCGAGGTCGAGGGGCCGGTTTCTCTGGATGTTCTCTATGGAAATCCGTGGTTAAGTTGGGGTCAAGAATGTCCTCGGCATTGACCCAGGAATGTTCCTCTGGACCGTACCCCTCCCAGTCAACCAAGTATTGGAGAACTCGTCCCCGACGTCTTGAATCAAGCAGCTCTCGCACCTGATAGGTCTCCTCGCTCTCCACCTGAACCGGTTGGGGACTCTGCTCACGGGACCTCCCCTCACCCTCCTCCTCAGGGGCAGCAGCGGGCTTGAGCAGTGACATGTGGAAAGTGGGAGAAATACGATATGTGTCAGGCAAAGCAAGGCGGAATGACACAGGAGTGATTTGTTGTGTGATTTTGAATGGACCCACGTACCTAGGACTTAGCTTTCGGCATGGCAATCTCATCCGAAGGTCTCTGGTGGACAGCCAGACCCATTGACCCGGTTGGTAGGTGTGTCCAGGGCGTCGACGACGGTCGGCCTGTTCCTTCAGGCGCCGTACAGCTTGTTGAAGATGTACATGGGCCTGATTCCATGTGTCCTCGCTTCGTTGAAGCCAATCAGTAACAGCGGGAACATTGGTGGGTTCACCTGACCAGGGGAACATGGGTGGTTGGTACCCTAGAACGCATTTGAAGGGGGTGATTCCAGTGGAAGGCTTGATCAGGGAATTCTGAGCATATTCGGCCCATAGGAGAAAACGAGACCAGTCCTCTTGATGGGAGCTGCAGTAGGAG
Organism: Carassius auratus; assembly: GCF_003368295.1. Lineage (NCBI taxonomy): Eukaryota > Metazoa > Chordata > Actinopteri > Cypriniformes > Cyprinidae > Carassius > Carassius auratus. Next base: position 18,368,612 of record NC_039258.1, read on the forward strand.
CGAAGGAACCGAGTGAGCTCCTGGTTGAGGCGTTCCACTTGACCATTGGCTTCGGGGTGATAGCCAGACGTGAGACTTACGTTGACCCCTAGGGCTTGAAAGAAATCCTTCCATAAACGAGAGGTGAACTGAGGACCTCTATCCGAAACGATGTCGTCAGGTATGCCGTAAAACCTGAACACCCAATTACACAGGAGTTCGGCGGTCTGAAGAGCAGTAGGGAGTTTGGGTAGAGGTATGAGGCGACAAGCCTTGGAGAATCGATCGATGATCGTGAGTATGACCGTGTTACCCTGGGATAGGGGTAAGTCTGTGATGAAGTCTATGGCAAGGTGTGACCAGGGTCGTTGAGGGATAGGAAGAGGTTGAAGGAGTCCAGCTGGCAGTTGACGAGGGGTTTTGTGCATGTTACACGTCTGACAGTTCTGAATGAATTTAATGGTGTCGGGGTTAATGGTCTCCCACCAGAAGCGGTTCTTGAGGAGATGGAGTGTGGCTGTGATGCCGGGGTGACCGGAGGCAGGAAGACAGTGAATATGACTCAGGACCTGATCACGGTGAGGGGCAGGTACGTAGGTTTTATCCGGTGGACAGGCGGCTGGTGGTGCTTCTTGTGAATTGTGTTGTTCAATAAGAGTCATGATATCCCACTGGATGGGAGCAACCACCACATGGAAGGGCAATATGCGTTCGGGGACTGAGATGGAAGGGTCGTCATCATGGATACGTGACAAAGCATCGGCTTTAGTATTCTTGGAACCTGGGCGATAAGTGACATTGAACTGGAACCGGGAGAAGAACAAGGACCATCTGGCTTGGCGTGGGTTGAGTCTCTTGGCGGAGCGTAGGTATTCCAGATTTTTATGATCAGTAAAGACGGTGAAAGGATGAATAGCCCCTTCGAGCCAATGTCTCCACTCTTCAAACGCTGCCTTCATGGCTAACAGTTCTCTATCACCCACATCATAATTCCTCTCCGCTGGGTTGAGCTTGCGTGAGTAGAAAGCACAGGGATGAAGTCTCTCCTGAGGGCCTGGTCGTTGTGAGAGAACGGCCCCAATGCCAGTATTGGAAGCGTCAACTTCGACTAAGAAGGGAAGAGAGGGGTCAGGGTGATGCAGGATAGGAGCGGTGACAAAGCGTTCCTTTAATTCCTTAAAGGCTTGACGGGAGGCTTCGGCCCAGGTGAGACGATGGATACCTCTTTTGATCATGGAAGTGAGAGGACTGACGACTGTACTGAAATTTCTGATAAAGCGTCTGTAGAAGTTGGCGAATCCCAGGAACCGTTGTAGCTCCTTGAGAGTCTGAGGCTCTGGCCACCTGAGTACAGCAGAGACCTTACTGTCGTCCATAGCAACTCCCCCCGGACTGATGACATAACCCAGGAAGGTAGTGGATGTGGTGTGAAACTCACATTTCTCGGCTTTGGCGTACAGTTGATGTTCGATGAGGCGCTGTAGCACAGTTCTGACGTGTTGAATATGATCCTGTAGGGTGTTGGAGTAGATGAGAATATCGTCAATGTAGACCACAACAAACTTGTTCAGCATGTCCCTGAAGACATCATTAATGAACGCCTGGAAGATGGACGGACTATTGACCAGTCCAAACGGCATAACCCGGTATTCATAGTGACCGTTGGTTGTAGAAAAGGCCGTCTTCCACTCGTCACCCTCTCTGATGCGAATCAGGTTGTAGGCACAGCGTAAGTCAAGCTTGGTGTAGTATTGAGCTGTGCGAAGTTGTTCTAATGCAGCTGGAACCAGAGGAAGGGGATAACGGTACTTCACCGTGATCTCGTTGAGACCACGGTAATCAATGCAGGGTCTTAAACTGCCGTCCTTCTTTTTGACGAAGAAGAAACCAGCGGATGCAGGGGAAGTGGAAGGACGTATGAAGCCTTTCTCCAACTCCTCCTTGATGTATTTAGTCATGGCTTCGGTTTCTGGGAGTGACAGTGGGAACACACGACCCTTGGGTGGATTGTGACCTGGTAGAAGATCAACAGCACAGTCATGGGGTCGATGAGGTGGTAAGGTGTTTGCTTGGGTTTTGCTGAAAGCTGCCTTGAGGTCGTGATATTCCGCTGGTAGGTTGGGAACCTCGAATGACTCCTTGTTAATCGCCAACGAGCGCACTGGAAGAGGAGAAACGGTAGACAGGCATTTTGTTTGACATTTAGTACTCCACTTTATTATCTGACCTTCCCTCCATGATACTAGCGGATCGTGCAGTCTCAGCCATGGTAGTCCCAGAATTATGGGTGTATTAGACGTGGGCAGAACGTAGAACTGAATGACCTCCTGGTGCAGTAAACCGGCTGTGACGGATAGACTTTGTGTAAGGTGAGTGATGATACCAGTTCCCAGTGGACGACCATCTATGGTAGCTACAGACAGAGAGTTAGCACAGGGTATTAATGATACGTTGTTTGTTCTTGCAAACTCAGCTGACATGAAATTCCCAGCCGCTCCAGAGTCCAGTAAAGCGAATGTGGTCACTTGAACGTTGTTAATGGTCAGCTTCAGGGGTACAAACACACTGTTTACTGGATGGAGAGAGTGTAAGGATTCACTCACCAATTTGGATGAGACAGATGAAGGACGTGAAGGACAGTTGACTCGTTGATGACCAGGGGATCCGCAATACAGACATAGACGATTTGCCAAGCGGCGATTCTTCTCCTCAGATGAGAGATGATAGGTATTAACTTGCATGGGTTCAGAGTCCTCGACAGACTGAGCTGCTTTAATGACAGTACTGACATGAGAGCGAGGTTTACGTGAACGCTGCAGATTGTCAATTGCTATCGTCAACTCGATGAAATCGTTCAAACTTCTCCCCTCATCTCGACATGCTAGTTCAGTTTGTAACTCATGACTTAAACCCTTTCGAAACAGAACTTTTAAGGTGTCACTCACCCAGGTCGTTTGTGCTGCCAATGTGCGGAAGTTCATAGCATACTCAGCAGCTGAAGATCTCCCCTGAGAGAGCTCTAGCAAGCGTTCGCCAGCACTCTTTCCCTCCTTGGGATGATCGAAAACCTCACGGAAGCGTGTGAGGAAATCATTGAAGGAGGAGAAGGATGATCCATCCGTGCGCCATACAGCGGTAATCCAGTCAAGAGCCCTTCCGGTTAACAACGAGCAAACAAAGGCAACCTTACTGTTGTTAGTGGAATAGAGCATGGGTTGTTGTTCCACAAACAGCGAACATTGTAGTAAGAAGCCTTTACATTTGTTAGGGTCACCGTCGAATCTCTCAGGAAAAGCCAGTCGTGGGTTAATCTGAGAGGGCGTGGGAACCGCATGTGCAATGGCGGCCGCTTGTGGCGCGGGTGTCGTGACAACAGGACTATGGAGATTCTGAATAGCCTTCACCAATTCCTCCGTGACGGCGGTAAGATGATTTAACTGTTGCTGATTAGCAGCGATCTGACTTGCCTGAGCTGCCAGGTTGGTGCAGAGATGTTCATGGGCTGCTGGATCTTGTCCTGGCGAAGTCTTCTGTAATGATGACAGACTCGACATGGGATCCATTTGCAAGCTTTTATTAGAACACTCGTAGTCGTACAGGCGAAGGGTCAGGATCAGCAAACACAGTATAGTAGAGATATCAGAATCGTAGTCAATACCAAGCAGTGGGTCGGGGTAACCAGCAAGTATCACAGTCCGTATTACAATCTGGGTTCAAAGGTAGGCAGCAAAGGTTCTAGGATCGATAATCATCAAGGGTTGGCAACTGGGATAGCAAGACAGGGTATAACGCTCAGAAATGTTAGCCGTGGCAGAAACAAGACTTCGCAATGAGGTGACGCCAAGGTCTGGCTTATATGGCAGTCTCTGATATGGAACACCTGGCCGGTGATCAGTCCAAGGTACGGGGCTGTTGGGTAATGTAGTGCGTATCAGTGTAAGTGAGTGTTTGGATGCCTGTAGGTGTCAGTATTCGGGCGATGGTGCCCTCTGCTGGCCTCTGGAGGGACTCACGGGGTTCGTACTCGTGACACTTCCAGATCATTGCACTCTGTTTTTATTCAATTTGTACAGTGTCCCAAGTTTTTTGTCAATATTGTGCCTAAATTAACATTTTAGTAGTATTTAATTCAAACAATGTTACAGATCTGAGACTACATTCATAAAAAATTAAGAATATCTCTGCCTTATTATAAACAATGCCTAACTTTCTCTCTGTGTCCCACTATTTCTCTTTCAGTGAAAGCTGTGCTTTCTTTCACAGAGGTGACACATGGTAATAGGCTCTTTTGTTACTGGAATACTATTGTGTATAAAATGGGACCTTTTCCTACATGCCATTTACCCAGCATCCTACTCTAGTCACTGAAACCTAACATTCTCCACCAGGCTCTTTCAACTCACTAAATACTGATTTTTTTTGAATGCTTGAATGGAATTGAATGAACACAACAATAAAATAAACTTTGTCAATTTGTACTGCTTGACCCAAAGCAAACATGGTTTGTTCTTCCCTAATGTTGTGTCAGCAAACAGTTAATCAGGGTTATTACATCTGAGAGGAGAATGTTTCTGAAGAGCTTTCGCTGAGCTTAATAACATAATCCCCATTTTCATGCCTGTCTCGTTTCTCATATCTCCTCATATGACTTTGCTCTGGGACTCATAATGTTATACTCACTTGACTGTGTGAAGAACAAAGAGGCTAGAATGACTAGCAACACAGTGGATTACTGTGTGGACGGGATCAATTCAAATTGAAAATATTGTTCTTGTATCACATTTTTCATGCATGTTCTTTTCCTAGCGCTTTTTGTTTCACACTTTCTCTTGTGTTGAATGAATCTCTTGTCCCCCCCCCCCCAGGTAACTTTACCTTTGTCCACTACCCTGTGTCCTCTACAGGTGTCCCAAGGTCTTTGGCAGCCCTCTCTAGTTCACTGGTCACTTTAACATGTCCCACTGTGCTTGGTGATGTGCTCTACTGGAAGTATCCTGGTTCAAAAAAAAATGGAGCTCATATTCCAGTTTGAACGTTGGAGGCGGAGCTACAACAACCAGACCAAACCCCACCTACATTTGATAGACCCCGCCTCCCTGGCTGCTGCTGGGAACTTCTCCTTCCTGTTAAGCCCGGCCCTGAAGGATGGAGGACTCTACTTGTGCAAGGTCTTCCTGGATGACAAGGCTTTCAGTCAAGCCAACACACTGAGTGTTTTGCATGGTAATATTTCTTTGTATACATCGAAGTCACAACGTTTTGACATGACATATATAATGGCTTCTGGTGTGTGGATACCAGTTTATTACAATCTTCTGTCTATATTTGATGTAATTCAGGAATCTCTATAAAATAATTACACAGTAAAAGAAATTCAATGGCATTTATTCATATTGCAAAATATATATGTTCCACATTTCTAATGATTTAAATTATAATTAAATTATTTATTTATTTAAATCTATATTATAACATTGATAAAATCTTAAAGTTGGCATGTAACAGAAATTGCAATTAATAATCTTTTCTTCCTTATTGTGATGTGTATCTGAGTAAAACAAAAATGAAGAATTATTGTTGTTTGCTAAGTGTGATTGAAGATTACGAGGGCACAGTAATTAAAAACAATTATCTGCACAAATAAATCCTTCATGCTAAATCTTTAAATATAACTTAAAAAAAATAAAATTTAAGTATTGTAATTTACTTTAATCAAACCTGTTTGGTTGGATACATTCTTTGGTGCACTTTTTGTCACTCAAATGAAATAAATGATTTACAAAAAGAAATTATCATATGCAACTCTATATTTCTGTAGTCTTCTGATGTCATTGAATCTTTGAGTGATGCTGTTTGTGTTTTGTTGTTATTTGAGTCAGTCAGTTTATTCAGAATCATTCAGACCAGTTTTCTTGAATGGATCCGAGAATAATTAAAACTACTGAAAGAGGGTGTGAAAATAATAACAACATTTGTATTCTTCTGTCAACCTTTCCCTTCAAAACATTTCACATTTTGTGATTAAACAGTCATTATCAGAGAGAGCACATCAGAACACTCGTTCGCTGACTCTTAATGATGCATGTTCTTGCATCATTGCTCTTGGATTCGTTTTATAATTGCACAGGCGGTTCTATCAATCAATGTAGTTCAGCGTGCAAGAGTCAATCAGTCAGTGTCTGGACTTTCATCTTTCTCACCCGTTCTTAATCTGATCTCCCCCTGTTCTTACTTGAATCTCTTTTTCCCCTCACGTCCTCCCCGCTCTCCTTTTTCTCACTCAATTCTTTTACTTTTGTCTCTTCTTTCTATATATATCTCTCTCCCCTCCCTCTCTCTAGAGTAATGTTTTTTAGTAGGCCTCATTACAGATCTCATTATGTGTAATTACACCTGTCCATGCCGCTGACAATTCTGTGGGTTGTGGCATTACTGTGGAAACCACCGAGCTCAATTAGCTCAGGATTGATACTGCTTTGAGTTTGAGGAGACACTGTACATCAGTCACAGTCAAGCTCATCTGACCGGCTACACCCGGCTCTTTAATGAATATATATCATTTTAACCCTTCGTGTTCATTTTTCCTCTTTCATCATCTGTTTTGCCGGTTCCCTCCTCAGGATACACCAAGTCCTCCCACACCGCTCTTGATCTGAGTTGTTTGAACGCAGAAGGATCTCAAGTTAAAGCTGTAAAGTGGTCGTATGTTCAGGATCCCAGACGCTCTCTGCAGTCAGTTGCTGTTTTGCTGTTCTGTAGTGCTCACTGTGACCCCTGAGACAGCTTGACATTATGCCTGCACTCTGTATCTGAAAAATGGAAAATCAGTGCAATATATGTACACCGTCACAATGGCCAGTATAGGTGAGAGAAAGTGTATGCTATTCTTCTCTCTCTCTCTCTCTCTCTCTCTCTCTCTCTCTCTCTATCTCTGTCTGGCACTTTTTTTTTTTGTGCCTTTCGCTATTTATTTCTTGCTGTAAATTCTTTAAGTCAAGGTGTCAACAACTGAAAAATGGCCAGACTGTAGGTGAATATTTATTCCAATTAGTTATTTTTTTTTCTGTGTGACAGACCTTCTGGGTTTCATTGAATTTAATGAACCAACGACGAGAACATTAGTTAATCTAGTGCAATCATGTAGGTCACCGCAAAGGTCACATACCATACTGTAGCACAATCATGTGCGAGTCCTTTGACCAATCAGTTTCATGAAACCTAACTCCATCATCATGGATTATTTAAAACATGGCTAGTGAGTCTCTGGAGCAGCAGGGTGCAGAAAATAGACCCTCTGCAGAATTCTTCTGTTAAAGGGATAGTCCACACAAAAATCATTTACACATCCTCATGTTGTTCCAAAAATGTGTGAATTTCTTTCTTTTATTGAACATGAAAGGAGAAATTTTCAAGAATGTTCAAGAAAGTGTTTTTAGAACGTTTTGTCATGCAAAAGATAGAAAAGATAGAAGTCACGAGTGCACATCCATCCAATGCATGTTTACATAGAAAACAATGTAAAAGCAGCACAGTGGAATGGCAAACATGAGATGCAGGCTACTGGGGGTAAAAAACGCATGAAAACGCCTAGAGGTGCGTTTTTTAACAGCTGCACTTTAAACTTGAGTGCTGCATTTTTAGAATGTCATGTGATACACGAGACACTTCAAAATAGACGAGACACAACAGTAATAATCAGAAATGTCTAGTGCAAGTTCACATAGAAAAACTATATAAACATTTTGTATGAACAGCCCCTAAGAGTTGACCAAAATGTCTTCTGAAGTCATATGATATAGCTTTGTCTGTTCACAATGATTTACTCAAAAATCCCTGCCTCTGTCATTTCATTTGTCAAAGAGGGATAGAGCAGATGCCCATGTTTATCGGTAAATTACTTAAATAATGAAACAAATTATAACAACATTTTAATTTCTAGGTTCAGATGCAAAAAAAAAAAAATGTTAATTCACAAATATTTAAAACATTATTTCTATTATTTTTACACAGTTATTTGTTGTTTTTCCCTAGAGTTTAAACCACGATTAGAGGGTATTTACAACATGCAGATAACAGTGAGACTGAGAGTGGGTACAGTAGATAAGAGCAGCAACACTTATCGTTTACATGAATGATGTCACCTCACCATATGTAAAACATATTTTGTCTCTTCCTCATCCTCCATATCTCTTCATCTTTCCAATACATGCATTCAGGGATATTTAAATACTCATGACATCGTGTCTACTGTTGGGATCATTTGTGTCTTCCGCTTTCGCCTTGTTTGCATCTAAAGTTACATTCGCTGTCCCACTATTTTACTTTATTTTATTTTATATTTTAAATATTTTATTTTCCTGGAATTAATGGATACATTTCTAACCATTTCTGTCTACTCAACTCTTGTTGAAGATCCAACATTTTCTCCAGGGCCTGCACTGCCACCTGCAGGTGAGTGACGACACACACACACACACACACACACACACACACACACACACACAAACAGATTGTAAAATGTTGGGACCTGGTTTTTGGAAGACACACACACACACACACACACACACACACACACACACACACACATACAATTACTCCTTGCACTGCCTGAGCAGGATTATAATAACTCACCATGTAGACTGAGCCTTGGGGAGGTGCCTGCTGGGAGAAGAGAGGGAGAAATAGATTTAATAACAGAGTATAGATAGATATACATTGAGAAAGAATGACAAGGAGAGAGAGAGAATGAAAGAAAGAAGGGGGAGTAAAAATAGATTTGATAATACAGCAGGGGGGAGAAAGAGGTGCTGTGCATTTCAGTCACCTGTCTTAGATCATCAGGATTTTCATAGATGTTCTCCAGCTCTCCGGAGTGGTGAGACAGCGATAGCTCGACACCTACGTGAACACACACACATGAGGGCTTCTGTCCATCAACATCTGCCAGGGTGAACTGACAGCCTTCAGATCTTTGATGGACAGACTCAGGGGGGAAAGACAAATGCAGGGCCTTACTTTGACGGGTGATGCAATAGCCCTGTCTCCATAGCAACCCCCCAACAGCTAGGGCAATCAGAGGGATCAGAAATAGAAGGAATGAGAAGGTGGAGATATGAGAGGATGCTGAGACATCTCCTGCTGGTGGGAGTGTGAGAAAGACAGAAAAAGAAATGCTAAGTTAGGTTACCCATCAGTGAGTGTGCAGAAGTGTGTGTGTGTGTGTGTGTGTGTGTCTGTGTCTGTGTGTCTGTGTGTCTGTGTGTCCTCCCAGTTGTGTCATGCCTGCATTATTGATATTAGCAGATGAACCGAATCAAACCTCTGCCAAACTATAAATCTGAGACGTCTCCGTCCTTCTCATCCTTGTCCCGGTTTGTCTCTCTCTAGGATCTCAAGCCAAGGGGTGAAGTGGATGTATATAAAGAGTTAGATAGGTGAGATGATTGGTTGCAGGTCACGTGGGAGACACAGTGCAGGCCTGTCATTTTTCATGTGCTCTGTCTGCATTAATCATCCTGATAATATTTTCCTTCTCAGTGTGTGTGTTTCATTTCAGATACAACCAGTGCTGTGATTGAATTTATAAAACATTTACAATGAAACTTTTTTTTTTAAAATAAACTTTTTTTTAAATAAAACTTTATATGTATATGTGGCTTGTGTCTTAATGTATGGAACTCAATTGTTTTTGTTACTACTATAGCACTGCTTCAAAAACTGTTTGAAGTTTTCAAAAACTTGTTCTCGTTTTGTGTTTTTTTACTTTTTCATATATATTTTTTGATTGTGTTTTTTTGTAATGTTAATAATAGTACACTGTAAGAAGAAAATGTGAGGGGGAAAAGGGTACTATGCAGGTAAAATAAGGATATTTTCAGTTAAGTTTATAGACCTTTCTTTTAACCCCAAAACACAACACAAACATTGCTTAATTCAAAATATGCGGAAAACACCTTTGAAAATGTCTGTAAATGTAGTACTGTGGTAGCCATTTTATGTATTCTAAACATATTTTGTCTTGTAAAGTTACATTAAACTCGTATAGCAAATATTTATCCACAACACAATTATGAAATTTCATAAAATACTGATGTAAAAAAATAAAAGTATTATTTGTTATAAATATTTCTTTCAAAATACCACTTGTCAGCCAAATAAATAAATCATTGATTAACTGATCAGTCGATTGATTGATTGATTGATTAATTGATTGATTGATTGATTGATTGATTGATTGATTGATTGATTGAAATAGAAATATGATGTGTGTAAATAACTGAAACTTAAATCGTTATGACATTCGTGCATTGAAATACTATATTTTATGACTTTATTTATTTGTTATAAAATAATATTTGTTTATAATACATCTGTTTGTCCAATGTCACATTTAAATTGACATATCATAGAAGGACTTTACTTTTTTCTTTTTTGTTCTGTTTTACATTAGACACGTGCACAAATAATTGAGCCTTATTTTTGATCCCATTTTATTTATTTATTGCAACATTTTATGAAGTATTAATTTTATTATGGCGCATTTATGTATTTAATTGATTAATTTTGTCAGTTATATTGGTTATATTCCTCCATAAAACTCGTCTTGTGTTCGCTGAACACCGGAGTCGGGGCTGTGACGCGGTTTTATTATTCGCATTCGCTGCAGTAGTATTATGATCCTCACAGACCGCCGTAGTTCCTGACCGAGGGGAGAATGGACGGAAGGATGTGGCTCCGGTGCCTATTCGGGCCCAATCTACAGCGGATCCACCGCTCACCGGACCAGACACGTACTGACGGCAGACCGCCCCGCAGGGTACGACTCTAACTTCCCCTTTAGTCTGAGCCATAGCCTTAAAACACTGCCGAGAGCGGTCTTGCAAGAATGTGCGGAAGTGTAGCGCTATTGGCGGAGTTTCAAATCCCAGTGAGTTGCCTATCTAGACAGCATTTGATCATCATATGCGATTTAATTTGATCGGAACGGAACGTTCTGAATAAATTCACCTGATGTCCTAAAACACTCTCTAGATAGGCAGCTCACTCGGTTTTGAGAGACATCTATTGCTAACTGAAGAGAGCTCATCTCTAATGGTCGAGTGACAGAGCAGTCCATCTGTCATGAGGAGCACAACAACACTATTATCGCAGCCATGCGGCGAATTATTGCATTTTTATTCTGTTTCTATTTGGGTTACAATGACATTTGTCATTGCTATGAATCATACTTAGACTGTTGCAATAATAACTGAGTAATGTGGTTATCTTTCTCTCACCCTCTTCACAGAGATACCGTAGTCTCACACACAAATCTACCCTTAAAATACCAAATTATTTTTACCACTGTTATTTATACTGTAGGCTTTCTCTTAAAATAATTAATATGTTTGTTTAAAATTGTATTGGCTAAAACTAAATCGAGAATGATGGATATTTTTGTAACCATCTATATTGATCTAAATGTTTTCATGTAGTCAATTTGTTTCAAAATAAATAGCATCATTAAAAAAATGGATTTTGACTTTATAACAATAACAGCATCAATAATAATACTCTAGTACTACTAGAGTCTACATGTTGTCATGGGATATAAATTAAAACGTATTTTCATGTGAGTATGTGAGTCTTAAAATGCTTTCTTGTGGAATGAATGGTTTTATGTGAAAAATAATGCATGCAAACAGAAGAGTAGATATGTGAGAATACTGGTGCATTGTATCTATCAAACCTATTTTTGGTCTGTTTCTAATACCAAGTGACCACAGGGTTTTTTTTCTAATAGTATCTGTGGTATTAAGAAATAAAGAGACTATGATCATCATGGCAAACTTTTGTAAAGATACATCAAACTCCTAAACGGCATTCCTTTATCCTATGTAGGGCTGGAATTATCAGCCAATGGGGTTGGAGAGACACACAGGCAGCATCCTCGGTTGGGTATGTGATCACAGTTTCATCGCACGTTTTCCTGCAGCTGGTGTAGTGACCAAATGGTAAAGCAAAGAAGGAGCCCAAAGGTTTTGTAATGTGAAGTGTAATCACTGTCATGTGTTGTCCTTCAGGCCTCAGCGCTGTGGTCTCTGTCCTACTACAGTTCTCCACTGCTCCTCTGTTATCTCTATAGGAAAGGTAAATTACAAATACAGCATCACATAACCACAAACCTGTTTTTATGTGCTAAAATTATACAATTTGACAGCACTGTAAATAATATACCAAATAATGTGATGTGATAGATCTTAATGTTATTACATAAGCAGTTGTTGATTGGTTCATTCAGCACAGCAGGTGTAATCATATCATATGAGTCACAGGCTAATGCTCTCACAGCAGTGCCGGATGTATTTTTAGTCTGGTTCATAAGAGGTTTTAGACCGGAAGAGCACTGATATTCAGGCTGTGAATGAGCTGTGCTGTACTGAATGAGCTCTTTTACATCATGACGAAGGTATGATCTTGTTTAATTTGAGCGTTCGAATAGCTGAATCAATGATGTTATGGTGCAAGTGTAATATTGAGGTGCATACAATGCAGTTCAGATACTGTAGTTCAATGTTAAATCCAGTATTTTGTAGTTATGTGAGCATGGTTATATTGTATGATATTAGGGCATCAATGAAGTGTATTGTGTTGTTGTTTTCTTATCGTCTTTGCTGTTCTCTTGCACAAGAGGGTCTGTGCCTTACGAAGATGTGGTTATTGGCATTATGTAATAATTGTGTTATTAAATGACAATCAAGCACAGTTAACTGTATTTAATATTGTTAGGTTACGATGATAATGACGTTACATAACCGATTGAATTAATTACCGACCACTGATAACAAGATAAATGATTTTTTTTTCTCCTGCTCCAGATGAGCCAGTATTTATCTGTTCAAACTTTCATTAAATGTAACCCTTTAACCACTACTAGACATATATTAATAATTAAACATACAAATAACGTTAGCAAGGTTTATGTGTCTAATTTACATTTATACATCTTTAATGTGTTATCATATAACAACTATCATTACCACAGACATTGATGATGATTATGATGATGATGATGATGATGATGAAAAAATGATGGCATGTGATGGTCTACACACACAAGAATCTCAATTCAACTCAATGAAAACATTTCAAAAATATTTCTTTTTGCATGACTCTTTCACATCTGGCCGTTCATGTTTCGCCTTGAATAATATTTCTGAGTGATGTGCTGAGGTATTGTGCGCTGTTGATCAGAGATGATTCATATGTCGTAGGGTACATCTGCAGCAGTAAGCTGGCTCCTCTCAGTCAGTATGTTGGCACAGCACTGGTCTGTCTGATAGGAGTGGCCTGTCTGAGAGGTGACAAGATTTTACTTTCATTAGTAATGCATGTCTGTTTAATTCCCATACTTTTGTAGTTGACGTTTGTACTTGAATTCACTCTGTTGCACACTTACATGATTTGTGCTTGTGTGTGTGTTTACCGCCGCGCTGTTGTTAGGTTGGGGACGCTGGAGAAACCCAGAGTACCTTCAGTTCATCTCCATACTGGAGGAAACCAGGAAGAACCACACTCCTAACAACAAGGTGAGACCGCAGCAGTGTCATAGGAACAATCCCATGGAGCTTTGCTATAATGTGTCTATTAAATGAATATGGATTCTGTCCCATTCAGAAAAAACTTGCATGTTTTGACTTCGACTTCAAACACTGGCCTGTAGATTTCAGCTGGAAAGAAGTCAGTAGTCCGTAAGTAAAGCTTGTTTCTGTCTTTCTCTTAGTCTTTGAGTTTTAGAGGATGTGTGCATGTTTCTAATGCTCTTGCACTTCATCTGTCTGCAGGAAGCTGTCTAAAGGTGGGGTGTCCCTGCTGAGGCCGGAGCCCAAACACAGGGGAGCAGCAGACAGTGTGCTAAATTCAGTTCGCACACTACCATGCCACATCTTAAGGTAAGAGTGAGTGTGTGAGAATACATTGACTTTATTGTTAGGGTTGTACAGATACATAGGTTTAGATTAGAGGTAAAACAGCATACAGTATGTTCTAATATGATATGTGTGTGTTTTGTGTAGTTATCTGATAGTGCACTCGTTCGGCCGGAGGATGCTGTACCCGGGCTCAGTGGGTCTGCTGCAGAAGGCCATGAGACCCATGTTACAGCAGGGCCAGGCCAGACTCGTAGAAGAGGTAAGTACAAACCCATATAAAAACTCCCACGTTAATGGGGAAAAATGAAGAACTAAAATGAAAAGTTATCTTGAATTTGAATTTTATGAGTGGGATCTTTGTTAAAGGGGTCATATGATGCTTTTCTTTAAAGATCATTTATTTGTGTATTTGGTGTAACAGAATATCTTGACGTATTTTAATGTTAAAAAAACACATTATTTTTCAAATACTGTACATTATTATAGGTCCAGAGCCTTAACTTTGATAAATAATTTCTCTTTGGATCTGAGACTTGAGTGTTTGCAACTTTATTACTTTATTATAAAATACTATAGGTAGGTTACAGATTTGATTGCATTATCCAAAAAATCTATTTGAGAGTTACTGTACATTTGTTCTTAATTATAATTACACAGAAAAATGCATAATTACTGTACACTTTCTATATAGTTTTCTTTATAATTTCTTTAAAAAAATGTCCCTATTCAGTACCTTGAAGTGTTTTTGAAATGATTTTGAAAATGTCATAAAGGGTACATTTAAAATACATACAACAGTAATATATATATTTTTAAATAGAACTATTTAAAATAACTGTTTTTTTTAAACACATTTTAAAATCGAATTTATTCCTGTGATGACAAAGCTGAATTTTCAGCATCACAGTATCACATGATCCTTCAGAAATCATTCTGACAAGCTGATTTGCTATTATCAATGTTTAAAATAGTTAATATTTTCGTAGAAACTGATACATTTCTATCAGGATTTTTTGAATAACAGAAGTTTTAAATAAACAGTATTTACTTTAAATGGGAATCTTTATAAATTAATTTCCTCTTGATCAATTTAATGAATCATTGCTAAATAGAAGTACTCATTAATTTGATTGAAAGAAATCTGACTGATTCGAACATTATACAGTTTACTTTATATGGAAATTCATAGATTCTGTGTTTATGTTCAGTATGACGGTCAGCGGAACAAACTGGTGGCTTGTGATGGGAATGAGATTGACACCATGTTTGTCGACCGGAGGAGAGATGGAGGACAAGCCGGAAAAACTCTGGTAAGAATGTTTCTAGAAACCATACTAGAGCTTCACGGAAAGAACAGATTACGTCTAGCCACTTTCCAATGCTGACATGATGTGCATCACAGGTGATCTGCTGTGAAGGAAACGCAGGGTTCTATGAGGTCGGCTGCATGAACACACCACTGGACGGTAAATGTTTGCGGCTCAGTCTGTCTGTGTTCTATTTATTAAATATTAAAGCACTAGATGCAAGTCAAACTGTTTCCTCTTGTGTTTACAGGGGGATATTCAGTGTTGGGCTGGAATCACCCAGGGTTTGGCGGCAGTACAGTAAGTCTGTTTCTCACACTGACTTTGGAATAACAGCACACAATTAATAACACGTACATAGTATTTGTATGTTTTATCTATAATGGATGGAAACCTCTGTGTACCCTTTTTTCCAGGGAGTCCCATTTCCTCAAAACGAGGCCAATGCTATGGATGTGGTCATTCAGTTTGCCGTGCACAAACTGGGCTTCCAGCTGAGTGACATCATTGTGTACGCCTGGTCAATAGGGGGCTTCACAGGTAAACAATCCCACACCAGCCAAACAGCCAATCACTGCTTCTTTTGTTTTCGTTCTAAATGTGCTGCTCTATTTTAGCCAGTTGGGCTGTGATGTCT
The DNA here is from genome assembly GCF_003368295.1 of Carassius auratus. Classification (NCBI taxonomy): domain Eukaryota; kingdom Metazoa; phylum Chordata; class Actinopteri; order Cypriniformes; family Cyprinidae; genus Carassius; species Carassius auratus. Next base: position 18,384,445 of record NC_039258.1, read on the forward strand.
TACCCAGAGATCCGAGCTCTGGTTCTAGATGCCTCATTTGATGACCTCTTACCGCTTGCGCTAAAGGTCATGCCTGACAGCTGGAGTGAGTGTTTTAGTCTTTTCATCTGCACTCGGTTCTTTAAAGAGTGACCCAAAAAAGTAATGAACGAATGTGTGTTTGTTACCATTCCGCAGGGCCCTTGGTCACCCGTACAGTGAGGCAGTACATGAACCTGAACAACGCTGAACAGCTCTGCAAGTTAGACACCTTTCTTAGGATATATTTAATAGTAAAAACTAAAAGATAACAGTATGAGCCAGTATGAGAAATACGTTTGCTCTCATTTCAGGTACCAGGGACCAGTGTTATTGATCAGAAGAACCAAAGATGAAATCATCACCACCACGTGAGTCACCCAGGACACAGACGAACACATTGATGCTAGCGAAGGCAAGCGTGAATTGTTGTTGATGCTAACATGGCATGAGTTATGTTTTAATACAGGGGTCCAGAAGACATCATGTCTAACAGAGGGAACGACCTGTTGCTCAAACTACTCCAGTACAGGTCAGACACGAATCCCACCAACTGCTTCATCTGGTTCTGCTCTGTCGGTTGGTTTCATCTCTCTTTCTCTGTCTCTCAGGTATCCTAAAGTCATGACCGAGGACACTCTCAGGGCGGTCAGGCAGTGGCTCGCAGCAGGGACACAGATTGAAGAAGGTGTGCTTTTATTTTATTTTTCCATTCATTTTAAAGGGATAGTTCAACCAAAAATGAAAAGATCTCCATTCATCTTCAGAACACGAATGAAATATTTTTGAGGAAATCTGAGAGCTTACTGACCATGCATAGACAGCACAGCAACTACCACATTCAAGGCCCAAAAAGGTTAAAAAAAACATTGTTAAAATAGTCCATGTCTTTATTTTTGTTTTCTTTATACACAAAGATTTCCGTAGCTTCATAAAATTCAGGTTGAACCACTGATGTCTCGTGGATATGCACTGCACATGGATATAGGTAATATAGATTAATATTAATTTTAAAATGAATAATAATATTAGCCAATTCATTTTTATTCTCTTGGTCATAACTAAAAAATTATATTTTATGTAGAATATTAACATATATATTTTCTTTCTTAATATCGGAGGTAGAGTACATTAATATTTTTTTCTAATTCAAATTTAATTTCTTTTTCTGTACCATGTGGCATATGCATAAAATGTAGCATGTAGAACCCTGATTTATGGTTTTAGTGTATTTTTATTTTAACAGGCTTTTTCACACCGGTTTCCGAGTAGAAAAGTTTAGAAAAGTGTAAAAAGGAATAAGTAAAATATACACAATTTATGATGGTTTCATTTTGCTTCGTAAAGACTGGTCAAAAATCATTATTTCCTTAAGTTGACAGCCAGATTTTCTTTCATGTAATAGAAAACAGATAGTGTCTGTTTAATATACACTAAAAAATTCAAGATAATATTTCATGTATTAATTTGTATTGTATAAAATTATAATAAAGTCTTTATACTTTAAATAAATTTTATACTTCCAGAAAGGGTTCCCTTGCAAGAGGATAAGTTGGAAAAAAACGAATTAGCATATTGGCCATAGCAGTGGTTATAAAATTAAATGTAAAAATTTTAATAAAAATTAAATTTATGCATTTAGCAGATGCTTTTATCCAAAGCGACTTACAGTGCATTCAGGTTATCAATTTTTTACCTATCATGTGTTCCCGGGGAATCGAACCCCCAACCTTGAGCTTCATAGCGCAGTGCTCTACCAATTGAGCTACAAGAACACTATGAACAATTAAGGTTATGAACTCTAATATGAAAAATATTATGATGTAGTCAGTATCAGCCAGAATTTCTAGATTTGTTTAATGTGTCTCTATTAAGCAGAATGTTTTTCCTCTGTTGCTCAGAATCGGTGTACACAGGCTACGAGGTGGATGATGATTGGTGCTTGTCTGTGCTGCAGTCCTATCAGACAGACAGAGAGACCCAGTTCCCCTGGAGCGTCGGTATGTGCTTCAAACACAGTCCATGCTTAAAGCAAGACAGACATTTGACTGTTGGTGATCTTTTGTTTCAGGTGAAGACATGACACTCGAGGGCAGACGGCAGCTTGCTCTATTCTTGGTATGTTTAAAAAAAACTATGTACCCAGTAAATAAAAATGCTTCTCTCTCTCTCTCTCTCTCTCTCTCTCTCTATATCTCTCTCTCTCTCTCTCTCTATATATATATATATATATATATATATATATATATATATAAAATATATTAATGTTTAAAGGTCACCAATCTGACATGACTTTCCTCTCTTTCAGGCCCGAAAGTATATGAGAAACTTTGAGACGACACACTGCACTCCACTCCCTATTACTGAGTTCAGGCCTCCCTGGAAACTGTAGAGCACTGAGACTAACAGAAAGAGAACGCTGGAGGTCAGAGGTCAAAGGGAATCACACACCGGTTCATTTGAGTCCGTTCTGTGGGGCGGCGTTTAGAATGAAAATGTGACAGGGTTACTCGTTTACATCGTTCGAATGGTTTGATGGAGACATTTTAAATGATTGGTTGGGCTCTGCCTCCATCGCAGGAGTATTTAACATGAAGATCACAAAGTGTTGATGCTCAGGTTTGTCGTGGCGTTTGTTTCTTTTGAGAGACTCTCAGTGACGGGACTCAAAGTTCTCTTGTAGAGCTGCACGATAAATAGCATGTAATATTTAATGTGCATCTTGTCAGTAAAGGTGGTTGTTCACTGACAAGCTGCGCAAAACATGCGCAAAATATGCTTGTGGCTTTACGCAGCTTGTCAGTGAACAACGGCTCTGAGTAGTTAATGCAGCTCCATGTGAAAGTGTACAGGTTATAGTGATTTACAGCTGGAAGAACTGGCTTTACTGACAAGATGCACATTAAACATCGCATGTGATTTATCATGCAACCCTTATCTCTTGCATCTGTCTCAGTGTGTATTCATTTTTATCCTCTGTTATGTGGAGCACTGTAATTATGAACAAATTGTATTGATAATTAAGCTCTGAATGTTATTAAATATGAATATTAAATAAAACCATGTGATACTTTTTTGTGGTTGGGTTCCTCGGTCTTCAATCATGTCGTTATTTGTGGTTGAAAACACAAAATAAAAGTTTCTTATTTGAAAGCTAAATTCAAATGGTATAGTTATTTTATTCTGAACAAGCATTGTGGATATACTGTATATAATTTTTAACTTTATAAACAGTTTATATACATTTGTGTATGTATATATAGTGAGCTTGGTGACTGTATAATAAATACAATGAAACTACAGAGAAAATTCATCATTTTGCATCTTAGGTTGATGTTTATTCAAGTTTCCCCACATTATTGTTCAGGACTGACATACATTAGACAGAGAGAACACAATTGGAAAAATTCTTACAAATGTTAAGTTGTTACATCATCTTTCTGAAGTTTTCGATGGCTTCCTTCACTTTTTGTAGTTCTGTTTCATTCTGCCTCAGCTGGAGGAAAGAAAATAATATGTTGCACTTTTCTTCAAGACAAGCAACTGCAGACAACTTTAATTTAAGACCATTTCCCACCTTCCGTCCCACTTACCTTCTCGGCATCTGCCTCCTGCACTTTAACAGGGACTTTCTCCTTGTAGTCACTCTTGGCCATCTTTTCCTTCATCTTTTCCATCTGTTTCTCCAGCTCCCCTTTCTTCGCTGTCAGTTTAGTGACCTCCTTTTCCAAATCAATCAAACCCTGATTCACAGAAAGGCAGAAAGCTCATTGAAATGTGACGCTGTAGGAGAGGGGGAAATGAATTCTTGACACAATGCCAAACCAGATGATTGGGTGCTGAGAATGTCTTGATGTTATTTTTAGAGAATCAAATTAAAATAAATACTTAATCTCCTCGTTTCTGGTTGATTAAATGAATGAATCTGTTTGGCAGCTGTAGTGGGTTTATGACAACCAGAATAAAACTCCTTCAGGTGTGTTAGTGCAAGTCACAATGCTTTCGTCATGAAACAACGGTCTCAAAGACTTTTACCCTCAGCATGAGGTGAACAGTGCATTTATCTGAGGCGATGGCCACCGCACAGCCTTGTGGGATAGTGCTGTCGCCCCCCACCACTGGGTGAATAGCCTGAGAGTAAGACAGCGTCTGGATCTGGAGACTGTATGTCTGCACCAGAGCAGCAGTATCAGAGTCTATGCACTGCAGATAACCTGACACAGAGAGATACAACAGTTACACATCTGCTAATAAAAATCTGAAAGAATACAAAGACTGTGAGGTTCTAGTACATTACTACCATATGGTCAGTAGATTGTGTGTAAACCTCAATTTTGTGTTTGATATGGGTAATATTGAGACTAGGGATGCACCAACTTTTGCCTCTTGTGATTCTGTAATGAAGCTCGTGAAGCTGTTGTGCAACATTTTTATGTTATATTAAAATAATTTTAATGTACTTTTTAAATACATTTCAGAATATTGCATTATATTTTCGTATATATTACTATGATCATTATTTTTTTAATTTGTTTTATAGAAAAAAAACTTTATATTGATCAAAGAATCAGACAAAAATGTTTCGACAATTTTGTCTTTAATGACTCACTCATTTCGTTACAAAACCTTAAGACCTTCGTTCATCTTCAGAACAAAGATTAAGATATTTTTGATGAAATCTGTGAGCTCTCTTACCCATGTAATGTAATTAACACAATCAACACCCAGAAACATAGCAGGGCGATCGGTAAAATAATCCATGTGACATCAGCAGTTCAACCCTAATTTTACAAAGCTACGAGAATATTTTTGTACACAAAGAATAACAACTTTATTAAACAATTCGTCGTTTCTCCATCATTTTGGAGAGTTTCCGACGAATTACTGTTTCTGGATTTCCCTGTTTGTGGGAGGGTTGGAGAGCTCTCAGAAAGCATCAAAATGATCTTAATCTTTGTTCTGAAGATGAACGAAGGTCTTGTGGGTTTGGAACGACATGAGGGTGAGTAATTAATGACAGAATTTTCATTTTCTGTGAACTATCTTTTTAAGCAGGACAACTCCTTGCAACACTGATAATAAGACATGTTTCTTGAGCAGCAAATCAGCATATTAAAATGATTTCTGAAGGATCATATGACAGAAGAGTAGTGGCTGCTTTGCCATCATAGGAATACATTTTATTTTAAAATACATTAGAAAACCTTTTTTTTTTTTTACTGGAATAATATGTCACAATATTCTGCTGCATTTACTGCCAACCCCAAACATTTGAACAGTAAATGTAATGTAAATTTTTTTTTAACTAAAAATACAACACAAAAAAAATAAAATTAATAAAAAAAAAAATCTATTATTTATCTGATGATAACAAACAAATATTGCCCTAATTTTTTAATGACAATCCAGCACTGGATTTTGATCAGTCACATCAGATCGATCCCCAATCTGTTTAAAATGGGCCATCTACCAATACTGACCCAGGCTTGGGATCAGTGCATCAGTGTGAAATGAGTGTGCAGTGTACTGTGTGAGGTCTCACAGTCAGCGCGGGTCTTGGTCAGGTTATAATCGGCCCTGAGTGATCGGATGGTTTTGACCACAGACATGACAAACTCCATCTGACGGTCGATGTCCTCGCTGTGCCAACAGAACTACAATCAAACAAAATACACCATTTACACCAGAAACCACCACAGAATGCATTTCGTTCAGACAACATACTCTCTTTTCATTAAAACTTTAAAGTTCCTAAGGTTATACCTTCACATTCCACTACATTGCCTCAATGAATGATGAAAAATGATCCAGGATGAAACTCTAAGAAAAGCTCATTACAGTGGGACATCAAAGACTAGATCATGATTTATAAACTTTTCAATTTAGGCTGGATCTCGGTGTGATTTTGCCGCCTTCTGACCAGACGATTCTTGTTACATTAACCAGCAAGTAGTACTTCATATGTGCAGGGGACATCATGAATACATAACTGTTTTCACTTCCTACTGACTCCACACTCAAATCCACCTGATGTTTTATTGGCTGAGGTAAACCAACTGCGTCCTTACATTGTTTAACAGAATAGAATAACATTTTTATCTATATACTAGAAAACACTGCCATTACACTTGACCTTTGACCTCTGCTCACCTCTGATATTTCTGGGTAAGGTGTGACACAGATGCTGGAAGGGCTTTCCTGAGCATGTCTTCTTGGCAACCGCTGGAAGAGCTCTTCAGTCACAAAAGGCATGATGGGAGACAGGAGGCGGAGTCCCACCTCCAAACAGGTGTAGAGAGTCTGTCTGCAGATGTCCGCTTGCTTTTGTCCCTCCGAGTCTGTCCTACTCAACACCGGCTTCACACTCTCCTACAACGACAGAAATAAAATAATAAAGCTCAAATTTAACACATTCTTATTGGATAATGTCTTATTTTAGAAATTTTTGTGAAGAGGACTCAAATGTGTGAATTCATTACCAGATAAACATCGCAGAGCTCGTACAGCCAGAAATTGTAGATAGCGGTGGTGATTGTGGTAAAATCGTAGGCCTGAAATCCGCCATCGCACAGTGCTACTGCTGCGCTCAGACGGGACAGAATCCAGCGGTCAGACACACTTTCACTGCCACACAGCTGAGAGACAGAATCACATGTTAAACGGAGAGGGAAATCAACCCACAATACACCACAGACTATCTGTTCGCAAATACTGCACATAGTTAGCACATCCTCCATCAATCTACCACTTCCTCCTGTCCATCTCGCTCACCTGAGCTTTCTCGCAGGGCACAAATCCCTCCCCCAGAGTCCTCATGGCAAACTTCACTGCATTCCACAGCTTGTTACAGAAATGCCTGTATCCCAGGATCCTGTTCACATCCAGATTAATGTCTCGGCCTGGGAGAAATAAACAAAAACGCACATTATACTTTATGTAACCGTGTACCTTATCTTAAACTAATCTAAAATGCACTTCGATGCTTTATTTGGTAAGTACACTAATAAATTCACACATTCATAACATTGTGTAAACTACTATTTGTCTAATACTGTAAGATTTTTTTTACCTTGACTGGTGTAAGCACACAAAGCAAATCTGAGCGCATCAGTCCCGCATTCTGGAATTCCACTGGGATAGTCGGATTTCTACAGAGCGGACACAAACAAAACAGAATAGAAAAGCACTGCTGCAGCTAAGGGGACAATAACAAGAGATTTCAAGAAATCTCAAGAAAGCGGGGTTTACCTGTCCCTGTTTGGCCTTCTCAATCTCCAGAGGGTCAAGATTGCTTTCTATTAGCTGAGCATGAAGACCCTATACAAACAAACACACCTCAAATTAATTTTGCACAATAACACCTTATGTAGCCCCTTGTTGTTGTTGTTGTTTATGTACCTCCAGTGAAATGCCAGTGATGACGTCCAGAGGGTCGATGACGTTACCGAGAGACTTGCTCATTTTCCTGCCATGGGCGTCCCGTACCACCGCATGCAGGTAGACCTGAACAAACCCGTGTTACGATACACAAGTTAGTCTAGCTTTGACTGCGGTGACACAGCTTGATACATCTGAGAGCAAGTTTGGCAGTCTGACGGACACTCACTTTTACATTTTATAGCTCCAGGATTTCCAGAAATAAAATATAGAATAAATGTAATGTAAAACACACACATCCACACACCCACCTCTTTGAAAGGTAGTTTTCCAGTGAGTTTGAGGCCCATCATGACCATACGAGCCACCCAGAAGAACAGGATATCATGGCCCGTCTCTAACAGTGTGCCTGGGTAGAAGACTCTCAGATCCTCTGTCTAACACACACATGTTGCAATATTACATAATCAGCAAGTCTAGGTATTTAAAATATGACAAAATAGGACTAATTGTCAAGATTTTGACAATATGAAATAAACAGCACCCAGGGACCCCCAACACAAATAAACAAGACTTTTTTTTCTCTTTGCAATATATTGCTTATGTAATCATAATATATCATTAGAAATGGAACTATAATATTGTATGATGTGTATCATATCTATCTATAAACATAAATATATATATATTGTGTGTGTGTGTGCGCTGTATATCTGTAATTTCTGACCTCAGATGGCCAGCCAAAGATGGAGAAGGGGAAGATCCCTGAGGAGAACCAAGTGTCCAACACATCCTCATCTGAAACAGACGAAGATGCTTTATAGATGCCATGGGGTAAAATACTGACATAAAACAGGAGGATAAAAGGACTCTGTTGTAATCAGAGCATGTGTAGGTAAGACTCGTACCCTGGCGCAGAGAGATTTTGTCTGCAGTGACATTGAAGCGTTTGGCAGCTTTCTCTCTGGCTTCCTCCTCTGTTCTCCCACTGACCCAATAATGTCCGTCCACATCCTAAACACAGACAACAACATCTTAATGCCCAGCATCGGTGTGTATCCAGTGCACACACTGCAAGCTGCATTTGGCTGTGCTCACCTCTCCTGGTTTGACTGACGGATCATTCACAGACACAAAGTACGCTGGTATCCTGTGACCCCACCACAACTGCCGTGAGATGCACCAGTCCCTGAAACCCAAAAAGCGTTAGCACAGACTGAAAACACTCTGGCAGAGAACAGCTGGGCTGAGATAGACGGGTCACCTGATGTTGTCCATCCAGTTGAACCAGGTTTTGAGGTGGTGGTCAGGGATGATCTTGAGCTCTCCGTTTCTGACGACATCTGCGGCCTGCTTTCCCATCTCCCTGCAGTCCACGTACCACTGAGGCTTCAGAAGAGGCTCCACTATGTCCTTAGAGCGGCTGACAAACACATATCAAAACCTTTATACATGGTAATATAACCGCTGTCTATTCCAGGATTAGATGGCATTTCAACACACTATGAATACATTTTTCATAAATTATAAATTACAACATTTAATTGTAATTATTATACAATGGGTTGAATTTTTAATGTAGCTTTGTTGGTCTAGAGATGAAAATGTCAGGCAACCTATCCATGTTTGCCTCTGCATAATTGGGCTAGCTTCTATCACGAGACAGATGAATTAGCACCAAAATACCATATTTTGTCTTGGATATGCAGAGAAAAAGGCAAATGTTTAGTCTACATATTTTGCCAAACTAACTAAAAATTAAAAGTGAAATGAAAAGAGTTTGGGGTCAGCAAGATTGTTTTACAGAGATTACTACTTTATTCTGAAAGGATGCATTCAATTGATTTAAAAAAAAAGACAGTAAAGACATTTATAAGGTTACAAAAAATATAGATTTCACTATATTGCTGTTTTTATTTCTTACTGACCCCCAGAATTTTGAACACCAGTGTATTTGCTTAAAAAAACACACACAAAAAAAACCTTTGTATAATATTTTAGTCAAAGAACTTTATCATGTTTTTTTTTTAACTGTTCAATCAAACATTATATTTCAAGAATAAACTAGTAACTAGCAAGATTACTGTTTTGTGGTGAAGTGTACTAGGTTATTGTATGGCAGCTATAACAATGTACTTATTGTAAAAAGCATAATTTTTTCCTCTTTTAAAATGTATAATTTTTTTTCCAGATTTTCAAGTTATATGACCATTTTCAATTCCGTTTCCATTGGCAGTACTGTGTCCTGTATACCTGTCCATGACCACCTAGGTAAATGAAGGAGTTGAGTGGGAGTTAGTGGCTAACCTGCAGACGGGCACCACCATGGGATTGTCTTTGACCTCCTTAAACTGGCCTAAGTCTTTCAGAGCCTGGAGCACAGCTTTCCTGGCCTCAAAGCGCTTCATTCCCTAAAACAGCAGAGAAACGCAGATTATTCAAAGAACAATGACTCAGTCAAGATTCAAATACCTGGTGTAAACAGGGTAAAATATATCACAGTATGTGTGTGCCTACCAGGAACGGAGGAGGAACATTGATGAGGAGGCCATTTTCATCTAGGATGTTGATGAAGGGCAGTTTGTGTCTCTCTCCCACCTCGTAATCATTATGATCATGAGCAGGAGTGATCTTCACAGCACCTGAACAATAACACCATACTGTAGACTAAACAAGGCCCAGACAAAGACAGAGAATAACTTTCTGTCCTTGAAACATTTATTACCTGTCCCGAAGTTCATATCCACAAAATCATCAAACACAATGGGCATCTTTCTGTCACAGAATGGGTGAACAACCATCTTTCCTTTGAGATGCTGGACAGAAAAGAAGCTTTCAGTTAATGCGACTCAAACCTTTTCTGACAAAAAAGGTTTTGAGAAGAAAACTTTTGTGTCACCTGATATCTGGAGTCATTAGGGTGGACGGCAACAGCTGTGTCTCCGAGCATCGTCTCAATACGGGTGGTGGCCACTACCACCTCCTCATCTGCAGGAGAACGTTTCATTTAAACACATCTGTATATCTCCTCAGTGCATCTCACCTCAATTCTCCAGACTCGTCTCTCACCTGACCCTTCAATCTTGTAAGAGAAGGACACCAGCACTCCAAACTCAACCTTCTCTTTATAACCTGGCACAGGAAGAAGAGTTCGCCCCATCAGCTCCTTTTTATCGACCTGGAACACAAAACTCATCATGTGACTTCAGTAAAAAGAGACTGTCATTTCAGTCACCTGCCACTTTCCCACATAAACTTACCCTGATGTGAAAACTGATATTGTTTTTAACTAAAGCTACACTGGCAAGTCTTACTTGTGTGTTGGGATGGTTTAAAACGACATTTTAGGAAGGTTTTTCAAAACAAAACATTGTTGCTTTGTCACTTACACTGCCGTTCAATAGTTTGGGGTCTGAATTAAATAAATATTTTAATTTAGCAAGGATGCTTTAAAGGGTTAGTTCTCCCAAAAATGAAAATCCTACCTTTAATTACTCACTCAAGTTGTTCCAAACCCGTAAGACCTTCATTAATCTTCTGAACACAAATTAAGATATTTATGATGAAATCCGAGAGCTTTCTGACCCTACATACACAGCAACACAACTGAAACGTTCAAGGCCCAGAAAGGTGGTGAGTAATTAAAGACAGAGTTTTCATTTTTGGGTGAACTATCCCATTAAATGGATCACAAGCGACAGTAAAGAAAATTATAATGCTAAAAATAATTTATATTTCAAATAAATGCTGATTTTAAACTCCATAGCCATAAAATATATATATTTTTTAAATCACTGTTTTAATATATACATTTTAATATATATTCAAAATAGTAATACTATTAAATTGTAATAATATGTCACAATACTACTTTTAAACAGAAAGAATGTTTTACTGTCGTTTACCACATAAATATAGCCCTGGTGAAGATAAGAGACTTGTCTCAAATATATTTCAAAAATCTTAAGAAACCCCAAACTTTCTGAACGTTAGTGGCAGTGGAAGAGTTTTCCCACTCGTTCAATCACAGATGGGAGAGATAAAAAATTAAATGTCGAAGTTTGCATGCATACATGAACATACCTCTATGTCAGAGATGGCAGAGTTGAGGGTGCAGGACCAGTTGACGAGTCTCTTGCTCCTGTAGATCACACCCTCCTCATGCATACGTACAAAAGCCTCCTGGACCGCATACGACAGTTTCTACAAGCAGACAGTATTACAAAAGATAACAGATTAGCCATCATTAATTAATGACACTTTAATGCTAAGTAGCACAAAGCTGGTTAACAACATCCAGACTTTCCAGATGGCATTTAACACCTGAATTGTTGCAAAACAAGGCATGTTTGGGTTTTAAGCACTGTACTCACATCATCCATGGTAAAACAAGCTCTGTCCCAGTCCAGAGAAGAACCCAGCTTCTTCAGCTGGTGATAGATGCGATCTCCCTTTCTGTTCGACACCGAAAGGAAGAGAAATGTGCTCATATAATTGGAGCTAAATTAATTATTTATAGATCTAATGAAATTATCCAACACTCACTCGTTCTTCCACTTCCAGACCTCCTGGATGAAGTTCTCTCTCCCGAGATCGTGTCTGGTCATCTTTCGCTCTCTCATCAGTTTCTTCTCCACCACCACCTGTGTGGCGATACCAGCGTGATCACAGCCGGGATTCCACAGAGTGGTCTCTCCTCTCATCCGGTGCCTGCATCATCACACCATGATGCATGATATTATATTGCATTAGATTGCATAATATTTGGTCTATGCTTTATTAACAATAATATGCCTTTCTATCTTTTAATTACTGCATAACAAAGTTACTATTATGGCTTAGAAACTAATATTTATAACAATTATAACTGGTGGTTACCATCTTGTCAGGCAATCCTGAATGGCATTGGTCAAGGCGTGACCAAGGTGGAGTGATCCGGTCACATTAGGTGGAGGAATACACATCATGAACACTCCACGTGGGTTTGGCTCACTCACATTCTTCCTCTGGAAGCAGAAATATAATAAAAAAAAATAACACTGGTACCATTCCAGAGTTTGGGGTCGGTAGAATTCTTAAAAATGTTTTTAAAATAAGTCTTTCATGCTCACCAGAGGCTGTGTTTATTTTCTCAAATACAGTAATATTGTACAACATTATTATAATTATTATAGAATTGGAGCTAAAATCTTGTCGAGCACTTCGATAGGTCCCGATGACAGGCGCAGATTTTCTGGTAATGCGAGGCGTTCAGGAATCGAATCTTGCACCTCGCGGTGTGCTCACATACAAATCGGGCAGCCCCGATTAATATCAAACATGTCTGATATTTAGAATTTTAACTCTATGATTGGATCAGCACTTTCACAATAGTAATGTGCGACCGAGATACAGCTGCTGTACAGCTCCGATGGAAAGTGGAGACAGAGGAAACTGCTGAAGTTTTGTAGGAACATGACTGTCTATATAATGTGTCGAAAACGAATCACAACCATAAAGACAAAGGGATGCGCTGGGGTGAAATCACATCAGTTATGGGAGTACTGGGTGACTGCAGAAAGCTGCTAGCTCTCTGAATGCATCAAAAATATATTCATTTGTGTTCTGAAGTTGAACAAAGGTCTTACAGGTGGGGAACAACATGAGGGGTGAGTAATTAATGACAGAATTTTCATTTTTGGATGAACTTTCCCTTTAATCTTTACTTGCTGAATAAAATGGTGTACCTACAGTGTCTCAGGAAGAACCAAAATACTTTTGAATATTTTAATGTCATACCCCATATTCAGGCTTGAAGAAACCCTGTTTCTCCCACCAGGAGTACCAGGACGCTTCCACATACTGAGGACTGTAAGAATCAGGCAGAGGACTCAAGACATCTGAAACACAAAAGACGTTACATTACACATTTGAAAAATACAAATACTGTTTAATGGAAGCAAAAACGCACCTTTTTTCTCTCCAGGCGGCGTTGGGATGTTGTAGGTGATCACACCTAGTTCCTTCTTCTCAGGTTTGGCCTTTTTCTGTTGGAGGGAACAGAGGTGGCAACAATACAGTATGAGAAGTTCAGCTGTCTGTCTAGCTCCGTTTGTGTCAGTGTTATTAAGAGAATAAGAAGCTGAGATCATCAGTCTACCTCAGTCTGAGGCTGCGTCTTCTTCTTCTCTTCCATCTCTTTCTTCTGTTGAAACTTTTCCATCTTTTCTCGCTTCTTGGCCTCTTTCTTCAGTTGAGCCTCTGTTTTAGGAGGACCTGAGAATAACAAGGAAGCCGGATCATTACAAACAAATCCTTCAGACAACTCCTAAAAGCCATTCAGACAAATTGATAGGACCAAGTCTATCTGAAGTTACAAGAACATATCAGCTGATGTTTTAATCTACAAGTTTATAATGATCTTAAAATAGACACAAAACACTATTCCTTTAAATCCCACACATCCTTACCGTTAGCAGGTGTGCCGTCTGGTGTAGGCGCTTCAGAAGCAGCAGTTGCTGTGGCATTCACAGCAGCGCTGGGTTTGGGTGTCACAGGCACCATTTTCTCACACAGTGAGATTTTACCCAGCACCTTCAGGAACTGTGGCTGGTTCACACAAGTATTATACCATCTTGTCACATTCACCAATGACTTCCTGTCTGCAGGCTCCAATGCCTTCAAAGGAAACAAACATACTAAAAATCAGGAATCAATCATTTTAGCAACAATTACAACAAATTAAATATAAATGTAATACCTGTATAATTGTAGAACTAAAACTTAAACTACTAAAAATAATTTTCATGAATTAAAAGACGGAGCACTGCACATGGCATGCAGGAAAAAAATTGTAGGCTCAATGATGTGCACGATCATAAATTGAGAGAATTATTTAGTAAATTTTGTGCATGATGTAGCAAATCGAGGGAATAAAATAGTAACTGTGTGCACATTTAAATACATTGATGGAATGAATTAGTAAATCATCCATACAATGAAAGTCAATGGCATGCAGCATTGTTTCTGGATTCCACTGACTTTCATTGTATGGCCAAAACAGTTCGAACATTCTTCAGAACGTCTAATTTGTTCCACAGAAGAAAGAAATAAATACAGGTCTGGAATGGCATGAAATATAATGATGAGTAAATGATGACCGATCTTAAATATGTTTAATAACACAACCTGTTATAATATAAGAGTTGATGTGGTCAAGCATACAGATGTGTACTCACATATTTAAACGGCAGGAGTGCTGCCACAGTAACAGCTATATCCGCCAAAGTCACACCCTCTCCTACAAGGAACGTCCGCGGCGCTAGAGTCTCATCTAGAGCTTTGAGAACATGCAGCAGCTCTGCTTTGGAACTCTGCTGCAGCTGAAATGAAAGATCAACTGATATTACATTGAAAACGCATTCTGATCATATATGGGCCTATACAGACAAATACATACCTTCTTATCAACCCCCATGATCCCCAGCAGAGGGAATGTCACAGCACAGGCCACGGGCATCAGCTCGTTCTCAGCAAAGCTCAGCCATTGCCAAACCTGACTCTCCTGCTTCTTATCGCTGCCGGTCCGGTTGCCCGCTGCTGCTAGGTACCAGCTCACAGCATTAGCACCGGTGAGCACGGTGCCCCCCGAACCAGCTAAGACCAGCGCAGGACGAGATCCGGCCACCTCAGCCGGAGGGTCCTCATGGATGATTCGTGGAGGAGATGGACAGAATTCAGCAGCGACCGAGGGCAACAAACTCCTGAAGTCATCCGGGTGGGAAGAAATGTATAGAGTGTCCATCTGACAGACAGATATGAATAATAATTTTTTAGAAATATTATGGGGTTATTTTTTTGGCAAAACTTACTTTAATTTAATACATCGGAAACGAAAGCATGCAGTATTAGAATAATGTCTGTCAATTTTCTTTGACAAGTAACAAAACCTTTAAGACATTAATATTTACAATTATTGCATATCGCACTTTTTGCTTTTATTTTTTTATTTATTTATATATCCAATCGTGTTTCCCAAGTTTCGTCACTTTTGTTTTACCTGCTAATGACACATAAACTGTACTTCCCTATACATTTGTCAGATCAGATGTAGAAAATGATCTCACTGAATTAAGATTCACTTAAGTAATTGTATTAGTTTTAAGCTCGCGATAAACCTTTTATTCGGTAACCCTTTTATGTTTATATTATAATGTAATGCTGGCATAATAACTATTCTGACGTAAATATAGAGCTAAGTTAACTGGCTAAACGCATGGTCTGTTTATTTCAGCAGAGCTATGACTGTAAATGTCAAGAAACTACACAGAACACACAGACACACTTTCGGTTGTATCTATCATCATAAGTTCGGCGGTATCTGTTAAAGTCTTGTTGAATATAATTAATAACTCACCTGTAGGCAGCAGTGGGGAAACGTCAGCCTAAATCCAGCATGCAGAGGATCCAATGCTTCATAAGCACTGCCGTAAAGTGATGTAGCCGGTCGTAAAGCGCATCCGTCTGACGCAATAAATGGAGAAGGGTCTGGCTGCAGACCATGGGCAAGTGGAGCTCCACTCTCAAACCGGAAATACGTCACCTCCACTTGAAAACATCAAGATGGCGTCGCCGGGAGAACTTCAAACTTAAATTCAGGTAATTTTATCTCTGTATCGCTAAAATGGTGAACTGATGCTGTTGTAACGTGCAGTGTAAGAAAAACGCACAGGGCTTACGTGAAATTACTAACAAAAGAATTAATAAACACTATGGATTTATAGATTTATATCGCGAGCAATGTTGATGTCTGGCCACTGATCATATATACACCACATATAGTAATTTATAGATCAATGTGTCTGTCCAATGTGTTTTTTTATTAAGTTATCAAGTTCAATTACAAACCTTTACGCCACATTTCAACAACTGAACACATATAATTAGTGTTGATACAGCCAAATAGAAAGAAAAAAGATGGAAAAAATAACAAATAACAATAATCACACCATAAGATAAAACAGAATAAATAACGGAAAGAAAAAGAAAGATGTCTTAGGGTCTTATTCTAACAACAAAAACAAGTTCAAAGCATACAAGGAACGTTTCTGGGCGTTCCTGTCAATCCTGTAATGAAGAGACTTTGCAAATATCTTTAGTTCATTCTTCCATCCGCTGAAGTGAGGTTTAACCTTTAAAAACGTACTTATCTTACTTATCTACTTATCTATGAATCTAGTATTTGCACAAAGTAATTAAGTTATTTATCAAAAAGTCTAGGATCTTTTCCTTCAACAATACTCCAACCTTAACTGAGATCACAGTCAAAGGGTGTATTGATATCTGTTTGAAATGAAGCCAGTTTTGAAATTCCAGCCAAAAAGTCTGTACAGATTCACATTTCAAAAACAAATGATCAACAGTTTCAATATCTTTCTCACAGAACCCGCATGGATTGTTCTCCCAATTAAATCTTTCTTGTAGGAAGTGATTAGATGGATAAATGTCCTTTAGAATTTTAAATGTTACTTCTTTGGCTTTAGGAAGAACTGGATAAGTAAAATAAAGCTTCCTTATTTTCTTTGCCTCTTCTTCAATAAATTCTTGAAGAACATACTTTCTTTTCAGTTGACTGGGGAAGTACAGTTTGGATAATACATTTCTGATAAACTTATTTGTTAATTGTTTGCTCTTTAAATTTTTACCTTTAGTACATGATGGATAGCATAGGTGTAACTTAGTTTTTGGTGGCTTGTGGTAAAATAACGTAGTGAATAATGAAAGGACACGATCGTTTTGTATGTGTATTCCTTTAGCATTTGTTGTATAATTTTAAAAAGGTCATATGAGGTGGTTGTTTTCATATTTAATTTTTCATTCACTTCCAGGGATAGGATTGGCATAGAAGATGCAGCACTCTTTACATTTTAAATGTATGTTGCCACCCTAGAAGTCAAAGTCTTTTTACATGTGACATTAACATATTTATTTTTTCTATTTTGTTGTTCTGTTATTCTATCGTTTTACTTTTTTTGTTTCAGATCAAATGTATATCAAGTGTTATCCATCCTCTTAACACCTCCACAAATAGAGACTGGAACTTCTGAGCACCATCACCTTGTCTGCTATGGGACTGTCATAGGTGAATGATGCAGTACTTTCTGTGTTGAATTTACCTAACGTCAGCACACAGACATAGTATTGTTCCAGTTTTGCTGTGCTCATCTCTTCTTTGTGTCCCCAGCCCAGCAATCAGATGCATCAGAACAACAAAGCACAACTGTGGTGGACCAGGCACCTTCAGCAACAAGTAAATTGCTTTAACATTAATGATAATTAAATGTCAGTATTGTAATTAAACTTGACCCATCTGACGTAATTGTTCATGCCAGAGATTTAACAACACTGTCAGTCAGGAGCATATTTAACAGGAGGCACATTTCAGCTGGCTTGATTGTGACTTTAGTAAGTGTGGTCAACCCTCTTGTTTTTGTGGCTATAACAATTAGACTAAGTAATCTCACTCTCTTCCATTTCCTTAACATGAAACTTTTTTTTTTTTTTTTATACTGAACAGGTGCAGTGAAGATATTTAAAGAGACACTATATAAAGTACAGAAAGCTGTACATCATCTCTAGGTGCAGTCGCCTACAGTGCAGCCAGCTTCACAAAGACTGTGGGGCACCAGGAAAATGGACAACAAGGAGTGCTTTTGGGGTTTTACTCCTCAGATGACCACCCTGGCTACTTTAGCTGGGATTGCTTCACAGACAATGGAGGTCTTGAAGAGTAAAGTTTGCTTGCATGTGAACACATTGTGTTATTACAGTAACAATTATGGTCACTTGCAGTTCATGTGTTTTCAATGTAGTGTAAGATGTGTTAATTATTATTATTACTCAAAAACCATTAAAACTTCTAAATTGTGGAAGTTATTCTTCATTATTTTATTGTGGTTATTTTGTATATGTAGTAATTTTGATTAAAATACAAAATTCAACACACATAATTTGGTTGAGGTATTATTTTAATAATTTATTTAATATTTCATTTATTTTTCACTGCTAAATATTAAAAACATAAGGTTAACTCTCTAAAATGTATGGAATGTTACATTGGCAGTTGTACACTGGTAAAACAAACATGAACAAATTGATGTCTGTAGTGCAAATTGCTGGGGGGGGGGGGTAAAAAAAATGCTGTCTTGTCATAAACCGTAAAAGATTAGTATATATATATATATATATATATATATATATATATAATTTTTTTTTTTTTTTTACTAGGTAAAAGCAACAAAGATAAAAGTACAGAACATATTAACATGTGTACAAAGAGGTGACATAACTGGCAAAGCACCCTTTATACGTGTATATAACAAGTAATACAAAACGAAAGTTTGGTGGTAGTGACATATTTTCCCTCTTAAATGGAGCTCCACTCGCCCCCATGGAGTCGACGTAATTCTACGTAAAGTGTTACCCGGACCAACATGGCGGCCGCGTCATTAGTGTTGGCGACGTAATTCTACGGAACGTGTGGCCCGGTCCAACATGGCGGCGGCGTCGCCGTGGAGGTGACGTATTTCCGATCTTGAGTGGAGCTCCACTCGCCCATATGTCTGCAGCCAGACCCTCTTGAATAAATGTGTAACAGACTACAGTGTCCGATAGAGGCGCTACGAGCTACAATTACACTCAACGCTATGATGTAAACCACTGGAAATGAGAACTGATGGGTAATATACAAATTAAACAATGAATAATTGCTGCTTATTCCTTCTTAGACAAAATTAGTAGCCGATACTTTTGCCAATAAAGAACATCATTTGTTATTTTGAATGTAGTATTGACAACAACCTTATGATTTTGTAGATCAAATTTAATATTTACAAATTTTATCTCATAAGCCTTTCGGTAAAGATCTTATCTTTTTTAAATCAAGGGTTTTCAAACGAGGGAGCGGAAAGAAGTGTCAGAGGGTCCATGGAAAATTTGAAAGAAAATCTGTAAAAAAGTAAAAATAGATAAATAATAAAAACACGATTAAAATAAATAAATGAGTAAATAATCAAATAAAATAAAAATATGTTAAAATAAATAAATGAGTAGATAATTCATCAAGCAGGCCTAAGCAAATAAATAAATACATCTAATACAGTATGCTACTTAAAAAAAACCTATTAAAACTATTAAATAGGCTTTTAGGCTATTTTCCAATGAATATTGTAGGTGTTTATAATATTAAATTTGCAGCATTGGGTCTTTAAAAAAAAAATTTTTTAGGCCTATAGGTACCTTTTACATTTTAGGATGGGAATCTTTTACATATGGATGATCATATTTGGAGATCTATGAAAACTCCTCACAAGAAAAATATGGCTAAATACCTGTATATGTACATTTTTAGTTTTAGATAACTTACTAAAGGTTTTGCTTTACAATCATATTTTATTCATGTAAATGACTCGTCCTAATAAAAGATTATGTAGCGCCACGTGCTGTTCTAATAATAAGTGGGGGTATTAAATATATTTTCCTCAACTTTCTTTGCTTTTTATAGTCTTATTCAGTAGATTTACATTGATTACCTTGAAGGTCTTGTGTTATTGACTAGACTATAAATGACAGAGAGCATGACTCACAGAGAAGAGGTTTTATTGCAGCATATAAACACCTTGCTGTGTCATGGTTTATATGTCAGATGAAATGACCAACATTTGACAACAATTACATAATCTTTCTGACACTTAACAAACATTTCTCAGCACCTTGAAAGAGATAAAATTCACCCTGCACCTTCCCTTTTCAAATAATTAGGAGATTTATGTAGGTATTTTAAGGCAGAATGTAAAACAGCAGTTTCATGATTCATAACCACATGCCATATGGTTAATATCCAGTGTGCAGCCTGACAATTATAGAGTGCAACTGTCAGGATCCGGAAGTAAAAATCCCATTCGGTTTCTCCATAGAGGAATTGATTTTTAACTGTAACTTATAAATCATTAAAGAGTGACCTACTGTGAGCTGCAAAATTGGTAATCGATGGTATATGCTTTTGCTGAAGCCATCAGTCTGCATTATTTCTACTTAATTTTTAAATGCTCAATTCCAACATCGATTCCAAACTATATTATGATTCTGCAGAAAAATCTCCAGCATTTGGAGAACTGAAACAACAAATTGAACCAACCCTTTAGCAGCTGTCCACTTCCATGAAACACTACAAATGATATCATTTTGAAATATATCACATAAAAAATACATGTTAAGGGCACAGTCCTGCACCTTTTCAAAGAATGTGATTTTTTAAATCAAAGTTTGTAATGTTTTGATTCACCTACAGTAGGAGACAGTTCGCTTGATTCATGGCTCCGTGAAATCCTTAACAAAGGATCCTTAATCCTTTACTATGGGAAAAATAAATAGGAAAAATACTTCCGGAACCAAGGCCATTGAAAAAGTGTACAGGAACTAATGCACTCTATTTGTGGTGTAATATGCAAATAAGTATCTAGCACAGGCATATATATACACACTTTTAAGTCTATTCACCAACCACTTCAGACTTCAGCAAGTCAGGTGTTTGCAATTCAGATGATTCCTCTGAGCTCCCTCCAAAAGCTTCCTGGACATTCGATAGTGTGTTTTCCACTACTCCACCTATGATGGATGCTACAATGTTAAGCATGTGGCCCACCCCCTTTCCACTTCTCCAGGTAAGTTTGCCAACCCCACTTCCCACTGTTGACACCTGGTGGCCCATTTCTGAGGATACGACACATAGGTAATCTACCGTCTGATCGAAGACTGAGCCGAGAATCATCCTGATGATCCTAAAACCATTCCCCACTGTTCCTGTCATGATTCCCAAGGCATCCAATGCCAAAGTGCCTGTCCCTATGAATCCTTCCTGGAAAGCCACAAACAGGCTTTCTGCTAACGGACTGAGGCAGGCATAAGTCGTGCACACGCTCGTTTCTCCTGTCTGGTACAAGGTGTTCAAGATGCATGAAATGCCAGAATACACCCCTGAGACCAAATTGTTGACCAGAGTGCAGCTGTCACCAGGCACCGAGGCCAGAACAGCCAGATCTTCCTGAAGAATGTAAGTTAGCTGGAAGGGAAGGTTAGTGGCTCGGTTTACGATCGGAGAGAAAGGGGCATAAAAGAGATAGATGGTGGAAGACAAAACTTTGAGGAGCACAGACTCGGAGCTCTCTGTCTCATTGGTGCTCTCTTGAAACTCCATGTCTGAATCTCTCAAAGATGTGTAGCTTCGGGCTTCACCATCAACATGCTCCGAAGTCACTTCCTCTGTTCTTGATTCTGATGTTTCTGCTTCCTGAGAGTTGTGTTCGTCAGTGTGCTCTTCACTTTGCACATCAGAGTTGGGTGTTTCGATGCCATTCACTTCCTTTTTCAAGAACAATGCAAGTGCCTCTTCACTCTGATGTCCTACTTCGCCACAACCTCCTGAAAACAGGCCTGCAACTCCTATTAGCTCCTCCAAAGCCTTAATGCTGAGCACCTTCACGTCCCCCTCCTTCACAAGCCCAACACTGAAACTACTATCTCCATCTGATGCGGCACAACACACTGCTGACCACAACAGTTCCCCTCTGCACTCATTTAAACCACCTAAACCAATCTGAACATAAATGTCTCCACTCGTCTTTGAACACTTTGGTATGATGGAGCTCTGTATGAACTCTGCTGTCAAAGAATCCCATTTAAAGAGAGGGTAGCTGTGATGGGGTGATGGGGTCTCATTGGTGGTTCCTCTGTAAAGAGCTGGGATAGCCACAGGGGAATCATCATTGATCTCTTCTTTGACATCCTGCTGATGGGTTAAAAAAACCAGGACTTAATTACTTGCACAAGGATTGTTCACCCAAAAATGTTAATTCTGGCATCACTTACATTAGCCACCTTCACGTCATTCCAAACCTACATGACCTTTTCTTCAGAATCTAAAATAATACATTTTAAAGAATGTTGGGGTCCAAACAACATTAGACCCCATTGATCTTCACTATACGGGGGAAAAACTGAAACTGGATTTATAGTATCTTTTTTGTTACTTTTGTTAAGGTGTAGTTTTGGAATAACAAGAGAGTGAGTTAATAATGACAGAATGTTCTCTTTACACAAAGAATTTAAAATCGCAAGTTTTGTAGCTGATGGACAGGAATGAGATGTTTGTTTTGAGGTGTGACGGAATGAAACAACCTGTAACAAGTCAGTTACATGAACACCCTTGTTAATTAAATGCAGATTATCTTAATGGATTAGCTTGCATTCTGGATAACACCAATCTATTGATCTATTGCTCGTTGGTAAGACTGACCATAATAAACGGTTCTTAAAAATGTACTCTATAAATTGATGCTAGATTCTGGGCAGCTGTACCATGTGATATTTTACATGTACTCTCGTCTTGTCATAAAAAGGTCCAGTTGTCTGATTTTATAGGAGACTTTTGGCTTTGATATACTGGGTCTCAAGGGATACTATGATGCAATTTCCTGTTTGTTTTCTGCATGTTGGTTGCGCATGAATGATTTTGCAGACATGTTTACCAAAATGCAATTCATTCAAGGAGTGGAATACAGCACTTGCATGATGAGCATGTTTTTATCTGTATTATACAAAAGAAAACCAAACTAATAATAATGTTGTTAAAAACACTAACTTTAAATGTATAATAGATACTAAGGAAAAAAACATGCTTACCATAGGTGCATCTGAATCAGTGACAGTTTGAGAACTGCATTTTCATTTTTTTTTTTTTTTTTGTTATCCATTAATAGAAATGACAAAAATAATAATCATGTTGTTTACCCTACTATAAATTATGCATGAAATGGTTAGATTTTTCTCTTCCACTTGACAGCCTTTTAAATTTGCATGTCAGCAGAAACCGTAATGGATGTCATTTAGCAATACTCTGTGGTCAAAAATTCAGACATCTATAACCTGTACTTACACTCATTTAGTACGATAGCTCTCCCCGTAAAAGATTAAAACAACCAACACTTCATCACAACAATGCATTTTTAGAAAAACAGTATATGCTCAAATCTTCCCCTGAAGTCTATTCAAGCTCCAAGAGAGTGTCTCACCGTGCTGTGATCTCCTCTGCCCCATCCATTTTTCAAGCCGAGGTGAAGTGCTGTATAGACGGTGGCTTGGCAGTTGGCATTATAGAGCGATGCAAAAGGCCGTCCGGTCAGATGTCTGTGACACCTCTGCTCCAAACCCAGCTCAGACAGTGAATGTGGAGGTGTGCCTCTGAAAAAACACTCTTGACACTGGAGGAACCCTGGATCAAGCTCTGTGAGGGTACTTGCCCGGACTACACCACCGTTAAACAGCACTGCAGAGATGAACACAGCGAGTCTGGGCAGAGCAAACAGCATGGCCGAACCCTCAGTACAACGAAGCAGAGACTGCAGCTAACAGTGCTGAACTAGCGGCTACACAAAACAAGCTCCTGCTACACTCTCTCTCTCTCTTCAGCTATGCAGAATGAGCCTGGGCACAATTTCACCTTCTCCATCCCTCCCCCTTTCAGTCCCTCACTCTCTTTCATCCATCCCTCCCTTTCTAAATCACACTTTCTGACTACACCTCGTCCTAGTATTGCTATAATGCACACAAACCAGTACACACACCTCTTACACGCCTTAATGATTACCAGTGTGTCAGCATTCCCCGGCATCAACACTACAGCATGCCGTTTTTGCAGCTAAAGTCATTTTTATGGCCAAAAGAACATTTTGGCATCATCTACATAAAAAAAAGGTCCAGTCATGAACTTGGAATTCCTCAAATCAGAGGTGGTGCATCAAAAAACAGGTGTTGGTGTTTTGACTCAAACACTACTCAACAAAGTACAGATAGACACACAGGAGAACATTTTAAATATTTAATAAAAAGGACATTAAAAATACATTAAACACGAATGATTTTGAAAAGTGTTTTGCTTGCAGTTTCTTTTGGCACCTGTGGAAAGAAAGAAAGAGACTTTAATTGCATTAATTTCATATCTTTTATTATAGACATAAATACTCCTGGTGATAAACTGTTAGAGGAATTGTCATGTCTAGTTCATGTTTAGCTGGTGTGTGTGTGTTTGTGTTTTATAATCCCACAGCAACTTGCCTGGACTAGTGTTGATGTGCTCCTGGGTAAACTGGGTGTGGCTCTCTCAATCTCAGGGTGTTTTTCTCTCTTTGTTCTGCTCACTCACTCTCTTCCCCCTGTTCTTATTGTCTAAATCCTGTCGCGCAACTATACAGTTATGGCACACTTACAGGTAATACATTGCAGCTCAGCAGTCTTTAAAGAATAAGCCTATCCAATATCTACGATGAGTCAGAAGTTTTTTTGTAACCCAATCTGTTATAAACCCAAACGCCGACAAAACGCAGATCTAATTTTCTTAATGACGAATCACAAAATCCTTTTCACTTGGTCAATCTCCAATTTCCCACACAGGATAAATGGAGTACCTACCTATCTGGAAGAGTCTGAATGATCTAATAATATGTTTAAGTAAGGTGTGCAGAACAGGTTCACAAAACAGGGCTCAACTATAACAAATATTTTGGGTTGTCCTGCCAACACTTTCACCAGCCCCACCACAAATAAAATTATCAATTCATATATTAGCCATGTATTTTTATATTTGCTAGAAAGAAAATAGTATTTTTATTAAATGGTAAGTTTTCTTTAAGCTATTTTTATCTTTTCAAAAGGAAACTAATATTATAACTCCATAAAGAAAGGAATAAAGCAAAGCATCTGTAGTTTTCAAGGCATTCTTATTAAAACTTCAAAACTACAAAAGTCATCTTTGCCCTTTAACAAAGCTATATACTACTATATACTACTGTTCAACCGTTTAAGATTGTTTTATTTAAAATAACAATAATAATAATACATTTATTGAGCAAGGATGTATTTTACATTATTATAAAATATTTCTATTTCAAATACATTTTCTTTTGTACTTGTCTATTCAAATCTATAATAATGTCCACAAAAATATCAACCAGCACAATTGTTTTCAACATTGGCAACAATTAAAAAATAAAAAATAAATATTGAGCACCAAATCAGCCTATTAGAAAGATTTTTGAAGGATCATGTGACACTTAGGACTGAGTTATAAATGTGAAAATTCAGCTTTGACATCACAGAAATAAATAACATTTTATAATACATTAAAACAAAAGCGTTATTTTAATATTTCTGTTTACCTTGGTGAGTGCAAGATTTTTTTTTACTTTTGAATAGTAGTGTATGTTAGCCATCTAGATAACATTATTTCGCCACTTTTATTGTTGACCCCTAGAAAAGCCTCTGTGTGAATGAATTTTGAATGAATTGCCTTTATTGGTCTATTACCTTCACTCATTGGGTATGTCAATAACCAGCTCTGCCTCATCCCCCTCTCCCCTCTCCTCCTCTCCGCGGTCACTCTCTCCTTCACTATCCCCCTCCTCCTCGGCTGCATCCTCACTCAGCATCTGCTGTGGTACCCAGCTGAACGGCCCACTCGCACCCCCAGCTGCACCACTGCCTGCAGGGTAACTGGACGTGAGTGGGCCAACCACCTGAATACGAGGGACAAGCAGAAAAATGTCTGTTAGACTACATTTCAGAAACACATGTAACTAAAATGTATGAAGAGAAGTGTGTTACTGTAACCGTACGATTACTACAAGACATGACAAACAGTGTAGCAATAAAGGCCGCATGAATCTAGGCCATTGTGTTTCCATAGTCAACCTCTCTGTCCCTCTCTCACCTTCCCTGAACCGTCTTTCCTGTGTTTGGCCAGTTTTGTTTTTCTCTCTTTCTTCACTCGCTCAGCAGAGGGAGCCAAATACTCAGGAGGGAAGGGTAACTGCTCACCCAGAATCACACACACAGGGCCACCAAAGAGTAACAGTCATTCCCACACACATACACACACAGTACCCAGAGTGATGTGTGTGAAGTCCATATAAACCAGGTGAGGTGATACAAAGACAAAAAGAGAGAAAATGAATAAAATGACAAATTAACTGGTGACAAAAACAATGTGAGTAACTGAAAAACATGAGTGCAGGATGAGACGTATGGAGCGAGTATGAATGGAGGTGTGGTGTACTCACAGTGTTGAGATACTGTGCCGGAGCAGATGACTGGAGAGGAACCGTACCAGAGCGGGACAGGAGTGAGAGGTGAGGAGATGAGGACGACGGGACGGGAGGAACCCCAGGACTCCTCCTTCTGAAAAAAAAAAAATGTATTGAAGACACAGAGCTATACTAATAAAAAAAAAACAAAGCACGTTATCTTGATAAAACTTGGAAAAAAGCAAAACAGAAAGTGGCCACACCTGTCTCAAATGTAATTTAATTCAGCAACAAGCAACATTTCAGACTAATTTGTTATTTTAGTTGAGACTTTTTTTTTTTTAAGTGAATTAACATTTTACATTCCTAATTTATTCCGAACTTTTCAAAATTGCATTATCTGTCACTGCCTATGAGTTACTATGCTCTATAAAGTTTTGTGGATTTACAATTTTTCACTTTCACAAATCTTTTCCAGTCAGATGCTCATTACTTTTAAGCAGCTTATAACTGGCCATTTTAGTTAATTTGCACTACAAAAATAATGCATTTTTTTTTGTAATTCTGACTGTCAAAATTCAAAAGGCACACATGCATTAAAATGTTTATTCAACAGCCCATGAAAAGTCTCTATACTTGGTCTGTAAAACCTATTATTAATTTTGCTTTTTTAAAACACCCCTTATGCTCACCCAGGCCGCATTTATTTGCTCAAAAACACAGTAAATAGAGTAGCATTATAAAATATTATTACAACTTCAAATAAATGTTTTCCATTTAAATTAGAGCTGTCAAATGATTATTTGTGATTAATCACATCCACAATAATATTTCGTTTACATAATATATATATGTGTGTACTGTGTATATTTATTATGTGCATGAAAATATTTACATATATTTACATTCATATTTTTATAATATATTTGAATATATTGAATACATGAACATAGCATATTCGTCTTAAATATAGACATGGATGTTTGTGTATTTATGTAATAAATATTCACCATAAACACATATATTATGTAAACAAAAACATTTATTTTGGATGTGATTAATCGCGATTAATCATTTGACAGCCCTAATTTAAATGTATATTAAAATGCTACATATTCCTGTGATGGCAAAACTGAATTTTCAACATCATTACTCTAGTCTTCAGTGTCACGTGATTCAGAAATCATTCTAATTTGTTAATTTTGCGCTCAAGAAAATCTGTCAAATCCACAAAAACATCTATTTGTTGCAAACTCACTTCTTCCCTGCTTCCCTGTCTCTCTCTCTGGCTCCTTCTCCATCACTGTCGGAGGAAACAGTTGCATCAGAATCTGAAAACGAAAACAATCTTAGCACAGAAAACTTCTTGAAGATTCCTAGAGGTTTGCAGACGAGCGTTTTCATTAGAGACCTACCGGAAGACTCTTCATCCACCCGTTCATACTGCAAAAGTCTGTCCAACAGAAAACTGACACAAACAAAATTGTTCATTATGTGCATGTAGGTCAAGCAGAAGGAAGGCATTTGATAACTCTGATAACAAGACTACAGGTTCTACCTTTTGTCTCTAGAAACTTTTAATAGTTTCCTCTGAGCTCTTCTCAGCTCTTCCTGAAAACACTCTTGCTCCTGAACAGAAAATGAAGCCAGAGGGTTAACAACAGTCTGAAATAATGAATAAAATATTATCATTGAAAAAATAGATACTCACATATACCAGAAACTTTAATTTGCGTTTGAGATTTTTGTATTTTCTCTTGTAATCCACCTCTACTTCAGCTTGCCCGTTCATTTCTGATACTTAAACGAATATTTAACGTCGTTTGTAAAATAATTAGTTTATATGGGTTTGAGATCGAAACTGTACTGTTTTCCTCCAAATGTTAATGTCTATGTTCGTTCAGAATGATATAAGACACTCAAACAGATTAAGAAAGAACTGCTTCTATGCTAGTAATGCTAAAGCTACATGTTCAGCAAGCTAAAGAATAAACTAATTATGTATTTGTCGAGTAATGCAAACAAGTCAGAATCCACAAATGAGATAATGACAATATAATAATCTTTATATATATATATATTTCAAACAAAACTACAGAACATTTAACAAAGGCAATAAACACATAACCTCACACATGTCAGGTACAGTGCAGAACCGCGATGTGCTCTTTGTTTACTTCCGCTTTCAACGTAATACGCACAGGAAACGGATTTTGGAGTCACCATCAGTCAATTTTCAACTAGAAATGTATTTCTAAATATATGATGATTTCAAAGTTACCCATATTACGTGAGTATCCTTGAGTTATTTCTTTTTTCGATCATCCATCGTCAAAGCACATGCAATTTAAAGATAACAAATTGTATATATATATATATATATATATATATATATATATATATATATATATATATATATATATATATATATATATATATATATAAGTACGATTCAGATAAAAAATATAATGGCATCAAAATAAATTATATACGTGTAATGAATTGTATAAATGAAAGTTTAAAACCAAACTAAAATTTGGGTCGGTGTCCACTATCCACTAGAGGGCCTCAATAACCTTCACATCATTTTTATTTAACTGTACGCCCCAATAACGTTGATTTAATTGGAGAACACATAGTTCATTATAAATATGACATTCTAAATATTGATAAATACTGATAAATTACTGACACTCTTAGGCCTACTTTCTTTTAGCCCAATAAAAATATTTAACAACATACTCCTGTGTCGTCATTTCAGTAGAATTCCTAAAGGGAAATATATTGGGTCTCAAAGAATAAAAATAAAAAAGATTCCACCATTCTGAAGTGTCTTAAAAGTGCATTTTTATGTGCTGTATATGACTGTGTTTTAAATATGATTGCACTTTCCCTTTTACTGAATCTGCATCTCAGCAGTCAGACACTCAGGACAGGTCCATGAATAATACATTCCCTTGGCTGAGCAGTTTCTCACACAGAGAGAGAGAGAGAGAAAGAGAAAGAGGTGACGTATTCCACAAAGGATTTTTTTTTCTTGGCATACAACTCTGCCCTCGACTATTTCACAGAAATATTCAAAAAATCTTTGCCTGACAGACTGCTCTTTATGAAACATAAGCTTCCTCTGTTTGCACATACAACACAGGCACATAGTCTCTCTTTATCTGCTCTTATATATCATTTGTGCTCACACACACACACACACACATACAGACAAAATCCTTGTATCAGACCCCTTAGAGTGAAATGTAAGCCCCTCTCCAGCCCTACTATCTGTCTTGCTGCCTGTAATAGTCTGCCTGTGTTCTCTGACGTTAGCTCTTGTTGCAGACAGAAATAGAATATCTCTTAACTAACTTCCATAAATCGCTCGTGTGGTGCAACGAGACAGCTGTGGACCCCACAATTCCCCCCTTTGCTTTTCTTCTCCTGTGCTGACATCCTATTATGTAAAGTCAAAACCATATAACATTGTATTTATTTTTAATGTAACTGTTTTAGATCAGTCGAATGTGTTGGTCACCTCCAGCCTCTGAACCAATCAGTCTGTCGCCCTTCTTTGATATATTGCCCTCATATTGCCTTTGTCCTTCCCTCCTCTCTATCTCTCTTTCTCTCTCTCTCGTTCTCTGTCTGTGAGTGTTTATACACACCTATCAGTCAGTTTGATTTAACCCCTCTCTCTCTCACATGTGAGATACCAGAGTTCTGCCTGCTTTGTTCTGACAAGATAAACTGGAATGCACACAAATCACATGAAGGACACAAACAACAACTTTAACAACTCTCTCCTCGGTGCCCAAAAGGTAGGAATAAAATGTCACCTTCGTATGTCACGGCAAGGTGAAACACACAGTGTGAGTGGTTTTTATTTTCTAGAAGGTTCCAAGTGGGACGAGAGTTTGTGATGTTTGGATTCTTTCTAATGAATACAAAGAAAATCTGTTGTTTAGGACTATGCAAACTGTTCATAATCTAATCAGCCTGATTCTTAAGTGAGACCGTTTGTGCCCATGTGTGTTTCAGGAGAAGCTTATCCAGGCTATTAAGAAGATCAAACATGAAATTGATGAATGTTATGAGGCTGAGAAAGAGGCTTTTGTGGACGCACTGGAGGTCGAGGTACTGCCTGATTTACCTTGATAATATTTGATGGTCTTTTAATGTCACTAAGTGGCTGAAATGGAAAAATAAAACAAAAATATGACAGAGGTGATGTGGGATTTGATGAAATGGAAAAATAAAACAAAAATATGACATGAGGTCATATGGTATGTGATCACCCCTTGCAAAAATATACAGAAAGTTCTTTTTTTTTTTTTTTTCTAAAATTTTCTAAAACTCCTAATGAACAATTTCTGGTATTAAATATGAATAATAACTTCATTAGAAAGCTAATCTCAGCCTGCCCATTTTTTCCAGAAGTTATTTGTCTTTTATGTTATTAGTCTCTCTTCCTTCATGTTTCCCATTAAGTCATTAATGTCCCCCTTTTCCGCTCTTTCACAGAACAGATTTGAAGAGATAGAGCGTGAAATCCGAGCAGAGTTCCAAAACCTCCATCGTTTCCTGGATGAGGAGGAAGAGACGGATCTGGAGCGGCTAAGGAAGGAAAGGGACAGACGAGTGAAGATCTTAAAAGAGAGAGAGAAAAAGATTGGCATGCAGAGTAGAGATCTAGAGAAAGCCATCGAGACGCTGAACTGCAAACTGCGGGAAGATGACAGCCCTAAACTTTTGAAGGTGGATTTCCATTTTAAGTTGTATAAACTAACAGTTTAACTAAGCAATGAAATCTTTATATTTAGGCCTTAAGTAGTGTAGTGACCTGCACTGGGAGAGAAATAAATCCTTATGCTCTATGGGCTGTCTAATTAAAATAACGTTTTTTTATTATTGTGCATTCCACTGTAATGAAATCATCTACTCTGACCGCATCACATATGTACTGTAAAATACTAAGTCATGCAGTAGACACCCACAGAACATGCTAGATGCCATTTGACACTGTTCAGATCAAGTGCCTGAGTGAGGAATCTGAAGAGCTGACTGCTGCAATCAGGCAGTGAAACGTGTTTGAAATCTGAACATTCTTGCTCTAAACACTATATTTTTCAATCCATTTAGGAAATCAAAGAGCTTCTGAAAAGGCAAGTTTCTTTTTTATTGATTCTTTCTCACTTGGTCTCTAATTCTCATATAATCTTAATCACTGTTGTTATTTTTTCTCATTCTGTTCACCATCTACCTCTGTTCTGGCTCTGTTTATCTTCATTAGATGTGAGGTGAATTTCATTCGTCCTCCCCCAATAGACAGCGAAATTGTCTTTGGTCAGTTTGTGGGGCCCATTCAGTATCGGATCTGGAAACACATGAAAACATCCCTCTACCCAAGTACTAAGACTACATTTTAATTTATATCATTTTATTATGTACTAAAAAAAATCTGAACTATTTTAATTCTCACTATGAGGTGGTGGTTAGGTTCATGCCAGGTACTCAAACCTTTTAAATCTTTTTATCAATGATCAAGTCACTATTTCTGCAGGTTACATTGCCACTTGTTGGAAGATTTGTGCTATGAGATATTAAATGAAGTAATTTAAACATTCAGTGCGACCAACCACTTGCATACTGAGGAGGTACAACAGTTTTTAATTTAAACTTTCTTTGCAACTGTTAAAAAAGAATACTCTATTTATAATTTTATAATTCAATTTTATAATTCAATTTCATGTCCGCCATGTTGTTACTATCAAATGATCTATAAGTATTGTGAACTATTTTATTCCATTCAAGTCATTCAAACTCAAATCAATGGTTTATTCAGTAGAGTATTCAGTTAATTTCAGAAAGAGTACAAGAATATTTCATTTCACAAACAAAACACCACCACTATAGCTTAGTACTGTAAATCCCTGCTAAAAAATAAAATAGAAACACATCACAGAAGTGGTTTTACTTGTTATAATGGGACTTTTATTGGTTTTAATGGAAACTGTAATGTTTCTGCTATTGGTCACCTTCTATTGGTGGCTTGTTAAAACCATTAAATCCTAATGTAATGTGTCCCAAAAAAGCTGAAGTTAAAAGTTGATAGTATGTAATACTGTAGTGAAAACCATTAAAATTTCTTTAAAGGTTTCTATAGTTTTTTTGTTTGTTTGTTTTTTGGCAGGGCTAAAATGTGTATTTTTATGCTTTATTAGAATCAAAAACCTACGTACAGCACCTTTAAAAATACACAGATTACTTATTAGTCTGATGTAAATAATTTCTGAATAACTTATCTGCATACACAGACATATCCACGTTGACTTTTGACCCTGAAACAGCGCATCCCTACCTAACCCTCTCTGCTGAGAAAAATTCAGTGAGTTTCGAGGAAGACAAGGTGCTGCCTAACGAGAACCCAGATGAAAGGAACCCGAAGCGCTTCCACTTCTATTACTGCGTGATGGGTTCAGAGGCCTTCACTCATGGCCGTCATTACTGGGAGGTGGAGGTGAAAGGCAAGACCGCCTGGCGAGTGGGTGTGGCCAGAGCAGACATCCCCCGGGGAGAGATGAACTCTTCTTCAACGTTAAACGGACTGTGGACACTGTCTCTCAGAAATGGCTCGATCACAGCCTGCACCCACCCAAAGCCCACAAAGGTGCTCTCATACACCCTCCCCATCCGCATTGGCATCTTCCTGGACTGTGATAAAGAGGAGGTTTCTTTCTACAATGCTGTCACTATGATGCCACTCTTCTCATTCTACATAGGGACTGTTCTAGAGCCGCTCTATCCATTCTACAACCCATGTGACACAGATGAAGGAAAGAACTGCGCTCCGCTTTCCATATTTCATCCATCACTCTGAGGGATTGATATCGAGGTTTGGTTTTAGCACTTCCACTGCTGACACAGTTTAAAACGCTAAATTCTGATCACCTCGAAGCATGGATGCCTGTAAAGCTAGAGAGCTGTTTTGTTGTGTAGTTGTGTTTGGCTGATCTACTTAAGTAACACTAAACAGTCGCTATATTACAAATCGCCCCCTATATGATCATTCACTATTCACTGAAAAACTGAAGAAATGTAAGAATATTAAAGGGATAGTTCACCCAAAAATTTCCAATTTGTCATAATTTACTTACTCTCATGTCAATGGGGACCTGTTTGGTTCTTCAAAATTATTTTGTATAAAATAATATGAAAATATGAACATATGAAAAAAAACTTACAGAGGTTTGGAACGACATGATGGTGAGTAAATGATGACAACATTTAACATTTTTGGGTGAACTATTCCTTTAAGTGGGCAAATTTGAAATCTGGATGAGCTCGAAGTGCCATTTTCTGCAAGGATATTCTCTAGCGGCTAGATATTGAGTATACATTGGTTGTCCATTTGTTATTTAGGTGCATTATGAGATTAAATGAGTACACTCTATACACTTTTAGACATAATTTAAAATAATGCACCATATAAAGGTTGGGGTGACTTCATACACAACCAGTGAGATTTGCTCTATTCAGTTTATGTCATCCATTCTGTTCAGGATCTGAAAAGACTTAAAAAAGCAACGTTGAGATTAGATTTTTGCAGTGTATTTCTTTATAGAAGAAATATTACTTACACATAAGGAATATTACTCTCAGAAATGAAAATTCTGTCATTATTCATTTGTTTCAAAACTGTATGCCTTTACGGGTTTGATGTCACTCTTGAAAACCAGTGAGCTTTGATTTTATTGATGTCTAGCATGCACCATATCTGTTTTGAGAGCTGCAGAGGAGGTGAAGATAGTGCATGACTCACACGGACAACATTTATAGTGCTTTTCTGTCCTTTTTGAAACTTGACAGGCTGTGGTCACAATGAACTATCGATGTGTACAAATAAAATAAATAGAAACAAAAAAACAATAAAAGTGTATTGAAAAGAAGATGAGTTTGGAATACTGGATCTCATCTAATCTCAAAAGCTAAGCAGGGTTTGGCTCGGTTAGTAGATACCAGGTGCTTTATCTTCGGGTGGCATGTTGGCTCAGTGTTAACTTTCACAGCAAGAAGGTGCCTGGTTTGAGTCCCAGCTAAGTCAGAAGGCCTTACTGTGTGGAGTTTGAATGTTCTGCCTGTGTGGCTTATTTCCGTGTGCTCTGTAATGGACGACCATCTGTTCAGGGTGTTTCCCTTCCTTTAACCCAAAATGCTGGGTGGGCTCTAGCATCTCCGTGACCCTACACAGGACAGACTGTTTGGAAAATGGAAGGATGGAGCCTGGAATGACATTAGGGTGAAAAAATAATAATAGAATTTTAATTTGGGCGTGAACTATTTATTTTTATTTTGATATATTTGTATGCAAATAAATAAAACACATGTAATTCATCATGCAAACTGTTTGAAAGTCACATTTGTGCATGTTTTGTATCATAAGAAGTGTACTTGCACAATAAAATAGAAAGCCATGAAAAAATAAAAATGAATTACAATTCTCTGCCTGTTGACATACTATTAAAAGCAACTGTTTAACATTACTTGTCTATAAATAAGCAAGACAGGTCCGTTGTATTATCCCAGCTATGTGCTGTTGGAGTGACAAAACAAAAGAGGGAGGGTCTCTCTGCACCCTCCCAGCAACAGGCCGGGGAGAAGGGAAGAAAAAGCTAGAGAGACAGATGACTGACTTTGAATGTGATTGACTACAAGGGCAGAAAGCCCTATCTTTTTAGTTTTTAGCAAATGTCTCACAGCCACAGGAGAACCATGTCAGAGTGCCTTCATAACTGCTGCGTCACAGGAGTGAGGGAAAAAAATACAACACACCTTGAAACATTTTAAAATCATTTATTATCATTTGTAGGCATGAAATAAAGGAAGTATCACTTTTACAAAATGTTTATGTGTTGTGTTTGTGCAAAAAGGGACTCATAAACTGTAGAGCATCACTCGGGTGGAATAAGGAGAGGAAAAGAGAGGCAGAAACCTCTCATGCATGCACCTGTGGTACACAACTGCACGTCCAGTTTACGCAAAACACACACAACACCACAGGATACTTGGGCTTCTCATACTCTATACATTCTCGCCGCTCATTTTCCTTACTCTTGAGAGATAATTCCACACCCACTGAATTCTGAGTTTTGATTAAAGGGAAGGGTTCATCCAAAAGTGAAAAGTGTTTTGTTTACTCACCCTCATGTTGTTTCAAACCTGTAAGACTTTCTTTCAGTTTCAATTTTTTTTCTCCATATTATGAAAGACAGTGGCAAAAATTAGTTTTAGTTTTTAATAATTTTCTCTTTTGGATGAACTCCCCCTTTAATGCCCTTTAGAATGTTTTCAGCCAATCAGGTCTTACCAATGGAATGGAAAGATATAGGGTGACACAAAGAATGCAACATTTTCAGTGACATCCACAGCAGGAATGTTTTACGCAAAGGAATTATCCAATCAGAGACTTGCAGAGCCGTGCGATACATGAAAATCTGAGTACTTTTAGACGTCTACACACTACCTCCTACATATGCATGACCACACTAGCACAGACGGACACTATGGAAGCATGCAATGACAGACTGGAATGACGATGCATCGTTACTTCAGTGTCTGAACTTTTTAAAGCGCTTTGAGCAAGGGAAAAGTGCTATATAAACTGATTTACTATTCCATTGGTGTAGCCTTGAGTGCCGACTAAATCAAAGTGACGTGTAACACAGCTATCTTGGCATCAAAACAGATAGCAGTCGGGTACCACTAGACAGAGTCCGTTCTGATAGAAATCTCGCACTGTGTACTCCCTTAAATTGAATCTGAATTTAATACTACTTAAAAAGGAACAGCAATTACCAGTCAGCCGGGGAGAAAAAGGACATGGCTAATTGCATTGAAATGACAGCTATCCAATGGAGTTTCTTTCTAAACACACTGACACACACAAACATACTCACATGCACTTGTACAAACACATACAGGCCTGATGTTGCCAATAATGAATAACATCTATAATCTCTCTTCATAAATACCAAATTGCACCCACATACATACTGTACAACACAAGCATCAACACACAAAATAGAAAAACAGACCGTAATCATGTCATGATACAAGAGTTATATCAGTGGCAGTGTCCTGAAGGGAAGCGGATATCTTAACCACGATAAGACACTGTGATGATTCAGGGAGTGATCAGAGGAATATTGATTTTGCCTGGAAACATGTGTAATGTGCATTACCGGGACGCACTTAAGAGTGAAATCATTTACTGGAGATGAATGTAAGAGGATGTGAAATCAAGCTCATGCTTAACTGCCAATGGGATTAACTGAAGGGAGCATAACAGTTACGCTACTCTAGGTTCATAGGTTTTGTACTGTATAAATCTTCTCCTGTCTGCCTGCCTGTGAATCATTGTGAGAAACTAAAGATTCTGGAACTTGAAGACCAAACTACAGAGCCTCACAATACAGGGGGTAACTTTAAAGGTAGCCTCAGTATTTTTTTCATTTTAGTTTTACTGCTAAATAAATTAATAACACTTCTGAAATATGTTTTAATATCCGCCCAAACAGCTGTGTTATTTTACATGGAGTGGGTCATCTCACAGGTGCCGCCGTGTTGAAATCACATGAATACCTGAATACTGTGTTATCTCTTTATCTCGAAGACACTCTTATTATTAGACACTTTCATTCATTATAAACTGATCACAGCTGACTGCAGAGCATTTCTACAATGGTATTGTTAACCTAAAACTATTGGTTTCACATTATTCTACCTCCACATCACTGGGTGTCAGTGAAGGTCCGAGACCAGTGTCTAATCGACCAGTGCAACACACAAAAATTACTGAGTGCATCTTTGACATCGCAAAATATGGTTCAGGTTTGCTCATAAGCCATTCCGAGTCAGATTTTTTTATGTGTATCACATTTTGTTGTGTCATGGATATATCATAATTTTACATTTTAATGCTACAGTGCTCCTATGGTTATGGCATCTAGGGTTTGTGATATTTACATAATGAGATATGACACTAAGACTATATGGGTTTCAAGTGACTTTTCCTTGCACTGATATTAAAACAGCTGTTAAAGGCTGAGAAAGAACAAGGCCATTTTCAGAGGTTTGTGGGAAAGGCATTGCCAAATATCTGAATGAGTTTTATAAACCTTTGATTGCATTTCAAACCTTGTGCTTTGCCAGAAATCGACTTCTTTATTTAATGTCAACATACATTGTAATGTTGTTTAATTAGTGGTTTAGTACTTTAGTCAGGCTTAAATGTGAGGTAGTGATCATCTTCAGTTAGACAATCTAACCACAAACCTCCGCTCTGTCAGATCTGCCCACACTTTAAGACGTTGTTACAAATATGGAGTTAGCTACCATCCCCACTACTCACTGTGATTTAACATCAGCTCCCACAGATAGTGTGGTAGGAGCGGGTTCCTGGTCTCATGCAACATTAACAGGCAGTGGTGTTCAGGTTCTACCGGAGGCACCAGGAATATATGTAAACTGATATGTGAGACTGTATTGTCTTACAACCATGACTATAAATCCAAAATTATTTGTGGAACATTGTAGCAACACAAACAATCTAGATCTTCTTACAAACCATGTCCACTTGCTCCTCAAGCAAATTTAACTAAAGAAGACATTCTGGGGTTACTTCTCTTCTAGCTCCACCTGCAATCACTGCATTTTCAACCCAAACGCACCTAATTTTTCAGTAATTTGTCGTTGTTGAGTAAATTTTTGATTATGGGATTAATTCATCAAATGTGTGCAATTGATAACTTTTTTTTACAATTTAGAAAGCCAATTCAGGTATTTGTATCGCAGTGGTGGAGAGATTCTGTCACGTGTCAGTAAAAGTACAGCATATTGCAGTAGTCTGCTGCAGCCTTCACAACTGAGCCCTCGTTCAATATTTTGTCGCATTTTCCACTTCACCTGATTTGCATAATTGCTTCTGTGAAGCACCAAAATGGTGCAAAGATCAATTCATTCCAATCACAATGCACCAGAAAGAGTTGACAGCCTCACTATTTAGATTAATCAGACACAGCTCACTCAAAGAAGCAAACCTGTTTACATATACTGTTGCCAAGATTACAGAAATGTTTAAACTATTTTTTTTACTTCAAGCAATATTTTTTTTTTGTTATTGACTGAACAGGAAATGTGCACGTGTCACACCTCTGGACAAGAACATCCATAGGTTGGATTGATAGAAGAAGATTCTCAAAAATGTCCTCCAGGCACAGAGTCACAGATTAGTCTATGAAGGATTTATTCTTTTTTTTGGTCAAATGGTATTTCTTCCTTCTGCTTTGCACTTCTGTAGTTTTCTCATTCGTCTCACTTGTCAAAATGACACGTTGAATTGCATGGGTCCAAGTGATACATGATTTTTCCACTTTTCAAGTCCTCTGACAGTATCAGTCAAGATATTTGGATCTCCAACTGGTCGAAATGGAGCAGAAATGATCTCATAAAGAATGAAAATGATTAATGTCCCATGTTCCTGTGTGCCTTTCCCCAAATTCAACCACAATAACTTGGATTACGGAACCGATAATATAATTTATTTTCTCAATATCTTCATGCAGTGATGTATCATTTCTGTGAAGGGAGATTTGTCTTTGTACACTTTCTTGGAATATCCCAGACAGCCTCCCTCATTCTGTATTAGATTAGCCAGAGGTGTAAGCTTGGAAATGATTCTTCTCTCGAACTCTGCTACAGGGTGATTACATATTAGTAAACTGAGTGGGTTTACAGTGGATCTTTCTATTGATGCATGTTAATGGTATTAAAAGTGAGACTCAAAAGACTGAGTAACCCACCCCCTTAGAAAGTCATTTAGCTCTTCTTTGTTGTTTAGTCTAGTGTCTGGATTGTCTGTGGTGGTTAATACACTAGGAGGAGGCAGGAACAGGGCTATGGTTTTAATCTCAGTTGGTGGCAGCTCCATCAGTGCTTGAAGGTGGTGCACTTTCGTTGGGGGCAGCCGAGTCTAGACCTCCACTGGAGATGAGCTCAGGAGTTTTAACTGAGCTTTTCCCAGTATCAGGGGTTTTGGGAGGGGTGATGCCCTTCACATCCAGCCCAGGAGATATGGGTGCACTTGGCTCTGACATGATGTCAGCCTTGGATTCAGGGGTACCATTTGTGGTTGGTTTTGAGTCGAGAATCTGTTGGACTGGTGGTTTAGACTGTGGAGTAGGTGAACTTGGTTTAGGCTCAGGAGAAACCACTTTAGGATCCGGAGTCTTGGGATCAGGTGTTGGGCTCGCAGCGGGTTTCTGTTCAGGGGTGCCAGCTTTCTCTGGAGTGGGTTCAGGAGAAGGTGAAACTGCTGGTTTGGCATCAGGAGTTGGTGTTACTGCTTTTGGAGGTTCAGGGGTTGGACTTGGAATTGGTTTAACTTCAGTTGTTGGTTTCGGTTCAGGTGTCACAGGGTGCTTGGGTTCTGGTGATGGGCTTAAGGTCGGTTTTGTTTCAGGTGGTGGTGAGATGGTCATTTTTGGTTCAGGTGTAGCGGCGGGTTTGGGTTCAGGTGTTGGTGTGACCGCAGGCTTGGGTTCAGGTTCAGGCGTTACTGGTGGTTTGGGTTCGGGAGAAGGTGGTGGAGGAGCAGTCGACTTGGCCACAGGTGCTGGTTTCAGATCAGTGGTTGGTGATGGTTTTGGAGGTGAGGGGGCTGTCTTTGACTCTGGAGCTTGACTGGGAACGGCTTTGACATCAGGGGCAGCAGAGGAACTCAAGACATCAGAATCTGCCATGGCAGCTGTTGGGGCATCAGTGTCACTGTCAAGGGGGAGCCCAGTGGTATTGAATCCCACTCCAGAGTCACTGGTCTCCATGTTCCTCTCTTGAAGACTTGGGTCTTTAGTAGATACCTCCAAACCCTGAGGAACATACTCAGAACTTAGTGTTCCTAGAGCATTTTCGCAACCTAATTTAGCATTTTATATGCAACAAATGCTTGGGGTTTAGGTATACAGATGTCTTTTAGCTTCCTGGTTCTCACCTTAATGCTGACCTCTGTGCTCTGTGATTTCTCAGTGATGTCTTCTTTCTGTGACAGGGCCGGGGCTTCCTCATTCTGATGGGTACATGCATCTTTGACAACCTGCAAAAAATATGAGCAAAGTGCTTAGTGTGTAAACCTTTTTTCGTGCTCCTTTCATGTTGGAGAAGACAAGAAATACAAATGTGAAGCATAAGACAAATGTTTGTACTTTACATTTCTTACATAATGACACTCCAGCATAAAGTAATTTAATATATTGTAACTTTTTTGACGCCATACAATATTCACAGAAATATCCCATTCCATTTTGGCTTTGACCATTTTCACCTTTCATACAAACACATAATAATAAAGATTGATAAATAAAAATGAAAACTCAAATGAGCCTTATTTGTTTGGAGATGCCACTTATTTTGAATCTTATATTTTGCATCTAATGCAATGACATTAGTATATTTCTAAGTCCAAATACAGTTTAAGGCCACTGAATATTTATTCATATTTTGGTGGTAAGACATGTGGTAAATACCTGTCTGAAGGCATCTCCCTCCACTTTGCCTGCATTCTGGGCTTTCTCCTCAATAGCTCTGGCCTTTGCTGCACGTTTGCGTATTTTCACCAAACATGACACCAAGCACACCAACAGCAGCAACACCAACAGCGCAACCAGAGAAATGATGACAATGTAGAGTTTCGGAAGCCTGTACGCTGAGAGAGAAAGATAGACATCATTAAGTCCAAAGCATGAAAGTTAAATGAACTATTCATTTCATTTCCCTTTGTCACATTGCATGTCCTCACGTATTATCTCCAGGTGGACATCAGACACCAGGAATCCCTGATGGTCAGTCACAGTGAAAACTCCAGCATCGCTGGCCCTCACATCCGTCAGAAGACACAAAGAATCCTCCAAAGACAGACGACCCTCAAGATCCACGTTAGGAGGCAGGCTGAGCTCTCCGTTATCCATAATCAAATACTTATGTTTATCTGACTGAGGGAAGTACAGAAGGCGAGCTAAAGAGCTATTCATGTGCAGGTCGATTTTTAGAGTGCCACCGGATGAAAGGGTCGCAAATATCTGATGTGCTGGTAGAAAGAAAGAAGGAAAGCTTTTATTAGAGCTGAGATGATGTCATGAGAGCTAAGAAAGAAGGAAAATAATCAGCAGGCAGGAGAAAGCATTAATATTTTAGAGAATAAATGCTGCAGGCAGAAAATGACAGACTCCATTCCATCTGTCTCTCTTCCTCTTTTTGTACTTCCCCTACTATCCTTTCTTCTGATGTTTTATAACGTACCAGAAGAGTTTTCCACTGACCGTACACTTTTACAAATAAAAGTTATTTATTGGCATCAGTGGTTCCAAGGAGAACTTTAAAAATCAATGAAAGCTTTTCATTGCACAAGAAGTTCTTTATAGAGGAAAATAATTATTGTTCTTTACCCTAAATATTCTCTACACTGGTTCTTTTCAGAACTGTTCACTGAAAGATTTTTTGGTGAACCCAAAATGGTTCTTGTATGGCCGACACTTTTAGAAGAGTGTATATTACATACAGACAACCTCCAGCTTTTTTTCTAACTTTGGCTCTCAGAATACCAGAAGTTTTTCTACGATGAACGCTAAACTGTTTATTTGAGCATTGACCCTGAAACATTTCTCCTACACTAGTGTCAAATGTCTCAAATCACTCTGCGTCCTCTTTCTCCTCATGAAATCAAATAATATTACCACAAATCAATACTTCCATTTATTTATAGACATGAAATGTGCGGGAAAATGTAAAGCTATTTGGTTAATAGTACAAAATAAATATCTCATCAGAATGATGAGATATTCGCAGCCTTTGTGTTTAATTTTAGATTATTTATTTTATTATCCTTCACATATTTTATTTCTCCTTCCAAATGTCCTCCAAAGCTAATCGTATAGTAATATTGTATCACAATTACAAATATTATTAAAATTATTGCTGTGCTTGTTTCGGTCAGAAGGTCAGGATTAGTGCGTTTTCCCCCTTTTCTCTTCTTCCCACTCTCACCTTTCACGTTCAGGCAGATCTTCTTCTGAACTTTCCCAATGGAATCACTAATAGTGTAACTGCCTTCATCAGCCCCTGTAACGGCACGCAAAGTGAACTTTTGAGGAGTG
The DNA here is from genome assembly GCF_003368295.1 of Carassius auratus. NCBI lineage: Eukaryota > Metazoa > Chordata > Actinopteri > Cypriniformes > Cyprinidae > Carassius > Carassius auratus. The sequence goes on from NC_039258.1 coordinate 18,427,145, forward strand.
ATCTCAGCGCGGTCCTGGTAATTCTCCTTGAGCGTTCCATCAGCATTCAGCAGTTCAACGGCTGGCAATGACGTCTGATTGGCCTCCACGGTGCTATTGCGAAAGCCCACACGCACCAGCTCCGAGATATTTTGCAGCAATACATGAAAATCTAAGCCGTAATTAATGATTTCCTCATTAGAGCAATCTGAAAAAATGAGAGAGAGGAAGGAGATGAACCCATGAGATAAATGAGATGTGGTACTTGCCCTGCATTTGAAAAGTACATTGTATGAATTATTAGATACTATGTACACTGAAATGCTATATACGTTGTCTGTACTCCCTATTAAATTTTTTTTTTACATTTGTCAGATGTAGATGCCAGACCTTCTTGACTGTGTCCAATAAAATCAATACAGCGTCATGTTTTGACACCTTCCAATGAATTGTCATTCAAAACAACTTTTAATTATGAGGCGCCGTGTAGGCTCACAGGCTTGAAGACTTCGCTTATCAATACATCCATAAAACACGTGCATATACACCTATAAATTACTCACATCACTAACATGAAATCGATAAAAAATAAAAATATAAAATGTGTTCCCAACTAAGTCCCAGTCCCACTAGTGAGCTTAGGCATTTTAAGAATTAAGGTATAGATCAACTAACACGGTCAATATAAAAGTGTTTAAGCTACTTGCACATTTTTCCGAATTGGAATATTATAGATTTCATAATATAGTGAGTATGTTTTCAAATATTTTGAATAAAACAGGAAAAATAAAATAAAAGCAATCTATGTGTCATACAGAGGCTGTGTTGTGTCACAAGACAAGCATGAGGCGTCGCCATGGAAACAATAAGGCGGTACATTCTAAAATAACGGTCGCCTAAAGAAACTCACGCTGGGGCTCAGCTAGAATATTTTAAACTTTTGCGAAAGGGTTTTATTTCTGAAAATGGCTAAGCTCAAGTGGGACTGGGACTTACCGTATTTTCCGGACTATAAGTCGCACATTTTTTCATAGTTTGGCTGGTCCTGCGACTTATAGTCAGGTGCAACTTATTTATCAAAATTATTTTGACATGAACCAAGAGAAATGAACTAAGATAAATGAACAAAGAGAAAACATTACCGTCTAATGCTGCTCAGTGCTCTTGTAGTCTACACTGAAACATAGAGCGCCCTCTTGCTGCGGTAATGTTTTCTTTTGGTTCTTGGTTCTAAATAAATGCGACTTATAGTCCGGTGCGACTTATATATGTTTTTTTCCTCATCATGATGTATTTTTGGACTGATGCAACTTGAGGTGCGACTTATTGTCCGAAAAATAAGGTAGTTGAGAACACATTTTATATTTTTTAACTAGGCAGGACATTTTACTCTCTCTTTCTCTTTGTAATTTGTAAAGCTTTTTGGAAGGTATTTCATGAAGATTGCATAGAAGTTAAATTCTCACCTTTTTCTAGATCAAAACAGCCAATTAACCTACTGCTGGCGAGTGTGATATCATGGTCCATGAACTCGCTGGTGTTCCGAAATGTTCAGTGTCTGAGATATTTGGTGTCATTGAGAATAAAGAACTATATATAAAGACTCTATGCAGTAAAAACTATTTAACTTTTTTTCTCCTTAAAAAAGGTTTCACATGGAAGTGCATGACAGCCTACAGTTGATGTGGAGAATCTGTTCGTTTTAATGAATGTATATGTTACAAATCAGCAGAGTTTGATACTTGCACTTCTGCCTGTTATTTTTTTCCTAGTTTGCAGAAGCTCTTCTAATGGGGGAGACTTACATTTTCTCAAGTTATATATGAGCCACTATTGCACACATACATGAAGTCAGACATGGGTAAACATTATCAGAATTAACTTTTGGTTTTTTATCTGATGCAGGGGATGCACCACCATACAGTATATGATTAAAGACAAAAAAAAAAAGTGTATAAAGACATTTTACAACCTTTTTATAACTATATAGTACATTTTATCTACTAAATGTATCATTTTGGGCCAAAAATAAATAAATAAATAAATAAATTAGAGAGATTAAGAATATTTATATTCCAGTTCATGTGTGTATTAAAAAAAAAAAAAAACCTTCAGCTTTCGCTTTGTTATTAAAACTTTTTTTTTAATGATTGAGCAAACAATAAGGAATGACACAGATCCCTGTCCATGATTGCAAATGCGTTTACTTCCGTTCACACTTAAACGACTTCCTTTTACACTGAAAATTCACGCACATCCACATATGAAAGCACTTGCACACATATATATATATATATATATATATATATATATATATATATATACTGTATGTGTGTGTGTGTATGTGTCTGTGTGTGTACACAAATAATGCATATGTTTTTCTTATCTGAACTGTATACGTTAGTAAATGTTATTTTTTATGTATGAGCGAGTGTTTTATGACGCACGGATCCAGTTTATATGTATGTGCGAGTATGTGCAGATGTGTTTGTATGCAGCGAGTTTATATGTATGTGTGAGTGTTTAATAGGTGTATATGCACGAATTAAGTTTATATGTATGTGCAAGTGTTTGTAGGTGTATGAACGCGTCAAGTTTATATCTATACGCAAGTTATTCACAAGTGTGTATGCATACATTGCTAACATTATATGTATTGGTATCAATTTCATATTAGTGTTCACGTGTATTTTATACATGAATTTTTGAACATCCAGTAGTATGCGTGTATATGTGAGTAATTTATAGGTTTATATGCACGTGTTTTATGTATGTATTGATAAGCGAAGTTTGATTTAAATCCTACACGGTGCCTCATATTTAATTATTAAATTAAAACCCCACATCTTTCGCATACTTCTACAGTATTATTAGAAGTATATAATTAAATTCCATTTTTCACATTTTTGTTAGATGGTCAAGTAGATCCATCAAACTAGTTTTTGTGAGAAACTGTCAAATTAAAATATTCTTTAAATTATGGCAGATATACATTTAGCAGAAACTACAAACCAGCATATAATGAATGACAGCTTTGCTATATTCTTTTTCATTTAATCAATTTGATCTGTTTAATTTTAATGTTGAATGACATTGAAACCCCATAGAAAATAAACAGAAAATAAAACACAAGCTCAGTTTGACTTTACTAAGCACTTCCTTTATCTGACTAATTGTTGAAGGGAAAAAGGCCAAGTGTCAGTAAGCACAGCTGATAATGGAAGAAACAGATAGTTGGGTAGAGAGAAAGAAGGATCTTTAGGTAGAGAAGAACGGAAGGCAACCAGTGTGGCTTGACAGAGCTACAATTACTGCAGCAGGTCATTAAACCTCCCTTACTGTTCACCACATGACTTTCTATAATAATGGAAGTCACTCAGAGCTATTCTAGTGCGTATGTGTGCCCATGCAATCCAGTGTACAAGATGCTGTACAAAATGTGCAAATTATGCAGTACCTCTAACATAGAGTGTGATGCGTGTAACGTCCTCTGGATTTTGGTTAGATGTGATGGTGTAGACTCCTTCATCACTTTCTCCAACATTCTCCAGGATCAGGTGGCTCGAAGCAGAGTTGAGTTTGGCACGGGGATCCACCACCTTTCCAGAAATCATCAGAGTCTTCTCATGACCTTGGACAACCGAAGACCTGAACGTCACGTCAGCTCCATCGGCTGGCACAAGGATGGAGAAATCTTCCCTAGAAAACAGAGTCCGCGAATTCTCTTGGGCTACAAAAAACACAAAGATATATACATATATATATATTTATTCACACTGTTGAAACTGCTTCTTTTTGTTCTTAACAAAAAACAAATATTCAAAAGTGACTTGTGTTTATGTTTTACCTTTCAGAGTTGCAGAGAATGCTAAAAATCCAAAAAGAAAAGCACCAATGTTTAGATTAACACCCATTCATTAACAGCATAATGTGACATCAGCTAGTCAAATCATATGGAAACTGACCATGTCCTTAAACTTTATGCAATATTTGCATATTAATTATTACTACATTTACATTCATTCAATTTTACTATTTTATTTTTTTATTTGAAAGGGACATTGCTCATTTATCATCAATCAAAATACAGTAAATAAGCCAAAGTTAGCCCAACAGGCTAATTTTTATCTTTTGCCCCGGATTTAACAAGACACATTAGTTAAATTAATTTAGAAATCAATTATGAAAATTAACCACTGCTATTGACACCATTTCATATTGACAGTAAAGGACCCTTAATATTTATATTTAGCAGATGCTTTTATCCAAAGCAACTTACAGTGCATTGAGTCTACATTTATGTGTTTACCAGTATGTGTGCACCCTGGGAATTGAACCCACAACCTTCTGTGCTACAAACACAATGCTCTACCACTGAGCCACAGGAATGCTAATGCAAGAATTAATATTTAATAATAGTGAACAAATTCCATTTGGTAAAGGTACAAAAATGAACTTTTTCTATTTGGAAATATGACCACACATTTCAGCTCTGAGTTTTGGATTGAAATTCAAATCTACATGTTATGAAAAGAGCTTTGCTTCAGAAAAAGAAGTATGACTAATATACTCATTAAAGATGGCACTTTTAATACCCCGATCATACTGAGTAAGATATTCATTACATAACTAAAAGCTTTGTAGATATGGTATAAACCAGTGGTTTTCAACCTGTGCGCCGTGGTCCCCTAGTGGGTCGCGATGGTATTGCCGGTGGTATTGCCGCCAATTACTCTTAAAAGAAATAATAATATTGTTCATATATAAACATAATAACATAATTTCATATATAATTAAATTAGAAAAAATAAATATTAAACTGTAACTATGCTTCCACTATTCAAGCTCACTGATTGGTTTAAGAATAAACTCCCAATTTATCTTAGATATTTTTGCTGCTTATGCTACAGAACAACAGCAGTTGTGCCAAGCGGTGCCAGCCTGAGTTATTTTTTTTTTCATTGCCAGTTCATTTGATAAAGACAGTTAATAATCTATCTTCTAATTACTAAGTTATTAACCAAACAATAGCGGGGTCAGTTAATTTTCGTGCAGTGGGCCGCGCAAACATATGTGTTAGGTTGTGTGGGCCGTGAGTTAAAAAAGGTTGGGAACCACTGGTATATACCATAGTCCCTGCATGTGGCTGAATTCAGTACTCCCGTGCCATTTGAGGGAACATTACAGCACTAACACTTAGAGATGATGAATTGTGCATCAGTGCTATAATAAAAAAAATCTACAACAGCTATTAACATGTCAGAGCCACTGACCTTAACATCTCAGTAAAAAAAAACAACACTTATGTAATGTTAATAATGATATACATCAAGCACTGAACGGATTCACAAGGAATCTTTCTTACCTGAATAAAACAGCACGCTTAAGATGAGCAACCTTAGATTCTGCATACTGGCTCTGAAAACATTTACACATGGAAATGCATTTACATTCAAATAGCATTTAAATGATAAACACTGACATTGTGAATGTGTAAGTTTCACTGGTGTGTTGCTAAAGTTTTCTCGCATTCCAGACAAAAAGAATAAAACCGATAGCAATGGCGGATGGACACAAAACGATTGCTTTGATGTGGAGCAGTGAATAGGGTATAACAATTTACTTTATGTTAATGCTAGACAGATGTCAATGGCTCTGTTTTTCAGCTTTTATGGCTGATGTGTAAGCTCTGGCTTAGATCATCTGGCCATGGATCTAAAAGAGCTCTGTTGACAAATGAGCCTCTTTAAAGAGCTATTTGGACTTGTCAGTAATAGTGGGTTTATTGGCTTGTCTTGTGCATTGCACAATCAACATTGATCTGGATTCTCAGAGGGATCTGTAATAAATAATAAGCAACAGTTTTGTTTCAGTTATTTTATTATTCAGATTCCCAGTTAAGATATCTCAGAAATAAATGTCATCATAAATTATATAGAGTTGTCTGTAATGGAATGAGAAGCATATGACATCAACTGGGTGGATCATTATCTTCATAAACAGAAAGAGAGTTTATGACGAAGACATAAAACATTTGAGAGAAAATGAAATCCGACTGTTTGTCTGTTAGTCTGGGTTTGTCACGAGTACGAACCCCGTGAGTCCCTCCAGAGGCCAGCAGAGGGCACCATCGCCCGAATACTGACACCTACAGGCATCCAAACACTCACTTACACTGATACGCACTACATTACCCAACAGCCCCGTACCTTGGACTGATCACCGGCCAGGTGTTCCATATCAGAGACTGCCATATAAGCCAGACCTTGGCGTCACCTCATTGCGAAGTCTTGTTTCTGCCACGGCTAACATTTCTGAGCGTTATACCCTGTCTTGCTATCCCAGTTGCCAACCCTTGATGATTATCGATCCTAGAACCTTTGCTGCCTACCTTTGAACCCAGATTGTAATACGGACTGTGATACTTGCTGGTTACCCCGACCCACTGCTTGGTATTGACTACGATTCTGATATCTCTACTATACTGTGTTTGCTGATCCTGACCCTTCGCCTGTACGACTACGAGTGTTCTAATAAAAGCTTGCAAATGGATCCCATGTCGAGTCAGTCATCATTACAGAAGACTTCGCCAGGACAAGATCCAGCAGCCCATGAACATCTCTGCACCAACCTGGCAGCTCAGGCAAGTCAGATCGCTGCTAATCAGCAACAGTTAAATCATCTTACCGCCGTCACGGAGGAATTGGTGAAGGCTATTCAGAATCTCCATAGTCCTGTTGTCACGACACCCGCGCCACAAGCGGCCGCCATTGCACATGCGGTTCCCACGCCCTCTCAGATTAACCCACGACTGGCTTTTCCTGAGAGATTCGACGGTGACCCTAACAAATGTAAAGGCTTCTTACTACAATGTTCGCTGTTTGTGGAACAACAACCCATGCTCTATTCCACTAACAACAGTAAGGTTGCCTTTGTTTGCTCGTTGTTAACCGGAAGGGCTCTTGACTGGATTACCGCTGTATGGCGCACGGATGGATCATCCTTCTCCTCCTTCAATGATTTCCTCACACGCTTCCGTGAGGTTTTCGATCATCCCAAGGAGGGAAAGAGTGCTGGCGAACGCTTGCTAGAGCTCTCTCAGGGGAGATCTTCAGCTGCTGAGTATGCTATGAACTTCCGCACATTGGCAGCACAAACGACCTGGGTGAGTGACACCTTAAAAGTTCTGTTTCGAAAGGGTTTAAGTCATGAATTACAAACTGAACTAGCATGTCGAGATGAGGGGAGAAGTTTGAACGATTTCATCGAGTTGACGATAGCAATTGACAATCTGCAGCGTTCACGTAAACCTCGATCTCATGTCAGTACTGTCATTAAAGCAGCTCAGTCTGTCGAGGACTCTGAACCCATGCAAGTTAATACCTATCATCTCTCATCTGAGGAGAAGAATCGCCGCTTGGCAAATCGTCTATGTCTGTATTGCGGATCCCCTGGTCATCAACGAGTCAACTGTCCTTCACGTCCTTCATCTGTCTCATCCAAATTGGTGAGTGAATCCTTACACTCTCTCCATCCAGTCAACAGTGTGTTTGTACCCCTGAAGCTGACCATTAACAACGTTCAAGTGACCACATTCGCTTTACTGGACTCTGGAGCGGCTGGGAATTTCATGTCAGCTGAGTTTGCAAGAACAAACAACGTATCATTAATACCCTGTGCTAACTCTCTGTCTGTAGCTACCATAGATGGTCGTCCACTGGGAACTGGTATCATCACTCACCTTACACAAAGTCTATCCGTCACAGCCGGTTTACTGCACCAGGAGGTCATTCAGTTCTACGTTCTGCCCACGTCTAATACACCCATAATTCTGGGACTACCATGGCTGAGACTGCACGATCCGCTAGTATCATGGAGGGAAGGTCAGATATTAAAGTGGAGTACTAAATGTCAAACAAAATGCCTGTCTACCGTTTCTCCTCTTCCAGTGCGCTCGTTGGCGATTAACAAGGAGTCATTCGAGGTTCCCAACCTACCAGCGGAATATCACGACCTCAAGGCAGCTTTCAGCAAAACCCAAGCAAACACCTTACCACCTCATCGACCCCATGACTGTGCTGTTGATCTTCTACCAGGTCACAATCCACCCAAGGGTCGTGTGTTCCCACTGTCACTCCCAGAAACCGAAGCCATGACTAAATACATCAAGGAGGAGTTGGAGAAAGGCTTCATACGTCCTTCCACTTCCCCTGCATCCGCTGGTTTCTTCTTCGTCAAAAAGAAGGACGGCAGTTTAAGACCCTGCATTGATTACCGTGGTCTCAACGAGATCACGGTGAAGTACCGTTATCCCCTTCCTCTGGTTCCAGCTGCATTAGAACAACTTCGCACAGCTCAATACTACACCAAGCTTGACTTACGCTGTGCCTACAACCTGATTCGCATCAGAGAGGGTGACGAGTGGAAGACGGCCTTTTCTACAACCAACGGTCACTATGAATACCGGGTTATGCCGTTTGGACTGGTCAATAGTCCGTCCATCTTCCAGGCGTTCATTAATGATGTCTTCAGGGACATGCTGAACAAGTTTGTTGTGGTCTACATTGACGATATTCTCATCTACTCCAACACCCTACAGGATCATATTCAACACGTCAGAACTGTGCTACAGCGCCTCATCGAACATCAACTGTACGCCAAAGCCGAGAAATGTGAGTTTCACACCACATCCACTACCTTCCTGGGTTATGTCATCAGTCCGGGGGGAGTTGCTATGGACGACAGTAAGGTCTCTGCTGTACTCAGGTGGCCAGAGCCTCAGACTCTCAAGGAGCTACAACGGTTCCTGGGATTCGCCAACTTCTACAGACGCTTTATCAGAAATTTCAGTACAGTCGTCAGTCCTCTCACTTCCATGATCAAAAGAGGTATCCATCGTCTCACCTGGGCCGAAGCCTCCCGTCAAGCCTTTAAGGAATTAAAGGAACGCTTTGTCACCGCTCCTATCCTGCATCACCCTGACCCCTCTCTTCCCTTCTTAGTCGAAGTTGACGCTTCCAATACTGGCATTGGGGCCGTTCTCTCACAACGACCAGGCCCTCAGGAGAGACTTCATCCCTGTGCTTTCTACTCACGCAAGCTCAACCCAGCGGAGAGGAATTATGATGTGGGTGATAGAGAACTGTTAGCCATGAAGGCAGCGTTTGAAGAGTGGAGACATTGGCTCGAAGGGGCTATTCATCCTTTCACCGTCTTTACTGATCATAAAAATCTGGAATACCTACGCTCCGCCAAGAGACTCAACCCACGCCAAGCCAGATGGTCCTTGTTCTTCTCCCGGTTCCAGTTCAATGTCACTTATCGCCCAGGTTCCAAGAATACTAAAGCCGATGCTTTGTCACGTATCCATGATGACGACCCTTCCATCTCAGTCCCCGAACGCATATTGCCCTTCCATGTGGTGGTTGCTCCCATCCAGTGGGATATCATGACTCTTATTGAACAACACAATTCACAAGAAGCACCACCAGCCGCCTGTCCACCGGATAAAACCTACGTACCTGCCCCTCACCGTGATCAGGTCCTGAGTCATATTCACTGTCTTCCTGCCTCCGGTCACCCCGGCATCACAGCCACACTCCATCTCCTCAAGAACCGCTTCTGGTGGGAGACCATTAACCCCGACACCATTAAATTCATTCAGAACTGTCAGACGTGTAACATGCACAAAACCCCTCGTCAACTGCCAGCTGGACTCCTTCAACCTCTTCCTATCCCTCAACGACCCTGGTCACACCTTGCCATAGACTTCATCACAGACTTACCCCTATCCCAGGGTAACACGGTCATACTCACGATCATCGATCGATTCTCCAAGGCTTGTCGCCTCATACCTCTACCCAAACTCCCTACTGCTCTTCAGACCGCCGAACTCCTGTGTAATTGGGTGTTCAGGTTTTACGGCATACCTGACGACATCGTTTCGGATAGAGGTCCTCAGTTCACCTCTCGTTTATGGAAGGATTTCTTTCAAGCCCTAGGGGTCAACGTAAGTCTCACGTCTGGCTATCACCCCGAAGCCAATGGTCAAGTGGAACGCCTCAACCAGGAGCTCACTCGGTTCCTTCGCTCCTACTGCAGCTCCCATCAAGAGGACTGGTCTCGTTTTCTCCTATGGGCCGAATATGCTCAGAATTCCCTGATCAAGCCTTCCACTGGAATCACCCCCTTCAAATGCGTTCTAGGGTACCAACCACCCATGTTCCCCTGGTCAGGTGAACCCACCAATGTTCCCGCTGTTACTGATTGGCTTCAACGAAGCGAGGACACATGGAATCAGGCCCATGTACATCTTCAACAAGCTGTACGGCGCCTGAAGGAACAGGCCGACCGTCGTCGACGCCCTGGACACACCTACCAACCGGGTCAATGGGTCTGGCTGTCCACCAGAGACCTTCGGATGAGATTGCCATGCCGAAAGCTAAGTCCTAGGTACGTGGGTCCATTCAAAATCACACAACAAATCACTCCTGTGTCATTCCGCCTTGCTTTGCCTGACACATATCGTATTTCTCCCACTTTCCACATGTCACTGCTCAAGCCCGCTGCTGCCCCTGAGGAGGAGGGTGAGGGGAGGTCCCGTGAGCAGAGTCCCCAACCGGTTCAGGTGGAGAGCGAGGAGACCTATCAGGTGCGAGAGCTGCTTGATTCAAGACGTCGGGGACGAGTTCTCCAATACTTGGTTGACTGGGAGGGGTACGGTCCAGAGGAACATTCCTGGGTCAATGCCGAGGACATTCTTGACCCCAACTTAACCACGGATTTCCACAGAGAACATCCAGAGAAACCGGCCCCTCGACCTCGAGGAAGACCCCGACGTCGCCCTCCACCTCACGCCAGGAGGCGTTCGCAGGGAGGGGGCTCTGTCACGAGTACGAACCCCGTGAGTCCCTCCAGAGGCCAGCAGAGGGCACCATCGCCCGAATACTGACACCTACAGGCATCCAAACACTCACTTACACTGATACGCACTACATTACCCAACAGCCCCGTACCTTGGACTGATCACCGGCCAGGTGTTCCATATCAGAGACTGCCATATAAGCCAGACCTTGGCGTCACCTCATTGCGAAGTCTTGTTTCTGCCACGGCTAACATTTCTGAGCGTTATACCCTGTCTTGCTATCCCAGTTGCCAACCCTTGATGATTATCGATCCTAGAACCTTTGCTGCCTACCTTTGAACCCAGATTGTAATACGGACTGTGATACTTGCTGGTTACCCCGACCCACTGCTTGGTATTGACTACGATTCTGATATCTCTACTATACTGTGTTTGCTGATCCTGACCCTTCGCCTGTACGACTACGAGTGTTCTAATAAAAGCTTGCAAATGGATCCCATGTCGAGTCAGTCATCATTACAGGGTTGTTCAACAAAAAGTCTCTCTGATGTTTAAAACTACATGGTGTTTTAATTTGGCAGATCTTCCAGAGCAGATTTCATGTGGGCTTAGTCATAACTTCCATTATTTACTATTTTTTATTGGGTTTTGAAAAAACAACAACATTTAGCCAATTAACCATTTTTGAGTAAAAGATTGAATAAATATATTCCCTATAGAAATGAAAATATATTATTACTTTTTTATTTACATTTACTTAACTGGAAATTTCCCCCAAAAAATGTGACTTATTTTTTTTTTAATAATAAAAAGATTTCCTAAAATATTTTCAATTTTTTTTTTCTGTGACAACACTTATGTTGATAATGAAGATACAGAAACCCTTTTGAGGTACAAATTATAATTTGTGCTAAACTTACACTTAACCTAATAGGCTGTATAAATTGATTATAGGTGGTATAATGGTAAGTGTGATGTATGGTAATCTGCAGTGTGGAAATATTAGAACAAACACATTAATTCACAGTCTGAAAGAAGCCAACACTTCAAACATAATGACATAGAAAGAATCCTAAGAAAACCTTTGCCAGGCAGGGTTGCCAGATTTTCTAGACAAAAATCCTTCCCAATCTCATTTCAAGGGGGGTCCCTGTTAAAAGTACATGTTTTTGGCAGGGTCCCCCTAGTAAAATTCACATTCCAGGGGCTAAATATCACGTTATTGAGGTTGCTTCAACCAACAGACATGAAAAACAACCCACAGCAACAGTGTTAAAGTAGCCCAATTTGGCAACACTGTTGCCAGGCCAGACATATTAGAGAGCGAAGAAAGCATCCAGAGCAGCAGACATGCATTTAGGCCATTCAGTTTTTTCACAACAGACTTCTGCCCAGACGCTCAACTATTGCCTTTTTATTCCCATTCAGTTGCAAAAAAAAAATTATTATTTTTAAAATAATAATTTAGAAACCCAGCAAATTAGCATCTCTCTCTCTCAGACAATAAAACGCATGTGCTGATGTGTAAATGCATCAGCACTATTTTAGTTTAATATGGACAAAGTGCCATCTGGTCCACTTACATGCTTTCACTCTCTCTCTTTCTCTCAGTATGACACCTCTTACAGCAAGATCACAGTTCCTCTCCTATAAGACGCAGCATGCATAAAACATGGGCAACATGAAGGTAGAAATGCAGATCGGGCGACAGGATGCTCACATACAAAGTGCTTTTCTCCTGTGCACAATACAAAAGATGAATAGGAGTTCAAATCAACCTGCTGAAGATATATGACCTGCAATATTACATATTGGTATATTATGCCAGAAGCAAGCTGTGTAAACCAGGGAAATAAAAAGAGATGAATGGGAGCTCGGGGAAATCAACCTCAACCTTTGGAAAGGTGCTGTACCAAATTCATACATGGTTATTGATGTTGGAAGCAGTTCATCTCCTAAGAGACTAGGATGGGGCATCTGGAAATTACTTCCACATCATTCCATTCAGACCTAATTGACTACACTATCTCCTGGATCATAATCTATTTTAAAGCCTTGAATTAGATCAGTTCGAGGCTATACTTTAGTTAAAAGGGTCTGATATATGAAAGGCGATGAGATCATGGTTGTGTCTCACTACATATTGAGCTGACTACCTAGGCTCCATTTTTAGGCGTCATTATGGTTGAGAATATGGCGTATAGTTCAGCATCTGAATGGGTTTTGAGACACAGTCCGTATGTGTTAGAAGCGGTGGGGGCGGAAGCTCACATCTCCCCCTCTATCCCTGACGAAAACCTTGTGTTACGATCTTTTTCCCCTCCCAATCATAAAACTATTTGCCAGTCAAACAAATTTTCTGTCGGTCACAAGCTGGGAAAGATCGCCTACACATGTAGGGGTTATGATGGTGCACAGACGACCAAATGATCCAGACCAGTTGAGCCGCAGTGCCGGCAAAATTAGCTGTGCACTCCCTGAAAATATCAAATCTAGCCCAATTCATTATGTTATTATTGAAATTATAGTTATAGCTTTTCTTGATAAATATTTATATAATTATATTTTTCCTCTCATCGTTAATTTTCCTGTAATTTAATGTCAAAGCGTATTTTAATAGCAACATTTTATGTTAATGCAGGATTCTAACGGGGCATTTAATGTGATGCTATGCAGAAACGAGCGCAAATCAATTCCTCAACAAGCCGAAATGCTCTTCCAAATGACCAAATTATGCATCTTACACTTGATTTTATTCGCGTTCCAACAGCAACTTTATCAAATCGGAAAAGTACCAGACGAAGCAGAAACTGCAGAATTTAACCCTTCAATTCCTGCAAGCAAAAGCCAGATGCCCATTTATGACATCTCTGCCGCAAAAATGACATTCTCCCTTACCGTGTTCACCGCTCGCCTCCAATAGCCTCCTCAGCTGACAGTCTGCAATAGGAGGAAATCCCGTTATTCGTTCCTTTTTAGCTTGCTATCTATCTCGAAGATCACTTAAGGACTAAGAAGCACCTCAGGAATCTGTCTGCTATCTTGCGGCGTCTCGAGTGCGGTCGGTAAAGCCCGGCGCTTCAACCCCTTATGGGCGTGTCAGCGGATCTGAACACACACAGCCAACCTTCGCAGAACCGACGTGAAGGTCTTTAAGGTGTTCTTCAGATCGATTCATCACTGAGACCAACGCCCTTGTGAATATAAATGGGGCACTAGACCATTTTACCTTTTTTATCTTACATTTTTCATGTACAGTTTTTGAATGCAAAAGAGGGCAAAGCACACAATATTTCTTTATTTTGGCTCTGAAAGCGTTTATTGAAGTAATACGTTAAAAAATGAAAGGAGCTCATTCTCCCATCACTAGGACTCATCATTCATTAACATCCACCTCACACTCTCTCCAGCTCTCACATTCACAGCAATCAGTGGGTGTGTGGTTACAAGTGTAGCAGCATCTCATCTAACCCATTACTGTCTTCATAAAACTAATATATAATGTGTCACATATTCATCTTAAGCAATCTGTACTGAAACATGCATTTATCAAGTGATATCACAGACCAGAAAAATTGTATTACACAAGAAGTCATTTCATATGTCATTGACACTACTTCCTTCGGCCCCTGGCAGCAGCTTTGGGGTCCGCAGGCTGATTGGACGTGTTGAGAGAGGAAGTGAGAGAATAGGCCTGCAGGTCAACTCTCTGCTGCAGAATGCCAGTCAATAGGAACTCTGTGCTGACCACGGGCAATGACATACTCACTGCCTTAACACAAAGCGCCCTGTCCTGCTCACATGACACCACCACAGTGTGTCCCTAAATTAACAGAGGGAGAAATTGCAATAAAATATGAGAATATGTAATATGTGCATTGAAATAGAAGAATGTATGCATTTGTTCTGGGTACCTTGTGAGCAGAGGGCATTTTGGGGAGGAAGCGTGCTCCACAACAGGTGATGATTTCTTTCATTTGAGACGGTTCCGGCATCACAGAAGGGGTTACGTGAATCTCATAACCCTATGAAAGCAAAATTAGGGGAGAAAATATACGACGCGAATGGTACAACTTGAGGCTAGGGCTTGATATGCTAATGTGCTTGTGAGGGTCTAATACCTTTAAAAGGGGTTGAGTTTGAGCAGTTTGCAGTGACGTCTGTAGGCTGAAACTAAACTTTTTCTCCTGCTCGGTATCTTTCAATATATATTCATCAGTAGAAAGGAAATGGCCAGATTTTCCACACTGAAAGAGAACAAGAGGATGTTGTCATGCTTGAGTTGAGCTCAAAATAAAGTACTAGTTACAGTTGCAGTTCAATAAAGAATAAATAACATTTGACACATTAGACAAACAAACATTTTATAGGCTCAAAGTCAGATTTGAATATTGGATTTTGGGTTTGGCAAGGTTGTACAAGGAGCATTCCTTTAATATGCACTCCCTCACCTTCTTTAGCCATTCAGGAGTCACGATTGGCACCCCTCTGGCAACAGCACACAAAAACTTCACAGTGCGTCTCGCTTTATCAGTTACCAGGTGAGTCATATCGTTCACTCCCTTTGCCAAACATCCACCTAACCGGGAGACCACTCTTTCTCCGTCCTCATCTGTCAGCCCAGTGAATAACACCTAAAAGAGAAGATGACAGATTGGTGTCAGCCACAAAGTGATAAAACCTGCTAGTAAATGTCCGTATTTGAGGCTGCGTGTGACCTTGTGCGCCTGACTAGTCACGGATCGCCTTGGAGTCTTGGGTGTGGGTGAAGGAGCCTCTTCAGGGGACGTGCTAGCGTTGGCTGTTCTCTTACGACCTCTGCTGTTGGTTTGGGGTACAGCAGTGTTGGTTTCCACCATCTCAGCATCTTGCTCACGCTGATTGTCCATTCCGACATTTACATTCTCCACACCAGAACGCCTTCCTCCTCTTCCCCTGCCTTTCCCAGGAGTTTTAGCTTGGGAAATTTCTTCCGGTTCTGGTAGTTTTGTACTCTTCCTGCCTCTGCCTCTTCCTCTCGCCCCTTGGTTCGAAGGTCCGATACTCTGAGCAGATCTTTCAGAACTTCTAGAACTGGAGCGGGATCGGGAACGGGTTGTTGAATTGGAGTCCTGCTCTGTGTCTTCAACTGCACTAGCTGGTCCTCTCCTGCTAGACTGTCTAGCACTGATGGGTTGCTCATCAGCGGTCTGTTTCCCTCGGCCTCGTCCCCTGCCTCGCCCTCGTCCCCTCTGGCTGGACACCTCTTGTTGTGAGGATACAGACTGCTCCGAGTTCACAGAGGAACTTGAGCAGCGGCGTGTTTGTCTGGATAGAGCAACTTGAGGAGCTTCTAGTTCTGTCTTGTCCTCCTCATTCTTTAGTTTCTTATGGTTTCTCTCCTTCGTCTTTTTTGGCTCTTTTTCTCTCATCTGAATTTCCTCATTTTCTTGTCTTTTCTTTTCTAATTGTTCTCTTTCCGCCTCTAATCTTTCCTTCTCCTTTTGAATTCTTTCCTCTTCTTCCTTTTGTCTTTGTTCTTCTAGTTCTCTCTTCTCCCTCTCCAACCTTTCCTTCTCTTCTTTCTCCCTCTGAATTCTTTCTTCTTCTTTCCTCTCCCTCTCCAACCTCTCCTTCTCTTTTTTTTCTAATCGTTCATTTTCCTCTTTTTCCCTCTGAATCCTTTCCTCTTCTTCTTTTCGTCTTTGTTCTTCTAGTTCTCTCCTCTCCCTTTCCAACCTCTCCCTCTCTTCTTTTTCTAAATTATCTTTTTCCCGCTGAATTCTCATTTTTTCCTCTTCTTCCCTTTTCAGTCGTTCTTTTTCCTCTAGCTCCTTGTGCTCCCTTTCTAGTTTTTGTCTCATTTCAGATTCAGCCCTCTTTCTCTGTTCAGGTTCTTCTTGTTCCTTTCTCCCGTACTCCAGTATCTCCTTCTCTTCCGTCTCTAACCTCTCTGTCTCCTCTCGTTCTTTAAGCTCTTTCTCCATCCTCTCCTCTTCTTGGGCATTCCTCTCCTCCAATTTTTCCTCTTCTTCCTTTTCACTACACTTCAGTTTTATACCTGTCCGTCTGGTTCCTCTCCTTGTGGTTTTTTCTTCTACACTCTCTTCCTCGTCCTCAGACAACACTTTCCCTCTCTTTCTTTTTCCTTCCTGCCCTTTTCTAGTTTTACCTTGGACTTTGTTAGATAGAGTTGTCTCACTGTCCACCTCGGTCTTGTCTTTCCTCTGTCTTCTGCTGCTTCTGACACTAGGTTCTTCTTGGGTGTTCTCCTTTACTTCTGTCTTGTCTTTCTTCTGTCTTCTGCTGCTTCTGACAGTAGTTTCTTCTTGGACGTCCTCCTCAACCATTGGCTGTGTTTCAACCACACTGAGATCAGAGTTTGGTTCAGCAGACTGTGCAGGTTCACCTTCATCTTTTTGTCTTCCTCTGCGGGGTCTTTTGGATCCGATGCCACTCAGATCTTCATCCCTTTCAGTTCTGTCCTCATGAACAGGCTGCATTTCCGTGTTAATAGAAATGGAGCTGACGGCAGCTTCAGCAGGATTGTGAATGCAGTCTTCTTTTATCTGCCTTCCTCTGCGGGACCTCCTGGCTTTCACTCCGCTGTTCATATCTTCATCTCTTTCAATCACTTTTTGAGGAATTGGTTGGGTTTCTGTGATAGTCTGATGAACAGCCTCGGCAGTTTGTGTTACCTCATCATCTTTCTTTGGTCTTCCCCTGCGTGAACGTCTGCTTGCCATCTTGCTGCTGAGGTCTTTTTCCTGTCCTTCATCTTCCTTATGCACAGACTCGGTTTCATCCACGCTGATATGGGAGCTCGAGGGTATTGGGGGTTCTGTGGATTTGTCTGCATCTATCTGTCTGGTGCTAACTGCATTAATCAGATCTTCACATGGTACCTCTTCTTCACACATAGGTTGCGTTTCAGCAACAGTGATACATGCTGTCAAGTCCGATTTAGCATGTTCTGGAGATCTTGTTGCTTGTTGTCTCCCAGAGCTAACCTCACTTTTCAGATCCTCAGCTTGTTCTTCCTCACACATTGGTTGTGTTTCTGTTATAGGTAGTGGGACTTCCTTCTCTTTTTTTGGTCTAAACCTGTGTGATTTTCTGATAGACATCTTTCTGCTGAGCTCTTCCTCTTGTTCTTCATCATTTCCACCGACAGACTGTGTTTCAGGGATGGTACGATTGGAGGTAGAGGCTTTCTCAATATGATGTTCAGGCTCACCCTCAGTTTGTCGTTTCCTGACCTCATTGTTCACATCATCCTCTGGTGCTTCGTCGTCTTCAAACATTGGCTGTGTTTCTGCGATGGTGACATGGTAACTGGAAGGTTTCTCTATAAAACTACTGCTGACCACTTTGTCCTGATCTGGTGCGTCGTCCTCCTCACACATCGGTTGTGTTTCAGCTATAGCGAGATGGGAGCTGAAGTTGTTTTCAGCAAGATGTACAGAATCATATTTCTCAGCCTGTTGTCTTGTACTTGGTTTCTGAAAGCCATCCCCACTCAGATCTGCATCTGTTGCCTCTTCTTCCTCACACATGGGCTGAGTTTCAGCAATTATAAAACTGGAGCTGGTGTTTTTGCCTTTGTGTACTGTCTCTCCACCATGGTTTCTCCTACCTCGTTCCATGTTCTCCTCCTCACCCTCTTCAGTTTCTTCAATGGTGTCGGTCATGAGCTGGGTGGGCTCATTCTGATAAGCCTCTTTGTCTTCTCCCTCCCAGACAAGTTGTGTTTGGGCTGTGAAGAGAGAAAACGGCTGCGTCTGTTCCTCCCGTTTTGGGGTGCTGGCTATGATCAGAGTATCTGCTGTGGAAAGGTGAGAGTCATTTTGTGTCTCTTTATCTTCCTCCTCCTTCTTGTCATCATCAGGCTTTGCTACTGGAATGAGCTGAGTTTCAGCAGTTGAGAAGTTGGAGTAGGGTTGGGTATGGTTCAGAGGCTCCCAGTCTGTCTCTGTTCCATATGCCTGTGTAGCCTCAAGATCAAGCTGCTTTGGCTTGAGCCTAGCACTGGTTCCAGCAGGTCCTAAAATTGGCATATAACACAATACCATACAAGGAATTTAATTGATTCTGTATATATTAATAAGTAGTAGTAGCTAGTAGTAGATAGCATTAGTAGTTTAATATTGATTGATTGTGGCTATAGTTTTGCAGCTCACATATTAGCCCTATTGACTTCTATTGTAAATGCCTCACTGTAACCAATTATAATTATTATTTTAAAGAAAAAATAAAAATACTTTTGCCAATTCGTATCATGGGTCCATTAACATACTCTGGCAACCAAGTCTGAAACCCCTTTCATAGAAAATATAAAATGTTTTAAGGATTTACTGTTTACTAAACTGTACTAACTACATGAATGAATATTATAATTAATAAAAAAAAAAAAAGAATGAGATTATGAGAAGGAAGTGAGTGGGATGGTTACCGTATGCTTGCGTGGCCAGTAAATCCCACTCTTCTTCTAAGTGGCCAAAAGCTTGGGTTGGTTCCTCAAGATTAGGTTTTGCTTGAGAATGATGGTCTTGCTTTTTACAGGTGCTCTCTTCTGATTGCTCTGCTTTGCTACCTAGAGAAACCTTGTGACTCTGTGCGGCCTTCACAGGTTTGCCTGGTAAAAGTTTAAAAGGATCCTCATCATCCGTTTCACTGTTTGACAGACTTCTGGCCTTCACCTTTTCCTTGCCCTCATTCTCTTCATCTACATCTGTGTCACTGTCCATGTGGAGCTCTGTCTCTGGAGCTGATGTAGGCCTGACATCACTTCCCTCTCCAATGGCATGCGAGACCTCTGTTGCAACTGACACCTTCTTGGGATTATCATCTTCAACATCAGTGTCACTGTCCATGTGAAATTCTGTATGTGGTGCTGCTGCTGATGGAGGACTTTCTGTAACGGCTTCATTTTTGGAGACCTTTTCAGTTACAGAGCCCTCATTCTCCTCAACATCAGTATCACTGTCCATATGAAGATCTGATGTCACCTTTGGAGCTTCTTCAGTGTGAGACTTGGGTTTAGTCTTGCTTTTCTCTTCCTCATCTTCTTCAGCATCAGTATCACTGTCCATATGAAGATCTGATGTCACCTTTGGAGCTTCTTCAGTGTGAGACTTGGGTTTAGTCTTGCTCTTCTCTTCGTCATCTTCTTCAGCATCAGTATCACTGTCCATATGAAGATCTGATGTCACCTTTGGAGCTTCTTCAGTGTAAACCTTCGGTTCAGTCTTGCTTTTCTCTTCCTCATTTTCTTCAGCATCAGTATCACTGTCCATATGAAGTCCAACTGAAGAGACAGATTTATCAAGAGTTTCTGCTTCTTGAGCCTGTGGTTCAGTCTTACTTGCTTCTGGTTCCTCTTCCTCAACATCAGTATCACTGTCCATATGAAGGTCAGCTGAAGATGCTGGTCCCACCTTTGGTGCTTGTTCAATCTGAGCCTCTGTTTTAGTTTTATTTTTCTCTTCCTCTTCTTCAACATCAGTATCACTGTCCATATGAAGCCCAACTGAAGATATAGATTTCTCGAGAGTTTCTGCTTCTTGAGCCTCTGGTCCGGCCTTACTTGTCTCCAGTTCCTCTTCCTCAACATCAGTATCACTGTCCATATGAAATTCAGATGAAGATACTGGTTCCACCTTTGCAGCTAATTCAGGCTGAGCCTCTTCTTCAGGCTTGCTTTTCTCCAGGTTCTTTTCTTCAGAATCAACGTCACCGTCCAGATTTAGGACTAGAGGGCCAGGCTTAGATGACACTGAACAAGGCTCATCAGGGTTTTGCCTCAGTCTGAACCGCTCTATTGAGGCTAAAGACGGAGTGATGAAACTTTCATCCTCACTGATAAGTAAAAAAAAAAAAACATGGTGAAGCTAATATTTTGGGAGATAATATACTATGATCTGCACAGTTTAAAGCATTAATGTGTGATTACAAAAGGGCAAACATGTCTACTGTTAATAGTTTAACAATATATGAAGTGCAGCTTACATTAAAGTTACTTTAAACCACACAGCTTTCTGTAGGACTACATGGTCAGTTTGTGTGAACAAGTTGAACCCTATTTTTTGATTGCATGGAGTTCTATTAAAATGGCTGGATTTTTAGGACAGTATATAACTAACCTACTAAACCTTCAGCCATGCAACAGCAGACATGCAATGAACTTTCAAACTGACCAATTCCATTTTTATATGTATAAAGTGATTTATTTATCACATAAAATATTTCCTTTAATAATGGCCATGAATTTTTAATAAGCGACTAGGTGTAATTCATTGAAAACTATTACAAGACTGACTTCCAATAAATTTTAAACACATGATGGAGAGTATCACATCAAACGATCACATTTGGATGAATTTTAAGTATTTATAATGACAAAATACAATTTCAATGAAGTTATATCAGTTAACATCAACAATACGTGTTTTTGTTGACTAGTTTAGGGAAGATTGGAAGGGAACATTAAAAAAACATATTTGACTTACCTCTCTGGAATGACTTTTTTTGCAGGGGTCAGGAATGATGAATTTGTGGAGCTACACAGATGAGAGGAAGACGCCGAGTCTGAGACTACAGCAATAAAGAAAAAAGAAAGCAAACATGAAAATAGTGTGTTATTAAATCTTCCAGTAATATTATTTGCATCCCAATTGACCTACCAAAATCTTTCCTCTCATCTGGCGCACTCTCTCCATCTGAGTCCGATTCAGGCACCAGGGTGATCTCAGACTGTGGTGAACTCATTTTGGGTTGTTCATCTTCAGGGCTCCATAAAGGCACAGGAGGCAAAATGATCCTCTCTTTCACCTTCAACCTGTTTTGCACACCTTCCGAGTCACTACTTGATAAAGCTGGACTTATTTTTTTCTCCATTTTGGACACACCTTCTTTCTCTGGAGTTATGCGTGTATCTTTCTTTGAGATCTTCAGGCCAGTGTATTGACATGGCACATCAGCGAGCACCACACTCTCACCCTCGGTCAAAGCGTATCGGACCTGAGGCGTCAGCTTGAATCTGCCTTTCCTGGTTCCATTCAAACTGCCCATGTCCCATAAAAGTGCTTCTACATCATCACCGTTACCGAAACGATCGCTGCTAGAGCGGAATACTGAGATGGAGATGACAGCATGCCGATTGGAAACAGATCGGGTCGGAAGCAGAACAGAACAGGCAGCAGGATCGCGACCGATGACATTCTCTCCAATGTAGAGAGGGAATTCTGATTGAACATGTTAAGAGAGAAAAAGAGAAGGCAATGTCTTAAATAATGCACAGATAATATTAGTTTCTAATATTAGTTAACATGTAAGGTAGTCAATAAGAGTATTCACCTGTCTCTGGTATGTGGTCATTTTTGAACACCTTTAGTGTTGCTAATTGCTCTCTTTCTGGTGCTCCTTTCTCTTCCTCTTCCTGTTCTTCTTCTTCTTCTTCTTCAGAGAAGGGATCTTCGATCTGCTGAGTGGCATCCATCCTCCTCTCTAGCTAAAAGATCAAAAGCGTTGTTACATCTAAAATATGGTTGTCATAAGTACCACTACAAAGTAAATCTGGATGTGTTACGCTCTATGCACACAAGCAACATATTATACAATATTACCAGCATTCTCTGGTGAATGGGGAAGCATGTGTTACAAACAGTTTACTTTGACACACTTTTTATGAAATAAAAACATTGCTATTGACTTTCTAATCATTTCGTAAACTAATAAGTTTTCATAAGTTCCACACTGGCAACGGTGCCTATGTGGCTAAAATAAATATGTAGTAATTTTCAGGAATGTTTAATCAGAAATAATGTTTCCTTTTAAAATGCAAACGTAAACATGCACGATGATATTTTTTATTACATTTTTACTGACATATCTTTCGTGAATTACTTTATTTTATAAAAACTATGTACGCTTACCTTATCATGCAGAAGACTTGGACACCATTTCCTGAACATTAAGACCCGCCCTTAAAAGGAGCACTACTGATTCGCTAGTCAAAACTGTCTATCAGAAACTGAGTCTGCACTGATTGGCTGATAATGCGTCACTGCGGCTTGATTGGACATCTGAAGAATAGATGGCGCCTTTGTCCATGTTTTCCGCGCTTTCTACAGAGGGGGCGTGTTTTAAATTTTTTTTTATTATTATTATTCATCCTTTTGGAATTGAACCAATAATTTAGTCATTTTTTACTTTTTTTTGCATTCAAGTTTTGCATTCATATATATATATATATATATATATATATATATATATATATATATATATATGAAACAATTAATATTTATTATATATTATAATATTTAACATTTTAGATACATAAACATACTACTATCATATGTATATTGTACTGTACTATATCATATGTTTAATGTTTTCATTAAGGCAGAGTTTATATAAGTGCAAACCTAAATGTCACTTTACTGGTACAGCTTCAGTGATGTGTGTGTGTGGTGTAAAATGCAACAAAAACACACCAAAAACCAAAGAAAACCATGATTTTTAACGAAATTGTTTTAATTTTTATTTTGGTTTTCTCCAGAGGCTCAGTTTTTTGCCACACAGGGACAATCAAGAAACATCAAAACATTTAAAATATGTAATAAAGAATATGCAGTAACACTTAAAAGTATGGGCTCAGATATGAGACATAATAAAAAATTTGCACCAACAATCCTTTCAACATGCTAAAACTCTCATCTTTCCATCTGCATAATCTTAAATACTTTCATGTTTCATCCAACAGTCATAGTCATCCTCCTGTAGACGTTGGCTGACGTCCAAGCGAGGTTAAGAGTCAGATAATAACCCTGTTATTCTGAACCCTATCTTTCTTTCAGTCCGTTTTTTTTCCTTCATCTTTCACTCAACATACTGTACCAAACAATTCTCTAAATACTGCAGTCAGACCCGCTGAGGTCACATTGAAGTGCCATTATGTCACAGAGTTGCCCTGTTCTAGTGCAAAAATAACAAAAGAAAACTTTAAAACACACTATAATAATAATTTTTACTTGAATTCTTTACAGACAACAAGTAATTGTTACAATGAAAGAAAAAATGAGATGTTACTGTCCTCCAGACCCCACCATCTTTCCATTTATAACTTAACTTGATGTTTGCCACTTTATTCTTCACTGTCCTATACAGACAGGAGCTGACCATTAGAATGGTGAAGAAATACACAAAAAGTGAGCGATTTCTAATCGTAAACACTGTTATCCACCCATTACGTGTTTAAGAACATTCTTTCTGCCTTCCTCTGGTTGTTTTTGGCCCCGTTTGTCTAGTGCTAATTTCTACTTGATTTGATTGAGAGACTAAAAGTTTTTTCCTATGCGTTTTGCTACATGTACTCAAACTTCAAAACACTACCACCCCCCACCCACCCCCAAACACCTTTTCTTTCTACTTAAGCATCGTCCTCTGCCTCTTCATCAAACTCGCCCTCTTCCTCGGCGGTGGCGTCTTGGTACTGCTGGTACTCGGACACCAGATCATTCATGTTGCTCTCTGCCTCGGTGAACTCCATCTCGTCCATCCCCTCTCCAGTGTACCAGTGAAGGAAAGCCTTACGCCTAAACATGGCCGTGAACTGCTCGGAGATGCGCTTGAACAGCTCTTGGATGGCCGTGCTGTTGCCGATGAAGGTGACGGCCATTTTGAGGCCCCTAGGTGGAATGTCGCAGACGGCGGTTTTGACGTTGTTGGGGATCCACTCCACGAAGTAGCTGCTGTTCTTGTTCTGGACGTTCAGCATCTGCTCATCGACTTCCTTCATGGACATGCGGCCACGGAACACGGCGGCCACGGTCAGGTAGCGTCCGTGTCTTGGATCGCAGGCCGCCATCATGTTCTTGGCGTCGAACACTTGCTGCGTGAGCTCAGGCACGGTGAGGGCACGGTACTGCTGGCTGCCTCGGCTGGTCAGAGGGGCGAAGCCGGGCATGAAGAAGTGCAGACGGGGGAAGGGCACCATGTTGACGGCTAATTTGCGCAGGTCAGCATTCAGCTGGCCGGGGAAGCGCAGGCAGGTGGTGACGCCACTCATGGTGGCTGAGACCAGATGGTTGAGGTCGCCGTACGTGGGAGTGGTGAGTTTGAGGGTGCGGAAGCAGATATCGTATAAGGCTTCATTGTCTATGCAGTAGGTTTCGTCTGTGTTCTCCACCAGCTGATGGACAGACAGTGTGGCGTTGTAAGGCTCCACTACGGTGTCAGAGACTTTTGGGGAAGGCACCACGCTGAAGGTGTTCATGATGCGGTCTGGGTACTCTTCACGGATTTTGCTGATCAGCAGGGTACCCATGCCAGATCCGGTACCACCGCCCAGGGAGTGAGTGAGCTGGAAGCCCTGCAGGCAGTCGCAGCTCTCAGACTCCTTACGGACCACATCCAGAACAGAATCTACAAGCTCTGCCCCCTCTGTGTAGTGGCCCTTGGCCCAGTTGTTGCCAGCACCGCTCTGTCCTGTAATGTGACACACATTAGAAGGTGAAGGTGAGGCATTTCACATTCTTCTTTGATATTTTGAATATATTTTGAACTCTTTTGCCAGTCGCTCACCAAATACAAAGTTGTCTGGTCTGAAGATCTGTCCGAAGGGTCCTGAACGCACAGAGTCCATGGTGCCAGGCTCCAGATCAACTAGAATAGCTCTTGGCACATATTTACCTCCTCCACGAGAGAAAGAGAGAGACACAGAAATAAGGGGAAAAGCATACTGGCTCAGTACATATAAGTACATCTATAAAATAATGTATTTTAATGTATCAACATGTAGGTATGGGCTTTGAAAAAAAAAATGATGTTGGGTATGTTTATATTTCAGTGACCTCTAGATGTCACCAAGTCTTATCTTAACACATTGACTGAATGGTTATTATGCTTTAATGTTGACTTAATTACAGCAGTATACAGTATTTATACTTGTAGTGTACAAATATTATTTTCCAATAAAAAAAAATTTTTAAGTGGCCCCACACCCCCAGAACTGGGGCAAATTGTTCCCTGTGCAATGTTGTTGCTGGTGTTTATTTTTATGATTATTATCATTCATGAAGTTTTTAATCAGGCAGTTTAAACTTTCAAGTTTCTCAAGAGGCTCTCTGTCCCTTTTATGATTTTCAGTTATGTGCTTTAGAAACCAAATTAGCTAATCTAATGCTCTAAAAGTCAGCATTAAACATACTTTTTTTCAGACAATCTTTTCTTCTCTTTTATGATGTGTTTCCAAGTTTAACAGCTACTCACAAAATAAATGAATAAAATAAGTAGGGTTTGACTTGACTTTCTCCATTGGGAATTGGTTGGATTGTTGTTGCTTGCTAAGTGCTGTGTTTGTTTCATGTGAGTGACAGGTTGCTGGAGAGGAGGGATTTTGGTCCCAGCCTAATGCCAGTACAGGATCATCAGAGAAGAGATGTTATGGGGGGGGGGGGGGGGGGTGTTATGGGGCGGGGGGGGGGGGGGTGGGGGTGCAGCAATGTTTTTCATTTTGATTATTTTTCAGATAAATCATTTATCATAAAAATATGAACTTTTGATTTCTTGGTGACTTTTATAATATATAAGTTGATGTATATTCATCCTGTACATGGTAAATGTGTCTGTTTCACTTTAGCAGTAAATGCAAACTTTTCTCAAAGGGCACATCTTCCCCATCTTGCCCCGAATGTGTGTCTCAGTAAAGTACCAGTAGCTTCGTTGTAGTAGACGCTGATTCTGTCCAACTGCAGGTCACTATCTCCGTGGTAGGTTCCTGTTGGGTCGATCCCATGTTCATCACTGATCACCTCCCAGAACTGCAAACACCACACAGCAACTTAAAGCATCTCCCCAATTGCAATTTAATAGCACTCAGTATTCATTTCAGCAATTCTTTTATGCAAGGCTACATAAAATCTTCCATCCCGAAAATCACATTTGAAAAAGTGTAAACTAATCTATCGCTAATCTGTAATCTGCAATGACTGGAATCCGTTCAGTGAGTTTTAGCAAGAGGCTTTATGGATGTTTAAATCATTAATTCTGTGTTACTGTCCAAGTGACCTTAATCTGAGAGAGAAGCGGAGGGAGAGAGGGGTCGAGATGGACTTCACAAGGCTTCGAGCGAATGGAGAAGGAAAAGATTGTTATTGGGATATATTGAAAATAATTGTTTTGAAAGAATGAGGCCAATAAACTGGAAGGCGCTGACTGACAAAGCCCTACTGTGACCCTGTTCTTCTGACAATCTCGCCCGTCCAAACCTGTTACTCCAGGCAGCCTACATTTCTGCTGTGTCATCACATCATATCCTCAAAACATATTCCATGCGGACACATATGAAATCATCCGTCTTCACCAATTTGATCTTTTTAGAATTAAAACGATTACCCCATCTTTCTTGAATACACAAAATTTTGCCAATTATTTAAGCTACAAAATCAAAGGTTTCATAAATATATAATTAACTCATTAATTATTCATAATTCATTTATATCTGTACCATGGCGGGGATGGGCTGCAGCTGTTAGAGCCATTAAGTCTATTTGTGAATGCCTCCTCATCCCCACCCTGACCTCAGATGAGTTCAACAGACACTCTCGAAATCATTTAAAAGGCATGTTGAAGACTTATAAAGGATGAAGACGATTTAACCTCATTTCTGACGCCATAGAGGACGTGCAACATCTCCTGGGCAGTCTTTAAAAAATGTGCATCTTTAATGTTGCCGGCTTTAATTTTTGTGTTTTTAGTGACAGAAAATCTGATTTAATTGATTGATGGATAATACTTTTGTTAGAACAGTTAAAGTAAAAAGAGAGCTAATTTTAGAGCAAATTAAACAATGAATCACACTAAAATAACGTAATTTAACTTCATAATTAATCTACTTCTATTATTATCACTATGAAAAAAATGGTCATTGTCATTTTCCAGCGCCCCACCCTCTCCATCATCCACCGCTGGACCACTGAATCACAGCGGGCATTATCCGCACATTGATAAAAGAAAAAAGCATTTAGGTTAAACGCAGACAAATACTTGCTAAAATCATTTCGTATGAAAATGACGTTAAGGTATGCGGTTGTAATATAAGTGCCACGTGTCATGGCTCGCGCACTGGTCCTGACAGCTGTTTAAAGGGCTCGTGACACTGATAACGGGGTAGTCATGGTCATTACTGAGAGCGCTGCTGTTCACATCGGATCCGCCACACCCGGTGCATTGTGAAGAATGAGAGAAAGAAAGAGGACAGACCCCCGTTCCCCAACACTGCTCTAATATACAGACAAAGAGATGTATAGTTGGAGTCTGCGGAATTAGAGCATCGTTTATTTTAGAGAAATAGCAATACAGACCGTGTTCAAGAAACAGTGGGAATGAATGAGGAGTGGGGTCCGCATATTTTGGGCGTGAATAAAAGGGGGTTCTGATGAGGGGAAAAAGACAAAGCAGTGCAATGGAAAAAAGATTATTGTCTACAAAACTGCTCAAAGTGTTGTTATAGTCTGATGTAGCTATTATTAATAACCTCTGGTTGCAAAGCAGAATAAAAAAGACATGTTCTGCAATATATGCTTTAAGGAAACAGTAGGAAGATCAAATAGTAAAATTTTAGATTAGATAAAGACTTTGAACTAGAATAACACTGGAATTCTGTACAAATAGTGGATTCATTGTTGCATTCTGAGACTCTTGTAACGTTACTGTTAGATGCTTAATATAAATGACTCTTCGATGACTTTATTAAATGACTTTATACTCTGTTCTTACCTTGGCACCGATTTGGTTTCCGCACTGACCGGCCTGGATGTGAACAATCTCCCTCATTGTTAGATATTGTGTGAGAAGTTCTCCAATAAATCTGGAAACTAACGGCGAGTCTCAACAATCATTTGGAGAAGCCGGACAAAGGCTTTATATTCCTGGACTGTCTCCAGAACGAGGCTGGAGTAGTGGTGGGCGGGGCACTACTGGATGTTGAGGCGGGGATTGGAGCGCAGACCGGAAGTATATAGGGAGTGCCAACAAGGATTGTAGAAAAAAAATGAGAAAAGTCTGCTGGTTGTGTCTTTCTAAGATTTTCTAGTCACACTTTTAAAGCAAATCTCTTTACTGACCAATGCTTTTACTTC
The DNA here is from genome assembly GCF_003368295.1 of Carassius auratus. Taxonomy (NCBI): domain Eukaryota; kingdom Metazoa; phylum Chordata; class Actinopteri; order Cypriniformes; family Cyprinidae; genus Carassius; species Carassius auratus. The sequence continues at coordinate 18,456,107 of NC_039258.1, forward strand.
CGTTTGATTTGTATCTTTACTAGACAAAATGTGCCATTGAACAATTGCTTTTCTATGAAAATACGGTAAAACATTTAGCTTCATTTACATTTCAATGTAGTAATTTAACAGAAGCCTTTATCCAAGCGGCTTACAAATGAGGACAATAGAAGCAATACGCTTATGATAGTCAAAATTATTGTGTATAAATATGTTGTGCATTATTGTTTAGTTTTTTGTTTGATATTAATTAATAAAGTTGAACCACTATTTTCTTTATGGATACAAATGGGGACAATGATTAATATACATTGACTAGTATACAGCATAACAGAAGGGAATTGTCTTAAGCTCGCTGCACTGACAAAACAATATGAGCTGATAAAAGAACAGAGACAGTGAAAGAGAGACTGCAGACTTCATTAAGTAACTAAAATATATAAGAAAAATAACCTGTTATGTGGTAAACATATGTTCCTTCCTTAGTAGCCCACTATGGACTTCTCTCATTTACAAATTAATAATAATTTTCTCGTTTTATGTCGTAAATAGAGATTCATTTTCTACCCACTAGTTTGCAAAACATAATAAGAAAAATCATCCGATCAGACATAATGATCAATCATTGTCAACAAGACGAAATGATGAGATACTAAGTCAAAACTTATTAAACTTATGTGAAAATTATTAAATATAAAGTCATAGCTACGACATACTTATGACACATAAAAAAATCGACTTTAGATAAGTATTACTTTCTATTATAGTAGCTATGCCATAATATTTACATAATTATGATTTAGAATCTCATAATTACGATATGACTTTCTAAGTCACACACATTTAAGCATGATTTTGGAAGGATGAATTGGACCAGAGACAGTTGGACGTATTTGTTTAGATGTCTAAGAGCAAACTAATGGAAGTCTCTTATTCCTGAGTTTACAGCAAAGATCATTCTTCCTACTACTATGACCTTCGTAAAGCCTACCTAGGCTGCATTTTGCGTATCTCGAGGTGTAGTGACCGGGAGCTCACTAGTTTTGAGACACCGCCTGAGAGTGTTGTGAATGGGCGTGGCCGAGTTTGTGTGCCCTGATTACGACGAGCATTCTTGCGAGCTTTTGCCGTTGACACAAAGTGAGATAATCTGAGCCGTATTTACTTCGTTTTTAACGAAACATCAGCTATCGGTAAGAACATATGGGCTTATTCTAAATAACACCAAGTTTCTAAAATTGTAATTCTCAACACCAAAGTAAACTTTAGTCGCTTTAAAAACAGCATAGCCGCTGCTAAGTAGCAGCTAAGCATTTCCTGTTCTGTCGCAAGCTACATTACCGTTCGTGCCTCTAAACACGGATTGTACTATCTCACGGTTTGTTATTGCTTGTGTTTTCAGTCCTGTTTTATCGCGAGAGACAATTTTATTTATCGTCGAGGGTTATTGTTCATTATGTCATAAGATGCATGTTGGATTTAATCGTTTAGCGTTTACAGTAACTTTAAATATTAGTTTTTTAATATTTAGATTCAGTACTTTATAATTGTGTCGCTTATATGGGAATAGTTTTATATAAAGATTTGTAACTTTTTTTTTTATTTCAATGCGTATTGTTTAATATTTTATATTTTTGAAGTTTTACATATTCGATATAAACTAATCTACTGCGTAGCATGATCTCTTCTACCGTAAAGTGATTTTTAATAGTTTTCGATTGGTGAATAGGTCCTTGATTTGAAAGTAAACAAATCTGTAGTTGATTTAAAGAACATACTAAAATGAGAGACATGAATTAGAACATATTTCACAGAACTCTTTAGTGCAGTCTGTGTTTATTCAGATGTCGTATCTAAAATATTCCAAACATGGGTTGATCCAGTGACTGATGCCTTTTAAATACTGCTGCTTTCTTTCTTCAGATCTAATTCGTGATGTTTTACACCTGTGGTCCCAATGAGGCGATGGTGGTCTCAGGTATGCTACATCTGTTGGACTTTACTACAGAGCTATGTCAGTTATGCATATAAATACACACTTAAAACTCCTCTTTCGGGTTAGATATGATAAGAGAGAATTTTAGATTAAAGCAGCTGTTGATTGAACCAGATAGCTTGTATGAGACTTTTAAAAGAAACTGTGAAGTTCTGTAATTATCATACAGAGCATTGCTTTTGTGCTACATTCTTTTCTTATACAATGTCCAATGCAGAACTGGTTTCAGCTATTCATGTGACTTTCATTCACGGGTCAAAACAGACACAAAGTTCATTGTAATGGTTGTGATTTTTCTGTGTAGATAAATGTCAGTGGTTACACATTAAGATTACTTTAATGCTCAGGGGAAAAAAACCCAGAAGGCTCACATTTACTACAACAAGGTTAATTCAGTCAAACCACACTGTACAGAGGGGCAGAAATAAGTCAGCAGCTTGATTATGTCTCTGTCTCCCTCCTTCTCTCTGGAAACAGTCGCCAGACACGCGATGGCAGGAAGTGGGTTAACCAGTGTCTTTACTAATGTTGGAAATCCTGCACGGGATTGACCACGCTTTTTAAATGGAGAAACATTTTGTGCCGTAATTTCTGAAATGTGTGTGGGTGGATTTGTGTGGATTTCCAGCAATGTAATGTTATCATGACACAGGTTCCTCTGCTGTTAAAACTAGAAGTGTGGACTGATAGTAGAAGTGATCATTTGTACAGTGGTTGCCAGTTATTTTAATAGGAATTGTCCTTTTTTATGTTATAAAATTAGTAAAAGTAAAATGTCTACTGTGATGGTGCAGCTGAATTTTTTAATTTTCACGTCAGTCTTCTGTCACAATCCTAAAATGCTGATGTGCTACTTACTATTTTTGTGCTACTCATTCTTTTTGTATTATTGCTGATTAAATGTATTTTAATTTATTTAAATATATTATAATTTATTTTTAAAAGATCCTACAGACTCAACCTTTTATTTAATAAATATAAAACAAATAAAATAAATATTAAACAAAAATATAGTTTCATGACCAGTGATAAATATTAAGTATATTGTTAATCTGTATATTTCTACTGGTAGATATTGGTTATTTAATCATGCGTCCCCCTATATTACCTTCAGGCGATGATCGCATAATTTTTAATAACACTTTAATTAATTATAATGATTAAATTTTCTAATAATTTATTTAGACAAAATAGTATTAAACTGTATTATCGACCATTTATCATTTACCAGCCATAACGTAAAAATAATGATAGATTTTATCCTAATTTAGCTGTCTCTGTCAGAATTGTAATATAAGAGTGTCTGTATTATTGTTACAGTAAATTAAATTACTGATGCATAAAGATTCTTCATTTTGGATCTAGCTCCAACCCCTACCCAGTGAATTTCCACTAAGTATGTTTTCAATCAAGTCTTGACACTTTATACCAGCAGACAGAATCTCTTTATGTTGTCTTTTTCAGGATGTGGCCGCTCTCCTCCTCTATTGATTGCTGGTGGAAGAGTGTTTGTTTTTCCCTGTGTTCAGCAAATCCAGCGGTACGTATAGAATTACAACAGAAGACGGATTATTAGAACATGTTAGTGCAAGAACACACGTGCATAGAAACCATTCTGTTTAATCAGATGCTGCAGTGCGAGTCACTAATGTAATTCCAGTAAAGACCGGGAGTCTCAGCCCTCATGAATGATGGGAATAAGAACAAGAGGTGGCCTCTGTGAGCAATAGAAACTCCACTTGTGTTTACATTCCTCTTCACAAATATTAATGCATCACTTAGTCCTCAAAGAATACTTTCTTCACTGCGGATCACTGTAGTAGTTTGTAGATTACTGCGGATGTATTTGCCTTAGCTCCACAAAGTCTGCTGATGATTTGATTACTGTACATCAGCAGACACATCTGTGAGGTCATGCTCAGCCATCCATGTGCAGAACTAGGTGTGGGTGTGGCTTAATTTGTGGGCGTGGCTATCTAGTTTGCCCAGATGCCCACATAATGGGGGACAATAGATATGTTTGGTTATGGAGGCTTGTATTAAGGGTAATTCCAAGAAAAAGTCAAAAAAATGTTGTTCACTCAGTTCTGAGAAAGAAAAGTCGGGATTATGAGAAATAAAAATAAAACAAATCTTTTTTTGTTTTTTATTTTGTGGCAGAGAATTCTGAGAATTCACAGCAAAAAGTAGGAATTGCCAGGAAAAAAAATAAATTTAACTAAAAGATAAAAAGTCAAAATCTTTTTTTTTTTTTTTTTTTTTATCCGTGATGGAAACAGGCTTCCATATTCGTGAAACCTGTTTGGGTGATCACATTTTTTGCATATATATATTAAAAAAAAAAAAAAAAAAAAAAAAAGCTTTATGACTACTTTCCCTCTCGTTTTTTGTTTGCTCCCAGGATCTCTCTCAATACTCTGACTCTGAATGTGAAGAGTGACAAGGTCTACACCAGACATGGAGTACCGATCTCAGTGACAGGCATTGCCCAGGTTAGAGAGAGACACATTTTACACTCATCTGTAGAACATAACATAGTACATTCTGTAAGCGCCGCTGCTCATGTGTTCTGCAGGTGAAGATCCAGGGTCAGAATAAAGAAATGCTGGCCGCAGCCTGTCAGATGTTCATGGGGAAGTCCGAGGGTGAGATTGCTAATATTGCCCTAGAGACCCTTGAGGGACATCAGAGAGCCATCATCGCCCACCTGACTGTGGAGGTACTGCTGTTTCAAAGAGATGAAAGAAGCAAGCTTTTACAAGGGTTTTAGTGCTGTTAGTTGATTATTTGTTATTTATTCTCTATACAATCTCTCTCTCTTTCTCTCTGTAGGAGATCTATCAGGACCGTAAAAAGTTCTCTGATCAGGTCTTTAAGGTGGCTTCCTCTGATCTGGTCAACATGGGGATCGGTGTGGTCAGCTACACGCTCAAAGATGTGCACGATGATCAGGTGACTTTAGTCATGCGCCACACACGCTAACATACACTACCATTCAAATGCTTGCAGTCATTGTGAGTGTTTTTGGTTTGTTTTTGAAAGAAGGCTTTCATGGTCGTTTGACAACAGAATAATAAAACAATAGTATTGTGAAGTTTTATTACAATTTAAAGAACTGTTTTAATTTAAATATTTTAAAATGTAATTTATATGTGTAAAGGCAAGGCTGAATTATCGGCCGCTCTGAAGCTCCAGTCTAGTAATGCATAGACCGTTTGAACTCACAGCTTTTATCTGAAATAGATCTTTTGTAACATCATAAGCATCTTTTATGTCACTTTTTATGTGTTTAATGAGTCCTTTCTAAATGAATATACTAAAAAATAAATTCATGACCTCAAACTTTTTAAAAGGTAGCATATCCACCTTTATCTTCAACGTGGAAGTAAGACCATAGGTGAGACTTCCTCTTCATAAGCTGCTATAGGGAAATAACAAGAAGTATAACAACGGTAAAACTGTTTGAACTACACACCAGTGTGTTCATATTTGAGATAATACATTAAAATAACGTGGTATTCATACAAAGCAGCAAAAAAAATTTGGTACAGCTAAAAATAGAAAAAAAAACCAGAAGAAAAAGGTGGATAATCGTGATAATATGTGTATATGTATATCACTCACCCGGACTTCCTTTCAGAATTATCTAAGCTCGCTGGGTAAAGCTCGAACTGCTCAGGTGCAAAGAGACGCTCGTATCGGTGAAGCTCAGTTCAAGAGGGATGCCGTCATCAAGGTGAAGTTTGACACATTTCTGTCATTTTGGTTGTATGAACATTGGTGTGCTGGATAAAACTATGGTAAAACTGTAAATGTCCTTGTTTGTGTATGTAGGAGGCTCATGCCATGCAGGAGAAGATCTCTGCTCAGTATAAGAATGAGATTGAGATGGCTAAAGCCCAGAGAGACTATGAGCTGAAGAAAGCCGCCTATGATATTGAGGTCAACACCAAGAAGGCGGAGTCTGAAATGGCCTATCAGCTTCAGGTAGCTAATGATGTTTAACTTGGTTTTCAGCTGGTAGTATGAGGGTTGCCCGTTTCACTGCAAATGTCTGACATATTTACTCACCGTCATCTGTATTAGGTGGCCAAGACAAAGCAGTGTATCGAGGAGGAGAAGATGCAGGTCCAGGTTGTGGAGCGTACGCAGCAGATCACTCTACAGGAGCAGGAGATCACCCGCAGGGAAAAGGAACTGGAGGCCAAAGTCTGGAAACCAGCCGAGGCCGAGAGATACCGCATCGAGAAGATCGCCGAGGCAGAAAAGTGAGAACTGAGGGTCCAGAAGTTTTGCCGTTTTGTCTGATTTAACACACATCTGTGCTTTAGTGGAAGCAAATCGGAAGGACAGAACTTGGTATGATAAGCCGTTTAATGTTCTTTCATCTAACAGGCAGAAGCTGATAATGGAGGCCGAAGCTGAGGCAGAGGCCATCAGAGTGAGTTCATGAAGCTCTCCACACACTTTTCACATTAGATCCCACTCAACATTCATCTTTTCCTGCCTCTCTTTCAGATGAGGGGAGAAGCGGAGGCCTTTGCGATGGAGGCAAAGGGTCGGGCTGAAGCCGAGCAGATGGCCAAAAAAGCAGAGGCTTTTAAGCAGTACAAAGAGGGAGCCATGGTGGACATGCTGCTGGAGAAACTCCCACTGGTCAGTGCATCTAAACTCCTGCAAGTCAATAAATAAGTTCAATGAAGATTACTCAATAATGGCCTCCACTCTTCTAGATAGCAGAAGAGATCAGCAAGCCACTCTGTTCAGCCCAGAAGGTGACCATGGTGTCCAGCGGTGGGTCAGAAGTGGGCGCAGCTAAACTGACAGGAGAAGTTCTGGACATCATGAGCCGCCTGCCGAGCGCAGTGGAGAAACTGACTGGAGTCAACATCTCACAGGTGAGCCACGCTCACACTTCAGTGCTGGTATCAGGCTGGAGATCACATGAGCTGCGGCATCTGCATTCCCGTGACTAGTTTCCTCAGTTTGTTCTTGTTGCATCATCATTTGTCTCTTTCACAAGTCACCACCTGTCACCAAAAAGGAACTAAGAAAAATATTGGTCACACATCATTTAAGGTCCAATTCTCAATATTAATAAACCAATAGTTATGACTTTTGTCTCAATAAACTACTCATTTGCTGCTTATTAGTAGTAAGGCAGTTGCTAAGTTTAGATATTTGGTAGTATGCTCATGCAGAATATGTGCTTTATAAGTACAAATAAACAGCCAATATCTTAATAATGGCATGCTAATATACACACACACAGACAAACAGACACACACACACTAGTCTAGTTTAAAATAATAAAGGCATCTTAAAACTTAATGGCCAAATGAAAAGCACATTTAAATCCTTGTGACTTTTATTGTTGCCAAATTGTAATTGGCAAAATCTTCATAAATGAAGTTTCATGATTTATGCCCCTTAAGATTACATTTGAATACTTTAGAGATTGCGTAAAAATGGTTTTAGAGAAACACCTGTTTCTACTCCAGCCACACTAAATGTTAACTTCTCTTTTCTTGGCCAGGCTCTTGCATCCCGCATGGGCTAATGGAGTTCATGAAGAAGGAATCCGCTCTGATCGTGGATCTCAGCTCTTCCTGTCTTTGTGCATGCCCGTGTTTGTACTGAGCCTGGAACATTGAGGTCCTTTTTGTTTTTGTAATCCACCATTTGTAATATTCAGTTTTAATATGTTTTGTGAATTATTTTATCACATTATATGATACATTTGTAAGTTAGGTGAACTACATTATCTGCTCTAGAGCCTCTGTTGAAGGTGAATATTCAGGGAAGCAGGGCTGCTCTTTCTTTCTTTCTTTCTTTCTTTATTGAATAGTTTCTGTATTTCTGTCTGTCAGAGCCACACGCCTGTTGAGTCTGGTTCAGTTTCTTTCAAAACAAATTGCATTCAAGTCAAATCCGTGTAAATTCACCTGAGGTGCCTTGCTGAAGCCATAGTCCACATGCATGATGCCTTACCTCTGCAGACACTGAAATGTGATGATTATTCTTGCCATTTTAAGGTTTTATAATTTAATGGTCTGTTAAGAGTGGCACTAGAGTTTGCAGACACATATTGAATATTTTTTGTTACTGTCTGTGTGCTCAGTAGAGTGATTTATACAGCAAGTTGAAAAGTATGAGTAGGTGGAAAGTGGGTCAAGAAAAGAAACCCTTTGATTTTTTGAAGCTGATGAACAAACAGGAAAAAAGAAGAAGAGGAAACTGGTTTTCAACAAAGGCTGTAAACATGTCTCTGTGGCCACACAAACTCCAGTGAAGGCTGTTAGTGGTTTCATTTCTCATATCGGCTTACTGTTTTAGTTTAACCATGCTGCTGTGTACTTCACACTAAAATCAACTTAACATTACCAAAGGTAAACCTATGCATCTCCAGTTTGTGCCTCAAAGCTTTTTTTTTTTTTTTTTTTGACTTCCTCACTGAATCAACCTGCCCTGATTTTTTTTTTTCAGCAACAGGTACTGTGATCTGTCATGTAAAACTTCCTGGCCTTAATGACTATGTTCATCCAGAATATCCAATTTGTTTGTCAGTTTTTCCATTACTGTTTGTTCAGTGGTGATGGAAACTGAAGATCTACATAACCAGGCTGAGATTTATACATATTAACTATGTACTGTTTATTATAAACAACAATAAACTATTAGTGTGCGCTGTACTTTATAACTTTTCCATTTATGGCTCGGTGTGTGTTTTTAATGCTGTTGAGTATGAATGTGACAATGACATGCTATTTCAAATGAACAAATGGTGATTGAGAGTGAATGAAAACAAGCACCCGGTTTCACTTTTATTTGAAAAGGTTACTTTATTAAAACACCTACAAAAATAGACAACACAAGCAGCGAGTCTACAACAGAGACAGACAGACCCGATTAATAACAGATAGCAATATCAATGAAGAAAATTATGTCCCATGAAGTATTTACATTTTTCATTATTTATGAAACATGAATAGCTGAGGACAGAACATGCCCAAAACTATATTTATAAAAATACAATAACGGTTCAGGGCCTCAGTGTACCAAAAAAGGTTAAAGGTCATTCAATAAGCATAATCAGCATGGTTATATAACCATTTGGGAATCACATTTTTCTGTGTATTTTACAGTATACATGTTGCTCTCCACCCCTACACACACAGTCTTACTCTTAAATGAGGAAGAGGTGGCGTCACCACACCAGGTTCAAGTTAAATCTACAGTCGTCGCTTTAAGAGAGTTTCCTGCAAATGTCCTACAGGTTTACATAGTAAATTCAGGACAGATGCTTTGCTTATTTTTCTGTTCATCCAGTTCATTTCTCATTATATAGACACTTGACTTTGTCAAATTTATTAGTATAAATGTACGTCTGTGGCCATTCTGCTTGTTTTTTTCCCTCTCTTTCTCTCTCTAAATTCTTGCAGGTCCGGGCTCAAATTCAGATTTTTTTAATAGTGCATTGATAGCCAATTCCACACATTCCATCCAAAAGCCTCTTTAAATTCCACACAAAATAAACTGATGCACAGAAATTTGATGTGCATTCAGCTTACTCAAGTCAGTGCACACACTGGCAGTTCATTTCAAAAACCATATGCAATCATTTTCAGAGTCATCAAATAAATCACATTCACACAACACCCATTCACTCCAAGAACAATAACTATATTGGTGTCCAATATTTTCAAATTAATCATAAGCATGTTATGCAGATATTCTGCCACTTTAAAATGAGGTGGATTCTGATTGGCTGTCAATCAGCTGGGGATTTTTTTTTTTTTTAAGTGATTCCAATGACATTGTTCCTTTTTGCATCCTTAGTGAGAATGGGCCTTAAATAACAATTTCATTGGAATTACTTTCAAATTATGTTTTTTTTTTTTTTCTAGCTGATGGATGATAAAACATTGACAGCCAATAGCTTTTATTGAGTATTTAATGTGGAAGACAATAAAAACTGCAGCAAGTGCTTATAATAAACAAAACATTATCGTCTATTGGAGTGAATGCTATATAATTATTATTATGGTCATTGGTCGTTTTTGGTCTGAACAGGCCTTTTTAGTCAATGAAGGATGGAGTGACTAAATGTTGAGAGAACTGAGGAAAGGCGCGCTCAAACCTGTTTGTTACAAGCACAGGCTGCAACTTTAAATGCTTAACCCCCTTAAAGTAAGATTTTGACTGGCTTTCAATGTCATCAGTTGGAAAAAAATAACTCATTCTGAAAGCAATTCCCAGCATATTGTTTGTCTGTTGAGTGTGTTTCCTTGTTCTTACAGAATTATAACGATTATTAAAACTTTATAATTGTAGTTTTTGTCCATGTTGTGAACAGACCTTAAGGGACCATTTATGTGCAGACATACAGGGGTGGAGTCACAAAAATCCATTTTCTATTTCGGCTGAATTTGACAATATCATGTGTTTCACATATCAGCTATTGATGAACGTAATTATTTACATATCGTAAATAATTTCATGATGAATTACCCTCCACCACAGAAAAGACATGAAAAACTGGCTGATCCTCAATCCTCAGATTGTCTACATGACTACGAATGCTAGCAAAGTTAGACTCAATTTACTGATAAAAATGTTATTCACTATTTTCCCTTATTATGCAAGTAGAAAAAACTATTTCTGTATTTCTGCTATTGTGTGTTTAATATGCATAACTGTCAAATGTTTCCCTAAACGGACAGTTTGTAGAGCTGTGTGCTTTTGTGCTGCTATGAAACCCTCCACCAGTTCAGATGATTATGTTTCGAGATCTATTCAGTGTTCAGGGAATGAAGAGAGAGCTTTGATACAGGTTAGAGAACCCGGATTTAAGGTTCAGATGCCAAGCAACATTTGATCCCCAAATCAATCCCACATTATTCCCGTCAGGCCATCGTCACATTATTGGACCTCACAGAACACAAAAAACTTTAGTTTTACAGCAGGAAACATTTACAGAGAGGTTTCATTTTTAAAGTTCACACAGAAAATATAAGAGGCAGAATTATGTTTCAGGAAACAAAAAGAACCATATTTGTGGTGCATTCTGGGAGATTTGTGTCTCTGTGAAACTAAATACTGTGGAATAGTGATTAATAGAGGGAAAACGGCGAGGCTAAAACGATTTGGGGATGAAATGTTGCTTGAGGAGTTCAGGATTTCAGGATAAGGGGTGAGAAGCGGGTCATTTGTGGGGCACCGAACCTGCGGCTTTTATTTGCCCCAACGCACCCATCAAAAAAATGCACTAATTTACATAAGAGTGCTTAAAAACACACCACCAGTCTGTGGTCCATACACACTTTCTTATATTCATCTGCTTTTCATCTCTCTGTCACTTTCTAAACCATGTTCATGGCGTCTTCGGTGAGGAAGGAGTGAATGTACGCAAAGGAAGGCCGTAGTTTACAGTCTCTGTTCCAGCAGCTAAGCATCAGCTCATACAGACCCTGTGGGCACACAGCCGGGCGAGACAGGTACACCTGACCAGCAGAAAGAGAGAGAGAGAGAGCAAGTGAGATTGTGTCAGTGTTTCTCTTATGAGGTTTAATAAGTGTCAGCAACATACCTGTCTGCCCTGGTCTCTGAAAAACTCCCCTGCGTTGTCAATGACCTGTTCATCGGTCATGTGACTGTACGGCTGCTCCTGACACACACTCAGCATCTCCCATAGTGTCACGCCGAATGCCCACACGTCACTCGCCGTAGTGAACTTCCCCTACACACACACACACACGCATGCAGAACACCAGTATTATGTACATTGTGAGTTACTAAATCTGTATATGCATATGGCATGTTGTTTATTTGACTTTATTATATTCAGTGGGGTTCAAAAAGAAAGAAACATGATAAAATTATATTAACGATTTGTGACACTATGCATGCGAGCTCCTTTCTTCAGATAGAAATGTTTCAAAGATTTTTTATAAGAAATGTAAATGCTACTAAATATAAAATACGTAATTAAGTTTCAATTATACTTATGCAGAAAAAAAATTAAGCATTTTTACTAGTGATTGTAAACATTTGGGACCCATTACGTATATATTGTATTTGTAATTATTAATTAAAAAAAATTTTTTTTTTTAAATATGTTGTAATATATTTATTTACTAAAAGTTTTTAATGTTTATTTATGTCTGTAAATAAACATTAATGAATAAATATAAATTAACTTATTAAATTTGCTTCCCCATTTTAACCATAATAAAGACATATTCACTAGTTCTCTCAGATTTTTTATTTTTATAAAATTAATAAAATAATAAATATATATATATATATATATATATATATATATATATATATATATATATATATATATTTTATAAGTTATAATAAACAAGAATAAATTATATACATAATTATACTAACGCATAAAAATAAAACTATATACATATTTATTTTTCATTGATAAATAAAAAAGTAATTCAAAGTTAAATTATAATATTTACTTATTCTAAGATTATAAAAAATATTAATGAATAAATATTAATTAAGTAAAGGTCTCTTCATTATAAAATAAAGAAAAATATTATGGATTTTCACACTTTTTGGACCCCATTATATACTGTATTTATGCCTATTAATAAGTTATACTATAACTTTTATTTTATTTAATTGTATTTCTTTAATATAAGCTATAAAATATTAACCCTGACAATAGATATTATATACACCCACACCCACACATACAAACCTATACATCTATGAATCAAGCTAATAAATAAAAAAAGTTTGGCACTAATATTCTTGTATATTTTCATTTATTATAGCAAAGCTCTAGTTCTCACCATGAGGATGCACTCCCATGCCATCCAGCGAATAGGCAGCACAGCTCGTCCCTGTATCCTGTAGTAATCGCCAGCATAGAGGTTCCTGCTCATGCCAAAATCAGCGATCTTTATCTGGCGCTCCCCGCCGCGGTCCTCCCCCTCCCCCCTCTCTCCACCCACCAGGCAGTTCCTCGTCGCCAGGTCTCGGTGCACAAAGTTCAGAGACGACAAGAACTTCATTCCTGACGCGATCTGACTCGCCATGGAGATCAAAGCTGGGTAGCTGAGACAGAGAAAGACATTTACCCTTCCATGTATGTATTTCTATTACATAGTATCACTGCTCTGTGTGTTTGTGTACCTGATGGTTGGTGTGTTATGTGAAGGGCCGGTCTTGTCCAGCAGCACTCTGTGGGAGAGGTACTGATTGAGGTCGCCGCTCTCCATGTACTCTGTGACCATACACAACGGGTCGCTGCTTACACACACACCCAGCAGGCGGATTATGTTCAGATCCTTCAGGCGAGATAATATCTTCACCTCCTTCAGAAAATCATTCCTGTTGAAAGAAAAGCATGAAAAGAATTAGAGAGTGAAAAGAGAAGAGGAAAGGGAAAGGGAAAGGACAGAACATTAAAGGGAAAGTTCACCGAAAATTTCATTTACTCGCCCTCATGTTGTTCCAAACATGTATACGTTTTTTTTAAACACAAAAGATGCTGTTTTGAAGAATTCTAAAGAACCAAAGAGTTGTTGGCACCCACTGACTCCATAGTAGGGAAAGAAATACTATAGAAGTCAATGGGGGTCATCCAACAGTTTGATTTCCAGCATTCTTCAAAATATCTTCTTTTATGATTAACATATGAAAGAAATGACAATGATGACCATTTTCATTTTTTTGTGAACTATCCCTTTAGGATATAAAGTGTATGAAGAATTTGAGCTTGCTATAGTTTTATAAAATACACAGCAGGCATTGTTTTACAGGTGACAAACTTTTCCAACCAAATCTTAAAATTCTTTACAAAACATATGCAACAATAAGATAATACAACATCGTATGTCCCTCTATAATAATATATCTGGGTTTTTATTATTTGCACGATTAAACTTTTTAATTGCTCAAATGGCAGTTCATTGGGGCATTCAAAATTGCATCAAAATATTTTTTTAAAAGGTAACAAAAATGTTAAATAAAAACAAAATGAATACAAATTAATAAATCCTTTTTCATTCATTCGAAGTAACATTTGTCTTGTTAAAACTTGACTTGCATTGTAGATGGAGTAACATTTCAAAAACATCACAATATTTATTACAAAATATTTATAAACTATAATAATTATAATTATAATAATAATAATAATACATTTTATCAATAATAATTCAGTTACCTGGCATTTTTAGAGGCATCTGGTCTTAAAATCTTCACGGCCACCAGCAGAGGGCGCCCTTTCCTGACATTAAATGGGAACTCCAGGTTTGCGAGGTCCTGAGGGTTTTCAATCTCACACAGATGAACCTATCAGGAAGCATACAATAAATAGCTTGTTATACAGGAAACACTATTTTTAAAAAAAGACTGCTTTTGGCCACAAATGAAGGTTTTTGGAATAAATATTTCCTTAAAGCAAAAATAGGTGTTTTTATTTGTAATATTTTTGTAATACTAAATTATACCTCTCCAAATTGTCCTTCTCCCAGCTTTTCTTTGAATACAAGTCGTTCCCGTGGCAACTCGGGCAGCGGTGGACAATCTGTGGGCGTGGCTGAGAGGGCGGGGACTGCATATGTATTGTTACCACTAACCCCTTGCAGACTGATGATGTCAGCTTCTGCATAATGAGGAACACTTCCCCCGCCTCCGGAAGCTTCTCCATAATGAGCTGCTGACAGGCCAGGAGGCGGAGCTCCAGGGTAAGGAGGCGGTCCCTCCTGAATTGGTTGGCCTTTATCAACCAGATCAATAGTACATGCTGAGAGAGAAAAAATGTAGAGAGGAAAACCTTAGAATAGAGAGCTAATCAGCCTTATGACATAATACTAATGAGTAATTATGAACCACACACATGCTCTAAAACACTCACATACACTGGAGAGGACACATCATGTACACGCATACTGTGAAAACACTAACATACTGCTGTGGGCTCATGCTACCTCTTTCCTGACAAAATGATTAACTACCTTTAAGGTTTTTTTTTTTTTTGGCCCTGTAGACTTAGAAAACAAACTCTTACTTTTGCTCTCGCTAATATGTCCACTGACAATATGAAACGGCCGATATACTACTTTTTGGGGTCAGTAAAATTTTCTTTTGAAAGAAATGAATAATTCTGGTTCAGCAAGCACAAACATTTGATTGATGGTGGGATTCTGAAATAGTGTGATATTAAAATAATCTGTTAAATAAATGCTCTTCTTTAGAATATCCTGTTCATCAAACAATCTGGTTGCCACGTCTATATTAAAGGGATAGTTCACCCCAAAATAACAATCTGCTCTTAATTTACTCACCCTCATGCCATCCAAGATAGCTGACTTTCTTTCTAGTAAATGTTCCTTACTGTTTTACTGAATAAAAACACAACAACAACTACATATTGGATGGGCTAAGTGGGAGTGAATTTCAAACATATTTTTTTGGGTGAACAATCTCTTTAAGCAACACAACTGATTCAGTGCTGTGAATAAAACTGCAGCTTAAGAACCAAATCATCATATTAGAATGATTTCAGCTTTGCCATGACTGGAATAAATCACATTTAAAATGTAGCTATTTTAAATTGTAATAATGTTGCATAATATTTCTGTTTTAATGTATTTTTGAGATAAGCATTAGACAAAGTATATTATGGATTGTGTTTAATACCATTTTGTGGTGGAAATGATTCAACCCTAAAAAATAGAAGTCAATATCTAAATAGGCTTAATTTCCCAAATTTTTTTTTATCATAAAAGATAATTTAATACAATTATAGTTTTATTAGAAATTAGACAAAAATGAGTTTGTCATTTTGTTTTCTTCATACACCACTTTAAGCATTTCACTGGCTGTGCCTCCTGGGTAAATGTTATTTGCAAAAATATTTCTGAAAAGTTGAGTTTGAGAGGTTTTTCTTACTTAATAATTAATGTTTATTCCATTCATCATACTAGTTTTAAACATGCCGATTCATTTTTGTGGTGGATTTTCATATTGCAATATTGAAGGATTACATCTGGAACAAGAGTAAACCACTACAAATTTCCAAGACTATTTTAAACGTGCCCTTCAAATAACAAAATATTCAATTTAAAATATTTTTGTTTTAATAAAAATCAACCCCAGAGACATAAAAGTCCAAGAAACACACTTAAAAAACACCTTTTATGAATGTTTAATATCCTCTGTGCTGTTCTGGGGCCATTATATCACTCTAACCATTACCTTTAGGACTTCAGGGGACTTGTAACTGTTCACTGGGGAGGACACCACCCCTTGCCCCTTTCTTAGGGCAAAATAAACCCCCTCTCTCTTACCCTGGGACAGGTTTTGGGGCTTTTCTTGCTGGCTGTGGCAGTTTGTCAGCCTGTTGGGGCCGTGTGTCAGGTCAGACAGGAGGAGATGATATGCTGGGTTGTTTAACAGCAGTGCTAAGAGGACACACACACACACAAATCCCACGGACACACGAGTCCACGAAGGGCACGACAGTGTGAGCGGTCACCAGACGACAAAAAATGACACGAAACGGCACAATCACAATCAAACCACAACACAACACGACACAACACGAGACGACACAACAACAAAACACAAACAACAGGGCCGTTAAGGGGTGACAGAGCAAACCAGTTACATGTGAGATGCACAAACACAGCAGGCAGTGTTATCATTGATAATGACGCAGGCTGTTAATCATCTCTTCATTGGTCAGTCCATTATGAGAGATTCATTTATGTTAATTAATATACAAAAACAATCACACAATCATTAAAAAATGAAGTATCATGAAAGCAACTATGGAAGGAAAAACAGGAACCTTTGAGTACAAGTGGGGTATGAGTGAAATAAAATCTCCCTCCCTCCTCTCTCTGTCAGATAGTACAGTGGCTCTTTGTGTTTGGGTTGTGGATTGTCTTAAAGTACTTTTTCTGATGTGGTTTTGGCAGTGCTGTTCACTCTCCTTGGTGACCCGGGCTTCTGTGCACTTACTGAGTGAGGTATGTGAATGCAGAGTGTGTGTGTGTGTGTGTGTGTGTCACCTGTGCTGTCACGTTGCTCCCGGGGCCGCAGTACAGTGCTGGGCTCCTGGTATTCTCCCTCGCGGCCCCGGTCGTCGGGGAAGGTGTGTATGCGCTGGTAGCGGCTGGAGTATGTGTGGGTGTTAGTGTTGTTGATCACCACGTTGTCCAACGGAACCGAAAGATGAACCCGCAGCTCGTCGTTGGAGAGGCTCCCTTGGGCCTGGATATAAGGAGATTAAAGCCATGAAATCTAATTTGGCATTTCGTCCATGTCTGTTAGCATTTTGTCTGTCTGTGTGCTAGTATACTCCTAAAACTCTATAACAGATAAATGCAAATAAAATGCAGTTTTCTATTATGAGAAAATAAATCAAACAGATAAACTACAATTTTATTATTATTATTATTTTCATACAACAGCTTAAAAACAGGCCTGGCCGACATTTAGCATTTTCATGGTTATCTGTATGGGTCATTTTCAAAACCGATTTGCCTATAATAATAATAGTTTTAATGCAACATTTTTCTCAGAGCCCTTGTTATTATTAATTTAGATAATCATGAGTGCAAATTATAGGTTATCGGTCTACTTGACGGATTAATTTAATGACTCGCTAATGAAGATTTTACTTGATTAGGTGATAAGTGAATGATTCAATGACTTACTAATAAAGACAGATCACTTATTTTATTTCTACTTGAATCAGTGCTTTTGAACGAATCAGTAGAACAAATGAGTTCATGACTCACTCTCAAAGACAATGATACAAATACTGAAAAGTCCCAGTGCTATTAAACTGTATAAAAACACAGTAAGGAAAAACACCTTGCCAAGTAGTTTCTTCCAGTACTGCCTCCAAAGTATGACAGCTATGACAGCCAATAGGAGCAGGATAATTCCAACCAGGCAGCCAATCAGGATGGCCGTGTTGCTGCTGTCATATTTGGCCACAGGTAAGCCTGCCCTCAGAGTGACAGCAGGAAACTCTGTTAAAACCAAACACAGGAAAGTTTTATGATTAAGTGTGTATGTTAGTGTAATGCTAGTCTGACATTACAAATGATTACAAACACCATAAATGAGGCATTTCAAGACATACATAGTGTTTAGAGAATACAACCAAAGCTTATCTGTCCATTACAGCCCCCTTCTTATCTTAGTGCTGGGTGGAGCAGTAATAAGTTAATGCCTTCATGGTCACTGACACACTTTGTGTGATTTGACTTGCTTTCAAAGCGTTCTTATACACTGTTTGTTTGTTTTTGTGTGTGTGTGTGTGTGTGTGTGTGTGTTCTTATGTTGGTAAATTTAGGATGCAGCTGTTGTTTTGGGGGACTGTAATAAGCTTTGAAGGGAGTAAATGAGCTGTGAGAGTGGGCACAGTCCTAAAGCTGAGGGAACTGAAGTTAAATCAAAGAGGGACAAACGCAAGGACAGCTGGAACAATTCCACAAAGATCATTTATGAGTTTGGCTATATGAAACACTCAAAACAATAGAGCATTGTTAAAGTTAAGGAAAAAAAGAACATCAGAATCATGCATAAAAAAACATTCTCTCCAGGCATCGAGATTGAAATGCATGCACTCACACGACAAGCAACCACATTCTCAGGGGATTTTATGAGGGCAGGGTTTTCAGTTGTAAAGAAGTTTAGAGGGGAGCATTATAAAAGGCCTCTGTACTGGTAAACATGCCATAAAAATCTAAGACGTAAGAACAAGTATTGGAGACGGTACTCTTTTGTTCCCCTTGTCCTCCTCTCTTTCTCTCTCTCACCTGTTGGTATGCTGCTGGGCAGCAGTGAAGTAATGGTCATGAGGAGGTCTGGAAAAATGAGGGTGTACAAGTCAGAAGAGGGCGAATTAGAGAGATAGGGGTAATGGTGACCTATGAGTGCTGAAAGATGAGGGAGGGCAGACTATGAGGATGGGATGAAGCTAGGCCTTTTCAGTTTGTAAGGATGCATTTTCTCAATAATTCTCCAAATAAACCTCATAAATAGGGTTGTAAATCAAGAAATGGTTCCATCAGAAAAAATGAAATAATTACAATTTTATTATTGACTTTTACATATTTAGTATCATTGGTTTAAAGTTATTTTATTAAATTTTTTTATAGAGTATTTGTTGTAATTACGTGTAGTATTATTTTTATTATTCATATAAAGTATATTTACACACAATATGTTATACATTACTATATTAAAATAAGTAGTTTTGTTTTTGGCTTGTCCATAGCAAAACACATTCTACAAAAACAATACACACACACACAAGTGTTTGCTTATATGTGATGCGGTATTGTACTTTTACCAAGTATTTTAAAACAATTATCGGGATGGGCAACATCCAAAAATACTAAAAGTATCATAAAAAATCATTACGAAAACAAAATCATGAGAATCTTTGCGATTCCAATGCTATCAATCAGCGCTAATGCAAACATGGCAGGGCTGTGTATGCCACACAGACTTTGTGGATGGGTTGACGTGTGTCCGACTCACCGGTGGGGCTGCTGGTTCCGTTTGTGGGGCTGGGGGTGTGAGGAGAAGTAGCATTGAGAGGACGAGTGCTGGAGGAAGGCAGAGGAGGAAGGATGGATCCATCCTCAAATGGCACTGGAGACAAGACAGAGAAAAGGTAATGGAGATAGAAAGAATTAGATAAGCAGGCTTTATCTCGAATACAGCATGAATATTGATCATTCTGGCTCTCTGTCTTATCTACAGACCTATCAAGTACCGGTCTCAAAGTGAATGTGACACAAAATCTTACTTTGAACCCACTTTGAACATTATTTAGTTAGGGTAATTTTATTTTATATCATAACATTAGGCTGGTTTAAAACAGGGTTTTTACACAACTCTCTAATAAAAAACGCAACCAGCTCAACCATCAAACTGCATGAAACAGGAAAACAAATCCGGTGTATGTAATAAGTCTGATACATAATAAACTGCTACTTTATACTTGAAAGTGGCTGCAGCACTGTAATGCTAATGAGCCAGAGTACTTTGCTGTGAGAGGTCAGGTGTGTGTGTGTGTGTGTGTGTTCATACTCGAGTAGAAGCTTATCTCGCTGATGAGGAGCCAGTGGTCACTGAAAGAAAAACGGCAGCGCAGAATTTGCGCCGGTCGTCCTCCGAGCGGCAGTGAGATGGTGCGGGACGAAGGGTCGTGCAGGTCAGACAGCGGCACTTCAAGCCTGAACGCAGGCTCCGCCCACGGGCTCAACAGACTGGCCTTAAACTCACACACCACTTCGTTAAACACCCGCACATGCTGAGTGTGTCTGTGATTGCTGTGCACCTGAAACACAGAGATTTCAAAACAAAAACTGCAATCAGACACATCGAGACTGCAGGGAACAAAAATAAGGAGCAGTGGAAACAATAGAGAAATCAGAAGAAAAGTATTTACTACACAAACGAAGAAAAAGAAAAAAAGAACCAGCGAGCGAATGAAAGGTGGAGGGCAAGAACATAAATAATGTGACAGGTTAGACATTAATGGTGTTGTTAGGTCAACGTGTAACTGCTGCGCACATGTGTGCAAACGCTTATTGATACATAAACTGTTACAACAGTGCAGGAGGTTAACACGTAGCAAAAGCTATCATGGTGACATCTCATAAGTCTCTCTCTCTCTCTCACACACACACACATATATATATGCCTTGGTGGGCTGCCCTGTAAAAAAATATTTTGTAAAACATTGTTCGAGTATATTCTACAGGAAAATTCCATTTTCAGATTTGTAGTTATAAATCTATTATTTGTGAAATTTACTGGCAGTTTCTGAGTGAGAACTGTTTTAAAGTAAATCCAACAATGATTTATTCTCTGTGTGTGGCAAACTTTGCACTGGAGTTCCTGAAGCAATGGGGGGTTGATTTGTAGAGGAGAAGTGCCAGTGGGGCTGGCTGTATTCTGAAACTGCAGATCTAAACAATGGTCTGGGAGAGTGAGCACAGAGAAGCAACATAAATCATCGCGCAAAGGCACGTGAACAAGCGCTTGTTGTCATGGGAAATTAAACCTCTGGTCCTTTTTCTTAGTATCTTTTGGGAATCTGCTGCAAGACTTGCAGGAAGCAAGTATTAGAGGAAGTGTTCAAAACAGTGGGAAGCTGCAGGAAAAACAGGGCGACATGGGAGGATGATGGCGTTTCTGAATTATGTTATGTCAGGGAGAAATGAATGACGAGAACACTGGCTCTGGAGACCGGAGAGAGCTAGAAGTGGTACAAACTAATTCTCATTCCTGGTCAGAAAGACGCTTAAAAATTACAATGCACTCACACAAACACACATACATGCAAATAACAAACTAAAGAAATAATTATGGTGCAACAAATTGGATTCAAAACACTCGGATGCCTCTCAGAATCACACACGACCACAAATGCAAAGCCGCAGGCAGAAAGACGAACAAAAACAAATCAAATGTTCATTAAAGGGTTGAAGGATAATGACAGACTCCTGAGGGCAGATTTACTGAGGCGGAGCTTCATTACTGCCCTACTAACTGACTGAGATGAATTCTGGGATAGTGCCTGCCGTCTGGCACAGTGGAAAGTTGAACAGCAGATCATTTACTCATCCTCAAGTCGTTCCAAACCTATATGACTTTTGCTTTTTTTTTCATCTGCAGAACACAAAATAAAATATTTGGAAAATATATTTTTTATGTTAATGGAATTATTTTAATATTTTGGACTCCAATGACTTTCATTTTATGGACAAAAACTGTTATTTTGTGCTCTGCAGAAGAAAGAGATGAGTAAGATTAGTAAATGACAGAATGTTCAGTTTTTTGGTGAACTATCCATTAATGTTACGTCAGTTAGCTGAAGCTAGAGATTAAGCTTAAGTTTAAACATTTATATTTTTCTTACACGAACACAATGCTTCACTTCACAAGGCCTTTCCGAAACCCCTGGAGATGTGTGGAGTACTTTTTATGATGGATCGATTCACTTTTTTGGGCTTCAAGATCTCATCCTCCATTCACTGACAGGACATTTTTAACATTACTCTGACTGTATTCATCTCAAAGAAGAAATCATGGGGCAATTTTTATTTGTAGGTGAACTTTCCCTATAAGTTTCCAAACATATTTCAGGCTGCTTGTACACGTACTGACCTGCATGGTGTGAAAGACCCGTGGTTTCTCAAAGTGAAACTCAATGTCAACAGTGGGCTGGCCCAAGGTTTCTCGATTCCAGCCGACGTAATCATATCCTGGCCACACTCTCAGCTCTTTACTCTCCATGAAATCATTCCCACCTAAAACACCATCACACAACTGGCCCAATCCTCCGAACATCACCCTACGGAGAAGAGAGAGACATAAGTCATTAGGCATGTGCACACACATACACCCAGATGCATGTGCACACACACACACAGATGCATGTGCTCACACACACACAGATGCATGTGCTCACACACACACAGATGCATGTGCTCACATACATGTTGGACTTTCCCATGCATACCCACATCTGGCAAGTGTCAAACGTTAGCTTAGCTATTGCAAACATTTCTGGTCCATTAAAACACATCTGGGAATGTTTCTACACAATATTCGTCAACCCCACCTGACAGATACACATACATACATGAGAGAGGGCTCTGGACTTTACATACATCACAGAAAATTAAGCCTGACAGGAGCAGGTGAGATTTGAGAAGTTTACCTCAGCAAGTTCTCAACTGCTTGTTTCTGACACACAGCATGAACCTAGGGTTGTGATCCAAGGAACTGTTGTTTTTCTGCTTTTTTTTAAATAAATAAATATATATATATATATATATATATATATATATATATATATATATATATATATATATATATATATATATGGTTCTAGAATGTGCATTCTTCTACAATTCTAAAATACTTTTTAAGCATGATTTCAAATGTACTCTGAGCTAGTTCTTTTTAGCATATCAAAAACATACAAGTGAATGACTTAAAATACACTTTCCAAACTAATGACTCTTAAAGGTCAATTAAGTGAATCAAACACACCCAGCTTATATTTTTTATAATTGATTTGAGAAAGTTATTAGAAAATTTTTATTTATTTATTTTTTTACTTGTTTCTTTTTAATGCAATAATTCAGTTATGACAGTATTCATGTATTTCTTTACGCCATTAATCATTTATTTATTTAGTCCAAGGGAATCTTATAATCCCCATCCCTACTTCGGCCTACTTGTTTGTTGGGAGACAAGAAGTTGATGATTTTAAATTATATTTGGTGGTTTCTACATGATTTTAGTTACTAACTTGATAGCACACACATACAATTTTCATGCAGATATGAAACACTTTTAGGAAGTATGAAATTACATTCTTAAAAAAAACAGTGTGTGTACATTACCCTTCCTCTTTACTGCCATCATAGATGGAGTCATTAAGGTAGACAGGAGTGCCTGACAGGTCCATCACATGGCCCACAGGAGCGGTGTATGCCTTTAGTCCGTCTAACAGAAAAGCAGCACATAACTCAAAGGTAAACATCTATCCATTGCAAAATGTTCCTGGTGTGCATGTAATGGAGTTGAGAGCGTGTGTGACCAGGATGATGGATTGCTTGTCGCGTGTTGGACTCACCCTTCCAAACACAACCGTAGAGTTCAACTCTCAGACAGACGCTCATTACGCGGTCCGCCAGCGGGTAGAAGCGGATCATGCGTGCTATGATGGGCGGACCCAGGTCCTTCAGGACCACATCATACGTGTTCTTGTTCCCTGACACCACCTGAGCCAAAAACATAAAATATCTAAGATCCAAATTCTGCTAACAAAACTTCAAAAAATTCAAAGGGGGGTGGGTTACAAACCTCCTGTCCCCAGCGGTCCTTCCACGTTATCCAGTCTCGTCCATCACGAGAGTATTGCAGCCGGTAACTGCGTGCAAACTCCCGCCCGAGCCCATCTGCATGGCGACCCTGTGTGCCCACCAGAGACAGGAAATGAAGCTTGCGCAGATCCACCTGCAGGTACTCTGCGCCGCTGGGAAACACTGGACCAGCTGGACACCACGCTCCATCCCCCTCTCCAGTACTCAACCTAAGACAGGACACAAACATAAGCATTATGTACATGCTCAACTATATATACACAATTACAAAGGTACAATTAATTATCCTGAAAATAACACCACAATGCAAACATTCTCAAACAAATCTCAGATAAAACAAAAGCAAAACAAATCAGCACATAACAAAAAGCAAAATACAACACACAACAAATCTAAACAAGCTAATTAAAAACACAACACAAAAAGCAAAATACAACCAAACAACAAATTAAAAAAATAAAAATAAATAAGCAACACACCACACAAGCAAAATACAAAACAAGATAAACAAAATCAAGAACAAAAAACACCACAAAACAAAACAAAACAAAAACACAAAACAATATAAAATACAACAACACACAACGACCCGAAATAAAAATAAAAGCCTACAGGCTAATGAGGTGATATGTGTAAGGTGAGGTCTGTGTATAAACATCATTACCTGGTCACACTTTCGCGCATGCCTCTTAAACATACACACAACCACCTGTATGACATTTAGGTCATTTCCTCTTTTAAACTCCCTAACACACTTCACTCTTTAACACAAGTAATAGCCCGAGCTGTTGGCTGGCTCAGTATCCGTACTAAACGTTCCTCACTCACAGAAGAAAGAACAACACTGAATGTCTCCGCATTCAGCGACTGATATCACATAGGTGACGAGACACAGATGACACACAGTGGAGACCACAAACACTCAAACGATAAGAGAGATGTGCCTGAAATAAGACATCCCAGTGAGGTGAGGGTACTGTCACCTCACTGAGACCTCACTGTGACACAGCTGAGAACAAGAAACTGAGACCAGCCTGAGACATTCTTCACCATGACCTCAGAGTCACAAAGTCCTCACAGAGTCTCGCAGACCTTTTCAAAAATCAAAATGAGATTTAGTCCACTTTGAAATGATCTAGGACACTTACACCATCACAGTTCAGTCAAGTAAAAAGATCAGTGTTGGTCCAGATCCAATTTAGAAATTGTAAGTGCAACAAAACTGCAAACAAGGTTTGCTCCTGCAGAACATTCCACTTCTAACCAGTTAACAACGTTTGTGTCGCTGTAATATTGTTTATTCCTTGGTAATTTAATCGGTGTTGCTGCTTTTCCTTTGTGGAGAGTGTTGGCTTGTTTTTTAACTTTATACACAGAGTTCAGCAATTGTGTTCTTGAAGTAAAAATCCTATTCATTTCCTCCGCAGGGGAACTGATGTTTGACATTAACTTCTAAACTCTTAAAGACAGACCTAAAGTACATTGTTTGTTTATCAATGGTGATATGCTTTTATAGATAGTAAAGGATAGTAATAGAAATCTATGGAAAGTCCCCACAATTCAGAGAAACCTAACGTGTGTGTGTGTGTGTGTGCATAAACAATGTAAAATATGTCAAATTTAAATCTTTACATCAATGTCTTTTGTGATACTTCATAAGATTTGTTTCCCCCTTCAACAAACCCAATAAACACACATTCTTTTTGCATTGGATATTTACATACTTTTTAGCTTCAAGTCAAATTTGGACATTCACCTCACAGCTGGTTGGTTTTGTTCATAGCTTATAACTTTTCAAAGACATTTTCAAAATCTCTGTAGGAGAAAAAGAATGGTGCATTGTTACCATATACTTTTAATACCATTTTTGCACACAATGAATAGTATACATTCATTATACAGAAGTCTTTGCACATTGTTTGAAGGACACCAATGTGCCAGATGTGGAATACATGTTCAACAGATTATCAAAATAGCAGTTAGTTGCAGCTCTTCTTCATTTGGTCTTTCTCTCACTGCATCTGTTGGTCTTCTGCATATTGTCACACAGCTGTTCTTTTGAGAGATCACGTGTGAGAACCCTCCCTAACATACAAACATCACACACACCCCTAAAGCACTGTATCCCCACCATAAATCCCATCTTCAGCACCTCTCAGCACCCCATCATTCCTCTTAACCTCCACCCTCTTTCTTCTTTATTCCCCTTCTCCATTTAAGGCTATTGCTCCTCTCCCTCGGTCCATTTTTCCTCTAAATCTCCTCTCTGTTCAAAATCCCCCTGCTGTCTCAAACAGAATGTGGACTTAATAACAACCACATGATCTGTGTGCTGCCAGAAAACCCTTCGCGTGCACACATGCTTCTATCTGTTTCAGGCAGGGACAGTTGACGCTAACCTCAAAACTTATTAGTCAATGTGGTTTTGTGTCTGTTTTTGTGTTAGTTGTGTGTGTGTGTTACGTCTGCTACCGTGTGTGTGTGTGGTATTGGCCTGTATTCAGCAGTATGAGAGTCTAGTCCAGACAGACAGTGCTGTAATGTCATTACCTAATGCTCTATATCAGGATACGCTCCATTACTGACATCTCATGTAACCTAATCACGTCCCCTCATGAGCCTCACAGAGCCCACAAACACAAACAACCAACCACAAATCACAAACACAAAATCAGTGTGAGAATACTGAATTATGCACGCAACTAGGGAGCAACGTGTGAATTGAAAGCATGTGTTCACACTTACCTGCCGTGTTTGGCCTCGGTCGAGTCGGACCAGGCGCTGGATGCGGTGATGTCAGAGTCGGGAATGGTGCCATCCTCCATCCCCAGAGCATAGCGACACTTAGCTGTGGGTTACAGAAGAAAACACTTCAGACATGCACACACAATGAAGAATCAGGACTGACAGAACTGGAACTAAAACACTTTATTTTAAGCTATTAACAAACCATTAAATATGACTTTTGCCTCAATAAACTCCTAATTTTCTGCGTATCAATAGTTAATAAGGTAGCTGTTAGGTATAGGTATTGGGTATGTAAAATATGGTCATGCAGAATATGTGCTTTATATCTAATATACTGCCAATATTTTTAATAATAAGAATGCTAATAAACAACTAGTTAATAGTGAGAACTGCTCCATATACTAAAGTGATACCAAAATTTGCTTGTTTAACTGAAAAAAGGCTGAGAAAAAACCCAAAACTGAAATTATTACAACCAAATTAAAACAAAAAAAAAAATGGTTAAAACTAAAATGAAAACTGAAAATAAAAGACAATTCAAATCTAATCAAAACTAATCCCTGGAGCAATGTTTTACCAGACTTCTTGGCGTGTTTTTGTCCTGATAAGTAAAATATAAGTAAATAAAGTCCCACACATGCAACGTTGCATTGTTGGAATTGCTTCAGCAATGTCTTACAGATGTATAGCGCAGGGAGCAGGAAAAATGAGGAAGAGATGAAATGAGGAGAGTAGAGAAAAATCTTGGCACAAACAGTGCTTAAATCATCCACACGGATCACGTGTCAGTCCAGCCTGTGTGTCAGTCCAGAGGGTGTGCCTGTCAGTGTGAGCTGAAGCTGGGGCTGATGGGGGACGTTTTGGGGGGGGACGTGCTCAGTTGCTGTAAAGTGAGTCATGAGATAAGAATGCGAAGGCTGGAAAACAAACCCTGCCCAGCCAACGAGACCCACACACACACACACAGAGAGTCACACTGTGGACAGGTGCCTGTTTCATTACATCATACCTCTGCTGCCAATAAAATGCTTTCTCTCTTTCATACTCTCTCTTTCTCTCTCCATCACGTGTAATCTGTCTATCTCACACATCTCCAGCTAATACAGAGCAGAAAAGAGCTGTGTTTTAGTCTTTCTGGATTAAAGGCAGATATCTTCTCGTTTCAACAATAAACAGTCTCTGTGACACGAATGCAGTTATTTTCTGCTCCTGATCTATTTGCATCTCCCCGCTCATCTCTCTTATTCATTAGCCACCTGCAATCCAGCTTAACCAGATGCTAAATGATCAGAAATAGTACTGTAATTATTTACATTCGGCCCCATGTGAGCATTACATTTATATGAGCATTGTGCCAAGTATTCTCAGACAAAAATATGCTTTACCTTAGTTATAACTCCACATAAATGCAACTTTGGCATGCTAGAAAATTCTCTATCAGAGTAGCATTTCAATTCATTCTTTTGTGAATCACTATCGGTCCTCTCATTTTCAGTCTCTGGCAAGCCACACGTCCAGACGTTCCAGCTTCTTACATGACTAACTATCAGTAACCGGTCATGGAGAAAAACACTGCAGCTCATACGCATGGATCATAAGCCTTTATTCTGACTGGGTCTGAATATAATGACTTCTAATGACCACAGAAACATTTCACACAGGCATTAAAAACACATTAGAAACCTCAACAAACACACAAAAGTGGCCTGGAAGAGTTTAAAGACAGGAGAGAAGACTGATTAAAGGAAATCTGACTTTAGGAGGACCCACACATCCTCAGGGTCGGACCACAAAACCACAGATAAATAAACTGAGAAAGTGTTTCTCACACTAACTATGATGTATGACAGGAGCAGAACACCATCAGAACACCTGACATTCTTACCAGTGTCAAAATGCCAATCCACGTCCTCGGCCCCCGTCCAGGAAACGAGGAGGACAGTGAAGAGGGCAGGCAACAACGGCAGCATCTGTGTTGACATAGCAACAGTGACACCTGGTTACCTGTCCAGAGTTGAGCTATCTTCTACAGACATACCTGAGGAAGAGAGAGAAAGAGAATCAGTTACATGTACTGAAGTGAATTCATGTAAATTAATCATTCATTTTAGCAATAAATAGAATCTATACGTTCCAATACTCATACCCTTTTTTCTTTCTTTTTTTTGATTTGAGCCTATTTATTTATTAGTAGTTATACTACTGGGCCGGTGAATGCCTGAATCTGATTGGCTGACAAAAGTTCTGAGGTGTGCAATTCTTAATATATACGTTATCCTAATTCACACAAGCTCTCTCTCTCGCTCTGTATCTCTGTCGCTCTCGATCTCTAATAACTTAATTAATAACTTCATTACAATGCTATCACAAACTAAATTCCACAATTGCCCGTCGTCAATTATTCCTTACGTATACCTGGCTATAGTTTGTGTAATTCTGAGCTGTAGTTTTTCCTTAGTTCTCTTATGTTTTACTGTTAAAGTTCACTACATATAATAATTAAAAATATATATAATATTTTTTTAAAAGTATAACACGTTATTATAGGGACCAATTCTCACTATTACCTATACCTCTAACCACTACCTTTCTAAGTATTAATAAGCAGCCCATTAGGAGTTTGAGGCAAAAGTCGAAGATAATGGTTTGTTAATAGCGAGATTTGAATCTTAATATAAAGTCTGACCAATTAAAGAGTTGCCACATACTTTATTAAAGAGCTACTCCACCCCAAAATGAAAATTTGATCTTTAATCACTTGCACCTGTGTTGTTTTTACACACCGGTTTTCATCCAAAATATCTTAAATTGTGTTCCACAGACGAACAAAGCTTTTACAGGTTTGGAACGACAGGGGGGTAAGTGATTAATCACAAAATTTTCTTTTTGGGGTGGAGTATCCCTTTAAGGGTGCACAAAACATTGGTATGGTATCGGTGGTAGTCTGATATTACAGTTTCTAAAATATATATGTAGTCAATATTTATGCATTTAGCAGTCGCTTTTATCAAAAGCAACTTCCAGTGCATTCAGGTTTTATATAAACACTTGAGATCACTTCATTTACGCTGGTGGTCCATCAAGCTTAGAATTTCTCCTAAACTCAATATACTGCAAGCCAATAAACACACATATCTAAACGCATTAGAAAAAGAAATGACACAGCGTGTCATGTTTTCCATTAACATCAAC
This sequence comes from Carassius auratus, assembly GCF_003368295.1. NCBI lineage: Eukaryota > Metazoa > Chordata > Actinopteri > Cypriniformes > Cyprinidae > Carassius > Carassius auratus. The sequence goes on from NC_039258.1 coordinate 18,485,930, forward strand.
CCTTTGTCTCTGTGAACATGGGATTTGTGTTTGTACATTAGGTTTCTTTTTTAACTGATACATTTATAATAATACAAAATGTTTTTTGAACACAAAATGATTTCTGAAGGATCAATTGACACTGAAGAGTGGAGTAATGGCTGCTGGACATTCAGATTCGCCATCACTGGAATACAAAAACATTTGAAATAAAACAGAAAATTAAACATAAACTGCAATAATATTTCACAATATTACTGTTTTTCCTGCAATACTAATTAAATAAATGTGAGCATAAAAGACTACTTTCAAAAACATGAAAAACATCTGTCTCAGATGTTTGACTGGTAGTGTTAAATGCACATGCTATACACTTGTTGTACTTGTTGATAAGTTACAGATTTTTTTTTTTTTTTAAATCACACACACATGCAGTTATTCCAGCATCGTCTGGCATTGCTGTTATTCCATCCCCGTTAAAACAAGATCTCTGTGAATATGTGATTTGTGTTTGTATATGGAATGGGGGTCTGTGTGTGTGTGTGTGTGTGTGTGTGTGTGTGTGTGTGTGTGTGTGTGAGATGGCAGCTGTCCCGTGTGGAGTGACAGCGCTGGTTCTGGGCTCTCTGAGAGAGACAGACAACTGATGCACAGCTGTGCAGACACAAGGACAAAGAGCGTTGAAGAGAGTAGAATCTGAAAGGAGGTGTGGAAGAGGTGTAGACGAGGCATGCATGTAATAGACCCAGCTTAATGGACTGTGTGTTAGTGTGTGCTTGTCATATTCAACATACTCGCTGTGTGTGTGTGTGTGTGTGTGTGTGTGTGCAGCAGCCAGTGCAGCTGTCCTGAGCTCGAGACAGGCGGTGGCCAACACACACAGGCTGCAAGTGTTTCCAAAACCCAGAGAAAACAGACAGTACGGGAGAGAGAGAAATATCAGTCTGTATGTCAAATTATTTGCTATTGTAACGCAAGTTGGAGTTTATTACAGTTTGCATTACGAATCTTATCACGTCTGTGGACAATAAGTGCAATCGCTGTTGTGTAACCTTAGCAACCTATGAACAATTTCAATTAAGCAAATCAAAATGATTGAGAGGGAGAACTGAGACCACGGTCCAAAATGAATACTCGCCGAGCACCAATGAAAGCAAAAATTGACTTTGGCAAGTAAGAGATAATTGCCAGTTGGCTGGTAACTTTATTATGCACTGCAACATTACCTCATCTAAGTCAAATCTTAAAAACAATAATATTAACTTATCAAATCAAAGATTTATGTAGAGACTGACATAATGACCTGTGTGTGCACGGTTTCACTGCCTGTAAGAATATTCTGGCTTGCAGTTGTATAACCTTGGACCCTGAGCACAAAGGAGAAGGGGAAAAACATCAGAAAATATAAAACTCAGGAAATGAGTTCTGCTGTAAATTCAAAGGTAACGCATTTATATGCTAAGTTTGATTTGATCTTTCATTTCCCCTATAAATGTCCATTTCATGTTCTACTAAGAAAGATATTTCTATATAGCAGCATTGCCTTCATGGCTCTTTGCTGGAGCGGATGAATGAACTAAACCTCCCCAGAGGTTATAAGTATGCTGATAGTCCTGCGGGAGCCATATAGGAACCAGGCTGGAAAGAACGCCCCTATGTACTGCGTTCAAACAGATGAAGATCTTAAACACTCAAATGACTCACTGCATACATCTACAGTCAATCAGTACCCCTATACGTATATGGTAACAATGTGGTTCATAACTCAGGTTGACACCACTGAGGTCACTCTGGGTGTGATTCTGCCCTAGGGAATTTCTCACAGCAAATTCGTCAGTTCAGCTTCATTTAACAAAACCCTTTTTGAGAAAGTTTTAACTGACTTGCCTTAAGCAAGTTCACACACACACAAGCACATCATGAACTGTCAGTATAAGACCTGCTGAAAAAGCAAATCTCATAAATGCTTACAGTGTGGGTGTTTTTGAGTCTACTGTATAACCCTAAGGACACAACGGCTGGGCAAACAACATATCACATCATCAATACACATGACGCATCATCACTGCTGACCTCAATCTGCATAATCACAGAGACAAACTAGAAGAAAAAAAAATACATAATTAAAATTTGGGTGATTATTGGTAAAATAATTTAAATTTTGCAGATTCTGAAAGGGGGGTGTATATTTTTGACCAACTATATAAGGCTATATTTGCTAACAGCTTGTGTCAGTGCAAACAATCTCTTGGAATAAAAAAAAGCTACTGTTAAGATTTACAAAAAGAGTCATTGAAAAATTTGTGCTAAAAAGGCGTGGACATACAGTAATTTTGACCTTATTGCGTATGCATTTGTAGGAGTTTCCCTTTCAGACACAAAATGTATGGGAGAAGAGTGTTTAAATGAATCACACAAGGTGATTTACCAAGGTTTGCACTGCAGTGGTCAATTTACTGATATTTATGCCATTTATTTGCTACCCCAAAAAAGGATGTTTTAAACCAGATGGTGATTTGCGCTGCTCTTCGTAGATTGTGTTGGTCATTATGTATATGATCCAGATGCGTCTGTGTTCTTTGATGTGCACACTGAATGTTTAGATCAGCCACAGAAGTTCCACTCACATTGGTGCTTTTATGCTTTTAGTTTTTTTAATTACTCGTTTTTACAGTGTTTATTCTTTACTCTAAAACTGCCTGCTGCTCTTCAGAAAAATCCTTCAGGACCCACAAATTCTTTGGTTTTCCACTATTTTTTTGTATTTAAACCCTTTCCAACAATGACCTATTGACTTCAAGATCCATCTTTTCACACTGAGAACAACTGAGGGACTCGTATGCAGCTATTACAGAAGGTAACAGAACACTCAATGATGCTCCAGAAGGAAAAAACATGCATTAAGAACTGAGGGTGAAAACCTTTGAACAGAATGAAGAGTTTTTCTTATTTTGCCTAAATATCATGTTTTTTTTTTTTCATTTAGTACTGCCCTTTAGAGGCTATAGAAGATAGTTAAACTTTTCTTGTTTTTATTTTGTTGTGCACTACTAGACCACCTTGCACACACACACAAAAAAGTCAAATGTCAACTTATTTTATAGAAATTATACAAAAATAACTAGCTATTTACTTCACTTTTTGGTGCTACTTTTAACAGACAAAGATAACAGAGAAAAAGAAAGGAAATTCTCTGGGAGAAAGGAGGAAAGGGATTTGGATTCAAACCTGGATCTCCTGTACGTGGACCACAGTTCAACATGCCCTGAGTGCTAACTGCTAGGCCATCTCTTACAAATCTTTTTAATTTTCAATAAATCATACAGAGTATGCCATTGCTTTCATTTCATCACCATAACAATGTCATAGTGTTGTTATACAACACTGATTGAGTAAAACAGTGTCCAAACTGTTTAAATTACAGTGCTGATTGTGAATATGCGAGTCCCGCTGACTCCGCCAGGCAGTAGAAAGCTTTCCAACCACTCCATCCAAGTCTGTGAAGAATGACTGAATCAATGTGTTCTCACGCTGGCATGAGAAAGAATCAGTGAGTAATGCTCATACTGAGGAGACTCAGTATCCTCAGCTCTATTGTTTTGATATTTCCCTTTAAACATCAGATAAAATGGAATTTCCTCAGTGCCCAAGTGACAAATATTCTTTATCTCAAAGAGACCGACCACACAATCTCTGAAACACATCCCCTCTGAAGTTAGCTCTCCAACAGCAGCAGTGTTTTGAAGAACGAAGGGTCATGTTAAATCATGACTCAGGTGTGAGTCAGTCCCTGCACTAAATCAGTTGCACGTATGAGCTGTTCCTTTGGCAGTCCAGCCAAGATGACCATTAGCCTCTGAATTTGTGGCTGACAGGAAGAGGAAATCTGAATTACTTACTCAATGAACAGGAAAAGAGTCAGAGAGAGGACAGATGAAAGAGCAAGCAACAGAGAAATTAGCATGAGAGAGAACAAAAATGACAGGAAGGTTTAGTCACTTTACGAGACAAGAAAATTTTCCTGGAATTATCCGGGATGGGCCCAATTATTAAAACTGATGTTATTTAAAGCCTTATCTACATAAAAACCTCACCCAGCAGACATTATTTGGCCTTGACCCGCCAGGCACATTTATGCACTTGCCACATTCACCTAGTCACCGTCTCAAAAATACTCACAGCTGACCAAATCCACTTTCCCATGCACTGATATCCAGAGAAGTTTATTTGAGCTAATAAAACAAGAAATGTGTTTTCTTGTTACTGTGTTGACCTGCCAATTATCAAGAAAAGTCAACTGTGAGGTCAGATATTCCATGAAATGGCAGAACATGCACCATTAACAGTTTATGAAGTCTGAAATGTTCTATGAATTGAGTCTGAGCTCTTTTACATTCAAGTTTGGGAGAAACATGTCCATCTCATCTTGTCATACAAAGACAATGAGGCTTTACCTCATTCCCGGGACAACTTTCCCAGCAGCACCGCTCCACCACTGCAACTCTGCCTTTATTATTTCATCTTCATTAATTCATCTCCAAGTGACATTATTTCAAATCTACATGTATAATTCCCAAAGATGCACCCAAAGTACTTGCACCCAAACCATCCATTAGTTTTCACATTGATGACCTTCATTTAAACACCTTAATTGATCCAAATGGACTTTCGATTGAAATAAAAGGGGTGGTGCAGACCTGGAATAATCCAATCTACAGGGAAAAAAAATCATGTAAAAACTTGATTCACGATCTTCTCTTAGCTGTCTTTAAGATATGTCATCAAGGCAAAAACGACAGTAACCATTTGCAACTGGCAAACCATTTGTGAGATGTGCATCCAGACTATTGATATGTTTACCTGCAGAAAGCAGACAAAATCAAACTCATCATAGTGGAATCACTAAATGTTTCGGTCAACCCTCCAAAACCATTTTGGCTGAAACCAGAGTTCCTTTTATTGGTGCTTGGACCAAATGTTTTTCAGTGGACCGAGACTACCAACAGCACATTGCTTCTCAACAAAGAGACTGGTTAAACTATTGTTGCTGGTTAGAAAATAAGTTGCAGGCTTGTGTTGTGAAATACCACCCCTAAAAATCTTCCTCGGTCTGCATCACTTTATGATTGTAAATGTAGCTTTGTCATAGTAAAAAGAGCTCGGAGATGAACAAAACAGCCCATCGACATACATGAAGGCAGGTTCTACAATGAGTAAAAACAAAGAGAGAAGTGTGATATTACTCTTTTTTTTGCAACTGAATTTGAGCATTTTGAAGTACAACGAAAAAGAGAATAAAAGAGGAGTACAGTCTTTAGATTGAGGGTTATTAGTCATTCAAAATGGGTGAAAAGGCAAGAAAGGATGGCATTTTCAAGAAGTAGATGAGCCAAAAGTAATAATAAACAGAACAATTCCAAGAGGGTCCTTGCACCATTGGTGCTCAGGCCCTAAAAAAAAAAGAAAGTGAAAGAAAATAGAGAGAACAGGTCAAAGCAGTGTTTTATGCCCAAAAAAAATCATTAACCTGAGTGCAAAATCTCCTTCAGAAGCTTAGCATTAGATTGCAAAAGATGTATCTTGACTGATTTGATGCGTTCACATATCGCAAAAGCAGAAAGAAGTTCTCAGCACATACAGAAGTGTAGGTGCAATATCTGTCTGATGTCTGAATAAATAAGAAATAAATAAGCAAGCCTGGCAGCAGTTGTGATTGTTAGCCATATGCAAATCAAAACTGTCCTACCTGTTCAAACATATTTTCATATTACATTCAGGTTTATACACCTGCAAATATACCTAGAGGACATGCTAATGAGTGTTTCCTCACCGTTCAAACTACATAACTTCTTCCGTTATATATAGACCATTTAACCTCTATAACCTTAATAAATGTGTATATAAACACAAACACTCGCAGCACTCTATAGGAGCTGACAAGAGAGACTGAAGATAGATAGAAGACAGAGACATGTAACTGAAATGAAATGAAAAGATGGATTGGATGGATGAACGATTTACAGCTAGCTCAACATCAAGACAGGACAGCATGAAGAAAAACAGTGATGGAAGACAGAAGGTGAACAGAATGTGATATGAAGTAAAACAGATTACTCCGGAAGATAAATCACAGTATTGAAAGTATGTGGGCTGAAGGGGAAAAAATGAGAGAGAGAGAGAGAGAAAAAGAGAAGTATAGGGTGTGTCAAAAGAATTTAATAGAGGTAATAAGACCGTGTGATGTTAGATCCAACTGAAAGGACATTTCCACTCGCTATGCCATGCGTTTCTTTTCCAATCCCTCTATCATTACCCACCACATGCTAGTCAGAGATTACCTTGCTGTTTACACACATATGAGTGTGGAGGCAAAACGATTTAAGAGATGCATGAAAATCTATTCATTGTGAGCTTAAACACACACACAGAATGAAGTGAAAAGCAAAAAAAAAAAAAAAAAGAAAAAACAATTTATAGTTCTTTGTATTCAAGTCAAATCAAACCTCCTTTGGATAATGACCCAGCGGAGAGTTCTTGGGCAATTTTTTCGACAAACAAACTCATAATAAAACCCTGACTGCACAGATCAATGCTTCTGACCTCCTCAGAGATGTTTGCGGTGTGTCTGTTTGCAGACACACACACGCGCAGACATTCCTCTGTACCCCTCGTTGCATTTGGTCCCCTCCCTCGGTGACACAGCACAATTCAGTGCACTTTTCATTCATTGTGTCTTTATTCACAAGCCTCTGAAACCCATTATAAGCAGAGAGAGAGAGAGAGAGAGAGGAGAAAAAGAAGATAGAAAAGGGGGGAGGGTGAATTTTCAGCTTCATGGTGCATTCATTAGCATCTCTTCATTGCTTTTGCGCATACACTGCATTTTCTTTTGCCTGTTCAGAAGACACAAAAACCTGCTGAAATACTTATAAACCCAATAAAATACTATCTTTATAATATATTTACTAGGATGAAAATTAGATGGGAATAATCTGACATCGTCTGAATGGAATCCCATAGCTCTATTACTATGGTTACCATGGTGATGTTCCTTGTCTGCTTTTTCAGAAAATTAACTCTTTTTTTAATGCAAAAGTCCCCTTATGTGTGCATTTTTTGTATGGTTGGTGATTTAGGTGCTTTGAAACCAGTTTGAAGTTTCTCTCGACACCGATCCATCCACAGGGTCTTGTGGTGGTCTGAGATCATCTCTGCCACAGGGTCACAACAAAACAACTAGATCTCATAACAAAACTTTACTTCACGAGGTGGAATTTCATACACATTTGTCTAGAAACATACATTTAAAAAAAAAAAAGGTAAACATGGAGGTCCACCTCTTACCTAACTATCAGTGGAGAGCTATACCTGACATACAAATGAATTGGTACAAATTCGATTTAGCCACAAATTTGCCAAGATGTAAAATACTTACAAATCACCATGATTTTGGACAAACATAACTACTATTTTACCCATTTAATCCTACTAGTAACATCTGGGACAAAAATGTACCTTTCACTTTGAACGGTTTGAGTTGATGAATTTACATGGAGCTGTAAACAACATAAGTGCATACTTTATTAGTTTCATTTATACATGTTTAGTGATAGCGGTCACTAGATCCGTTTTAATTCGATTTGTTCCTCTGAAAGATAATATCTGATTAAAAAGTGTACATTGTTTATGTAATTTCTCCATTCAAGAAGTTAAAAACACATGTGCTCAACAATTATGATTGAATCGGTTAACGTGGTAAACCATCATTTACAAGCTGTAAATAATTTCATACACCAAGAGCAATAGTAAATCAGTGGATAAGGCCTGAGAAGTATTCTGCATAACTCTTACAGGTTTAACACCATGACTCGGCAGGCTAGCGTGCTTTTGAGACTGCTCTGCAATAACAGTTTACAGCAAGATTGCGGTAGCTAATAAATACTAACTTACGCGTAATGCCGGGGCCACAGGTGGGTAAATATACCACCAGTATGACCCACAGCAGTTTTCAAGTCATTTTACAGTATTGTTCTAATAAATGATCCCATTGAACCCTGGTTCCAGGTATCATAACCATAACTAGGGACCATTTCAATTCCCCGGGCGGGTGCGAATAACAACTTCACAAACAAAACAGCACGACTCCACACCAGACCGAGCGCATTCACGGTACCGTGGCAGACGTCCAAACTCCTCACACACACACACACACACACACCGAGACTCTTGGACGCCACGCACGAGACAGTTAAATTCACTCGCGCGACGAGTTAACACGTTTGAGCCCAGTCTAAAACAACTAACGTTAGGAGGTTAATGGAAAGCCAAATGCGTTCCCACGCGGTGGTCGAAACAACACTCATTTCCGAATATCTACAGTGCATTTGCTAAAAACGATATAGTAAAAGTAACGTCTGACAGTTTGCTGACCATAGACAAACTACACTTAATGTCATTTTAATTTATTTTCATATCACTTACCTAGAAGTCTGTCAGACCGCGAAAACGTTTCCAAATGTGTCGCCTGATCTGTTTAATCCGAGTTGTTCACTTTGGCAGGTTGTTTATATACTAGGTAAATATAGTCTGGCACAGTCTTATGAGTTTGTGCTTAAAGCCACAAAAGCACCAATAAATAAACCGAGTCAAGAAAGCAAAGGCAAAAAGTTTCTGAAAGGAGGCAAGCTGTACGTCCCACGCTCGGAAAGGTTTGTAAGGATGAATATTCTGTAAGATCCGACTCTGGCGTCCTTATTTATTTCTCAATCAGTGCTTCTCTCTCCGCGCGCTCACAAGCGCTTAGCTTTTAGACCTCTTCCTCTTCCCCTCAGGGCTTGCAAACACGACCAGGTGCTCATTTACATAACTGCACTAGCTGCGTCCAATGGCAGCCCTCAATCAGGTGCTTCTTTGAATATTTCATGAGGCAACTGACCAATCCGGAGCGAGTAAAGCAAGGAACCCGTGACCTGGCTGCTCCGCTGTAAATGATACTCAGCGCTTACCTCTGAGAGGCTTAAAAAGTGTAACATTAACGGATAGATTTTGGGAATATGAAATTTAATATTGCTGGTAAGGAAACAACAGGATTTACCTTGTTAACCCTTTCCGGTGTCCACCGTAAATATAGTACTCGCTACATTTCTAATAACTAAACATGGTTGGCTTTTTCCCTTCAGAGTTTGATGTTAGCGTCAATAAACAAGCCTTTGTGGTGTTAAAAGATGGCATTATTACAGAGTAAAACTACAGCAATATACCATTATGCCCTGAGGCAAGACAGTAAAGATAGTGTTAACAGACTAAAACCTGAGCTCAGAGGCAATAAGGAGGAAAAGTAAAAGAAACCTCGTTAGATTAAAAGGTTCAGACACTAGATTCTGCAGATGTACAAATAAAGGAGAATGAACGGGTGTGGTGCTCAGTGAAAAATGATATTAAAGGTAAATAAGAAGGCTAGAGAAGGGTGGTGAGTGAGTGAAAAAGCTATTCCACAGCTATGTGTTGCTACTTGCCCATCCACTGGAAGGAGATGGGAATTGGAAACTTGTTGGCAGTCATTCAGTAACACTGAGATAAATAGTGGACAGAGAGAAACAGCAGCCTACCAAGTCAATATTGTTTCTCAAAGCCTACTGACCGCAGGCATCGTGTATGAGCATGAGCACGTGTGAAGGTATTGCTTTTTATGGCATGGAAAGAATTTGCACAGAGAAGTGAAGCATATTCGAGAAAAACAGTGAGAGATATCATTTAACATCAGGTTTAAAACTGTAACAAAAGTTTGTTTAAGGAGAGAATGTGTTTAAAGAGAAACAGAGAAGAATTGAAGGAGTTCCAGTTCAAACATTATTTTGAAAGCAGCTTGTTCTTTTGTCCTGTTCGCGCTGAAAGAACAATTGTGCATGACCTAGTTTGACTTTGAATAAGATTAACTTTAACTCACACACAGTTTTAATGGTTCAAGATTCTGACCCACATCCCCTGGTTGATTTATTCTTTCCTCACACTTTGCTTAGTAAAGTTGTCCTTTAAAAAATCCACCCTATTTCATTTCTAAATGCATGTTAAATGTATTTTTTTAATGCATGTTTATTTTTATAAAAAAAAAAAAAAAAAAAAAAAGTTTGATCAAAATGCAAACTGGAGCTTTCAGTGAAAATTGCAAACGTCTCTTTGGTGGCTTACAGAGAACGTCTACAATCATTTAGTCCACTTAAACTGTATACGTATCACAATACAGAAAAGAGATCTGATGCAACTTCACGCAACTTTAAAGTTGACATGAAATGGTAATTCACTCCTCTTTTCTAAATGCATCTTAATGGTTTTATTTTTAACATTTTATGCATGCATATATTATTATTTTTATTTGATTTATTTTGATATATTTTAACACTTTTTTGTCATTTTTAACCAAAATGTCGCTCTTCAATGATAAGGCAGACTTTTCTTTGGTGACATATGCCAGACTTTTCCTATCATTTTCCTTGGATACAAATTACAATACAAAGAAATGATCTGTCGCTGTTTCCATTACATCATGACTTTAAATTACTGACTGGTTCAGTGGGTGCTCTTCTGTAGTTAAAAAAGTTGGGAGAGGTTTCAATGTTGAATTTTATGTTCCAAGTGATTCAACTAATCTTCAGGTTTTATAATGAAAATCAATACTGTGAAGGGTATTTCACCACAGTGCAATAAAGCTGAGGGTGCATCCCATGAACAGATCTCAGTTTACAGGGTGCCAGAAGAAAAGACAGGAACTATAACTTTTCGACTGAGTTAGAAAATGGAATGCCTCCTCCAAAGGCTTAACTTGTGATATAACCTGATTACTTCTTCCACTCCTTCTTCTTTTCCCCACTTCCCTCTCTGTTTTACACTCCCTCCTTTTTTTATCTCTCCCCAGCTACCCTAGTTTTATGTGTTGCTCTGGCAATCTGCGATCCCCCTGTAATGTTGCAATGACCTTTGCACATTGTTTCTTTGGTTTCCACTACTTGGACTAGCTTTGTCTCACTCTCTGATTCCTTCTCTTCCTGAAAAAAGGTCCTCTGTGTTACGCTTTCCAACCCCACCCCCCACCCTCTCGCTCTCTCTCTCTCTTTCTCTCTTAGGTTCAGCTAAACAGGCCTGATCCTGTGTGGAATTCACTGTGAAGGATGGAGAGGGAAGAGTGAAGTGTGGCTGAAAGGAGAAGGAGGTAAATCTAATCCGAGTGAAAAGTGAAGCTGGTTAGAGTGAAAAAGAGAAAGTAAGGGAAGCGCGACGCATTTGAAAGAGCCTGATAGTTAAAGAGTTTTACCCCCCTGAGAAGCCAGTAATGCATGACATTTTAATACATTTTAATGAAATTGAAAAACTGAGGTTATGTAAGGCATGTAGAATCAGCGAACAATAACAGTTTCACAAAATGTGAATAATGAATTCAATTAAAAGACAGTTCAGAAGAAGTGAAATAAAGTGCACACATCTGTTATAAAATGTCCCTCACACGGATCCAGGGTGTGAATAAAGGCCTCCTGTAGCAAATCATTGTGTTTTTGTAAGATAAATATCCATATTTCAAACCTGTCTAGGTTTCTCTTTGTGAGGTTTGGTTAGCAGTGACTGAAATGCATCTTAACACACAACTGCCAGTGTGCATGGAGAGGATCTTGAGAGTCCAGGAGCTTCAAACACCTGTCGGCTTTTTTACAGCTGCCATTACAATACAGTTCATTTGTTTGACAGAAACTTTCCTTAATAAATCTTCATCTGACCAAGATCTTATGTGCTCGAAATCACTCACAAATATTGTAACGGTTCAATAATCTCTATTTGCTTTTTGAAAAATATATATTTTTTTTGTTCTGATGCCTTTTGCAAGACATTAGACGTTTCATACTTTTCATTTTCAGAAAGATCTTTCTTCCTCACCATATTTCATGAGAACTGTAACTTTCTTAATAATGTGGAACAACCTCTTTAAGTAGGGTTTCCATTTACCTAAGAAGACCTGGCGAACTATTGACCAAACCAGTCTGAGATTGATACCAGTTACCTGAAATGATATGAAAAACAACTCAAACAAAAACTCTTTATTGCACCGAAATCCTATTGATAGCTCAATTGCATTATAATTTGGAACACGGTGTACCATAAATAATTTGCATTTGTTCTAGACACATGGACAGACAACACAGAAAGGTACAAATGCAGTTTATGGTCAAATAGTGAAATTAAATGCCATAAATTACTTTAAAAAGCTGCCAAGTTGCATAAATGTACAAGGTCAATGATGAGAGAGAAAGAGCATGAATACCAACATAATAGTTTGCATATAAAGCATTCCATATTTTAACAGTTCACTTTCAACGGTGTCATCTATACGATTTATGTAATTAAATGCTGATTAAAGTGAGAAAGCACAGATCATATGTACACCCATGAGTCCACATGTATGCACCCCTCCCCATCAACACACACACAGCTGTTGAGGGGCAGAGCGGCTTGATCACTCTCACAATGTCAGGCTTGCAGAATGTGGGGAAGCGTCACAAACTGGCATTCCACTCATTCCCTTACCAAAGCACATAATCTATCCTTCTCTCCCCCTTACTCGCTATGAATCCCTCCCGCTACATCAGTTACCAATGTGACACACATAAATCCTCCCCCATCTTCACACACACACACACTTGAAGAATAGTAGGACACTCTCTGTTCTGTCCTCTCCGGTGTCCCGTTTCATAATGGCTGGTTGTCTCAGGGGCCCAGAGGTTCGAGAGCTTCTCTAAAGTATCATAAGAGCGTAAAAAGACACGGATGATCCAGGGAGGCAGTACAGAAGGAGGGTGTGTGTGTATTTTGTGAAATGAGATCAGTCACATTTGGTGTCTGAGGCTCAAAGGAATGTATGGCTTTTGACTTTGTCCTGTTTGCATGTGTGTGTGATGTCGCAAGACAATGACAGTGACAGAGGGAGATTCCTCCTGGTGTTATGTTATCATCACATCACATTACTGATGAAATATTAGACACTGTATGCAAGTCAGACATGTTTTTAAAAGTTGGATGAAGGATGATGTACACAGATCCTTGTTTAAAGTATACATACCCTGATGAAATATCACTTCTTACTTGAAAATATAAGCACTTGTTTTAATCATAATGACTAAAAGTACTTTCCTTTGAATGTATTAAATGTATGCTAATCTATAATAATATTATTTTATTTATATTAATATTAGTGCTGTCAAACGATTAATCGCATCCTATATAAAAGTTTTTGTTTATATAAAATATGTGTGTATACTGTGTATATTTATTATGTATATATAAATAGAAACACATATATACAGTATTTAAGGTAAATATGTTATGTTTATATATTAAATATATTTAAAAGTAATATAAAATATATTAATATAAATATATATACATGTAAATATTTTCTAAATATATACTGTATTTGTGTGTATTTATATATACATAATAAATAAATACAGTGCATATACATATGTTATGTAAAAAACTTATTTTGAAAGCGATTAATAATGATTAATTGTTTGACAGCACAAATTATTATTATTATTATTATTATTAATTATAAAAACATTTACCAATAATAACACTATTATTATTAATTTAAACATTTAGAAATTAATATTATAATTATAAAAATATATATTTATAATGTTATTATGAAAAAAAAACGAATTATTATTTTAAAAATTGCTAGTCTAATGTTCCAGACACATATTTTTTTCTGAAATACTGTTAAATAAAAATATTAATTATTAATAAATTATGCACTCAGAAAGAGTGAAGTAAAAGTTTCCCTAAAATTAAAATGCTAAATATTAAGTAATAAAATACAAAATTAAAACCACTGAACATACTGATCATGGTGCAAGATGCTAAAAACAACACTGAGGAGCATTGCAGGTCAAAGAGTTCCATCTAGAGCTGGTTTACCCAGACCAACAATTAAACAAAACAGAGCAAATTGACCCAAGAACATATCAGGCGTGAACCATCTCTTAGTTTGTGTCATCAACAATCGCATTGAGTTTCTTTAGGCTTTTTATATTGCATTGATTATGGTTAGCATTTACCTATTCTGTGTTAAACATATTAGTTTGCACAATCGAAGATACTGACCGTTTTAGGTTACTCTCTTGAAGCTTTTCCGAAAGGTGAAGGTGTCAGAGGTCACAGGGTCAGGTTGCAGCCGCGGGTGGGAGTCTGGGTGGGGGTCAGAAGGGTGTCAGTTCTCTGATCTCTCTTTTTTTGGGGGGTACTGGGAAGTAAAACTGCACCAGGCACAACCTCTGCTGCTTCATCACTGATATCAATCACCTCACATAGCTGGAGGATGTTCTGTTTGAGTCTGCTTCAAAGTTTTCATGGATCTAAAGTCTGTCAAATCATGCTGACCGACTTCTGTTATAACCGTCCTTTCAATCAGAAACTGACAGCAGAGAAGCACAACTGCTGGAAAAGAGGCTTAGCTTCAGTGTGATGAGGTTATTTCCAGACCCATAGTCATTTCCTGAACAGTAATCCCACTTATTATTTGTTGAGCCTATTCTTTTCTATGTTGTGTAGTTTTCTAAGATGTATTTGCATAGTCATTAATCATGTTTACCCCAATTGAGAATCTATATATCTATATCTTTCTTTTGTGGGCCTGAATATTAATTAATTCATAAATAGTTATGTTGTGTCTGATTTTTTTTACATTGTTTTTTGTTTTCTCTCTCTAAGGAAAATCTCCTTGAAAGATTAAAACAGATGGGTTAGTGTGACCGCAGGTGTTCTTTAGCAGACGGTAATTGTGTTTGTGTCTGTCTGTGTTTTTGTGTCATGTGGTTAGATGTTTTCGCTCTGCTGACCGCTTACATTATATACGGCAAGACTCAGGATTTGCAGAAAGTTCACCCCCAAATTAAAATGATATCATTGTTTACTCTTAAGTCATTTACCAAACCTGTATGACTTTCTTTCTTCTGTGGAACATGAAAGAAGACATTGTGAAGAATGTTCTAGCCTCTCTGTGTCATGTAGGCCATACATCAAAGATGAACTTTCAGAAAAGGACACAAAGTCACCATAAAAGTCTCAAGTTTTCAATATAAAATATTTGAGGAACAGATAAAAATGTAAGTATTTTTAGATCAAGTTTAATCAAAACTAAATGTATTTATAAAGCACCTTCACAACTACAGTTTGGAGTATAACAAAGTGATTTATGATTTCATAAGAGTAAAGTAGAATATACAATAAATACAAATAAGAAATTGTATTAGGGAAGGAGATAAATCAATCAAAAATAAATGCCACAAGTGGACGAAAATTTTGAAATCTGGCCTATCTGTCAATGTTGCATTCATGAGAGTAAATGATTGTTTTGAGTGAGATACCTTCAATGAATCTTTGCAACTAAATGAAAAAAGTATCTAAATGTACTAAAACTGGAATAAAATACAAATATAACTACATTTCAAGCACAAAAGAAAATTACAAAAACATTAGTAGTTATGCCAATTCAAATAATAATAATAATAATAATAAATATTATAGTTACTAAAAGATGTCACATGATGTCAGGCATCTTGAAATATACTGAAATGGGTCATTTGGGCCACTTGTATGATTTTGTTCATGATGCTTCTAGTAGCCATTTATTGTAATTTACTTGAAAAGAGCAACTAGTAAATTTTTTTTTATAAAAAATCATGTTCCACAGCAGGGTGAATACATGATGATAGAAATGTCATTTTTGGGTCAGCTATCCCTTTAAGGCCCCACACACAGACTCTTTAATCAGTCCGCTCAATTCATTCCCAGATCTCTACAGGACCCTTCAGGGACTCAACACGAAGAAAGAAAAGTGAAGAGAGCCTGAAGAGGGAGAGATATCTGGTATTTGGGTGTCTCCTTCTGCAGAGTTGCTGGAGTTCATGCTGTGACTACAGCCTCTCATTCTTTTCCATCTGTGAATAAACATGTTTGTCATTTATTTGTGGAAGTCTGTGGTCTTAATTCATTAGTTCCTTTGTTTGACACTCATTGTGTTTCCTAATCATGGGTTCTCTCTTTCAATCTGTCTCTTTCCCTCCCTTTCTCACTCCCACATTAGACAGAATTTGATTCTCCTCAAATGACTGTTATTTTCTGTCTCTGCGCTGAGTGTATGAGTGCTTAACAATGGTAATGACGGTTGAGTCAGGGTGTGGTGATCAGGTAGGTCCGCCTTTATTACAGCCCATCATAGGGGGTTATTTCAAACTGTCTCCATGGAAACAAGAGCAGGGAGGGTCTAATTCTGCATTGACTGTGTGTGTGATGACACAACTGTCCCGCTCGCTCTCTTCCTGTCTGTTCCTGCTCTGTCTGGCTTCACAGTGCGAGTGAGTGGGGGGTTGCTGGGATGATTTTGGGTATGAGTGCCATTGCAATGCAGTGAGAGCCCAAGCTAAAAATACCTATTGACACATAGACTCTAACAAACTTGGTAAGCAGCAAACAGTCCCACCACCCTAAACACACACACACACATGTGGAAAACAATTTAGAGTGTTAAAAAGTGATGACAATGCACAACATCGCTCAGTGGATCTGTAAAATCTCTGTGATGTGTTTTATACACTGTTTTTAGGCTATATGAGTTTATTCTAGGTGGCTTACGGTTGGTGCTGTGATATGTCACAATACCGTTTGATGATAATTAATTATGTCAGTACTATTGTGTGCCAGAATAGTTTGACCTCTCTGGCTTGCCGTACTGAAAGCAGAGTTTAGATTTGGGCAGAAGGCAGGACACCTAATAGGCTACACTTCACTGCCATCACCAGCACTAGAAACAACTGTCTGCTCATAAATTACACTGAACGCACTGAAATAAATGTAGGGGAAACTCCTATCCAAATATATACAATAAACACTATAAATCATTTTTAGACTCGAAATCATGAACAAAATGTGTTTATGTAGCTGAGTAAGGTCCTCTTAATAGAGCTCTTCAATCATGTGGTCAGTTTATAAACTGGAAGGCTAATTCACTAAATCCTACTCAAGACATAGAAAGGCCTGTTTCCACTGCAAAGGAAAAGTTAAAGACAAAGGTTATGTAACATTATTTCTTGTAATTTAGACTTAATAACTCTCAGTATGACTTATAGCTCGCAATTGCAACTTTTTTTCTCTCAATGATGACTTAAATCTTATAATTGCAACATAATTTTTTCACTGTAAAAAAAGCTGACCTAACTCAAAACCGCAGTCAACTTGTTTAGTGAACTCAACTAGCTACTGAGAACTTTTAGTTCATATAATGAATGAAAAGCAGTCTACTGAATTTAAAAAGAACGGTCACATTAACTAAAGATTATTTAGCATTTAGCAATACTAATCCTGTTTAGCAATCCTCTTGCATTTTTAAAATGTAAAATATGGGCAGTGTCTGTCTCTTAAAATCTAAAGACAAACAAAGATAAATGTATCAAATTCAGAAATTGCATTGAGATGCACATATACCTCAACACACGATTCTCAAAGCTAAAGGACAGTGACAATGGCAGCAGCAGCATAAATTAAGAATACAAAACAATGCTAATATTTTATTTTTAATAAACACCATAAAATGTTTTCAGACTGCAATGCATGCTAGGGAACTTGCACAATATTGTTCAGTGTAATGTTGTTTGTTCAGGTGACTCAATTTAGAAAGTTGGGAGAGCATTTGGACATGTTGTTAGCAAACTGAGTATCTAAGTATGGTAAACAAACCAACTTTTATGAGTATTCTTATTCAGGTCATACAAATTAACTGATAAACAATAAACTGACACCTACCAAAAATTATTCGTTACAAGCTACTTTCTTACATTTGCAATTAAGAAAGTTTTAACAAGTTGGATTTTTTTACGGTGTTAAGTCACAAATATGAAAAATAAAAGTTTCATGTACAGCAGACAATTGAAAGTGAAAAAGTGAAAGTGACGTGACATTCAGCCAAGTGGTGACCCATACTCAGAATTCATGCTCTGCATTCAACTCATCCAAAGTGCACACACACAGAGCAGTGAACACACACACACACTGTGAGCACACACCCGGAGCAGTGGGGAGCCATTTATGCTGCAGCGCCCGGGGAGCAGTTGGGGGTTCGATGCCTTGCTCAAGGGCACCTAAGTCGTGTTATTGCCAGCCCGGGATTCGAACGCACAACCCTAGGGTTAGGAGTCAAACTCTCAAACCACTAGGCCACAAAAAAAAAAAAAAAAAATATTATTTTTTTTAATTGTGACTATAAATTGTGACTTCTTGTAATTGTAACATATCTTGCAATTGCGACTTCATTTCTGTTTTTCAGAATTTGGATTTTATATTGCTCTGTGAATTTATTATTATACAAGTGAACATAAAAATTCAAATTCTTTATGCAAGATGTGCCTTATATTTTAAAATTGTTTCGTCTTGTAAATGCAACTTTATTTTTCCCAATAGTAACTTCACATTGCTAATTACAAGATTCTTCAAAATTCTAGTCTCATGTCTGTAAAAGAATTCATCACGTGGTCAAATATCACTGCAACCATAAATATTGTGGAGCTACGAGACCAGTGGTATTCCTTGGTGTGCCAGTGTTATCAGTTCCCTCGAAGAAGAGAAGACCAAATCCCACTTCAGCATTTTCTTCAGATACTGAAGCACACAACTTCCATTTATCATTCAGGGTTATATACTACAAGCTGCATTTATCATTTTACTGTTGAAGACATTAATCAACCAGACATCCTAACTGGGAAATCCTTTCATGTGACGAATGGTATATGGCTAACAGAGTCAGCCAAAATCACCAGATGTCTAAACAAGCAAATTAACACCAATCAGATTAGAGCTGTGTCTGGTTTCTGATTAACCCCTGCGTGACCGATGGTGTGTTTACCATTATTCACCCTGATAAAAACTCAGCCTTTGTCTCCGTCAATACCAGACCCTTGATTATAATGTTTAAAGCCAGACTGGTTTAATAGGACTTATTAATTCACTCTTTGTCGATTCGTGGGTGTTGCAGACTGGTTATGTACGTCATGTGAAAAGCAGGCTGCTCTACACTAATGCAACATATATGGACAGCACAAGCATGACCAATGACTCCTGTTAAAGACCACAGAATTTCATTTGGATAATTTATGAGGTCACGGTTGAGTGAAATATGAGACTAGCAAAGAGCTGTCGGTGGTTACAAACTGGCAAATAGTTTTACACAATCTATACTACAGGAAATTAGTGAGTTGTGTTTTACCCTTTTTTCAGAGGGGAAGATTATTTGTCTTGGTCATTATGAGCAAATTATTCTTGTTAGGCACTGTAACATATCCAAGTCACACTCAAAACCACAAGCATGTTTAAAAGTATTCCCTGTTTAATTAGAAATGGATTATAATTACATGACTTGATTTCCTGATTGTGGGGCAATATTCAAATTAGACAGGAATGCTTCATTGTCTCGATAATGCTGCAGTGTTTACAGCCGGGAAATGATGATTAGTGATGTGATGGGATGCAGTGCCATGTGATCTCATCGCCAGTGATTTTCAAAGGTTTCATGTCCTAAGTGTGTTGCTGTAAAGCTCATAATTAGTACCAGTCAGAAGTGTGGACACACCTTCTCTTTCTTTATGATTACTATTTTCCATATGTTACAATAATAGTAATTAAGACTATGAAAAAACACTGATTGGAAGCTTGGGAATTATGGAACGAGCAAAATTGTTAAATCTTAAATTTAGCTTCTTTAAAGCAGCTACTCTTTACCTTGATAACAGATTTTTAGAAACCGCACTCTCTCAGACAAATGAGGTAACCACTTGCTTTTCCAACTGTTTTAAGACTGGTTCATGCAGAACATATTTTTGTGCTCCACTGCAGCTTATGTAAACAAATGGTAAACAGACATAATTTATAACTGCGTTGAGTTTTCAAAGTGATTTTAACTCTGTAATGCCTGACATTTTTAAGTTTTCTTATTTTCTTTAACCATACCTTCACACAAAATCTAAGATAAATAAGTGTTTGCATATGCTTTTATCGAGTATCATATCTGATACATCAGGCTTTCATGGCTCAGGATACAGTGAGAATATGGAGCACACACTTGTGAAGGACAAAAATACCTTATTTATAATGAGAGGCCTAAACTGAGCAAAAATATGCCATTCAGCGCAGTTGCTATTATTTACACGACCAAAAATAAAATGAAATTCTGACAGCTTGTAACTCAGTGAGCTCTTTAGAACAGCATAGCAAACTACTTACATAAATGCAAATAAATATTATTAGGCACGATGTATCTCTTAATAGTTTGCCTGAAATTAATTTTTACAGTAAATGCTAAGTTTTATAACCAAACTCTATAGTGTGTATTGTGAAAAAAGGTGAAACACTTTTGTGATTGGTTTATTAGATGTTAATTTGCTATTTAATTCAAATGTCAAAGTATAAATTTCCAGTCTAAATGTTAGGTTTCATTTATTTATGCCTACATTATACTTTTAATTACAATCTATCATTTACATACTGTTTGACATTAGTAGCTGTGTCCTCGTGCAAAAATAACAATGAGAAAAGAGTCAGGGGAACATATTTATTGCAGAGGGCTGGTTCTGTATAATAACATTTTAATAAAGAAAGAATTATCCACACAATATCACACCCACACAAACAAAGACACACCCACATGAAATCCCTACACAAGGGCTGCAGGACAGGGGGCTGAAAAGCAGGAAACCAGCACCCTTGTATCGGTATCTCTGCACATCATCACTGTAACCGGAGTCCTATAGCAAAAGTGCACAAACTTGAGTTCTTCAAAACCAACCCACTCTCTAACAAATGCACTTTTTAGTCCAAAACAACATAAAATCTTCAAGTGGCTTGTGTTAGTGTGCATGTGTAATGTGTGTTACACAATCTCACTTCTATAACTGGAACACTTCTTTTCGGTCTGTAAACTTTGCATAGTCTAGAACATCACTCCCACCGCAACTCTAAACAACACCTTCATTGCCTTCATAATAATCGTATATATCTGCTCAGAAATTAAAGTATTCAACAATAAAAGACTGCTGGTTGCTGCCGCTTGCTTTAAAATGTGCTTTTTATCAGAACAATCTTCTGAAGTCAAGAGGCTGTCCCTGGCCTCGATCTCGATTCCTCAAACTCGGCTGGTTCTGCCCTGCACGCAGAGATTTATGAGATTGAGGATAAAATACATTCACGTGGGCAACTCACTGTTGGAGGTCAAAGCAGTGACCTTTGACCTCACCTGACCTTTGGCATCACTGCTTTGAGATCGATGATTGATATTTATTTAGTAACACTAATTGCACAATCACTGGTTGTACGGACATTCCTTCTGCCCTCTCAAAAAGGGAAAAGGCTGCATGCAGGAGGTACAAAAGTTTTCCAAACATTGATACATTTCTGATAATGATAAATGAAAAGCAGGGAAGGTACAGAGAGGCTGCAAAATAGACAAAACCAGCACACACACAAAAAAAAAATAATAGAATGGGGAGATTGTGGTCTATATGATGGGCTGTAGAAGTATGCAACAAATGTCAAATTATAAAAAAACAAAAGAGGAGTAGCATTTAAATTCCAAACTTTACACAGTCCTTTGATTGACAGGTTGCAGATTGAAATGAGATGGTCATCAAGAGATCAGTGATGAATAAGAGACTGGAATGCATGAACACGGAATGAGTGTGGATCACATCCCTCACTCACACTCGTTCTCTCCCAGCACAGTGAACATGTTGAGAGTGAGGCCCTTCCTGTCAGCCTTCACGGTATCATCTTCATCATCTCCATCAGCATCCTCATCATCGTCGGCATCCCGATCATTGTCCTCCTCCAGCTCAGAACTGGATTCACCCTCGTCGTCTTCCCTGTCACCACACTCATCCTCTTCTTCCTTACTTCCTTGTAGAGCAGTGATCTCGGCCAGGTCTGGGTGTGATTCCCATTCATCTGAAGAAATGGTTATTGTATTTAAAAGTACTGCTGTAGCTTCTTAATTTATTAATACATGGCAGATACAGATGAAACACTCAACAATGTAATGTAAGTTTTTAGGCTCCATCTTACAAAAGTCTTTCCAAGTTTGCCCTATTAAAAATGACTTTCAAAATTGGGCAAACCAAAAACAAATGTTGGTGCTACAATATTCTGAGAACATAGAAATTACACATCAAATCTGGTCACGAATGATAGTGGTTTGACCTCTGACCTTTATTCTGAGTGTATCCAGGTGGTCGCAGGCATAGGCACAGCCGTCCATCGATGGCTAAACGCAGGAGACTGTTGGCTGCTCGATAGACATCGTTACGGGCCGCCTTAGCAGTTTTATACCCTCTCCTCTCGGCCCAGGCTAAAAACAAAAAAACTAATGTGACCATTGAAAAACCAATAAAAACAACTTCAGCTCTCCAAGTTTCTCCCTCCAGTTAAATATGAATTGAATGGTGCCATATGCAGGACAAGCACCTTCACACACATCCCATGCTGTCCAGTCCTGTGTTTTAGGGTCTTTTGGGGTTCCTGGGCTGTTGTCAGGATGTGTCAGTTTTAACACAGGCAGGAAGTCGATCCGTTCACACAAGTATCCTACTGAACTGTAAGGCTCCTGCAGCTGGGACACTGGATATATACCAGCCAAGATCTATTTGAGAAGATAAATATCACACACACACACACACACACACACATAAACATAAAACACAGACTGGATGACTTAACTTTTCATAAATGATACAGACTCATGCTAGTTTTACCTGTAGTTGCTTGTCCACTTGGGAAGGGAAGACAAGCCCAGGACAGTCACACAGTTTAACAGTGGGAGTGAGGTAGTATGTTTGGAAATATTTAGTGTGACCTGGGGTTCGAGACACGCTCACGACCTTCCTGCCGACCAGACTATTCAGCACTGAAGATTTGCCTACATTAGGAAAACCTGGAGAAAGTGCCAAAAACCTCAATATTAGTTTTAGGGTGCATTCACACCTGTCTTGTTTGGTTCGATTGATCCGAACTCAAGTTCGTTTCCCCCTTTGGTGCAAATCTTTTGGGCAGGTGTGAATACAGCACTCGGGTGTGGACCAAACAACCGAACCGAGACCCAGCTGAAGAGGTGCTCTCGGTCTGCTTCCATACGAACTCTGGTATGGTTGAATGGATAAACCAATGAATGGATGACCTTGAGCACACGTTTGGTTTTGTTTACAGTTTCTGGTTCACTTGCAAAAAGGGCAGTGTGAAAGCGAACCACAAAAAAATAATAAAAATAAATAATCATATTTTATTTGGTCCGGACCAAAGCAAGTGAATTGACAGACTTTTCTAGTGTGAATAAACCCTTAAACTAAATAATGATTAAATGGACACATGAAGGAGAAGATGTAACTGATATTGATGTTGAAGAACAATACTGGTTCAGTTTTAGCATGAAATGGGCATCATGATAATCTTTTCTTCTCGGGTTTCACACGTATTTGAGTGAAATGGCTTCTTGAATGAAAAAAAAAAAAAAAAGGTAGAGCGTGACTTGATTTTGTTCATTGTTGTTATTTGCTAAATTCAACTTTTTCATCCGAGTGACAGGTTGCTATGAGGGAGGTTATTTTCTCAACCTCGTGCCAATGCATGTGATCAGAAAACGGATGTTGTAGCGGCGGTTTTGGATTAAAGATTATGAAGGAACATTCATTTTTTTTTAAATAATGATGTGCACAATTAAATCTCAAACTTTAATCTCAGGCTTTTACCTATGCAGCCCAATGTTAGCACTCCATCTTTATAAAGTTCTTGCGTGGGGCTGTTCATTTCCATGGCAACGTCACTATGATGCTCCATCAACACAGATTCCGATCCATCATCAGCTTGATCCCCCTCTGTTCCCACAGCAACAGCATCCCTCTGGATCTTCTTCTCCCAGCTACTCAAATCCACTATAAATAACAACCATCATCATTTATTACTCCCCTTTGATTTCCACTGCTGATATTTTGTTGTCTAGGAGGAAGTTGTCTAACCTCTTCCTGCTGTGATCTCCTGACACGCTCTCATGATGTGAAACGGTCCTCCAGCCTGATTCCATCCTGCTTTCTTCGTCATCCTCTTCTTCTGTAGAACTGCAGAGAGTACAGATGAAGGGGATTTATTCTTGTCTATTTTGTTCGGTCATATTGTAGATAAAGCACTGATTCTGGAAAGACTTTCTCACGTGTGCTGTAGGCTTGTCCCGGGTGCGAGGTGAAGCAGACACAGTGCAGGCGCGGGAACTGTTTAGTCAGGTAGTGTTTCCATGCCAAAACCAGCGGGGCGGGACACAAGTCCACCTTATTGAGCACCAGGATGATGTTCTTCTTTAACTCACCAGTGATGTAGTGATACAGAGCAGGAGGAAACTGCAGCACCTGCAGACAGAGGGATAATGTTTGCTTGTACTGAATGATGCTACACTGGCATCCACAGCACCCTTCTTTTGCTCAAAATGTATAACACAATACAAAAAGTGAGTTTTCTGAGATTAAATGTAATACAATCTCTAGCCCCACCTAGTGGAGATTGTATTACTTCAGTTTGCATAATCTGACACTCCCACATTTAGAGTAAAGCCTATGCAAGTTTGATGATCTTTTGAAAACTGCTAAAAGTTTCAACAGGAGTCACAGTCGCACACTTACTGTGTGTCTGATATCCACTATGAGGAGAATGACATCAGACATCTCCATTACTCTCCACAGCTGCCTCCACGTCTGGGAAAGAAAGAGTCAGTCAGTAAGACAGCAGTAGAAAAGTATCATTTTTATATATAGTTGTTATTCAGGCTGTCTGAATTTCAGTAATTCAGTAATTAACCCTTAATCTGTTAGTCACATTCTTTAGGATTAGCCAACTTGTTTGTAGTCTTTTTGCCCACTTGAGGTAAAATAAATGACTTGAGAGGTTTTTGGCTCTGGCATTTTATGGTCTCCTTTTGACACATAAATCCAAAACTATCTGAAAATTGGAGAGCGTTAAAAACAATGAATTGACTGTGATCCAGTGCTCTGCTCAGCTAAGTGGTTGAAACATTTAGATGCACGCTTATGAGTTCTTAGAAAACAAAAGCTTGTTTGCCTTAAAATTATCTGCACAATATTGCGGTGTATCTGTTGTCTGAAGGACAAATAAATAATAAATAAGGAATCATAAAGCCTCTTTTAATGAACCAAATATGCATACTAATTAGTGCTATAGATTTTAACGGTTGAGAAAGTGTTGCTCCTTTTGCACATTTAAAAAAAGTGTTTCTCCTTTTGCACCAAGCAAACAACAGTTTTATGTGTCACATAGCTTGAGAAAAGCAACGGCTCATAAACCAGTGAATCTGAACACTTAACAGTGTTTGCTTCCAGCACTGTCTGGCCAAACAGATGCTCAAACTCAATTAAAAAAAAGCTATTTCATTACAGCTATTGACTCAGCAGCAATCAAATTCTGTTTGCTGGTAAAAACATTTTTTTTTGTACTTCAGTAGTGTGGTGTTTTCAGACAGAACATGCCTCACCTCGAGATTGT
Source organism: Carassius auratus (assembly GCF_003368295.1). Lineage (NCBI taxonomy): Eukaryota > Metazoa > Chordata > Actinopteri > Cypriniformes > Cyprinidae > Carassius > Carassius auratus. The sequence continues at coordinate 18,511,529 of NC_039258.1, forward strand.
GTTCAAAGTGGCTGAGGGTACCGGGTGGGTTTTTGGAGTGGAGAGCCTCCAGATACTCCAGAAATGACTTCTCCTCTTTCCGCAGCAACTCCTCTCGCTGCATGTTGTAATGCCAGGAGGGCCGTCGTGGGAAATCCAGGCCTGTTATTAGAAAAAATGGAAATGAAGTAAGTATTTTTAATCAAATGCAACTTTGGTGAGAATATAAGACTAAAAAAAACATTAAAACAATTTTTTTAACAGCAGTCTGTGTGTATTTTAATGTTCTGAATTTTAATATTGCAGACATCTCTCAAAAATGTCTCATTTACAGTAAATGGATGTATACAGACACAGCATTTTTGATTTGAAGTCATTGACTAATCCATCTCACAGGAAAGTCACTCTGCACTCTTCTTTTTTTGTCAGAGATGCTGCAGCAATTCCCTCAAATGCAAAGTTTATTTTCATAACGGTAGCATTTTATTTTACAGAACTTTCTTAGAGAAATACACTGTAAGTACACATACTGTAAAATAAAGTGCCACCTTCATAACACTCTGTTAGGGATGCAACGATACCATTTTTTCAGATCAGATCCAAAAAATTCTGAGTATCGGCTGATTCTGATACTAGCGTGGTTTTTTTTATCAATTTAATCAAAAGTTGACCTGATCATCACGCTTTTGTGCGATCTACTAAATACAGACAACATCATTTTAATGAAAAATAACAAAAAATATGATACTCTATGACAAAAATACTATTATGAACTAGGTTCGTGGATAATTTAGCTGCAAAGGTTAGTCTAGAAATATCATGAGTTCACAATTTTATATAAACATTCGATTATTTATATAATGCTACGCATAGAGAAGTTCAATTCACCAAGGAAAGAGATATTGATGTGTAGTGTATTATATCTGTGCAATAATTTGAGCCTTTTCTTTTAACAATTTTCAATTTCTGTTACTGTGCGCTCTTGAAGAGAGTGTCACTGTTTTGACAATCGTAACCGAATGTGACGCACAGTTTGAGTGTTGAATGGAGGATGACAGACAGCCACAGGGGAGAAAAGAGCTTACATGAACTTGAAGTGAATGATTTAAAAGTTATCTGTACCTCACATTACACTATGGAACGGCTTCAGAATACTTGGACTGTGACTTTATGGTGCTTTATAATGTTTTGTGCTTTTGTGAGGCTTAACAATAACAGAATAGTATACGCACAATATGGGATTTGGATCAGTCTCGTCTGACCGATACCCGATCCGGCAGAAAATGCCAGTATCGGATCAATGCATCCCGACACTCTGTCACCACTTTAAGTTACACAGTAGCATAAATACCTTTCTCTTCTGGGTAGATCTGGGACATATCAATCTCTAGTTCCTTTTCTGCCACTGGCTTCAGGATTTTCTCCCTCGCTATTTTCTTCCTCTTCTCCACTTCCTCCTTACTCTCCTTCTCAAAGTGCAGACGGAATCTGCAAACAAGCCATTATAAGATTAACAAACAGGATGATACATGACCCTGTCAAAACCTCTCATGTTGAATTAATAAGACAAGCCTGGACTGACCGATTCACCTGTCCTGACTCACCTGTTGGGGTCATATCTGCTCTCTCTGGTGCCAGGCTGATGGTTGATCCTCCTGATGTCTGTCGTCTCACTGTCTGATGTATCTGACTTTCTGTCTCTGCCAGGTCCTCGCTCCACACTGGCATTTCGGCTACTGTGACTCGAACCGTTTTCTCCTGCGCACACACACACACACACACACACACACGCAAGCTTTAAAGAGTGTTTTTTGTCTTAAACATCTGTCTTTTTTTTCTTCCTTTAATTATACACTATAGATTGTGAAAAACATCCTGTACCTCCAATCCAGAGTTTCTGCAGGTTTTATGAAGGTAAATTTAAGACTTTAAGACCAAGTAAAGATTTAAAGAATAATGTAAAGATTAAATCGAAAACAATGCAAAGAATAGATCGAAATCTAAATGAAAACATCTCAGCAATGGTTCAAAGTTTGAAAATACAACTTTCAATCTCCATTACTTATTAATTCATTTGACAAATAAAAATAGCTACAACCACTTCTGTACCTTCTGATCACATTGCAATTCTTCTTCTGTATTTTTTGTCTTGTTTTCCAGTGCAAATCTGATCTAAGAATCTAAACAAGATACAATGGGTATGAAAAAATTTAATAAAATCATGCTCCACTTTAAGATGTTTGTTCTTGTTTTGAGGATAAATGAAATCAATTTTGTTAAATTTATCAAAAAACAAGACTTTAAGTAAATGTATCTTTACATTTTTAAGCGTTAGAATTTAAGTAAATGTATGTGCTTCCCATGATTTTCATTAATAAAATACTCTAAATACTAGATTGTTACATTATATTTCTCAGCAATGAGGTGGTAAAATCGCTGTTTTGAAGTAACTGTTTGTAATGCGAGACATTAGAGCATGCAGGTACACACATCTGTCATCTCTCTCAGTTTCATATTTGAACCTTTTCGAAAAGTGACTATATGACTATGACATCCATCTTTTCACACTGAGGGACTCATATGCAGCTATTACAGAAGGTTCAAACACTCACCGATGCTCCAGAAGGAAAAACCATGCATTAAGAGGCTGAACAGAATGAAGAGGTGTACATTTTTCTCATTTTGTCTAAAAATCATATTTTCTCATTTAGTACTGCCCTTCAGAGACTACAGAAGATAGTTGCATGTTTATCAGAAGTGAAAATAAGTGAGGTTTTCAACCCCCAACTCTTAATGCATGGTTTTTCCTTCTGGAGCATCAGTGAGTGTTTGAACCTTCTGTAATAATTCCATAGTAGTAAAGGAAAGCATGGAAATAGTAAAGTATGAGTCCCTCAGTTGTCCTCAGTGTGAAAAGGTGGATCTCAATCATACAGTTACTTTTGGAAAAAGTTCAAATATGCAGATGCTGGAAAACCAAAGAATGTGCAGGCGCTTGGGGATTTTCCTGAAGAACTGCTCAGGACCAACGCAGGATTCCTCAACAACATATAAACATCTGTTATGTGAAATAGCTTATTCAGGACAGTACAAAAAATATATATCATTTTTTTTCATGAGTTCTTTTATTTTGTTTAAATATTTTTTTATTCTGCAGGGGTTATGTAAACTTATGAGCACAACTGAATATATACATGTATATAATACATGTTAGTGCTGTCAAACGATTCATTGCATCCAAAATAAAAGTTTTTGTTCACATAATGTGTGTACTGTATATATTTTTTATATACAATATAAATACACATACAGTGTATATTTTGAAAATAATTACACACACACACACATACATATATATATATATATATATATATATATATATATATAAAAATATAACAACACTTTTTATTCTAAAATATATGCATGCATGCATGTGTGTGGAATATTTAATGCCATGACTTTGTGATATTAAGACTTTTGCTCTTATTTAAGACCTTTCAAGGCCTTAATTTGTGAAAGCACCTTCAGAAACTAGTCATATCCCTCCATAGTTAACACTTTGTTGTAATTATAGTTCCTATGAGAATAGTGCAGTGTGATTTACACTGATAGCATGATTATGAAATTATTAACTAGTTCATATGCACCTGTTTAAGCTGGTTTTGCTGTGTATCGGACCTGAACACTTACAGCAGTTAGCAGTTAGCTTTAGTGTGTTGTGTTACGTAACTTCACGCTGAGTCTGCGCACTAATATACCGCATAACACAAGCGCCAACTACAGCAAAACACGAGCTGCTTCAAATGCGTGTCATGATCACCTCCTTTCACACTTGACAAATCAAAGTCGAAATGTAGCCTAACGTTATATAGAAACATAACTGCTCGGGAGTATAATGTTCGATCTGTCAGGAGCGTTGTTTACTGCACACAAACACCGTATCAAGCTCACTTATGATACATTTCTACTGTTGCTGAGCGAGAAATTCAGCGTTCCTTCTTGTTTGCAACCCACAAATAAAAATGGCCAAATGCTTTGGTCAGGTCAAGTTTGGTTACAACTTAGCACAACAAACTTACCACACAAAGTAGTTGCAGAAGCATAGTAGCTCAATGAATGCTCTAATGTGGGGGAACCTGTTTACATTACCACACACTAAAATATATATCATGAGACAGTGCGTCACGTGGCTAATGTAGCACGTCTGCGAGCGCGTTCAGATCGCGGCGCGCTAACTCGGCTAAGCTAACGTTAGTTAAGTTACCCACCTCTCTTTTTCTCGCGTTTCACCTGGAGCTGCTTCTTTTTCTGTTTGATACTAAAAGGCTTTCTGCGTGGCATGTTCGCATTAGTCAAAAGAGGAAAACAGAGAGAATGCGCGAGGACGTATCCTCCTTGTACGCTTAATATTTACATTCGTGAAGTTTCTCCGTTACTCGCGTGGACTTTTCTATGACGCCGCCCACTGACGGGGTGGACGACACCATTATAGTCTTCAGGGATTCAACACCAGGTGTCAGAAATACATTTGATCTTATATGTTCAGTTGCTCTCCGTTCTTTTATTACCTCCGTTCACTTCATGCGACTACCATTTTACTAAAGTCAAACGATGAAGCAGTTAGTAATTTTGACCCCCATATTTTTGACTAGTGGTGCAGTCTGTCACGTAATTGAAACAGTGGAACGCTAGAAACACCATTATTTGTCTTAAATTTAAATATAATGAACTACAAATAAATCTGAAAGTGTATACAAACTTAAGCACAAATAATTCAATCCATTGTTTCTTTGACGTCTGACAAACAACTGTTACTCAATAAATCATGAGGGAATTTATAAATCGTATTACAAAAGTTCAAAATCTACAAACAACAAATAAAGTAGTAACTATTCTTAAAATCGACGAGGGTCCTTGTTGGTTTTGGAGGAATTAATAATAATAATAATATATATAATAATATTCCACATTCTTATTGATTTAGTTATTATAAATGCCAATACTACCCGTTAATTCCATAAATATTTTTTATTGAAAAACCAAGGTTGACAGAGTCAACACATTATAAAACAGATAATCACAAAGAGGCACTTTAAAAGCAATAATTTGTTTTTAATCTTGTTTTAAAGGGTTAATGTACACTTATCTGATTTTGTTCATGTTGTTGCATGTTAACATTTATTTTGATAACAGTTGTTAGAATAGAATGTTATATATTCTATAAATGTAATAATTGAGTATTACATGTCATCTGCAAATGAAAATACTAAAGAAAAACACCATCTCAGACGTTTGCCAACAACATTAATTGACACACAACTTTTACTGTTGTCCTTTTTTCATTCACACACACACACACACACACACACAATACATCTTTTATCCATATACAGTATACGTGTTTTTTAACATATGTAACTGCAAACAAATTTCCCTTTTTAAAAGCAAAAACAGACAAACAATTCCCATACATACTGTGCAAGACCAAATATTTCCGTTCTCATTGACAGTAACAATATTAATGTTGACAGTGCAGTGATCGTACCAACAGCTACAGACGCAGACATTCATACAAACAAGATACACCAGAATTTTCAACAAAAGACTCGAGATATGAGCTGGGTACCCACTGAAACAGCAATAGTCTTCAAGGAAGCTTTTGGGAGGAAGATCCAGATTACAAAAAAAAATACAAAAGTCTTTTTTCTTAAATTTTGTTCATTTAAATCCACTTGCTCCTTTATACAAATAAAAAGGTATCGAGTAAGAAAAGTCATTCTATATCCACGGCTCTGTGTGGATCTCAGTGATTACAAAAGTTTTTTCTACCCTCCAAAGTTTCATGGGATTCCTCGTGCGTTGAGGTGCTCCACCTGTATGGCAGAAGCCTCCACGGTGATGCAGAGGTCTTTGTGAGGGGATATGTCAGACACACTAACAGTTTTATACTGCACATCTGCAGAAGGTACTGGTTTGTATTGGTTCAAGTCGAATATGCACGGCACACCGACCGGCTGGACAAAGGCATTGCTCCTCTCAGCTTGGCTTTGCCTGTTTCCATCCGAGCTACTTCCTCCTGCGTGACTGGGGCTGTGATTCTGCTGGTTTGATCCGGGTAGAGACGGAAGCATATCTGGGGTGTGTTTTCGCATGTGCTTCATCAGATAGGTTTCCTACAGACAGAGAAAGATACATATTAGGATCATTTTTAAAAAGAATCGGAAATGCTGCTCATTGATGGTGAGAGATTGGGCGCTGATGTTTGTACCGAGGTATATGTGTGATTGCATAAACCACAGGAGTAGAGTTTGTCGTGCTTGACTGTGTGAGAGGACAGATGAACCTCCAGGCTGGCTGCGTCTACATAACCACGGTTACAGTGGTGACACTTATATGGTTTATCCTTGTTGTGCTGACGCCGATGAGACTGTAAAAGATTGACAGAAATATTAAAGTGAGAGCTTACCCCCCCAAAAAAATCATGATTTGCTAAAACCATGTTGCTGCAAACCTGTCAAAATCTGAAAGTGAAAGGGAAGCAAGGGTCGTTAAGCTCCAAACAGCATCATAAAACCATCATAAAACAACCTTGTTTGTTTTAAATGTTTAGAAGGTCTACAATAATTTAGTGTAAGGAACAGGTAAAAACGTATGTCACTATACACTGACAATGTTGCTCGATTGCTGGAGGAGGGTTCTGGCAAATTCAAGAATTGAAAAAGAAGAACTGAAGAAGAATGAATGAATGTGAATATAAATTGAATCGGCCACATCCTGCAGGAAGTGATACTGGAATCTAAATCAGAATGACAGAAAGATTTAATCCCTTCATCTACTTATACTACTGTTAAAAATGTGTCAAGCGAATATTCAAAAGTTTGAAAAACGCTCTAAAGAACCTGGCTATTCTAGGTGAAAAATACATTTCTTTGAATTTCAATTCATTCGAATTGTACTTTCATGTATAGAAACTGAAATTTCAATTCTGCACCCTAAAGATAAAACTGAATTCTACGTCAAAAACTGAATTGCACATCCTTTACTCAGCCACCCTTCACCTTCAATTAAAGGAAAAACAGGATACTTTTGTAATTTTTTTTGTAAATATAAATTGCCTTTATATATTTAAATACAGAAAGAGAGTATGTCACCTGCAGGTTAGAAAGCTGAGTGAAAGACTTCTCACAATCAGGATGTGAACATTTGTATGGCCTGTCTCCTGTGTGGATCCTGAACAGGCACAAAAAAAAGAGATAAGAAATTAATGGAAAACTCAACTGAATAATAAAGCAGGTGCAAACACCAATCAAAAAGAAAAGTCACAACTGAAAAGAACACATCCTGTGTGGTACCTGTGGTGTTGATGCAAGTGACTGAGCTGCCTGAAGGTCTTTTGGCAGTAGTTACAGGTGTAAGGTTTGACTCCTGTGTGTATTCGTACATGCTGAGCAAGGTAGCTTGTGTTGGCAAATGATTTCGTGCAGTGAGTACACTTGTGAGGTTTGGCTTCTGTGTGGCTTCTGCAAAGGAGGAAAGACCAACATGTTTACCCAGAGGCTCATTCAATAATTTACACACACACTACACAAATATTTGACATAATGTTCTTCATATCTACACTCACTCTGCTGACCTTTCTCGGGTGGTCCCTATCAGTACTGCCAAAATTGTCAAAAGTGTGCAGTGTATTTCAAAGTCATTTGGAAGTGGTATGGTAGGTGCTTGAATGAGGTCAGAGAAAGGGCAGATCCATTTCTCAAAAAAAAACATTAGCACTAAATCCTCACAGGAGCCCAATCCCATGTCCATGTGTGATCAGGAGTGGACGAAACCTTTGTGTGACCTCTATTTCAGAGCGAGGCAGAACCTCATAAAACTTCTACACTGCCATGGGACGATAATGTAGAGTCAAAGAGAACTGGGCTTTCACTGACAGCTGCAATTTCAGTTCAATCCTTCAGTCGGGGTGTGTGTGTGTGTGTGTGTGTGTGTGTAAAGCTCCACAGTGTGGTGTAAAAGTTTAAGTAGTCTGAAGTAATAAAAAGTGTGCCAGAGGAGAAATAAATTAAACAAATAGAGAAAGAAATGAAAGGGAAATATAGAAAAGAAAAACAATAATTTCCTTCTTTGAAACCTGAAAAGTTTTAGTTTCTTCTAACAATATTTTCTCCAGTACATCAGCGAGACAGATTTAATGTGTAATCTGCCCACTACACATGGTGACATCAACTGCGCCATTGTAAAGACTGTGGTATATAATTACACAGTCCATTACACATAAATTTACATATAAGCAAACTATCAGCAGAGTATGTTGCTATAGCAACAAGCAAGAGAGGACGAGGCCCTGATGCCATCCTTTCCAGCGGGACTGCAGAATGTCTCAGAGGGCAGAAACCCAGAGCACTTGTCTGTGTTCAAAAACTGCTAGATGGAGCACAACTGAAAGCACAATGCAGAGGTCACAAGAAGCACTTTAACCACGCAGGCTTTTTGTCGGTTATTCATGAAGTGGGCTGAAAACACTGTCAGCTACTGCTTTGGAAATGGGAAAAAATAAATAAATAACATATATATATATATATATATATATATACATATATTTATATAAAATCTCTCTGACACTAGCATTAGGCTTTTAAGAAAATAATGCTGTTAGAATAAATGTAGATTTGTCAAGCACTTTTTACATGACATTCTAAATCAACATGTTACATTATTATCATTTTTTTATGTGTTTAACATATGTAGTAAATATTTGTAGTAAATATTTTAAGTCAACATCTTAACTTTGACAGCCCTAAAAATACATTATGTGAAATAAGTATATTTTCTCTCAAATTTTTCTGCACACTCACTTGCTGCCCACAATAATAATAATAATAATTCCTTACATATAAATAGCGCTTTTCTAGGCACTCAAAGCGCTTTTCATAGTCAGGGGGTATCTCCTCATCCACCACCAGTGTGCAGCATCCACCTGGATGATGCGACAGCAGCCATAGTGCGCCAGAACGCCCACCACACACCAGCTTACTGGTGGAGAGGAGACGGAGTGATGAAGCCAATCAGCGGATATGGGGATTGTTAGGACCATGATGGTCAGAGGCCAATGAGTGAAACAGGCCAGGATGCTGAGGTCACACCGCTACTCATTTCGAAAAGACATCCTGGGATTTTTAATGACCACAGAGAGACAGGACCTCAAGTTTAACGTCTCATCCGAAGGACAGTACTGCAATATTGGTCCTAGTACCAATCATTTTAATGTTTATTAATATGTTCAAAAGACCAGAATACAATAACCTCCAGGTGGCTGCAAATAGGTGTGTGAAAAATGTATCTAAAATGGTTTCTCTTGTCAGTCCTGACAGCCTTTTAGGCAGCGCACCGACATACAACGGCGTTGCACTATGGAAGTCCCGAGTTCAAATTCCGACGAGAGGACCCTTCCTGATCCTAGCACCCTTTTCACGCTCTCACTTCGTTTTCTGTCAGTTCTGATCTGTCCTATCATAATAAAGGTGAAAACGCCTAAATAAATAGTTCAAACAGTTTCTCTTTATGCTAAGTTCATAACCACTCCACTCACAGCTGCTGCTTCAGTCTCTTTTTTCTCTAGCAAGATTTCAGCATTTAATTAGCCATAGAATGAATTTATGAGCACATCAAATTGGCGACTTTACAGATGCACACTCTAACTTCGCCTCAGTGAAAAACAGAAAAGCTACAGGTGATGAGGAGCTTCAGCTAAACAGTGAACTACAGTCAGAAGAAATGTTGTCAGGCCTTATGTAAGTAAAAAGGAATTTTTCCTTTCCTGTTCTATCAGACATAATATTTTGCCCATACCCTGTATGATTTCATATTAAAGTGTGAATGAAACTACAAGCATGCGCGTCAGATCTGCATCACATTCAGCAGCGGCAGCTCTTAAAGTAATAGCAGCCAAATAATCTAATAACCAAGATACAGTGGTGTCTGTTAATCAAATAACAAAAACAAAAAGAGGAAATAAATAACTTCTGTAGCATTAAGGATTTATATATATTAAGAATTCAGTGTTTGATAATTATTCCTACTTGCTGAAGGGCACATGTAAATATGACATTTATTATATTGGGTTTCTGTGAAGATTGATAGTTCTCAAATAAACTGTAATGCTGAATGGTTATAGTCACTGGTTAAATATTAGGAAAAAAGAACAATTTAATAGAGACATCAGTAGTACTGGTATCAGTGATGTTCACCTGGATTCCAGATTCCATTAAACAAATATTACATATATACTGTCTTTATGTTGTTTGATTAACTTGAAAATTGAATGTGAAATTACTGGAATATAAAAGTATATTCAAAAACGTTATTGTTAGGTAGGAATAATCACAATTAATTTCAGAATAAAAAAACTAATTTGGGATTTGTTATTAAAAAATTTAATTGACTGAGAGCACATAATTATTGATTTAAATGTATTCGTTTGTTTGTCCTATGGTATTGAACTCTAAAATTAGCTATTCATTGGCTTTATCATATTTGAAGATAAATATCATCCTGTCAAGATCGGCCAGAATTTTAATACTGCTACATCAATACACTGCACAATACTTGACAAAAGTATTATTTATGTATTACACATTATATTTTTGTGATGCCGCGTAAGTATGTGATGCATTTATAACTACTGATTTGAGTGTTGCATTTTTTTTAAAGTACAGAGCTGCAATAGCAGCCATTTATTGGTTATATATGAAAATAAATATTTTCTTATCAGGATTGTCCAGAATTGTAATATCGCTGCATTAATACACTACACAATACTGGACAAAAGTGAAGTGAAGCATAGTATGATATCAATGTGTATCATGTCAAGAGGAAGGACCACCACACACACTCTCCATCACCCGCCTGCTTTGCCACAGACACCCACACACAAACACACACACTCTTAAGGTGCGGTGCTGAATACCGTGTGTGCTGCTGTAAGTGACTGAGCTGTCTGAAAGCCTTCTGGCAGTAGGAGCAGGTGTAGGGCTTGGCACCGCTGTGGATGCGGATGTGCTGGGCCAGGTAGCTGGTGTTAGCGAAGGATTTGGAGCAGTGCGGACACTGGTGAGCTTTCACCTCCGTGTGCGACTTGGAGTGCAGCTGCATGTCTGATTTATTGCAGAACGTCAAACCACACATCCGGCACCTACAGGAAGAAAAACACACACACCAAGGGGAGGACAGAGGGATAAGAGAAAAGGAAAATATGGCAGAAGACAAAGTGCAAATGGAAACGGGACGAGGAAGAAAAGGAAAGTTACAAGCTTGGTCCATCAATAGTGAAAGGAGAAACATGAGACACGACAAACAGGCGAGAAGGAGACAACACAAGCAGGAGGGTGAGAGACTAAGAGGTCAACAGAGAACGATCCAGAGGGAAATCGTAGACTCTAGGCTCCAGAAAAGAAAAACGAGAAGGTGAAGCCAGAAACGCAAGTGCAGATGGGCAATGAATGAGCGACAAAGCGGTGACAGGAGTGTGTCTGTGTGTAGTTGTGTAGATGAGGTTGCACATGCTGCCTAAAAAGATAACACGCTTTCTACTCAAGCACAGCAGACAAACACGCAGATATGCACATTGCGAAGCCTTTAAGCCAGGAGTGTGTGCGTGCGTGTGTGTGTGTCGGCCGGGAGGGCCATGCATTGCTGCAGTATGAAAATAAAGTGACAAAGGAATCTCTGCCTCTGTCTTCGCATCATCTAATAGATCGTAAGAAACACACACTGAGTGCATGCTGAGCCAATGTCCTGCTGGAAAGTCCTACCTGTATGTTTTTCCACCCTCTTTCCCAGCATGCCCTTCTTCTGGAGACAGACTGTAAGGGTTGGCAGAATGATGCTGCAGAGAAAATGAATTTATTATGAAAAAATTATTGATTATTAATTATAATATAGGACGATCTTTGTTTATAATAAAAAGAAAATAATAATTGAGAGTGCAAGTGTTAGTTTTTTTTTTTTTTTATAAATAAAAAGAAGAGTAGATGAAATAGAAATAGAATAGAGTGCTTGTGTTAGTGCAGTGATCCTCAAATTGGGCTTGTGAGATCCATTTTCCTGCAGAGTTTAGCTCCAACACTAATCAAACAAACCTAGCTGTGATTTTCTAATGATCCTGAAGACACTGATTAGCAAACTTAGGTTTGTGATAAGGGATAGAGCTAAACTCTGCAGGAAAGTGGATCTCGCGAGCCAGATTTGAGGAACACTGTGTTAGTGAGACAAGTGTAGAACATTTCTATTTATTAAAGAAATCTATCAGCTTCCACAAAATTGCAACTGTTTTCAACACTGATAATAATGAGAAGTTTTTCTTGAGCACAAAAACCGCATATTAGAATGATTTCTGTACAATCATGTGACAATGAAGATTGATAATTCAGCTTTGCTGATTTATTCACAGGGTAAACAGTGTAGGATTCACTGGAATAAATTACATTTTAAATTATATTAAAATGCATACATTTTTAATTGTAATAGTATTTCACAGTTTTAAAACTAAATGCAGCCATGAGAAGAATAAAAACTTTTTAAAAAATCTTATCTGGGCTAATCACTTATACAATGTCAATAAGGATGACCCTATATGCATTGTTTTCATACCTGTCCTGAAAGACCCAAAATCAAGGGATCTGTCCCAGTAGGTAAGCCAACCCGTGGGAGTGATTCTTTCTTCTTTCTGCCTCGTTTCGACGGTAAAGGGATGATAACCGGTGAGCAGGGCACAGAGTCATTTTTCTTATCTGGTGGAGTCATGCAAGAGTAAAATGCTTTAATTATGTGAGCCAAGACTGATGAGACAATAAGTGTATCTGTTCCTGTTTCAGGCATATTGCACACACAAAATTAGAGTGCAATAATGCCAAGCAATGCAGACAGACATGTACCCATGAAGGTCGCTTGAAAAGCTGGGTACAAGATTCACTTGTACCATATAATAATGATGATGATAAACTTATCAAGCACCTTTCCTACACATCAATGTAACTTCACAAGAAAGAAAACAAACTGATAGACATGGAAAAGCAAAAATATAAAAAATAATTACTGTAAATATCAGGACACAATATTGCAAAGAAAAAAATAAAGATGTCAGAGCAAACGATGAAAGTCATGGCTGCTCCTTCTTGTGAACACATCTCACATCATTTTGATTGGAAATGCTAAAAAATATTTACAAAGCAATATTGTGGCAAAAATCATAGAGTGTGCATGTTAATGTTTATGTGAAATAAGGTGCATTACCAGTCTGGACTGTTATCATGGTGGTGGATGGATGTCCAGGAATAAGGGACTGAGCAGATGACACTGGAGACACCAGAGTGACCAGGCCCGCTAGAAAGGGTGAGACAGCGATGGAAGATTTATGAAAGTGAAAGCAAGTGCAAATAAACTAACCAGAGAAAGCCCTGTAATCAGTAGTGATTAATATTAAACACACGCATGGTACCTGCTGTCATGATGCCGGTAGGAGGTACTGGCAACACTGTGATACTGTGTGAGGACTGAGACGGTTGTGCATGCCCCTGTTTTAGTGTCCTTGCTGTCGTTGTATCCATAGGACCCCCAGCAACCGCCACCACTGCTGTGGTGGGATAGTGGGAGGGGCCATGCGAGTAGGTGGGGCCTTTGTCCTGATTAAGCTGCTCTTTTACCCTATTGAAAAATACAGCATTCTCAATCTAAAAGACAAAAACATTTGGTTATTTGTTAAAAACTGTATATATAACAAAAGGTTTGGGTTTGGTAAGTTTATTATGTTTTGTTTTTGGTAAAGAAAACTTATATGTTCACTAAGGCTACATTTATTTGATGAAAAAAAAACAATTAAAAAAGTGAAATTTAGAAATATTTTTAAGATTTAAAACAGCTTTTTTCTTTTTTTATATATATTTTAAAATGTAATTTGTTCATATGATGTCAAAGCTGATTTTCAGCAGTCATTATTCTGGTCTACTGTGTCACATGATACTTCAGAAATCATTCTAATATGCAGATTTGGTGCAAACAGTTGTGCTGCTTCATATTCTTATGAAATTAGCAATTCTTATGTAAATGATCTTGTACTGTTTTATTTTTACTTTAATATTTACTTAATAGAAATAAAAAACTGCACTTACTTGAAACTGAACAGTGACAAATTAAAATGTTTTATTATCATTTAAATTAATATATATATATTTTTTTTTTTCTCTTACTGATCCTAAGTTTTTTAACAATAGTGTATACAACGTAAAATACAATATAAAACATGAAAATACATTAAGTTTGAAATATATTAATGCTAACACAGGCCAGGCATACAATTCAAATGTAGACAGTTTAAATGTGTATATCAGTGAGCTTACCTGTCCCTGTACAGGGGACCAGAAATATGAAGAATTAAAATGGGAATCCTCCATCAGCCCTGACACAAGAAAGTAAACATTTTGATAAGCAAAAACTGTGCACACACTATAACCTTTGACCTTTTAAAGTGATAGGTCAGGGATAGGGACAGAGTTATACATTATATATTTACCTGTAGTGAACATAAAAAGATTCACAAAGAAAATAATAACAATAGTAAACGCACATTTTATTAATCAACACTTTCAATAACACAATTATATATGGAATTGGACAATATGACTTGGAAATTTGATCCAGGAAGAGCTGGGGTCTGTTTCATAAAACAAGTTTACCAAATAAGCCAGGTTCATTTCAGTTAGTCCGACTTGTTGTCACTGGTTAAATATTAAGTCAGAATAAATGAAATAAGCCTGTCTGTGTGTTTAGATATACTGTTACAGATGGCGGGTTCACATTAGCTCTTGTGTTTATCTAGCGTTAAGAGGATGCGTTTATCATGTTGTTGCAGAAAAGAGAGTGCGCTTTGCTTTATTCTTTATTAAAAAATAATAATAATTATTGTAAAATCATGTTATTTGATTGCATTAAAAATTGTCAAATATTCATCTACCAATAACCCATCCCATCTAAATATCTGAATATAATTGACAGGCTGCGGCGAATCTACTGATCGATGACGAAGGCGGACCTGCAGCCCAAAGCATGACGTGACCCGCGCGCGTTCACGATGCTGCCTGATAAAATAAAAAAAGGAAAGGCGAAAAACGATAGAAAAAAACAGAACAAGTAGGGAAAAAAGCGTCGACGCTGGGACCCAGGCGGTTTTACGCAGACTTCCGGCATTTGAGTCTCGGCGATCGGGCGACAGCAGCGCCAGTGGCTCACATCAACAGCCAAAAACAAGCTTCAAAGTGAAACATAAAGACTGATTACCAGAACTCAGAGACTTTTACTCCCCGCCGGGGATTTCCTACGATCAGGGTAGTGTGCGAAGTCTTTCCGAACCCCCCCGATTGAAGAATTTCAATGAGTTTTTTTTTTCCTCCCTTGTATTTTTTTTTTTTTATTTTTTTTTTATCTTCTCACGGAGTTAGCCGAACTGTCTACACAGCACTTCCTCCTGAGCGGCACGAACGATGCCCGTGCGTCCTGACGTCATATCCGCCCAATAAGGTCAAACATGTCCAGTAAAATGGTTTTAGGATGCCAATTATCCTGTTTATTAAACTGCACTATTTTATCTTATGAAAACATATATTTAGATCTTGAATTTATTAATTGCAAAATGTCACATTGTGAAGAAAAAAATCTATATATACACAAATATACACAAGGTCCAAATTAAAGATTAGTCCTTTTTTCAATTTTCTAGTCCTTCATATATATATATATATATATATATATATATATATATATATATATATATATATATATATATATATACTACACAACAATGTATGTCCAACCAAGAGCCTTCCCGATTAAAAATTTGTGGGAAATGTACAATAGCCAGGGAAACATCGGGGGATTAAAAATTATATCTAATACAAGAAGAGACACACTGCAGGTGAATAGGGTTAAAAAAAAAAAAGTAGCTATAGCCCTACTAACTTGCTCAGCTAAATGATTACATTGTTAATTGCAAACATTTTTTTGTATTACAAGTTTTCTAAATTGTTATGTTTAATTATGCAAATGATTCATTTTTTAATAAAATATGCGCTCATCCAGTTTTTAGATTTTTTTTTTACTTTTTACAGAAGTTTTCTGTACAAAAATAAGTTTCGTTTGCTTGTTTAAATATAGCTGTGTCGCTGTCGCTTCTTAGAGGTAAGAAATGTAATTTATATTAACAATGTCTACACTAGGAGCATGATAATGAAAGAGAACGAACTCGAAGCGTCCTTCTGAATCCACGCGATGTCGCCCGAGAGATTCACAGACAAGTTTCCTTCAGATGAGGTCATTTACAGCCGTTGACTTCCGGCTGATGAGGTTTGCGGACACGTCTGCTACATTGGACAACAACAAATCCGTTAACGCTTGTCTAAGTATCAACCGCGGATTCACTTCATATAAAAACATCGAGGGAAGCATGCTCGTCTAAAAAAGAGCTCAGTTACTTGACGAAGAATCCTTGCAGTCTGAATTTACATCAGTACTGAGTTTGTGTTTACACTGAAGTCAGATGGGGGAGGTGAGGAAACTCCAGAAGAAGTTAAGGCAAATTGAAAACTTGGAGATCAAAATTTCCCTCACTCCCGAGGAAAAAATAAAGGTACAGAATGATCACGCTCTTATACACGCATTACAACAGTGCAGACATTTTGCACATTGAATATTTAATATGTGTGTTCAGTTCAAATCATCAGTCACACATAAAAAGATCACGCATGAATGATTCACTGAATAGAAACACATACTTTTAAGGATAACTAAAGTATTCAGTTATACCATAATTAAAAATTTGTCTTTTATGATTATCACGCATCACTCTTTGTAGGTCTCAAAGAAGGCGGAGCTTCGCTCCAGATTGGCTGAGCTACTTCTGCATCATTCTGGCCCCCAGCAAACTCAAGAGATTGTGGGAAAGGAGGAGGATAAAATGAAAAGACAAGTGTAAGAATGAGTGACTAGGTAGGGAAGGAGAGAGATCAAAACGGCCAGGGTGTGTAAGATTAAACTTTAAGCCTCTGCCCATGTCTAGTCTCTGGCGTCTAGGCAGTGTTGATTCATCATATTTCTTTAAAAACTCTATCCTTGAACTCCCTCACCCGGGCTTTCTCTCTCACACATTGTTATTTAATAATATACTTGTTACAACAAAGATATAACAAGACAAGCAGTGTTTGTTTAATACCTATGGACAGGCATGAGAATAATTGACAGTGATATTTATTTCTCATGATAGCGAGGAGGTCACAGAACAACTTGTTGTTCCCTGTCGTCCTGCGCTGAAGATTGCTCGGGAGGAGAGACGAGAGAATGAAAGAAGCGACAGAAGCCAGACAGATGGCAGAGGAGAGACGCATCTCCCCGTCAGCCCCAGTGTAGAAGAACAAGAAGGTCAAATTAGTGCACTGATCACACACACAATTACCGTTACTCACACAGATGTGGATTACAAGGCTGCTTGTCTTTCACAGGAAGTTCTGCCTAATGGCTGTCTCATGCAATGATATAACAGATGGTCAGTTTATCAGCATTCATGGGAGAGGAAAAAAACCATGACCTAAGTTCATATGAAACCGTTTGTTTGTCTTCATACGCTGCAGATGCAGAGTTCAAATCTCGCAGACAAGCTTGGGAGAAGGCCAAGTTTCGACTCCGGACTCTGGAGGGTCATAGTGACATCATCACCTGTGCGGTCGCCATCGACAATCTTGTGATTTCTGGCAGGTACTGGACAAAGTAAACCGTTTATGACTCTGACTGACTGAAATTGCTGACGTGTTTTTTAACGGCTCTCTCTCTCTTCTCTGGTCTTCACCTACTGTTTCTTCCAATTTAAGTCGAGATACAACAGTTAAAGTGTGGCATGTTCCCACGGCAACGGAGCAGCGCAATTTGGGAGGTCACAGCGGTGGAGTCACCTGTCTCAGTGCACCACCTCCAGAGTACTGCAGGAGACTGGGTACACACACACACACACACACTCACACTCTCTCAAACCTAGGAAAGTAAAGAATAATTGATCCTGTTGACGGGGGCCAGCCGGCTGATACAGATGTACCCAAGATTGTTCACTCGTCCTTTATGCTCTCTCTTTTCTCTCACCTCTTTTGTTCCAGCTACCTATGCCCTCCTTCCCATCTGTCCCTTTTGCTCTCCATCACTCCATGTCTTGCTGTTTTGACAGTGCATTTGTTCTTCACATCGTTTGTCCTTCATTCTCAATTTTCTTGTGTCCTGCAGTCACTCTTTCTTTCTTGTTCTCTGTCCTCAACTCTTATTCTCTTGATCTGTTTTTCCACAGCACGTGTATTTGACTTGGCTGACAATGAAAGATTTGTTCTAAGTGGTTCCACAGACTGTTGTGTGAGAATTTGGGCTTTGAGCTCGGGTGAGTTTTTCTCTTACACACACACACACACACACACACACACACACATATATGAATGTGTGGCCTCAACAATCATTTTCAAATTAAGGTTGAGCAGCTTCAGAATTATGAATGTCCTTTAAATTACAAAGTAGAACTGTTGAATACTAATCAGGTTATAAGGAGGAATGCAAATACAAAGCTATTTAATATATCAGACTTGAAATGAATTCTTGTCTGAAGTTCTGTAATTAATAGATCATAGTAAAAATGTTTTCTTGAGAACGAAATCAGCATATTAGAATGATTTCATAAAATATATATATATATATATATATATATATATATATATATATATATATATATATATATATATATATATATATATATATATATATATATGTATGTATATGTATGTATGTATGTATATGTATGTGTGTATATGTATATGTTTATGTTTATTAAAATGGAAAACAGTTATTTTAAATTGTGATATTTCACAGTATTCACGTTTTACTGGATTTTTGATTAAATAAATGCAGTCTTGGTGAGCAGAAAATTACTTCTTTTCAAAACTTGAAAAAATCTGACCTATCTCATACTTTTGTATAGTCAGTTATTATAAATGTATGCTTATTTTTATTATAAAAAAAATTGCCAGTACAGTACAGACAAATATATCACAGGACTATGAAATTGTGAAATAATCATATTTGTTATTACTAAAACAGTGGCTTTAGTGTATTACATATTTTTATATACAAATTTTGAAGTGAATATTTTATTTTCATGAAGCTATTTGAAACTTGTGTGGTGTTTGATTTAGAATGATGAATCAGTTGTGGAAAAATCTGTTCTGCGTATTAGGATAAGAATTAGCATAACTAGTCAAAATGAATTATGCAGTCATATATATTTTGCTGCAAAATTAAGCTAACTAAATCCCTCTGTTGTGACTGTGCCGAATGCCTTTACATGGCAGTTCAGTAAATTTCATCCTTCTCTCATTTTAAATCAAATTCCAGTTCAACATCCTGTGATGTGTGAGCAATGTGATTGAAATTCACACTCATTAATCAAAAGAATGCCAATTTTCAAAATTCAGAATTTTGCCAAATCCTGCTTAAAACGTAATGTAGCATTAGCAATGTATTGTCAAATTAAAAGTAACCATTTGAAACTATTTTTAAAATCGAAATGGTAAAGGATAGAGAGTGTGCAGTAGATGTGCTGTTGTTCTGAGTGCCCATTATCTGACTCTCAGTCATTATGTAATTGCTGGAGAGGGTACTACTCACTCTTTTTTTGGACACCACAGCTTTTTTCATCCCCTGCCAATGAGGGTGAATTAAACTCAAGTGTGTTTGGGGTTTGCATCACATGCTGTTATTCCTGCAGGTCAGTGCGTCAAATCCATCTACACATTCAATGCAGTCTCAAGCCTGTGCTTCATTCCTGAAGGAGAGGGCTTCATTGTTACAGGTTCAGGTAGGTATCTGTGTGTGAGGTTGAGTTGACCATGCCTTGCATCAGTCTCGACATATCAGGTGTGTCTGAGGCTCAGGGTTATTGATCTTACACTAGATGCTGGGAAGCTGCAGGTGTGGAGCTGGAGCTCGCTGGAGAACTGTCAGTCAGAGAACGCACACCTGGACGCAGTCACCACACTACAGGTGGGCGAGTGCCATGGCAACAGAACTGTGCTGGCATCTAGAACATTCCGAGTCTGCCCTTTAGAGAGCAGCACATGTTTAAAAAATAAATAAATAAATAAGATTGTGCCTCCGCTCAAAGCTGAAGAGTTGCCTGGAGAGGAATCCCTTGAGAGCAGTTTTGTCCTCGCGATCTTTAAACACAGTCTAAAGTTCACAGAGATGTACAAGCTATTAAATGCCAACATTAAAAAAAAATTCTAATGCAATCTCTTTCTCTTTTTAGTCGGTGATTAATTGCTTTTGTGAAATGAAACTGGGCAGAGCAATATAATATAAAGAAATCAATAGATACAGAATAGAAGTAAATAAATCATGTAGTAATTGAGAGAGGAAATATTGAAATAGGTTGAGATAAGAAACCGAATACTGTAGCATCAAACAGCGGTGACTCTCTTTCCATATTTAATACTGTTAGTTGGCACGAGTTGTCATGGAAACACAGTGGCATCTACCCTTCGTTCTCTCCACAGTCCCAGGGTCCTCTGCTGTTCAGCGGCTCCGCAGAGGGATGTGTGTGTGTGTGGGAGGTGTCCGATGTACGGACAGAGCCCCTCCGCAGGTTGCACATCTGGGGGCCAGAAGTCACAGGGTGTCGTGGGGATGACGGGGTGAACGGGAGGCTGATTCTGAGCCCCCGCGGTGACCGTGTGTTCCTCTCATGTGGAAAGGCCAGCATACGAATCCTAAACTGGAGAACAGGTAATATATTAAATACATTATTATCTAAATGTAATATTAATATGAATTAGGATTATATTTATTAATTTAAGTATAAGTTATGTATGGGCTTGAACACCATGTACCAGTGCCGGGTTAGGGCTGGAGTTTTTGGCCTAATCAGTAGTGTGTGGTGAAATGAGGAGTTTTCCCAGTCACATTGTCTTGCTTACATAAAAATCGGTTACACTATCAGAGAAAAAAAAAGAAAACAAATTACTCTGTATATTTTTACATTAACAATCATAATCAATATTCCCTTTATTAAAGACATGTATGAATCTTATCAAGTTATTTTTAATCATTTTACATTTATTCCAAAATAATAACTTTAGGCAGTGAGAATTTAATAGTATTTTTATTTGTAATATTATGTTGAGCTATTCTTATTTAAATAATTAGCTTTTAACTTTTTTTTTTTCTCGGGTCATCAGTCATCAAAGCTTGGTAAATATTGGTCACAGACACAGAGATTTACTTTAATTTTCACCAAGAATAAAAAGGGAATGAAAATCCCAGTTTCAAGTCTTTTTTGATGTACTGTAATACAGTGGTTATATCTAGAGATCGACTGATATATTGTTTAGCCGATATTATCTGCCGATATGAGGCTGTCGCCGATATATCAAAAGTTTGGACACACGAATGGGAAGTGTCCAAACTTTTGACTATACTGTACTGTACTATGCTGTACTATACAGTAATTTATAATATAGTGTTACACATAAAGAATATCGGCCAATATATCGGCATCAGTCTTTTTTTACTGCCTAATATCGGTATTGGCATCAGCCCCCAAAAAATATCGGTCAGGCTCTAGTTAAATCTAAGTGTGCCAGTTGTTTACCTACTTTTTAAATTAGTTTTCCAATTAACATAGTCATATTGTTCATTCAAACTGATTCATTAACACGGAAAGAGCATGAACACAAGAGGTGGGATTAATAGCATGAACCAATCACAGACAATAATAACCAGTTAATCCCGTCATATCGCATTGGATGCATCAAGTGACTTTTCCCATTCATTCTGAATAACACATTGCACAATTTAGGAGGTATGTTAAAATCAATGGGTTCAGGGCATTCGACCATCAGGTCTTCGTCAGGCACACGACCTGATGATCAAAACATAGCAATAAATTATTCTTCTGGAGCAATATCAGTGTGCGGACAGTATGTTTGTATTTGCGATAGGTTTCCCTTTTTTATCCTGCAAAGTCGGAGTCCTGTGTGGGTTTGTGGGATGTGCGCAACTTTCTTGCACTTTGGTTTATATTTTGTAATATTGGCATTGGCATTTTTCCCCTCATCCAATATATTTTGTGGAGACTGCCTCCTTTGCCTCCTTGCCGTTATAGAACCGTTTAAAAATCTTTTTGTTCTTTAAAATAATATGACTGACTAAACTCTTGAACAGTAATAATTATATGTATAAATAAGATTAATTTTGGTTATATTTAAATATATTTACTTTAATTTACAATCAAATAAATCACTGTTAATTTCATATATTAATATTGGATAAAAGCAGCCTTCAAATTAGAAAAACTAGAAAAGGATATTTCAAAGACATTACATAAAAGTGTGAATAGGCCCACATTTATTTCTTTTTTTTTTTACTTATTCCCACCAAATAAACATATTCAATTTACATAATCCTTTGATCTGCCATCAGCACCAATATTTAGTCAACATCTTATTTTATAAAGCACCTCTCATATAAATGCAGGATTCTGTCGCTATAAATATTTTACAACCCCCATTGGACCTTCATTTGTTCTTTGACTCAGGGCTATTTAACAGATTTATTAATGGAATACATCTTGACTGAGTCTATTCGCTCAGAGATGCTAATATAATCTGTGTTAAAGTCCCAGTGGCTCAGAGAACACAGACAGGAGTGGGGGCTGTTTGCCCCAGGACAGAGGAAAATTCAAAAAAACATCCACCACTTTCTCATTTTAATCCTGTTTTCTAACAGGATATTTGTGCTAAAGGCCATTATCTCAAAAGAAAAATAAACCTGTAAACAATTACATCAGATAAATCAGAGTTACTGGTAGGAGCACACCATGATGTGACACTCTAATCGAGAGCGCTGAGATTCATAATGACCCTAGTTCATCAAACAACTCGTAGCCGGAGCTCTCAAAGAATTAATGAGCTTCTTACAGACAAAAAAGCTTTGGTATTAAAGGCATAAAATACACACCAAAGTCGGCAGCTTTTGACAGAGTAAGAACGGAGTCTATAAATAGACAGATTATGTGAGTTTAATTACTTTTAGTTTATGGTTTATTTGCGTTTCAGTGGATAAATGTTAGAAAGTGTCCCTAATGATGCATATATGCTCTCTCCAATCCTGTGCAGGCGTGATGACCAGACTAACCAATCACAGCAGCACTGCTGGTGTCACAGATTGCGTCAATCAAATACCCAGCCTTTTGATTGGCTCTTGTTTTGACATTATTAATGGAGAGAGCACAATTAACTGTGAGTGAATTTAACATCAATTTTATTTTAACACCTTTGAAAACTGTGAGTTGTATAATCACCATTTTTTCTTTCTCTCACGCTCTTTCAGTGTTCTCGCTTCCCCAGTGCAAATACCTGGTTTCACTCACTTCTTCAGATCTTCCCAGGATTCTTTGTTTTGCTGCGTGGCTAACAGCAAGTGGGGACCATCGTTGGGTCACAGGGGGTCGTAACCTCATTGTTTGGGAGCAGCTTCCTGGAAGTTTTAAAAAGAGGTGTGTTTTTTTTCTAGATGTAGAGGTCTATTTCATCTTATCTCAGATTACCTTTCTCTAAGAGATGTACTTCACAACCCCTTCTGCCCATTACTTATCTGTTCACAACCTACTTTATATAATGTATTACTGTATATATCAATTCGTAGACATTCGCTGACACATAGTTACTAATATAAGACACTCTGCTCAATGTTTCATTTAGTCAGTATATCAATATGTACATTAGTAATGAGATACTGGCTGGAATATAGTATCTTTGGGATGCTTATTAATGAGAAGTCTGCAGGATTGCTCCGGGCACAGTTTAATTGACAATGAGAACCGTAGCTCACATTGAGTGCTAGATGCAGAGCCGATGATCACTTTGTGGAAAATATATTGATTTCTTTGTAGGTTCTGTTTAGAGCTGCAGGTCTCAGCTGGTGGGTTACAGGAAAAACAATGTTGAATGCAAATAATCAAATGCAACTAGCCATATAATTCTGCATATTTAGATTTGTGAAAAAGACTTCAGGTTTTTAAAGGGGAGAGAAAATGATTACCATTTCATTTGTTGTGTGTCAGAGAGACTGCGTGTTGTATTTTGGAGCTTAATCTGTCACTTGGAAGCTGTCCAAATTAGGCAGATGCCAACATTCATGGTGATATTAATATCAATGTTTAATTTCAAGGACATTTTTGCTTACATTGCTGTTGGTTTCTGGTCTTAACTGGTCTCCCAGCCTCGTCAGGCTGGTCTGTGCACTGGTTTTACAGTAGTTTTAGGCACCTTTCAGCTGGGAAGGTTGGAAGACTAGATTTAATCATCTTAAACCAATTTAGGCCGGTTTTTTTTCAACAGAGCAATAAACAGTTTTGGTGCTGTGTTGGGCCACCACGTGATGTCCAATGTAAAAACCAAAGACTTTGCATTCAATATTCTGACACTTGGAACCTATCCAAATTAAGCAGAGGCCAACATTTTCTGTCAGTATTAATAACAATGTTTAATTTCAAGGACATTTGTGTTTACGTTTGTGCACACTACTGGAAAAACATTTCTTAAACCAGCCTAACCTGGTTTGCCGGTCTTAGCTGGTCTCCTAACCTGGTCAAGCTTGACTGATCAGGCTGGCTTTTGGAGTTGTTTTAAACACTTTTAAGCTGGTTGACCAGCAAAACCAGCTAAACATCATCTTGAAGAGATGGGAGATCAGATTTAACCAACTAAAACCAGATTATGCTGGTTTAAGCATGAAATATAAATTTTTCAGCAGAAAAATGAAACAATATTGGTGCTGTGTTGGGTCACCAGGAGTAAATGCTGAACAACTAAAGGTGCAGTCAGGGTCATCATTACGGTGGTGCTACTGGTGTGGCTGTAACCACAAAAAAAAAAATTCAATCACGATGCAAACCCGGAATGCGATCACAAACGAACTGACAGGGACAAACGCGAATGCAAATTAACAGAGTTGGAGCTGGAATGTGATCACAGATGAGCCGAGTGGGAAAACGAGATCGCAAACAAACTGAGTGGGATATAAAACATGATCACAAAGAACCCAATGGGACAAACATGATCACAAACTAACCGAGGGAGGACCTGAAACACAATTAGAAATTAACCGAATGGGACGAATGTGATCGCTAATGAACCAAGGGAGGACCTGGAATGGGACAACCAAGTGGAAAAAATGCAATCATGAACAGACTGAGGGGGTAACCTCCCCACTCCCCGACCTGGAATGGGACCGTGAAAGGATTGATCGGGGGCTCCACTCCCTCTCATGCACTGGGCCCCGTGCCAGCTTGGGTGCAGTCACACTTAACATTGTTTGGCAAACTTTCCTACAATAAATCCAATCACATATTCATGTTTCGCTACACTTTTGAAAATAGACAATACATTGAAATACTGCTAATGTGACACCTTAAGCCAGATATAAAGAGGATTTTTAATCCTCTGCCTAACTCTTAATGATATACTTGCTACTTCAAAAGCAGTTTGTATAATGAAGTCATTCCAATCCCATTGACGGCGCGCTTTTGTCAGCAGAGCAGCTTTCTTATTGCTTCAGGCTGAGTTAAACATCCTTCTTTCCTTGTAAACAGTGTGACCCAAGTGGCCTGCACTGATGGTCTTCTGTTGTTTTTCCTCTAGAGGCGATGTCACAGTGAGACGAGACAGCCGATTGGTAGATTGTCTTCTGGAATCTGACAGAGATTCAGAAGACGAACAAAGTGAGGGTAAGCGAGACAACCGAAAATGGATGTTTTAACCTATGTTGAAAAATTCCAGTGCAAATCAAATTTGCAGTAATTTAATAATAAAAACAACTTTTTCAAGCAATTTATGGACTTTATTTTGCAGTGTTCTCGAATACATGAGTTAACAGCATTTAAAAAGTGAGGCTATAAAACATTTAATTTACGAAAATAATATTAATTTTTTTTCCTCCAGTGGACGATGATGAAGACTCCATACACCAGGATGCATCTGAAACAGAGGAGCCTGCAAATTCTTCATGGCTGCGTTGTGTTCTTCAGTGAGCAAGAGGAGGGGTGAATGGAAAAAAGAGAGCGAGGGGAAGGAGATTGAAGGAGGGTTAAAAAGAACAAGCTGCAAAGGAAGAGAAAGCAAAGACAAGGTCAAGGGGCGACGGGAGTGCAAGAAAACATGCGAAGGGACTGAAGTGGAACAGATTGACTGACTGGCAGAAAGGGAAGAAACAGAAGGAGGAGAGAAACAGCAGACTGTTTTCTATGTAAACGTTGATCCAATAAAACCTACCATGTTATGTCTGTCGTGTGAGAGTATTTATCATCGCTGGCACTTCTGTCTATAAATATCTATAGCGTTGTTTATCATGTAGGGCTCCTGTCCAACGCTACATTAATGTATATCGATTTTCCTGCTGCTGCCTCTCTTCATTTGTCCTTTCTGAATACTTTTTATTTACTTCAGCTGGTCTTCGGAATATTAATAAGCCGCTTCTTTTATTCCGTCCGGCTATTTTCGCCTTCAAAATTCATTTATTTTCTTCTCGCTGCCTATTTAATTTGAACCAGTTAAGATGCATAATTAGTATTTCAATCTTTCCTCCAATCCTCCCTCCCTCCCTCCCTCCTCTGGCTATCTCTCTCTCTCTCTCTCCCTCCCTCTTCCGCACTCTATTTCTCACTCGCGCAATTTCTACATGTCTCTGTCGCTACGGCAACCAATGCTTTTCCCCACTTCCAGGCGCTCTGCCTCTCTCCCACTCCCTTCTTCAGTGGCATGAGGTAGGCATGTGAGCCGATATCTGTCTTGAGAGTTTGAATCTGCATGTCTCCAAGTGTGTGTAGGTGTATTCGTGAGTGTTGCCTGGAAGTCAGAGTGTGCCGTAAATCTGGATCCAGATGTTGAGTTTTGTTTGACTGGTCGGGAAGTGGCTTGACACGGGGAAGGCATCCACAGGTGTGTTCGCATGCGTGTTTTTCTGTGGATCCTGTGGTTTGGTTCTTGATGAGTGTGATCCTGTTTGATCTGGATGAGTGTGCACGCTTACAGTATGTGTGTGTTTTTATTTGTGCTGTCTCTGAGCCAGCAGGGTATTTCTCCACTACAGCCATCTGTTTATGGTCTTTTAGTCCATGTCAAGACTGAACCCTCCCCCTTCCAGCTCTGTTTCTCTTCTCATCCTTCTCTTTATGTCATTCTCATTTAAGAGATGATTGGAGCGGCGAGGAGTCAGTGAACAGGCTGAAGCGATGGAGCGATGGTAAGGCAAAGCGAGCGCACCGAACAGACTGTTTTGGTTGCACTGTGCTCTCAGATCTGACCAGTTAGTTTCCTGCAGCCCATTGGGTTGCATCAGCTTCTGCTTTAAGTCTCTTTCCATCTGTACTCGATTCACGCCTCTTAGTTATGTGTTTTTTTTCCAATCTCTAGCTTTTCCTTTTCAATCCCCCCTTCCGTCTTTTCGTTGCTTTGTCTCTCCTTCCCCCCAGCTCCATCTCTCCCCACATTGGATTCATTCCCCTTTGGAGGTTCCTGCTGGTCACTGTAATTTTTTGCACTGCCACCGGTGACACAGATGACAGGAAGTGGGAGGAGTTGGGTGAAAAGCAGATGCCAGTCACGGTGCAGGCCAGCACCACTCAGCTGTGGGCAGTGGACTGGGGTCCAACACAGCCCCTGGAGGACGAAACCCATCACTTGCTGTCCAGTCTGGAGACAGAGGGTTTGAGGGTGACTACGCCCGAGGACTGGTCGCACCGGCGAAGCGCGGCTGCCAATCAAACACAACGCCCGACTACAGGAGAGAGGGATAAGATAGAGACAGAAGAGCAGGGCACCGAGGAAGGTTGGTATCCGTGAAATGAGTTCTTTATCGGAGAACTGCATCGCCGAAAGGGCTCTAGGCTCATGCTGGTTCCTCATAGTAGAAAATCTGCGCTTGAGGAGAGCTTAGATTTCTCTGCTACTGAGCAGGAGGCAGGCATCAATCCAATCAATCCAATATTACCTGATTATGACACTCTGCCCACTCTTTTCGCCCTCACATTTCTCTCGCTCTTCTCTCCTGTAACGGCTCCTTGTTGCAAGTCTTTCTTCACACTTTTTCTACATCTTAATGTTCCTTTAATTGCTTTTTTATAGGCATGTGGGCCATTTGGAAGCGAACTGGGAATGAGTTTTAAAATTCAAATGCAAGTTTCATTTTTGCTTTTGAATTGAGGCATCAAATAGGCCAGAATTTACAATTATGCATTTGGCAGACACTTTTATCAAAAGCTTTATCAAAGCAACTTGCATTGCATTCAAGATATCTGTTACACTGGGTTAATGCACAGCATGGGAATTCAACCCATGACCTTGGTGTTGCAATGCTCTACGTTTTGAGGAATCATTTTTAATTTAAAGTAGAATCTAAGATGTTTTTAAGAATGAATTTCATACAACTGCTGTTCATGACATCATACAATATTTTCAGATTAGGTGATATTGTTATTTGTTGTTTGAACTGTAAGTATACATTTGTATATCTTAAATTGTATTTAATTTATATGCATAGTTATACATAATGATTCATATATAATTATGTTAAATATTTTAATTGCATTTCAAATAAAATTACATATATTTTTAGATTTAAGTAAATATATTACAATTATTATACACATTAAAATGATTATTATTATTTTAAATGAACCATGATCTTTATTTGATAGAATGTATAAAAAAAAAAAAAAAAATCAAAGTCTTAAAAAAAATCTAACCAAATATATTTTCTTGTAAGAATGTAAACAATCATTCAAGATTGTGTGAGTCCATATGAAAACATTTAGAAATCACTCATTAATGACCCACATTTGAAGGGGAGACGACGTTTTCCATGTCTATTGTTTTTACGGCCTTATTTCTGTTGTGTGACTGTTTAATTAATTTGAATTGCAGTTCTGCACATCCCCTTCCTACAATTCCAATTCAGAGTAGAATTTAACATCACATGGACTTAATTCAAATGTCTGTTCAAAGTGTCCCCTCACTTTGTCTAATTATACTTCTCCTGTGCTATTTCTTTCTTCAGTGGACCCACAGTTTTATGTGACAGTAACGATCTCAACTGTGCTGATTCTCTGTGCGGTTATCATCTCTGCTAAACTCTGGTGAGACATTTCACCACTCCTCTGCCTGCATGGTTTTGTCATACATCCCCCTGAGACAGCTTGCTTGCTTGTGTGAGTGACTGAACAGTCAGTGTGTCATAATGGGTTCACACCACAGATTTCCACAAACTTTCAGTCGAGGATTCTTCTGTTCAGTAAGAGCTCCCCGCAGAACTGTTAAAATTGCCATCTATGGATATTCTGACTCTCCATACACTAACAGTGTGGACACCTTACAGTGTTTTATTGTGCTGGTTTAATTAGAAATGTAGCCTGGAGCGTCGAGGGCCATCAGGCACAGGAATGCATTTATATTTACTCGGACGGCAGCATTCGATCGCATAGATGATCATTAAAATGATATAGAGCTGACGAACGGCCCATATCATCCTGAGAGTAACTATAAACACTGGGGTGACAGGTTATGAGTGTGATTTATTTCTACCTGCCTTAGTTTATGCTAGAACCTTCCCTTCGCTGAATTCACTTTCATCTCAAAACATTTCAAACTTTTTAGCCAAAGCACTCTCATGGCAATTCATAACTATTTTGACAAATTGGTGGCTAATTTGTAATTTGTACCATCTCATTTGTACAGTTTCCTATGATCTACTTGGGCTCAAATTATACTTTGGCTTTTACGTGTGCACTAGGGTATGCGTTGTTCGCAGAAACATAAATTTAGTCATCAACACAGTATGTGTACAAACATACTATAGGCCTATGTGTGGAGCCCGATTTTTCTAACCATGCTCAGCTCACACAAGGGCCTTCAATGTTTTTGCACTAGTTTGTCCACGAGATGGCAAGGCCATCTGTTTCATAGTCGATGAAACAACAACAAAAGTGAAACACCAACAATAATAACAGTCATAATGATGACGTACTTGTGTGAAGGGGTTGATTGAAGACATTTTATAACTTCTGGAGAGAAACAGTGCAGACATTGGACACTGGAAACTTTCTAGTGCGCATGAGTCAACCGCATGTGTTCGCAAACGCTATCGAAGTAGTGGTTAGGTTTAAGGCCCATGTATACTTATTTTTCCAAGCTTCACTCCACCTCATGCACAACGGAGCATGCAAGCCTTTCCAAGTGTAGATGAGTTGTTAGTGTGGATAGATGTGTTCAAATCATTATTTTCAGTTTTCATTTACTCGCACATGTGCCATTATGTGCGCAGACATCAGCAAAGTGTGTTGACGAAAATTACATAGCACAGACAGTACACGGCCCAGCAGATGCTACCCTCGATAGCATTTGTGTTTGGGCCGCTCTCCATCCTCAGGCCCTTGGAATCAAACTAAACTTTGCAGACAAGTGAAGTATTCTTTCGGCTTTAGATGTGGACCTTCAATCTTACATTCTAAAAGAGGAATGTTTCTGAACGAATCACAAATTCATATAGGCTACGAAATCGCCAACTCGTAAAACAGGTCTAGTTATGTTTTATCAGCCAATCACATCGTTTTTATGATGCGACAAAGCAATGGTGCAGATACTACAAATCAGACATTATGAGAAGGCTTGTGAGCTTGTTTGTAAGATCGATAGAGAGGTTTAAAACTGTCACATCGTGAACTCCCAACAGGTTTATGTTAATGTGAGGCCGGCGCTCACGTAGAAGATCAGAGCGATGTTCATCTGAGCGAGCCCAGGGCGATTTTATTGCATACACAAGCTACATCTCCGCAATTAATCTCTGCATTTCACACACTTGCCTTGGCAGACATCCTCTCGCTCATTTAACAACCCCCAGCCCTCCGTCCGTCATCCCATCAGGGAGGTGAAGTAAACTCGCTCCTGAGTCACTGAAGATAAGTTTAAGTCGGCGTGTGGGGTATTAATATTACATGGGATGTCACACGGTGACTGCGACACTTTGTCTTCCTCATGGTTGCTGGACAAATATGATTTTAACTGAATATTTCAGCATCTCTCTCTCCCTGTCTCTCTCGTGCGCTTTAATTTTCCCCGTTCTTTTCTTTCGCTGAAGGCGGTCTATTAAATTAAACAACCTAGTGAATGAACTTCCCGTCAGTGTCACTGAAGTGTTTGCCTTCTTTCCCGTTCTACTGTTTAATCTCTCTTTTCATGCCTGTTTCTCACCTTCTTCAGTGTCTGTATTCTCACTGGCTGTCGTCCTAATCTCTCACACACACTCTCTCTCTCTCTTTCATTCAGTTACGACCGCAGTCTCTCGCAGCGTCCTCCGCCTCTCTCCCTCGCCATCCCTCGGCCCATAGCTCAGGAGGACAGCAGGCAGACACTGCACAGCACTCCATCCTTCCCCGACAGAGAGAGGTAGCGTGCTTGTGCCTGTAAGCCTGTGGGACAGGGTGCCAAGAATGGTTTTAGTTCTTTGTGTGTGCATGTGTGTGAAAAAGGAAAAGCCAGAGATAACAAGACTGCTAAGCCAAAGGGAACTGTCAAAGGGAACAACATAAATAAAAGAAAATGTTCCCAACAAATAAATAAACCCAACTAGGGGCTGTGTTAAATTACTGATTTGTTAATTTAAAATCATGTCAGGGTGTCTGTGGATCCTTATTAAAAAGTTAAAACGTTCAAAAGATATTCTAAATGTCACAGCAAAAGAAGAATATTTAGAATATTATATAATATTATATTATATAAAATCAATGTGTATTATATATTAATATATTGTTGCAAAAATGAAATTATAATTTTAAGTTTAAATTATTACATGAAATAAATATTAAAATTAAAATGTTAGGCCTTTTTTTTATAAGATGAAAAACTAAGTGGAAAATGTACAATAAGTGGCCTAACTATTTATTTATAAATGTATTTTACAATTCCATTTATCCATTTATATATTGTTGGAAATACTTAAATATTCAATTATTATTTCTTTGAAATTTTAGTTCCTACATTTATCACACTAACTGAATTTTTAATAATTTAATTTAGGCTTGGCTTTTATAATGGTTAGATATATGTATGTAAATAAATGTATATTTAAATATAGTGTGTGTGTGTGTGTGTATGTGTGTGTGTATATAATATATATATATATATATATATATATATATATTGTCACGGGAGGAGCACAAGACAGACACAGTGGGCGTGGCGTCAGGCCTCGGAGAGGCTTTTATTAACAGAAATCATAAAACAAAGGGAATAAAAGTGGCCAAAGGGGGAAAGTGTCCAAAATAACAGGGAATCTGGTGTCCTCGTCGTGCTGCGGGATTTGTGTAGGTCGGGCAGTGTTCATCAAGGAAGGGTCCAGGCAAGGGGCGGAGTCCGGCGGCCGCACGCGCTCCCCTCCTTGGTCCGGGGCGCGAGGGGCGGCGGCTTCTCCTAGCGGCCGCGTCTCTCTCGTTGGCCGCGGCGCTGGTAGGGGATGGACGGCCCGGCATCCTGGCCCGTCGGCCGTGTATACGGGTGCGGTTCCCATCCGGATCGCGGGTCCGGCAGCTCACGTCTTGGTGGCGCGGGAGTCCCTCAACGCACCCTTCCTGGACCCACGAGGACACCAGTGTGCATGCACGGGGAAGAGACCGGTCTCCTGAGGAGAGGCGCGTTGGGCTTTTAAACAGCGGCGGTAATGAGGCTCCACTTCCTTCAGGTGTGCCCCATCACACGCCGCCAGCCCTGACTCGTCCAGCGCCCCTCCTCTCACACACCCACTCCAGTCGGGAGCCTGGTGAAGGGCGGCGATTTAGGACGGGGTGCCGGTGACAATCAGGGAGGAGGCAGCTGACTCGTCACAATATATATATATATATATAATGTTAAACAAGTAATTGGTAAATACATTTTTTAATTAATTGTAATATTACATTATTATTCTTCTATTAACTTGTTAAGTGATGCTAAATGTACCTGTTTTTTATTTATTTTCTATTTTTTAAGTATTTTAGTGATAAACTGTTCATACAGTTGAATGTGTTGTTGAGGTTTAACATTACTTAATGACTAAAATATCAGATTTTTGTCTTTTTTGTTACAAAATTATTCAGATTCTTAAAAAAATGTGCATACAATGAAAATGTGTTCAATTAATTGAATTAACGATTTCATTTAAAAAACATTTTTATGTATGCTGATCCTGTGTGTACATCAGTATGTTAGTGCTGTTAGATCAATGGTAATGCCTCGCAATACAAAACAGCCAGTTAGGCGTTGTTGTGGAGGTTTTTCCTCAATTGTTGTGAATATTTCAACAGGAGAGATGCAGAGAGCGAAAGAAAGCGTGCCATCCATGAAATCAGACTCTTTCCTGCTGCTCTGTGCATTTCAGAATTAATCTCACAGTCGATAATAGAGTGAGACTCTTATTAATTTAAGTTGCCGTCTCTTTCTTCATCTCTTTACCCCACACTGCAGGATACCAGTGGTCAATCTTTGAAGAGCTGACTCTTCCGAGCATGATAATCAAATCCCGTGGGCATGACACAGACTTCAGTGTGGCCGTTGGTGAAAACATGTGGGCAAGCCATGTGAATGTACATAACATGTAGATAGACACGTGTGGATATATGGATGAATACATCTGTTTGGGCACTCTGACGGAGACTTTGAGGTTTTGTGGTCCAGTGGCTCTTTCTTCCAGTGCCGTTTGTACAGTATTATTCTCATTAGCTCAACGCAGCCATTCACAAGGGCTCCGGGAATGCTATGTCCTCTACCATAAAAACAATCATTAGCTTCTGATCCTGGAATAAGCTGTGATGTATGTAGTCATTAATTTAGTAACCGGCGTCGTGACATGCTTGCAGTAGCCTCTCTCTCATGCATACAAAGGTTACAGCTGCCTACCGCTGCCTTTATCGCACTTTGTGTAGCATTTATTTGAGCTTAATGAATGACTGCAGTTATTTTGAAGGGTTAAATATAATTCACATCATTTGTTTATAGTGTTTTGTTTCATATCGCTCTGTGTTCCATGGTAACAGCAGACACTAATGACGTCAGTTGATATCTGGAAACACCTCTGCAGTGTTAACTTATAATTTACACTAATTATCAGATGGACGTTTTTG